>NC_045797.1:35137170-35737170 GCF_009873245.2 Balaenoptera musculus | reverse complement strand
AAAATGGGCTTGTGGATCTGACATTCGTCCTCCTTTCAGTCCTTAAATAACAGATTCTGATCAGCTTCAGTAATGAAACTGAAGTTCTGTTAAATACTTAATAAGATGAGAGTTTCCAGAGAGAATTAATTAAGAATGAGTTTAATACTATTCCAATTAGGTGTGGGCTAAATAATGCACTGCATGAAAATTCAAACCAGAGATCAAGTAGGCTGTGGGAGTCCCTCTGGTCAGGGAGGGGGTTACTGACGGCTCAAAGGTGGGGAAGGTTGGCTGTGCACATTACTTGGCAATAAAATCTAGTGAATTTGCACTTTGACAGGGTTTAATACTATTCCAACGAGGCTAAATGTCACTATTCTTCCAACTAGATTATTCTTGTTTTTAGGAAGCAGATAGAAGATTAAGGGTGACCCCTGGGGACTGTTCAGTGATATGTCAGAGCAATCAGTAAGTTGGAGGTTTTAGTTTGGGTTCCCACAGACTCGTGCTCCAAAACAAGGATTGCAGGACAAGTAGTTCATTTGGAAGGTGATCCCAGGAAACATTGGAAGGGCAATGGAGAAGGGAGACAAGGAAGGAAAGAAATGCTATAAAGGATATGTAATTAAGTAGTTACCACTGAGGGCAACTGGGTTGCCATGCAACAATGCAGACATGCCTCGGTCACCCCAACGGAGATGCAAGGAAGCTGGGCTCGTTATCCACCAAGTCCCCATCCACCATGGGTTGAGGGCTACTTCTAGAACATTAACTCTCCTCTTCTGGCTCCCAGGCCTAATGTGCTCCCCTGGCCAGGTAAAGGCTCTCAGAGAAAGAGTGGCAGGTATGCGAAATAAGCAGCCTTTGGTGTGTAGAGATAATATGGGCAAGGCACTGACAGTGTCTGCTGCAGTGGATGAATACTGAGAGTAAAGCTGTTATTCACCCATCCATCCATCCATCCATCCATCCATCCATCAACCCATCCAATAGAATCATAATCAATGGTAGACATATACAATTCAGAACAAGGGCTGGTCACAGAAACGCTTACAGATTTCTGTACAGTGGTTTTGCAGAGAAGAACCAGAAGGGTACACCAGTCCACCACATTTCTTTTTATCTGCCTGCCAGTCTCCCAGCCCACATGATCATTAAATCCAGGAAGAATTGTTTCCTCTGACTCTCCAAAAATCTGGTGTGCTTAAAACTTCTTCCTTCCATCACCCACTCCCATTCCAATGCTCAAAACTCAATGACAGGTTAGCAGGTGGGATACCATTGGATCTGGCCCATCAGAGATAAAGGGAGAAAAGTCACTTGGTAAGAGCCACCGACACTAAAGGAGATGAGAATTGCCTGACTGAGCTGGGGCTGGGTCCCCTGACCTTCTTGCCATTATTAACTGCTCTGCTCCTGTCAAAGCAGCCTTCTGCTGTGACCTCCAGACCCAACTAAAAGCATGAATTCTTTAACAGCTATCTGATATTTCTTTCTACTAACCGAGTAGTCAAAGAGATTCTTACCAGTAAGAAGCCAGAAGTGAGCCAGAATCCAGGGTCATTGCAGGCAGAGGGGAGGAACCAGCTCGGGTGAGTGAAATTCAAATGCAGTCATTTTATCCTTTAACAGAGCCAAACGGAAACACCTACTAAATCTTCAGGCTTTAAAAAGTAACAAATGCTGTGCAAAATCAAATAATCTCACTCCATCCCTGGCCTTCCTTTCTGCAGGGCAGGGTTTGGGGTGAGGCAGGGGATAGGGAAGGATGCAGTGGAGGAAAGTGAGGACCAAGAAAGGGGGAGCTTAAAGGGGGAAGGCTGGCACCACCTGGCACAGAGAATCAGGTTCCTGTGTTTGCTCTGCTCATCTCAGGAGGTGCCATCAGTCAGACAGACAGCAATTGCCCCTTCTCTGAGAGTTCGCTTATATCTTAATGGTCTGCCTCTCAAATTCTCTGTTCCATCCCTCAAAGGTAACAACACACTGTTGTGTGGGGGACAGTGAGGACCTTTGAACCCTAACATTATCTCTTTTTCTTACTTCAGAATGCCCAGAAAAACGTCAATGAAATTTCTAGGGCTTTTAAAAATACTTTCTATTAAAGACATACATTAAATACATTACACTTCCTCCCAACTTATGATATTTAGAGACAAAACTAATGTAGCCCTAGAGTCTTACCCAGTTCTGGCAGACTTTAAAAATTCTCTTTATGAGAAGTTGTGGTACATATATACAATGGAATATTACTCAGCCATAAAAAGGAACGAAATTGAGTCATTTGTTGAGACGTGGATGGATCTAGAGACTGTCATACAGAGTGAAGTAAGTCAAAAAGAGAAAAACAAATATCATATATTAACGCATGTATGTGGAAACTAGAAAAATGGTACAGATGAGCCAGTTTGCAGGGCAGAAGTTGATACACAGATGTAGAGAACAGACATATGGACACCAAGGGGGGAAAACTGCAGTGGGGTGGGGATGGTGGTGTGCTGAATTGGGTGATTGGGATTGACATGTATACACTGATGTGTATAAAATTGATGCCTAATAAGAACCTGCAGTATAAACAAACAAACAAACAAAACAACTAATACTAAACTTTCATTGGGTTATTTGTATGGAAATATGTTAATATAAATATTTCAGACATTACGTGAAATTTCTAAAAATCTTATATGTTCTGGTATAATGTTATAAGTCATAATTCTAGTTATTACTTTAAAATGTATATCTCAGAAATAACTAAATTTCCTTGTCAATTGCATTATTATGAACTTTCATCAAATCTTTAACCGTGGTCATTTTTAAGTCTTTTGTCATTTACAGACAGTTCTGGGTGTATTCTGATGCTTTTGCAAATATGTTCCTATAAAAGGGGTTCATCTTCAAGGAATTCATAGAAAAGACTCTGACAAGTACAGGTTTCTGGTAACTGTACTGCTGAACTGAATGAATAAGCATTTTCAGAACTCTAATGAAAAACTGATGAACTCATAAAAGTGCTAACAAAAGATCAAGATAAAAAAAAATTAATTACATGGGACTGAGTGAACTGATGAGGATGATTATAATTTTTGTGACTTTCTGTTTGAATTAAAAAAAAAAAATCCCACAAGGACTCAGAGGCAAAGAACATACAAATCAATTTTCACTGCAAAGTAAAGGAGCTGTTACAGTGGAGGATTACTGGACTGAATGTCAATATTATGACATAGTATGAGTGTGTTTAGTGTTTGGTAATTGCAATCATTGTTGCTTTTGTTGTGGTCATCCATTTACAATGCTTGGTGTCAGTCTATTTTTCTCTTGTAAAAATAAAACACAGTGTGTGTGTGTGAAAAAAAAAAGTAAACAATGCTTGATAGGATAATGAGAAAAAAAAATTCTCTTTATGGCCTTTTCTGGTTATAAAAATAACTCACCTCATAAAAATTCAACCCAAACAGAGATCAAGAAGACTGTGGGAGTCCCTCAGGGTCAGGGTTGGGGGTTACGAGCAGCACAAAGCCGGGAGTGTCTGTTGTGCGTGTTACTTGGCAATAAAACCTCGAGACTTTGCACTTTGACGGGGCACTAATGTCAAAGTGGCTTCATCACACAGGCCTCTTTCAAATGTCCCACCTCCTGGGGATGGTGAGGTGGAGGCAGCAGGCTCCTGGCCCGTCCTATTATATAAATCATGTAACACGGTTCCACACGTGTTCACTGAGTCCCCAGCAATGAGAAGGCATTGATGAGCGGGGCAGACAGGAGACAGATTTCTCCAAGATCTCGCCTCTCCACGGCCGGTGGTGAAGGGAGATAGACCTAAATAAAACAGCCACACTCTTCATGCACAATTGTAATCAGTGACAAGAAGTGCTGAGGAAAGGGACTTGGTTCTAAGAGAACATGTAACAGAGGACTCTGCCCTAGATGGGGGTTAAGGAAGAATCCCCTGATGAAATAATGCTGAGATTAGAAGGAGGCGGCGTTAACTAGAGGAAGGGGTGGGGCAGTAGGATGGGGAGCCCTAGGCATTGCAGGTGGCAGCAGTGCAAAAGCCCTGTGGTAGGAGGGGATCTCTGCATTTCTAGGGACTGAAAGAAGGCTTGTGAGGAACAGAGAGTGGTGGATAATGCAGTGGAATCAGGCAGTGTTTGTCAGTCAGGCTAGGGGTCTGGGAAAGCTCAGGAGGGTTTAAGCAGGATTTGCGAGCATGTGGGTCAGTGGGGGATAGAGGCATGCTCACGCTAGTTGCATTTGGAAAGTGGACGGGGCAGGGCAAGAGAAGTGGCAGCATTGTTGATGGGTGTAACCCCAGCTGGTGGGCTATTGCAGTTGTCCTGGCCAAAGCAGCCGGAGGCTTGCCTGGGGCGGGTATGTGCCTCCAAACCCTCTTACAGCCACAAACACAGCATTATTGCTTCTGCGACTGGCTTCCAGACACCAGTCCACGCCGCCAGCCCAACTGCATCAGCTCCCCTGAGGGAGCTTCCTGAGCTCCTGCAACATATCGATTCTTATTTAGTAGGTCTCAGGAAGGCCTGGGAATCTGGAGTTTTAAAGCTTCTCCAGGTGACTCAGATGTGCGTCCACATTTTTTCAGTTTTCTCCGCAAAGATTTGCTTGGGAAGATGGTGTTGAACCCTGAACTGAGCACTGGGTGTCAGTTCAATTCCACCACTCCTAACAGTGTGACCTCAAACAAACGGCTTCACCTCATGAATCTCAATTTCACCATCTATAAAATGGGGGTGATCATTTTCTTCATGTGTGCCTGGTGGGTGGGGGGTGTTTTGAGGATCTAACGAGATGATGAATTTGAAAGCATAACACAAATACCTGATACTCTCTACCTGCAAACAAACAATAGTTTTCAGTGTGGAAAAGGCATTCAGATTTTATTACTTGGTGCTTTGGCCCTTTTTTCTCTGGCTACCTTGTGTAAGTGAGGGCTGTCTAATGGTGCTGATGCTTCGTTCCAAATGCCCCCTCCCAATTCACTGAGGAGGGGGTGCATCTCCCTCCCCCTTCCTTAAGGATCTGCCCTCCTTCTAGGCAATGGCCGCTGTGTCCCCTTTCACATGCTCATACACTCGTCCCCACAGCAGCCAGTATTGCTGTTCCCACTGCCTTTGGCCGTACATCAGCTAACGTTTGCTACATGCCAGGCACTGAACTAAACTCTGTACACATATTACTAAAAATTGTCCTTATCACCCCCTTTAAAAGATGAGGAAACTGAGCTGTAAAGAGGTCAAGTAATTTACCGAAGGTCATGTGGCCAGGAAAGCAAGGAGCTATTTGAACCGATTAAACAATCTGTTGTACCATCATTTGTAGGAGGGGTCTGACCATTAGGCTCAAACTTCACCTTTGCCTTTTTTCCAGAGGAATAGGATGCTATCAGGCAATGGTGACTCTTGGGGTGAGTGTAGATCCAACCTTGAGCCTCATTAAGCAATGGAAATGCTCATAAGGTTGTGAGCCCCCTGAGGGCAAGGACACCCTCATTCATCTTTGTGTGAATGGCACAAAGCAGGTGTTTGGTAAAGTTTGTTGATGAATGAAGCATTGGCAAGATGACTATGGGGGGGGGGAAGCATTTATCAGTGTACTGCTGGCTTCCAACACTTCGTGTTGAATTTGGAACAATAACGATGTTACC
The DNA here is from genome assembly GCF_009873245.2 of Balaenoptera musculus. Taxonomy (NCBI): domain Eukaryota; kingdom Metazoa; phylum Chordata; class Mammalia; order Artiodactyla; family Balaenopteridae; genus Balaenoptera; species Balaenoptera musculus. Next base: position 35,731,529 of record NC_045797.1, on the reverse strand, counting down.
TTAAAAGGTAAGTGGTGCTTTACAGTTTACACAATGTAGCAACATAATATTTATCCCATGAGATGATTTTTATCCCCGTTAGAAAGAAGACAAAAGTGAGGCTCGGAGAGGTTAAGTGACTTGCAAGGTTACAGCGTGAATTGCTGCAGAGAACACCAGCATGGAAGTCAGACGGACGGATTATAGCCTCAATTGCCCTAGTTACCATGTGGCTATGTGGCACTGAACTATGTATTCATGCCCTAGAATCCCCACATCACTCATAGGTAAAATGAAGATGTTTATAGCATCATTTAGATAGTATTTCCTTGAAGATTAAATGAGATCATGCATAAAAACACCAGGCACATAGTAAGTGTTCAGTAAACATTAGCTCTTGCTAGTGGAGATAGAACTGGTGAACTCTGGTCATCTGACTTCAGTTGAATGTTCTTTGCCCCAGATTTGAAGTTTGTGACCAGTATGTTTATATTGAACAAATACATGGCAGAATATTATAGAGAATTTATGAAAATATTTACCAAAAGAGTTGGAATTTGCATTGATGAAAACCAAAGCAGTAGGACCCTCAGGACTGACCGGTGGTGGGTGTCTTTGACAAACTTGGGTCCTTATTTTGAAACTAAAAAAAGATGGTCCCCTCTGCTTATAACTACAGTGGACAGCACAGTGGCCCTGGCTCATCGTCACCAACTAATTTCAGTAGTTACATGAGGCATCACTTGAGAATGGAATACCATTCATTCATTCAACAAACATTTATTGGGCACCTATTGTGTGCCAGCCACTGTGCTGGGAGTCAGGATGTGATGGTGAACATAAGAGGCCAAGTCTACAACTGCATGAAGTTCACAGTCTAGTACGAACACTGGAGAGGTTGCTCTTAGCCCTGGAGAATCTTGGGACCCAAAGAGCCACACCCCTGGTGGAACACGGGACCTCTCGAGCAGGCGGTGACCAGGGTATGTTATGATCCATTTTCTCTTAGTGGTAAAGCTGTGAGCAAGTCTCAAAGCCCATTTCTTCTTGAAGGAAGCACAGGTTAGAACTGGTTATAGAAATAAAGCAGAGAGGAGAGGGCCTTCTTTGAGTGGGGTCCCAGGACCCATGAAAGCCTCTCCTGATGGCAGATACCCTCTGGCTGGAGAGAGAATCCCGTGCCTTATCTTGATCTAATCTGACTGTCCTTTTAAATGTTATCCCAAAGGATGTGTATTCTTGACTGGATGGGACAGGGAAGGAAGCCCCTTTGATCTTCCATGATGAGACTTACATCCCTTCAATGCAGATTCACAGAGAGCTGGTAGCTTAGTAGAGAGATTTAAGTTATCCAGAATTAACAACTGGAAACATAAACAACATTTATGGTCTTAGCCTCTTAGCTACTGATATAGAGACAACCAGAGTTAAAACATTGGTTTACAGGTCCTCTTCCTAAGCAATGTGTTTATTTCCAAAGAAAATGTGTTCTCATTTCCAGACCATATTTACCGAGTGTCCCAAGCCCAACACTGGAGCTGGCAGAAAGGACCTAGCTACAATTTGTGTTGTGCCTTTTCTTTCGTATGAAAGGCAGGGACTTCCCTGGTGGCGTGTGGTTAAGACTCCACACTCCCAATGCAGGGGGCCCAGGTTCGATCCCAGGTCAGGGAACTAGATCCCACATGCATGCCTCAACTAAGAGTTCGCATGCCATAACTAAGGAGTGGGCGAGCCGCAACGAAGGAGCCAGACTGCCGCAACTAAGACCCAGCACAACCAAATAAATAAATATTAAAAAAAAAAAAGAGAAAAGAAAGGCAAATGTCTTATATAGGACCTGCCTCATAGAATCAGCTTGGGAATCAAATGAGATCATGTATGTAAAACACTTAACTCAGTGCCTGGAATGTTATAAGACATAACTATTTGTAATGGATCTCTGATGTTGGTCTGCCTGACACCCATCTCTCCTTTGGGGAACAGTCCCCCTCCCATTTCACATGGCCTTGGTAGGCGTGGAACCCAGACTGGGCTGATCGTGGTACCCTTTCTCCCACCTGTGGCAGGAGAGAGTTAGGCCAACATGCAAAAAATGTGCAGAAATGAAAGCTGGGTGGACAGAGAGAGGGTCCTGGCATACCTGGGACCAGTTTTGGTCCCTAAATCGGGGTTCCTATGCAATAGTTCCTTATTCAATTCCATGAGCTTCCCTGAGTTAAGACACAAAGGTGAGCAAAAAGTTCCCCTTTTGCTTAAGTTGGGTTTCTATAACATACTCTTAGGATCATGAGGCTGTGAGGGCATGAAGCTGTAAGCCCGAACGACAGGAGGATGGGGTGAGGCACCGCCCTTTCAGGTGCCCACAACTGAGAACTGAGAATGTTCTTGGTACATTCCCTGGGTCTTAGTCACTGATGTTTCAGCAGGCTGCAGAAAGTCTCCTTTCATCTGCCTCTCACCTATCCTGGATGAGTCACATCACTTGGCTCACCACCGAAAGTCACCCTTCCCTTCCGAGTCTCAGAGACAACAAGTAAGCCGAGAACTTGGAACTGTGTCTTAGTGACGGGGACCCCTCACCTGTTTAGATGAGGAAGGACATCAGTGGTCTCTGTAGGTCAGTCGCAGCCCAGGCCAGGGGCTGGAAGGAAAGCAAAGCGGGCATAATGAGCAGTGACATTTAAACTGGAAAACAGATATTAATACCAGGGCACTTTCTGTGTTTTAGTCACCTTTGGATTCCCGGTGTGAGTGCAGTATCAGGTACTTTATTAAGTTCCCTATTAAGGTCTCAGTGAGCGGAAGGAATCTGAGCAGGCAAGGAACATGTCTTTAGTTCACTCCGGTTATAAGGCCACACTGCACAAGGCCCTTAAGGGGTGAGCTGAAAAGGCTTGAGACCTGCCTCCTGCCTTTAAGGAGCTCCATCAGAGTGAGGGAGGTGACAAAATTGATGCACTGGGAGAAGTCAGTGTATCATGGAAGATATGGTTCCAAGTCCACGGGGTGGCGCTCTCTACTGAGAGGTTGGAAAGGCCGGGAGAGTGGGGTTTCTGCTGGCATCAGAGGGTGAGTGGGATTCCAAAACGTGGAGAATGAAGCAGAAGATCGGGCAGCTGTGGGTCAAGGGAAGCAGGAGCTGTAGACCTGCAAGGTCAGGGAGATACAGCTAAACAGATAAAATAAGAAGTGTCCTGGAGGGCGCAGGGGTCTGTAGCGTTAGGAGGTGTGGAAGGGTCAAGGAGCAGTTTCTGCTCGCCTATTCAATTTTGGTGACAAGGTAGCATTTGACCTTGACCAACTGGAGGGATGCAGGGGGGAGGGGTGCCCTTGGTGGCAATGGAGAGGTGTGGGCAAAGTGTGGTTCCTGACAAGCAGCACCAGCAGCATCCAGGAACTTGTTAGTAAGGCAAATCCTCCACCCCACCCCAGATCTGCTGATTCAAAAACTCCAGGGGTGCGCCCCTGCTGGGTGTGCTTTAACAAGCCCTCCAGGTGATTCTGATGTCTGGCCTAGTGCGGTCAGCATGCAGAGAGTGTCTGAGGGGGCCAGGCAGGCAAGGTGGGCTGGCGTCTGATTGCAGGATCCTAAATACCAGATTCTAGAATTAGGGCATTTCCCCTGTACCATTGAGAAGCTACTAAAAGTTTGTGAACATGAGTCATTTATTCACTCATTCATCCAGCCAGTATTTATTGTGCACCTTCCATGTGCCAGGCCCCATACTGGGCACTGGGACCCAACAGAAAACACGCCCATGTTAGTTCAGGCCAGTGTTTTAAGTGCGAGCTTATCTGTAGACGAGATTGCTATTGCCTGTCTTTTTTAAAAATCTGATTTACTAACGGAACAAACACCTATTACGCTCTCCAGAAACAACTCTGCTGCTTGTCTCTGCCAACAGAAGTTGTTTGGCTAAACATTTACTAAAGTTTCAAACACTAGTGATGGGAACTGATGGAGAGAAAACAGAGGCGCACGCGCACACACATATACACACAATGTAAAGGGGTGGGAATGGGTTCAAGGAACAAATTTTCAGATATAAAATAAATAAGTCCTGGGAATGTCATGCATGGTGCGGTGACCATAGTTAGTAATGCTGTGTTGTATATTTGAAAGTTGCTAAGAGAATAGATCTTAAAAGTCCTCATCACAAGAAAAAAATTGTAACTATGTGAGGTGAAGGAAGTTACCTAGACTTATCGTAGTGATCATTTCACAATATATACACATATCGAATCACTATGTTGCACACTTAAAACTAATACACTAGTATATATCAATTATATCTCATTAAAAAATTTTTTTTAAATAAAAGGGTAGGGTCAGTGGGAGGAAGCATTTTCCTTCAGCCTGTGCTTTCTGCCAGAGAGCTGCGTTTTACTGAGTTCTCAGATGGAACTGCAGCCTTGGACTTCGGACCGTGAGGGCCAATTAACTCCAGGTGTTTCAGGAAGCTGTGTGCCCAGAGGGTGGGGCGGCGAGGGGAGGGGAAGAGAAGGAAGGAGGCAGCTGTAGGGGACTCGCTCCTGTTCTCCCACATCAATTCTGCTGGTTGCTCTTGAGGAAACTGGAGCTTGATCTCAAAGGCAAACAGGTGTTTTCATCTGAGTTCCATGAAACAGCTAATGTGCTCTTCTGGAAGGTCAGACATCCTCCAGACAACTTTCAGTCCTCTTTACTGTTTGGACAAGGGCCAAAGTGGGGGTGAGGAGGGGGAGGTTGGAGCACCTCCAGGGTCCCGGTCTCAGGCCACAAGGCTCCTCTTGCTTCCCACCCGGCTGACTGAGCTTGGTGGGCATGGTCCTCCGCTCGGGAGAAACCAGCTAAGGCGAGCGGTGGTCGCACCAGGTGGCATAGGACAGGATTTGGAGGTGTCCCAGGGCTATTCCAGTTTGAGCTTGGGCTCTCTGGCCTCTAAGAAAACAGAGATAGCTTTCTGATCTTCCCTAAACCCTCCTTCTCCCGAGTCAGCACCCTTGTCAGGACCTCGGAAAGATTCCAATTCCTCTCCTACCCCAATAGAGCAATAATCGTTCACTCCTTCCACTGAGCCGTCCTCAGTTCGCTCCAGATCAGAGGAAAGGACCAGGAGAGAGAAGCTGAGAAATCTGTGTCCAGCATTGCCAATGCCACCAGCCCTATGTCCAGTTTCCTTGTCCCATGTGTGATAATACAACAGCAGCTTGATGCAAGGCCCCTCCTCATTTGCTTCCTGGGGATTGTTTATTGGAGACCAGCATTTCAGAGAGCGAGTGCCAACTTTAACATATCCGTAGGCAGGGCACTGTCAACCCCACTGTGGATCTTATTTTTAAGTAATTACATTACAGAGGGGTGGGTGGCAGGGAGGAGAGTGGGTATCATAACTGGGGGAATTTTTTTTAAAGACCCAGTTTAAAAAAATCTCAGACTTAATTTAGTAAATTTCAATTACAAGGAGAGTTACTAAGTTGAAAATCATTTGCATCGTATCCTTAATTACCACTTCATTTGTACCTGAGATCATCAATAGACATTCTTGGGAATGCGTAGTCAGAATAAGGGACGGATTCTAATGAGGTCTTTGTTCTTCCTGAGTCTCTCTTAGGAAGCTCCTTCCTCCCTCTGTGCAGAGGCACAGCGTTTTCCAAACTGGGTGGAGACGCCTTAAATTAGAAGTGGAGCGTGTGAAGAAATCAAGAGGTTTTCAAGCTGGCTTCACCAGGGGGGAGAGAGGATGCCACACCCCACCTCCGGCTCTCTAACAGCTCCCCCTCAGGGTTTTATTCCTCTCCCCTTGAATGCATTAGCTCTGCTGGGCTGCTGTGGACGCATCTGCTCCTGGGCTGGCCACAAACGTCCATCTTTATTAGCCGGCAACAAAGCAAATAGCCTTTCTGGGCCTTCCTCTTGCAAATAATGGATGTGCTGCCATAGATCTTCCTGCTTCTGCTTTTCCTGCTTCCTCTAAAGAAAGTGTATCCAGCAGTCTCTGGCCACTGGGTCTTTATTGGAAAAGCTGTTTTCCAAGATCAGTTAGCTCTAAAAAAGTGATGAGCCCTCAGGGACTGCGAGACTGTGTGTGTGTGTGTGTGTGTGTGTGTGTGTGTGTGTGTTAAGATACACTTTGTAAGAGATGTCTCTCTTTTTGAATGGCGGGGTCGGGGGGCAGTAAGGAAAGGGCAAAGTGAACAAAAATCTCTTAACTAAATCCTGCTAATGCCCACTGTTCGTTCCTTCATATGCTACCCCCGACCCTGCAGCCTTTACAAAGCACTTGTTCATCTGTTACCTTGTAGGTAATTAAAAAATTGCCCTCATTCTACAAATGAGGAAACTGAGGCTCAGAGAGGTTAAGTAACTTGCCCAAAGTCACTCAGCTGGGGGTGACAGACTGAGGATTTAAGTCTAGCTCTCTTAATCCTGTGCTCCTTCCAATACCCCAAACCACCTCTCACGGGCTGCTGGCAGCCTGGACATTTACCCCATTTGTGGAGGTCGGCGTTTGTATCCTACTACAGTGTGTTACCCATTTAAACTTTATTTCTGAATCTGTATATTTAAGCAACAATTTTGTTTCAGAGGACTCCAGAGAGCGGCCTGACTTAACCTTCCTCTGGAGGTGTGTGTATTTGGCGGAGAGTAGTGAAGGGGGTGGGGGTGGAGGGGAAGGGAGGACTGCCAGCAGGGAATTTTCTCAGTTTTCCACTGGATGAGGCCAAGACCCAGGGAGTCAGACAACTCCACGATTCTCCTGGCATTCTGAACGTCTGCCAGATCCCTGCTCTTTGCTCTCATTATTCCTCTGGGCTGGTTCCAAGTGTGGAGGAGTGTAGTCTGCGGAAGTGTTTGTGTTGGGGTTGGATGCAGCAGGACTGATGCTGTGAGGAAGGAGGGTGTTAACACCAAGAGTCCAGCCAAGCCTTGGGGGTCACAGGGACTGGTCCAAAGTAGGAAGTGTCCTGTGAGCTGGAGGGGTGTTTGTCTCCTGCAGAACCTCCTGGATGCGGCAGCTTCCTCTGCACTAGCTGGCTACCCCCTCATGGTGCAGATGGAATACGCTAGTGAAATGAACAAAAGATCTGAAGCTAAATAACTGGGTTCAAATCCCACCTCTGCTTATTAGCTGACAGATCCTGGGTAAGTCACTTAACCTCCCACAGGATCAGTTTTCTTACATATAGAATGAGAATACTAACATCCACTCTCTGGGCTGTGCTGAGGTTTAAATGAACGATGTAAAGCAAAGAGTGAACGGTGGCTTTGATTAGTAGATGGTTTGAAGCAGCCAGGAAGTGGGAGGATAATAAAAGGAGACTGCTTGTCCCACAAAGACAGTAGCAAGGGGGTAGGAGTGGGTTCAGTGATGAGACAGCTTGCAAGGACTTGTGTAAATAGCCCATATGCTGGCTCTGGGGGAACACTGAGAACCTAGTTTGAAAGGCATAAAAGTCATAAAATAGCACCAGTATTTTTTTTCCTTAGTGTGAGCAAAAATATTCAAGCAGACAAACCCAAGCCAATCTTCTGGGAATAAGACTCTAAATATTACTTGTGAGTCACCTTAGCTTCCTTCCAAGAGAAAGACACCCCCATTCCTTCACCCCACATGCTCATCTATGACGCATTAGAATTGTAACTTCTCAGCTTCTCCCACCAAAATCATAGACCCTCGTCGTGGGCTTGAGGACAACCCTGTGCTCTGGTACCATGTGTCCTCAGTTCAGTCCCTCTGGTGGTTAGTCAGTTTCCAAAACACCCTATCAAAGGAGCGGGACGCACGTCAAGCCCCACAGTAGACACTAGGTGGCGCTGGACCCCATGTTATTCAGGCAGCTAACACCGCATCCCTTTCTGGAAAATTGTTTCTGCAGTGAGGTCCTCTCCTTCCCAGAGACGTGGGGCGCTATTTCAGTTTATGCCACAAGCATAAAGGGCCACCAGAAGATCGCCCCTGGCTTTTCTGCTAACTGGGACAACTGTCCGGGTATGGCTGCGAAAGGCAGTTCCCAGCCCTGAGGCTGGAGACCCAGCGGTCATTTGCTGAGCTATATATAACTTGCTAGGAACAAGAAGGTCTTTTCAATTTCGGCTCTGCCCAGAGGGGCAGGAAGGAAAAGAACTTTCTCCCTTAGGAGGAGGTAGGGGAAAAAAAGAGGCAGATCCATGATGCTCCTTTGTGAGCTGCCCAGCATCTGCCCTTCCCTCTGGGAAGGGAGCTGAGGGACTTTCCGACCCTGACCCCAGGCCATTACATTCCAGGCCCCGCCCCCTCTCAGGGTGAGACCATCCATCCTCACTGCCCCCAGGAGCTGAGTTATGGGTTTATTTTCTGTCCAGGGATCTGAGCTGAGGTTGGCATTTAGTACCCGCTTAACTTCATTGCAACTGACCCTCATATGTATCAAGAGCATACTGGCATCCCGATTGCTGTGATCGCAACGCTCTTATGAACAACAGCAATAAATGGCAGTTATAAAGTAATTTCCAGCTTTCTAAGCATTATAAGCACTCTTTATACCTACAGAGGCAGGTGAGTTTCATTTTCTGTTTGCAGATAAAGTGACTGACACCCCGGGGTCTCACTGGAACTGCTGGCACTGATGTTGTCTCTTTGAAACAGTGATGATCATTGTTGCTTATTATCATTTTCACTATTATGTTCCCTTCCATGTGCAAGAGGCCAAACAGAACACTTGTTTAAAGACAGCTTTTGGCTACTGGGTTTCTGTTTGGGTGGTACTACCTGGGCAAAGGAGGGCTGAATGTGGAGAACCAACGAAGGGGGGTGAACACTGAGCAGACCCTTGACTACTTGGACGAGCGAGAGTTTCCTTCGGTGGAGGTTGGGCTCTGCAGAGTTGGAGGGCAAATGTGTTGGGAGGGTGGGTATGTTGGCAGTGCTGTTAAGAAGACAACTGGGGAGTCCCCATCAACCAGCCAAACAGCACATTCTTGGGTACCTACCATACAGAAAAGAAACGGGGTGCCTCTGTGAGGTCAAAAAGACCTTTAAGTCTTTGCCTCCAAAGAGCTTGTGGTGCACTGTCATTGGGGCATATATAGCGTGTACAGATAAAAAGAAAATTAATGACTCACAGAAGTCCTAGAGAATATCCTAGCTTGGTTGTGCAGGGCTCCCCTTTGGGACAATGAGAAGGGAAGGGGTTGGCAGGGCTGGAAGGAGATGGGAGGAAGGGACCAGTTGGGATTCCTGGTGGCCTGGGCTGGACCTTATCATCTGCATAACATGGGGCTTGCCACCAGGTCATGTCCAGGCTATAAATATCGTGCTGGGGTCAAAGTGGAAACAAAGGCCCAGAGTGCCTGGTTGATGTTTTGTACCTTCGGGATGCCTGTGTTGTGGCCCCAGGAAGTCAGAGGGAAGTCACCTGGGGGAGGTGAACTTTCTACCTTCCAGCCCTCCTCCCTACAAGGTTCTGTTCCCCAGGTCCTCGAAGGTGTGGGTGCAGTTCCAGGCCCATCACCCCACTTCCAGTCAGTCCTGGCAACTCTGCTCCTGACTTTCCCCTTCCTCCCTGCTCCCCCTGCCTCCACCCCCAACACCACTGACACAGTTCAGGCCTCATCACACCTGGTCTGAAGGGCTTCTCTTTTAAAAATAAACAAAATGATTTCTGTAGGAAATAAATGCACATGGAAAGGGATGCACATGCATAAATCTGACAAAAACATTTACAGTAAAAGTAAGCCTCCCTTGCACCCCTGGTCCCCAGCCTCCCAGGTCCTCCCCAAGAAGCAGCCACTGATGCCCTACCTCCAGTCTACCCCCTTCTCTCCCTACCAGCCCAAGCCTTGTCCAACCAACCTTTTCTGCTTTCCAGAATCTTGTTTTTTAAAGCATAAATTGATCCTGTTTTTCTTTGTCCTTGGATATGTGAAATGCAAACTCCTTGGCCCAAGCTACAAGCCCTTTCCTATCAGGCCCCACAGACTTCTCCAACCTTCTCCTCACCTCCAGCCCCACTCACAAGCTCTGTTCCAGCCAGGCCCAAGCACTTGCAGTGGCCTAAATCCACGTTCTCATCTGGCACAGTGTATATTTAAAAATAATTTTTAATTTACTTTTTTGAGTAGGTAATACTAATACACACACATATAATATCCTACTTCCCTAAGCACCACTCTTTACTAATTTCTTGTATTTCCTTCCAGATAATTTTTATGCATATTCCTCTCCCTTTTCTTACTCAAATGATAACATGTAATTGACACTTTCTACATCTGTGTTTTAAAAATTTAGTAATAATATCCTAGAAACCTTTCCATAGCAATTCATAAAGAGCTTTCTCATTGTTTTTCATAGCTCTGTGGTAATCAATTGCTTGGATATACTCTAATCTGGCAAACTTTTTTGGACCAGATAGTCAAGGATAGTTAGGACCAGAGAGTCAATATTTGAGGGTTTGTGGGCCATCCAGTCTCTGTGAAAACCACTCCCCTCTCTGCTCTAGTGTAAAGGAAGCCCTGGATGGTGCGTAGACAAAGGGGCCCGGCTATATTCCATATACCTGTACTTATAGATGCTGATGTTAGAATTTCATATGATGTTCATGTGTTATGAAATAGAATTCTTCTTTTGATTTTTTTCAACCATTAAAAAATGTAAAACGATTCATAGCTGCAGGCCCTACAAAAGCAGGCAGAGGGCCAGTTTAATGAGAGTTCGCTGACCCCTAACTTAGTTAACCAGTTCTCAATTAATGAGCATTTAAATCGCTTCTAATCTTTTGCTGCAGTTTATAATCATGTACATCTGTCACTTTATATGCATCCAAATATTTCTCCCTGTAGGGTCAGCTCTAAGAAGCAGGGTTGCTGGGTCAGAAGGTGTATGCGTTTATTTTGATGAGGATTGCTAAATTACCCTTTTAGGGCTGTACTAGTGGACATGCTCACCAGCAATGGATGGGAATGTCATCCTCACAGCCAAACTTGGGTTTTTGCCAAGCTAATAGGTTAAAAAAAAAAAGAGGCATCTCAGCACACAGCCATTTGTATTTTTTTTTTCTGAGTGTTGTCTTTTCATATCCTTTGCTCATATTTTTATAAATCTTTTCTTTAGAGGTTTGTTTATATTTTCATGATTTAAGGAGATTAGCCCTCTGTCTGCTGAGTTGTATATATTTGCAGATTTTCACTTGTTTGTTACTTTGCTTATACAGGTTTGCTTGTTTGTTTGGTGTGCAAAAGCTCAAATTTTTTTAACTTTTATCAGCTGAATTTATCAGCTTGTTATTTTACAGCTTGTGGTTTTTGAGTCATAATTAGGAATAATTTTCCCACTCTAAGATTATAAAAGCATTCTCCCACGTTTTCTTTTGGTACTTGTGTGGTTTTCTTGTCAACATTCAAATGCTGAATCCATTTGGAATTTATTCTGGTATATGGTGTGAAGTATGGCTTCAACTTAATTTTTTTCTAGATGGCTACCCAGGAATCTCAACACCATTTATTGAAGAGTCACTGGATTTGGAATGCCACATTTATCCTATACTAAATGTATTTATAGTCTTCATAAAATATATATATTCATTGGTCTGTCTATTCATGTGCTTTGAAGTTTTTTTGTTTTGTTTTACAGATTTCCTTTTTTCGGGCCACTCTGCGTGGCTTGTGGGATCTTAGTTCCCCGACTAGGGATCGAACCTGGGCCCTAGGCAGTGAGAGTACAGAGCCCTAACCACTGGACCCCCAGGGAATTCCCTATGACGTTATTAATTATCAAAGTGCTATAGTATGTTTTTATGTTTGTTGATCTAGTCCAGGATTTCTCAGCCTCAGCACTATTGACATCTTGGGCCAGATATCATTCTTTATTGTGGAGGGCTGTCCTGCACGTTGTAAGATATTGAGCACCATCCCTGGCCTCTGCCCACTAGATGCCAGTAGCAGGCGTGCGCACACACACACACACACACACACACACACACACACACACAGAGTGATAAGCAAAAAAAAAAAAAAGAAAGAAAGAAAGAAAAGAAAAAAGTTTCCAGATGTTGCTAAATGTCCCCTGGGGGACAAAATCACCTCAGTTGAGAACCACTGGTTTAGCCATTTCTTGTTGCTTTTTTTTTTTTTCTTTTCCATAGCTTCCTATTTCTTCTTGTTTATTTCATCACAGTGATCCCTCTACTTGGAATGTCCTTCACTTACTCACTTTCCTCTCAGCATTCAGCTCAGGCCCTCAGGAAGCCTTCTTGGACCACCCTACTCTGTCCTGTCCCCACCCAACCCGGTGTGACCCCCATGAGAATTTCCATGAAATTTGCTTGTCTCTTACCCCTGACCAGGCTGTCAGCTCCTAGAAGAGAGGGGTTTTACTCCTGCCTTTATCTCCTCTGGCACATAGCCTCTGGCACTGAGCTTGGCACAGGGTAGGTGTTCTATCACTATTGATGGATGAATGGGTAAGTGAATACTTCTTTTACCCACCTCTCACCAACAGCCACAAGTTCAGTCAAAGCAGATGGGTGAAGGATGGGATCTGTTACCCACAATGCACCCCTGGTGCTGAGAACCGGGGTGGGGAAAGCTTGTGTGTGTCCAGGCACACTAGTCGATGAGATGTGTGCAATCTCCTGTTTAATACCCTGCAGTCCCCAGCTACTAAGATGCACTCAGCTGCTTAGGAACAGGAAAAGGAGAGCTGGGGACAGCTGGCCTTGGTGGTTTCCTGGAAAAGCTGGATAAATAGTGTTGACAACATGAGCCCTGGAGTCTGACAGCTTATGTCAGATTCCTACTCTATTCACTTACCAGGTACTTAACCTATTTAAGCCTCAGTTTCTTCATTAGTGAAATGGGGGTAATAACAGTACTCACCTCAGAGGTGAGCAATGCCCCCTTTGGCTGGCTGTTTATTGTCTGATGAGTTCTCCCAGTTCTCTTGCCCTGAGCACCCTGGTGAGAGGAGAGAGAAACGAAATTATTACTCCGAGGTACAGGCTAGACCATGTGGGAGAAAATGATGGTGTTTGGGGGCCTCTGTCTGACTTTTCTCTAAGGCAAGGAGACCCTAGCACTGATGTGGGCCTCAGGAGCCAGGAAAGAACCAGACACTAGGTAAGAAGTCTCCCCCTCAAAAAGTTGACACCACAAGCATTTATCCAAGATCTTTTTTTTTTAACTTTTTATTTTATATTGGAGTATAGTTGATTAACAATGGTGTGATAGTTTCAGGTGTACAGCGAAGCCCAAGATCTTAAATGAAGTGAAATGATTCAGTTCTATGCATAGGAGAAGATAATGGTAAGTAGAACCTATCAAGTTAAATAGATTAAACGACAGACTCTGTGCTTACTGGTTTACATACAGTTACATAACAAACCCCTACACACCTTCCTCTCTCAGAGCAGGTCTTCATCTGGTGACAGGATGGGGTGGAATTGCTATACACAGCCCTCCTCCCCCATCATCCATTTCCTTATTTATTCTAGCCCTGTTTATCTCCAACCTAAACGCTCTCTCCTGGCTGCCACACCCGGCTCTGTGTAGGCTAAGCTGGAGCTAGACGCACACTGAATGAATCAGATGTGAGTACAGGCTCTTAGTCTTGATTTTAGAGGCTTTTAACTCCCAGCCGCTCATGACTGTGCAGCGTGGCCCTGCCTGCACCCTCATACCTGCTGCCTCCAGTACTGTAAAGAGTACGCCTGCTCCTGGCGAAACGCTCCAAGAGAAAAAACAGACATTACCCAAAGAACACATGCTTCTCTTTTGCATTCCTTCTGATGCCTGCTCAGAACCCATGGGTGCTGAGAAGATATTGCTGATGGGTTTACCCTGGCCTTAGTTGCGTGTCTGTGGATGTGGCCCATAGAGGCAGTGGGGTACATAGGTCTTCTCCTTTCAGAGGTTCTTCTAAGAAGGGAAATGGTGTGCCCCATTTATTTTGTTTCCACCACAATCTTTATCCAGGCCGTCTGTCACCTTTTCCCCCAGAATCTACAGCCCTTTCAAGGATGTCTCTGACCCTAACCTCTACCTGCCTGTGACATTGTGATTTATAATAAGAAATATATATTTGGTCTTTGACCTTCCATCTTTACTTAGTGAAACTTTACCTGGTGAATGCATCAAATAGCATGTAAATGTCACTTCCTCAAGAAGGCCTGCCCCCAGTTGGTTATTACCAGCTCTCATGGCTCCAAGCACCACCACTCATCACAGTTGCAATTTTATATTGTTTGTGTAATAATTAATTAATGTTTTCTCTCCCAGTCCATGAGGGCAAGTGGTTTCTTTTTTTTCTTACCACTTATCCTCAGAGCTTAGCATAATGCCTGACACATAATAGATACCAGGCATTTATTGAGTGAATAGTGAATAACAGGTAGTATAATCTAGTAGATAATGCTAATATTTATGTGCCAGGAAAGTTCTGAGCATGTTAGAAATACTATGATCTTCCTAACAATCTATGGGTTGGGTAGTACTACCCCTACTTTACACACAAGAAAATTCACCCATGATCCCATAACTGGAAGAGGCAGGATTTGAACCCATGGAGCTGGCTCCAGAGTCTGAACCTTTAACCACTATGTTGTTCTAGCCTGTGTTGTTCTCCCATGTTTTAGTAAATCTACAAATTTCATTTGGTTCTAGGTTGTTATTATATCATGCCTTGTACCTCTTACTTGCAATGAATTGTACTCCACTTGACGTGACATTAGAAAATTTCCTTGACAAAGTGTTTTATCTGCCAAATAGCACTGTAGTAATATGCATCCTGTGTTTTAGCAAAAATAAACTGTACGTATGAATAAAAATTTGGTAGCAAACCTGTGAATGGACATCACAGTACATGGGTTGAGAACCACTGGTCTACTGGCTGATAACAAATCTTTAGTATACTTATTCATCCCATTCTCTTTTATGGATTATAGATAAAATCTTACTCACCATTCCCCTGAGAAAAATATATGTTTTCCTGGACTTGGTGGCATGCTTCATCTTTCTGCTCAGCAAACCTTTGATCCTGAGGAGAAGCAAGGTCTCCTTCTATCCCTAATGTCCCAAATACCCCCTCTCTGACATTCGCAGTGGTCCACCTCAAAGGGCAAGGCCAAGCTTGTATTCAGAGGTTTTGATTTCTTTACAACTGTGTTCCTGATTCCTTGGTACTTTGCAAAAAATCACCCTCACCCGCTTGCAGAAAAGTACCAGGGACATTAATCCAGGGCTTTCTTGGGTGACCAGCACGTTTTCACTTTTCTAGATGGAATTGGAAGTGGCCTACCATCCCTGGTAAAATATTTTTTAAAAGACGTATTTTTAAAAAGGTGTATAAATGTGTATGTGTATATATGTGTATGCATATGTATAGTATCTATATTTTATACATGTAAATTAACAGACTAGAGATGGGGATAATCTCTGTCAAGAGTGCTTACCTCCAGAGGCAGAGGTAAGAGTGAAAGAGATGATGAAGGGGAACTTCTTCAGATTTTGGGAGGTGGTTTGCTTCTGAACATTTGGATCTTTACAGTAAGACTATATTTACATATCAGATAATTAACTCCTTCCTCCCAAAAGGAGACAAAGAAAGAATTATTATTAATGCTGAGGAAGGGAGGGAAGTGAGGAGGGGCAATCAATGAAAGGAGTCTCATTTTTGACGCTGTATACTTCCATATTATTTGAATTTATGCACCAGGGACACACGTATTTCTTGTGCAGCTATTTTTTATCATGCAAAGGCTCACTTATTCACTAAACAGCTAATATTTTTTACTCTTCACTCGATGCTGAACACTGTGTCCTGTATTTGATCTGCTGTAATCGTGCAATATTCCATGAGTGACATACTGTCATCCCATTTTATAAAAGAGGAATTTGGAGCCCCAAGACTGGTTAGGTCATCTGCCCAATGGCCCATCGAGGTAGCAAAGAGCAGGCTGAGAACCAACCAGCTCTGCCTGATTCGATGTGGGTCATGGTGGTGGGTACCAGCAGGAATGAGGCTTCCCTGCCTTTATGTAAGTGGAACCTAGTTGAGATGGAAAACATGAGAGAAAGGCTAAAGAAATGAACAGACTGAGGAAAATAAACAGAGACATTTAGCAGAAAGAAATGCTCAGAGAAATAACCCTAGTAAACTTGAATGACATCAGAAAGACAGTCAGAGACGGTTTAGTGCCCCCAAACACCTGTAAACATTTTCATTTGGTTCTGCACACCCTAGAAGCCTCATGTCACACTGCAGCTCTGTCCAGACGATTCTAATAATAGCCCGATAGAATCCTGTGGTTGGAAGAGGCTGTGAGAGGTAACTGAGTCCGTCCCCTGCCTGCAGAAGGGAGTAAGTGTTCTCCTTACAGGAAAACCGAGGCAAGGAGTAACTTAAATTACTAGATCAAAGTCACTTCTCCACCCCACTCCCTAAGTCAGCCAAAGAGTTGGAACCGTGTGCTGGGGTCAAGGGCACCGACAGCCTCATGATTCAGCATGTGGAAAATATATTCATACCACAGCTCTTTACAAAGGAAACTTACTGCCCACCCTCTTTTCCAGCTGTAAAACATCTGGCTGGCGGGGGTTGGAGGGGGTAGGTGTCAGCTGGGAAAATGAAAAGGAGTCACTGTAATGCCCCTTCTCCCAAGGCAGCATCAAGAGGAGGAATGGGGATGGTGTTAGGGGCTCAGAAGGAGGTGGGCGTCAGTTGTTCTTGCATTGTTGGTGTCATTCTTTATTCCTGTTATCTACCTAGTCAGGATGCGGTTCCATTAGCACACCAGATCAGGCTAAGTGTGTCATGAATGATTAAAGGCCTTGCAAGAGATTAAGGGAATTACATTTGTATGCTCCATATAGCCAAAGGCTGAAGGACAACTGCAGGCAAGCCTCTGAATAGCTTTACACGTGAAAAATAAGAATAACTGAAGATGGTTCCAGGGCTTAGCACTTTAAATCATGAGGATGTAATGCAAAGACAAGTTCTCTGAGGGCAAGTGGCTCCTCAGTCATGGGCACTGAGAGGACGGTTTATGGTTGTGTAGGATTTGAATGAAGATACAAGTCTGACAACATCGATCTAGGAAGCAATCCATAGGGCCGCCTTTGGGCCACTGTGGTTAACTGGGTCAGGACTAGGGTGAAGCTCTCACCTCCAGTGCAAAATTTAAGGGGACACCAAAAAACTCAGTCATCAAGAAAAATAATATTTTAATGCCATATTTTTTAAAAATAAAAATTAATGCAAAAAATCCAAGATGAACAAAGACTATTACGGGGCCATAATATATTGGAGCCTGAGGCAAAAGGAAAAACGTAAGTCCCTGGCTTTAGTGGAAGCAAACTCATCAGTCATATTTTCCAAATCTACTTCTCTGCTTCTCTCATTTTTAATTGAGAGAATTGTCATGTTTGACAGTTTCTCTTGACTAAGTGACAATCTTAAATAATTTTAAATTAATTAAGCAGAACTAAAATCAGAGTAAATTCTGTTGGGGTATAAATCAAATATTCAAACTTAAAATAATGTGAGTTTTAATGTACCTACTTTTCAATCTTTCAATATTTTTTCAACTACTTTAATGTTCTGGAAAAAAGTAATAATTAACAAGTACATATGGGGGCACACAGCTTTCCTTCTGCTTTGGACTCCAACACGGCCCCCATGGCTTGGGTGGTAAATAAACCACATCCGCTGGTCTCCAGTTGGAAACGGGGTGTGTCTGTGTCAAACCTGGGTAACCCTGCTGATTACTACTCCCCTTGGTCTACAAAAAACCCTTTGGCTCTCTGGGGATGCCCTTTAGGATTGGGGATTCAGGAAGTCATCTCGTTCCGTTTCACACCTTTCTAGAGGCCACGAGATTATTGGGAACTGGGGACGACATTATCCCACCCTCACTGCTTGATGTGTGGGAGTCTCTGACCTTTGGGGAGGGGTCACCTTGAGTCCAAGGGCACATAGCACATCCTTGATACAGAACATATGACTAGTACTTCTGTACACCAAACAACTTTAAGAAACACTATTTGGAGGTTCTTGGCTAGAAGAAACTTTCTGAGATAATGAGGTTTTTCTTATTCTTTTGCCTTAAAAAATATAATATGCTCACATGGTTCAAAATTCAAAAAGAAGTAAAAAGGTAAACGTTGAGAAGCCTTTCTCCCACCCTTGTTCCACACTCTCCTCCTCCTCACGTACAAACAGGCAATAACTTTTGGTCATTTACTGGCAATTGCGGCTTCTTTAAAATTAGTATTTGAATAGGTTTTATGAGTTAGACTGGGACCCACCCAGCTCCTTCTGGACGAGACGATCTAGCTGGTGAAGAGTGCTGAGCAGAGTCACATTTGTCACATTTTGTGTATGTGGTTGACACTGGCAACATGGAGCCAGCGTCTTTTCAGGTGCCACCAGAGCCCACAGGCATCCAGGCCTCTCTTCCAGACTGGCACAGCATCTAGTGTCAGTGCTACTGCATACCTCAGAGCCAAGCCAACGGGGAACAGGTCTGAGGCCATCAGCATGGTTGGCATCTTGGTCTAATAATAATAATAATCCCCAAAGAAAAGGGTATCAGTGTTTCCTAGAAACACATGACGGAGTTTCTAATCTGTCCCCATTGAACCGCAAGCAAGCTTCTGCATACTCGGGATTACACACATCCTGGCAATTGGAATGACATTCCAAACCACAAACACAACTCTTTGTTTTTGTGGTCACCATGTACCCTCAAGATATCAGTTGCTCCCAAGGCGACTGATTTCCTCTGCTCTCTTGGTTATGGTTGAGGAGGTCACTGGGAGAGTAGGAGGGAGGAACCCTCTTAAGAGCCAGGGTCCCACAGGACCCAGAGTTGGAGGGTAAGCGGAAGCCGGGCTGGGAGAGATCTCAGTACCATCTGGGGAGAAATGCTGACTGAACCACCAAGCCACGTTAGCTTTATAATGTGTGGAAGGCGTCTTCTCCTCACGTCTCTTTTGGCCACATCCCTACTCACCACTCTTCTCTATAAAGTTGTTGCCCACTGAGTCACCCTCTAGGGCTTGCTGGCAAACTTTCAATTCCCTCTGGCTTTCAGCTGAGGGGCCCCTCCCAGACTTCTCCATTCATTCCCACCCTTCACAAGGCCTTGGAAACTTTGTTGAAAACTTGGGTGGTGTGTGAACTCCCAGGTGCCACAGTAAGTCCTGAGTAGAGTGAACCCCTCCGCTCTCTCTGAGCCCTCGGTCTAATTCAAATTTAGGAGGACACAGAGACTACAGGGTAAAGAAAAAGCAAGCAGAGTTTGTGGTTCCACCCTCGGGCAGCATTACCTAGCCTAGAGCAGACACGTTTTTTGGTTCAATTCAACTAGTGTTAATTAAGGCGTTCAAGAAAGTGGTGATTGCTGCGGAGGCAAATTTAAGAGTAAGAACCCTCTGTTGAGGAGGAGGGGCAACGAGTGGTAGCCAGTGTTCAGAGAACAGGAAATGTCTCTGGAAAGACAGGCTGTGAAATCATGACAAGGATCAAATGCCTAAATGCTGAAGGAAATCCACGTGAAGGAAAGAGAAGCTGCAGGGTGGGTTCTGAAGGGAGATTACCAGATGAAGCAAGATCCCAAGCACTGTCCCTATTTACCTCAGACCCATGCAAGCCTCTCCCTTCTTTCGTTTGTGCAATGCCTATTTGCACCTACTTCACTATGGGCACTCAAGAATTGACACAAATAATGTATTTCTCTGCATATTTTTTCTGTCTCCCTGGATATCTCTTCCTCCATTTTTGAGAAGAAACATAAAGAAACAACTTTTTCTCTGGAAGACTGATTTCATCACCAATAGTCCATTTCCAGAGATATACCATATCTCAGGACATATCTCGTGTGCTATGTCCCAGGAACACTTTAACACATTTTCATAAATAATCGTCACGTGCATGCTCAAGGGTTATTGGCTATCCTTCTGTCAGTGGGTGGGGTAAAGGGTAGAGCATTCTCTCATAAAGTTAGACAAAAACAGAGTATCTAGGTGTTGCTTTGGCTTTCCTGACTGTTGGACTATGACACTTGCTGTACTTTTTCTAAAACTCTATGATTTTGAGGTCACACTGATGGAATGCTCCTTTGTACTCTTGCTGCTGTCTGGAAATATTTGTTTTCATCTTATGGATTAAAGAGAGCTCAGAGTTCTACAGTTTAATAAGTTCGACCCAGATAGTGGTGAACAGCTCATGCTTCACCCATACCATTCTGATATAATACAGGGCATCCAAATATGCCTTTTGAAATTCTGATTAGCTCAGGGCAGGAGAGTTTGAATCACTTACCTTACATTCCACTTGCTGTTACAGGAGATTTCTCCCAGGTTCACCTCATATACACACACCACCTGGGGGGAAAAGAATCAAGAAATATTTTCCCTCACAGCAAAGTTGAATAAACTTTAACTTCCTTCCTTTGCACGTGAACAGTTAGATGTCCCTCATCTTACCAAATGTCAGCTTCTCCCTCCTATGGGATGATCCCCTTCATCTTCCCATGGTCTTCACTCCACAAGGAGTGAAGTCCTTCTTTTTCTGCTGCTTTGATACCTCTCTCTCTCCTGAATCATTCCCATTCGCAAAGAAAATACACATGAAAAATTCCCATTCTCTCATATCCCCTGGCTACAGCCCCACCTCCCTGTTCCCCATCGTACCCAAATTTCTAGAATACTTCTCTGCCCACTGCCGAAGCCTCTGCCTTCATGGCACCACTGAAATGACCCGTCTCGGGGTCCCCAATGACTGCCCAAGTGCAATGGTTGTGTTTTTGTCCTAATCTTTTTTGATTTGACCATTCCCTCCTCCTGGACCCTAGCTTGGCTTCTGGGTCAACCTATCTGCTGGTTTCTTTCCTTCCTCCCTCCCTGCCTCCATCTGCTTAGCCTGTTCCATCCAACTTCATGTGTTGGGGCAACTGGAGGGTTTTGTCTCAGCCTCTGTCATCCTCTACCTATGCTCTCCCTGGGTCATCTCATCAGTGCCCAGGGACTGAAATTCCCTCTTTATGCTGTTGACTCCCAAATTTCTACCAACTGAGACCTCTCCAGTCCAAGACTAGCTCACAGAACTACCTGCCATTGTGGCTTCTCCTTGGTCAGTGTCTCAAGGATGTCTCACAGCCAACCAATACAAAACAAGGGCTGATCTGCATTTCTGAGCATTTGAAAATTAAAGGAATTTATTCTTGTCTTCATCCTGGGTGATAATGCCTGCTGCTAAAATCTGTGTGTGTGTGTGTGTGTGTGAGAGAGAGAGAAGTGTGGTTTGGGTGTGTGACCTAGAGTTCTATCCTCACTCGCCATGTGTACAGTATCCTGATAGGCAGCTATGTGTCATTTTCCCTGTGTTTATTTCTATTGGACTATTCGGCCTTTTCCTACTAATTCCATGATATTTTGAATCATGACCCCCATGCCCCAATACCAACAAAAGTCCACTTCCCACATATTTCCTGGAATGTTGGGAAATGTTCTATAAACTATGATGATTGCCTTGCTGGGACCACAGGGCCAGGCCATACCCTTTCAGTGGGACTTGAGAAAGGGTTTCCCTGAAGGAAAGAGATGTTCTCATTGCCATTCAATCACAGAAGAGTTAGTTCTGCGCCTTAGATGTAAGTTAGGGAAACCATAATCTCTCTGGGTTCAAGGCCTGAGGACACTGAAAAGGCTAGTAGGGGGCAGGTTCTTGAGTTACACGAACATAAAACAACATTTGAAAGCTTTTTTTGTGTGTCATCTTACTCACTTGTCCATCTCCCACCGTGGCTGTCCCCTAAGGTCCTAACTCATCAACCATGAAGCTTCCAACAAGGGGGCTTCTCTGGAGCAAGACCACATAAGAGGGGCTGTGAAGCTCTGGCCCATAGCTCTCCATCCTGGTATGCTGGAATCACAGGGGGAGCTTTAAAAAGTGCTAAGGGCGGAGACCTTCCCCAGAGACTCTGATTTACTTGGCCTGGGTGTGGTCTGGTTTTCAGTTTCCCAGGTGATTCAGATGCACAGCCAAGGTTGAGAGCTCAACTCTGGGCCACGCGGGCACCAGCTTCACAAGGTTTTTCTTCACCACAGATGATTTCTAGCAGTAGGATTTCAGCTCCAGAGAGCCTTGGGCTTGCATCTATCACATGGCACCTTCCTGTAATGTTCAGTGTAGATTTCTCTTTCCCAAAAGACTGTGAGTACTTTGAAGACTGGGGCTGTGTCACTGCATCTGCTTCTCTATGTCCAGTATACCATGGCGCTCAATAAATGTTAGCTCAATGCATAGGTGCATGTCCCAAGCAAGGTGAAGTGGATGGTTGCCCCCAGATCCCATGCCCTGGCATTCAAGTTCACCTTCAGAGACCCCACACCACCTGCTGCACATTGGGTGTGTACTTTGCATCACAATACATTCCAGACTCAGTCCCCAGTTTCCCAGGGAGGGCACTCTGTGTAGAATTGTTCTGCTGCTGCCTCCTCCACAGGACAGGAAACTCACCACAGTAGGTTAGCTCCCTATTTGCTACGTCTGGGGACTGTCAGCCCAGAACGTTTCATCAGCCACTCCAAGCCTGCTCTCCCACTGGCCCAGGAATGTGGTTCCCTGAACGCTGGAAGGTCTGCAACCAAATGGGTGGTTCTGAGAAAGCTCCTAGATGCCGTGGAAGCAAGTGTTCCATGAGGAATGGTTTCTCTTTGGGATGTGTAACTGGTTTGACATTGTCACCTGTCATTCTCTGAGTCTCAGGATGACATCATCTAGCTCAGGACTCTGGGTGTGGTGGGTGGTGGTGCTGGCATTGTTCGTGTTTGGTTTTAGGCAGCTCTATTCCTTGGGACTGAATCCTTCAGAATGGGGTGTCTTAACCCAGGGCTGATAGATGGGTCTTGGGGAGCAGGGCCCATGACTCCCTGAAATTGTATATGGGGTATTGCATCTGTAGGCTTTAAGCACATTTCTCTAAAGAGAGAGCCCTCTAATTTTCTTCAGATATTTTAAATTGTCCATGAAACTGCAAAAGTTTTGACCCATTGACTTCCCACTGTCCTCCCCACAGTTTTAACTTTCCGCTGTTCCTAGGAGGCCTTGAGCGGGTAAGTTCTAACGTCATTCTGGCACAAGGTACGGAATGAGGTAGGTTATCTGGGTTAGACCAGCCTCTGTGGACATAGAAAGAGACTATGGGTTACTTGGTTTTCTGAGAACATGAAAGGTAGAGGAGCATATTAGTGCCATCTGTCACCCTCTATCTTGAACACTGATGTGTGTGAGTGAGAGAGAGAGAGAGGGTGTAAGAGTGTGTGAGTGTGAGTGTGTATGAGTGTGAGAGAGTCAGAGTGTGTGAAAGTGTGTGAGTGCATGTGTGTATGAGAGTGTGAGTGTGCGTATGAGAGTGCATGTGGGTGTGTGTGTGAGTGTGTGGGTGTGTGAGGGAGTGTGTGACTGTATGTGTGTATGAGAGAGTGTGAGTGTGTATGAGAGTGTGTGTAAGAGAGTGTATGAAAGTGTGCGAGTGAGAGTGTATGGGTGTGTGAGGGAGTATGTGTGAGTATGTGAGAGTGCGTACGTGTGAGAGTGCATGTGAGGGAGTGTGTGAGTGTGGGTGTGTGAGGCAGAGTGTGTGTGTGAGAAAGAATATGTGTGTGAGTGTGAGAGTGTGTGTGAGAGGATGTGAATGTGTGTGAGAGCGAGCGAGCGCTGCACTCCTCCTCACACTGAGCGTGCGTGTCACACGACAGGCGGCCGTGTCTCATGTGCCTGCCTTTCCGTGTTCACAGCCCTAGTGTTCCCGGGCTCTGTGACACTTACTCAGAATGACTGGAATCTCCTCCAGGACGAACCTCCTGCCACCAACACCCCCATCCCTGCCCACCCTGAACTCCTCACACAGCGCCCCGCCCCATCACCCAGTTCTCCAGGTCGGGCTGGGTTTATCTTCAGCAGGACGCGCGCCCGCTCCCCCTCCCCCTCCCCGGGCAGGGGCCGCGGATGAAGCGAAGCCTTGTTCCCACCGCGGAGCGGCGGCCCCAGCGCTCGGCCCCATCTCCTCCGCGGTGGAAACAGTGGCCGGCGGAGGACTGAGGCCGGGAAGGCAGCGCCCGACTCAGAGAAGTTGGGGGGCAGCCAGGGCTGGAAACGCCAGGCCTGCTCCTTCTCTGCTCTGGGCCCCCCGCTGTCCTGGGGAGAGCGCGACGCCGGAGGCCCCCCCTCACTGCCTGGGGCGGGCAGGGCGTGGGGGGACGCCAGCCTCTTCCGTGACCTCTTGGCTCACAGCCTTGTATTCCCTCCCCGAGGGCTAGCAGCCCTCCCTCCTCACGTCCCTGGTGCTGGGGTACTAAAAAGGCAGCATGGTGCCAGGGGGCACTTTTCTTGGCAGATGCCGGGCCCTGAATTCGGGGAAGTAGGTCCCACGCGAGGAACATGGAAATCCGGGGCTTTGTTATGAAACTGACTGTGGGGCCCGAACCCTTGTATTCTCTCCTTGCCCAGGATGTTCTGTGTTTAAACCCCACGCATGTATGAGCACCTACTTAGGTACATAAGGTACTGTAGCTGGCACCTGTCCTCAAGGACACTGCAGTGTACTGTGGAACACATATCTGCACACAAGAATAACGACTATCATTTCAAAACGGTAGCTGGCATTTAGGAAGTACGGGCCACACCAGATACATGTGCTTCGCACGTTACACGGATGACCCGTTTTCATCCTCACAGTACACCTGAAGTAGGTACTGCTGTTATGAGAGTTTACAGAGGAAATTAAAGCTCAGAGAAGTTAAGTAACTTGCTCTAGGTCACACAGTAGGTAAGTGGCTAAGCCCAGCATCAAGTCCAAGTCCAAATCCAAGCCCAAGTCCATCTCCAAAGGCTGTGACTGAACCACTACTATGAGCTACCCCTATAGGGATGCCAGGCAATCTGAGTAGCCCCAAGAGTGGTACAAACAGTATGTGACATGGGAATTCAGAAGAATGAAAAAAACAGGTAATAAGAGGAAGGGGACAGAGTAGAGTGGGAAGGAGAATTATAATTCTGGAAAAGAAAGCCTGGGACTCTGCAGTGAAAATCCATTAGTTCCACTGAAAGCTTGATATTGAAAGGATGCCTGTGGTGATCTCAAAAGCTGCACCCAGTCTCTCCACTCTGACAGGCCATCCCAGCCACCAGTGTGGGAGCCCCTCGTCTGCTCCCAGGCCCCACCCATTGCAGCTGATTCCCAGGGGCTCCGAGTATCCTGATGATGCTCCAGTGCTCCACCCCGTCCTCCCAGATCCCTCTTCCCAGCTGTGTGGGCTTTGCTTTCAACAACCTGCACCTGTGGCTTCCTTAAGGGCCTGCCCTTGGGCTAATGGAGCCACTTTCTCCTTCAGGAGCAGGAAGCCCTGGGAATGCGTAAACCCCATCCCCAGGGTCACCTGTAGCCGTGGATGACTGTAGGATGAACGCTCAGCAACCTTCCCTAAAGGTGGTACAGACACTGAGGGATGATTTCCACTCCAGAGCTCCTGGGGCCCGGCTGGAGCTGGGCTTCATCTGAGGTCATATCCATATCCCTGCCCTGCCTACTTCCCTGCTCCCACGAGAAATGTCTCGTGCACACACACATCAACACGTGTTCACAAACCTCATCTCAGGGTCTGCTCCCAGGAGCCAGACTTAAGACAGTGTGGCTGTGAAGTTCCAGCAACATCTCTGGGGAGGCCGAGTTGAGTTGAGCTGACAGGACACCATGCCAAGCCTGAGGCTCCAGGGACATTTGTGGGTCAAAGAACCCCTAAAGGAAGAGGGAGAGCTTGCAGAGAGCAGGGCAGGGACATGGACCGACTTTCACCCCTCCCACAGGAGCACCTGTCTACGACTGCACATAGCGACTTCTGGGGTGGCCGTGGGCCTTCCTCTCAGAGATGGGACTCTGCTCTCCTGCCCTGCTCATTCCCACGTCACACGCCTGTGAGGGGCTCGAGTTATCGGGAACAGAGGAGGGGAAACGAGGTGACTCCTGAAGGATAGATAAAAGGTGAGGGAGAATATTCTTGGGAGAGAAACAAGATGAACACTGAGGAGGAAGTCCTCTTGGGTCTCCTATTCATCAGTGGAGCTAGACCTGGGGCCACCGCCTTGCAGCCCGCTCACTGAAGGTCAGACCCCTCTAGGCCACCTGCAGAGCCCTCAGCCCACAACTGGGACAGCCACTGAATATGAGCCTTTTCTTCCTTCAATAACTCCTACTCCTTCCAACCATGGCACACTAAGGTGAGAGTAGGTGGTGATTCCCACAGGGGTTACCTCACCTGAGGAGCCATGTTCCCTGAGTTTCAGGTACAAAGACTCTGATGAGAAGACACACAGTGATTAGGACTCCCTCTATGGAGATGCCACATCACCCCCTGCACACACACACACACATATGCACACACACACATGCACACCCCTCCTGTATTCTCTCAACCATGCATTGACCTCAGTCAAGGCCAGCTGGGTCAAGGCAGGTGACCGGGCCTTGAGGCCGGTTGTAAAGCCAGACTTCGGGGCGCCTGCGTTTTCCTGCTTGAGTAAGCCCTATCTGGCAGCCTGACCCAGATAAACACCAGCTCAGGTCACAGAAAAAGTGGTGGGGTGGGAGAAAGAAAGTGGAGCACCGCAGGGCCTTGAGACCTGGCTGACAGTGATGGGCCCCTCCCCTGCTCAAGTCATCTCGACTCTCACTCCACATCTGCTCAGAGAGTGTGACCTGCTGCCTGCGGAATGCAGTTGCCTCCCTCCACAGCCTTGCGCAGGAGAGGAACAGCTGTTTCACCTCTGGGGAGGAGTCTCTCCGTTGGCCCCAAAGGGATGCTGTCTCCTGCCTTCTTCCTCATTCCTGCAGTTTTGGCAATTCTCCCTCCCTGGGCGATGCTAGGTGTGGTCTTCATTGGAGTTTATCCTCCACTCATGGGTGTTTATCCATCATGAACCAGGAACGTGCTTCCTCCTCTCAGTCTGGGAAGGTCCTAAGGTAGTGTACAATTCCTCCTCCTTCGTCAGAACTTCCACTGATACTTCCCACAGCCAAACTCAGGCCTCAGAGTAGGCTGCGAAAATCTTCAGCAGGAAAGGTAGAGTTCCTAGTGATATATATTTCCCTCCATTCAGGAAAAGCAGTAACTTCAGATTATCTCAGTAACAACTCAGTTGACCCTTAGGGCCATTGTGGACTATTGTGTAGGTGGCATACTGCACAAATTTGCCCTGCTGAAGGGATGAGTGGAGGCTGAAACTCAGCCAGAGCTTTATTTGCCAAGCCATGTACTCTGGTATGAGACTGCATCCTTTTTATTTCTTTGCACAAAACCCCTCTTTGCTCACTGGGCTGTGTACCTAGAAGGGACACCTTTTCCTAATTCATACAAAGGCTCCCCATAATCTAGCTTCTGACCTGGCAACCTTGCTTCCCTCATGCTCTGCCTAGAAATGTTCTCATCTTTGCAGTCTCAAAAGACAACATCTTTCTTTTCATCTCTCCCCCTTCTGTCTGAGGTCGGTCTAATAGAATCAGAGCCCAACAGTCTATCCCTGTCATTGAGAAAGTAATGCCCACGTGCTTTCTCAGATTCTCCATCCTCAATGAACAGTAGCCCCAGCCGCGCTGGACAGAACTGTCAATACTGGTTTGCCCATCCACTCGGCCTGGTCTTTCTTCTTTTCCTCCCACAGTGTCCAGCAAGATCATTTCTTATGAGAATTTCTCCTGGGAAGGTGAACAAAGATGAACCTGAAAAGATCCCCCTGATCCTGCTGCAGACTTAAGAAATGGCAGGTGGAGTTCGTGACCAGCCTGGCTCCAATTCCCCTTTGCTCTCCTATGTAATATCTATTTCCCCTTGTCGGGTCTTCCCCTGCTAGGCTGTGAGCTGGAACTAAGCACTGCAGCTGGGGGCAGTGCCCAGCACAGAGAAGAGCTCAAACAAAATTGTGGAAAGTGCCTGCCAGGTACACTGCCCTCACCAGCTTCAGTCTGTCTGATGCAGTGAAGGCACACTTATATCTCAAGCCCAGTTAGAAGCCAGGTCCGTGAAGAAGAGGGCTGATGGCTCAGTGTGCCTTGTCGCCACAGTGTGACTTTGTCTTCTTGAGCTTGCTGTACAAGTGAAAAAAGAACAGTTTCTCCTAACCAATGAATGCAAGAACTTTATGCTGGGGAGAGGGTAGAACAGAAAGAGTAGCATTTTGACACCAGGGCTCAAGTCTTCTTTGGGGATGAAGATAATACATGGCCTGTTTGATTCACGCAGTTGTAGGACCAAGTGTGGTGGAAACGCTCTGTTAAGCCCTCAAGTGCTGAACTAATGAGAGTTGTTATTACTGTAGCTCTAATCCTTCTGCCCTCCATCCTGTCCTGTCACGGAGAGAATATTGAACCTGGAGAACCTCTATATTTGTAGAAAAATCTGTCTCCCAAAACATGATTGTTTTCTCCTCATTAGACTTTTATTAGCAGTTATGGGAGAGTTTCATGAGCTTGGCTTTGAACCTTCTAAATTAGCAGTGATTTTTCTGCTTCTGTCTCAGGAGGCTTCAGCAAAAACAATCAGTCTGGGTTTGTTCTCCTTCCTCCCTTGCAACTACAGCCCTGATCCTGCAACCCAGCACTTGCTCTAGAACGTGACCCAGTGGAGCCCAGAGGATGTAAAACACCTTTGGGAAAGTGTGTTTTTCACAATCCAAATAGGCAAACTTCACCTCCTGAGAAACAATTTAAGTTGCTGTCGCTAAAGAGAAGAAAGATAAGGGGACTGAGGTTAATCGCACACCTAGCCTTCTATGCCAGGCACTGTACTAGGTAGTTCAATGTTAACACATTTAATTCTCAGACCAAAATAAAGAGAAGTGTCCTTATATTATATAAAAGGAAAGTGAAGCTTCAGTTAAGTAGATTTCCTGAGGTTACATACCTGCGAGATGGTGATTAGTTTTTGAGACAAATGTTTTTGACTTCAAAAGTTGTCGATAACATAATTCATCATACACAGAGTGGCGAGGCTGATTTAAAGATTTTAAAACTGGAATGACAAGAAAGGAAGCAGGGTGGGCTCGTGGAGGGGCTAAGAGCCTGGAAAATGACCATTACCTTAAAGGTGCCAGGGGTTTTTTAGCCTCTAGAGGTGGATACTTCTTTTCACCTTTGGCGAAGAGTACCCCTTGGTTTGGGACTATCACCACCAGAATGGGCTTTCTGGTGCTGAGAAGCACTTGCAGAAATTGAGAATGGTTTCATGAGAGACTTGAGGACCTGGCTGTGGGCAGCTGCTTCTTGAACCAAGGCAACAAGCTTGGCACAGATAAGAGGAGATACCAGGGCCACCCCTCGGGGTCTCTGTCTATAAAAACCATATGGTTTAAAAACGTATTACTAAATTCACAGGTCCACGTTAGATATAGCCATTTATCCATGAAGGTTTAGAATAATGGGTAGGAAAGAGGTACTTCTGTTTGCGCTTATTGTTCAATCAGTAAAGCTGCTTACCTGAAGATTCTTTGTAAAGTTCAAGCACCCAAAAGGGTAGCAACACCATTATTTCTCACAGTTCCACGGTGCTTTGGAACCCTTTGTAATTAAACAGTATAGGTTTCTTACCTCCCTAATACTGTTGTTTAATATTGGTTATATCATTACTCATGATGCTGCATCATTCATCATGCCACCAGCTGCCAATCACTCTCTCAAAGGCTGTTCTGTGCTTCCTTGATGATGACCACAAATGGAAGTTTTATTCAGAGTATGCAGATGACTGTAAACAGTAATTTGTTTTCTAGTCATGTTAAGTTATTGATAGGAATTTTATAGTAAAAGCATAGAAACACATCTTCTGATTGTGTCTTATCTTAAACTCATTAGTCTAAATCACCGCATTCCTAGAATGTGATCTCTTTCAAGAGAATACATCTCTAAAGACAGCCTCTTCAGCAAGTGGTGCTGGGAAAGTTGGACAGCCACGTGTAAATCAATGAAGTTAGAACACACCCTCATACCATACACAAAAATAAACTCAAAGTGGCTTAAAGATGTAAATATAAGGCATGACATCATAAAACTCCTAGAAGAGAACATAGGCAAAACATTCTCTGACATAAATCGTACCAATGCTTTCTTGGGTCAATCTACCAGGGCAACAGAAATAAAAGCAAAAATAAACAAATGAGACCTAATCAAACTTATAAGCTTTTGCACAGAAAAGGAAACCATAAACAAAACAAAAAGACAACCTACAGACTGGGAAAAATATTTGCAAATCATGTGACCGACAAGGGCTTAATTATCAAAATACACAAACAGCTCATACAACTCAATAGCAAAAATAAACCCAATCAAAAAATGGGCAGGGCTTCCCTGGTCGCGCAGTGGTTAAGAATCCGCCTGCCAATTCAGGGGACACGGGTTTGAGCCCTGGTCTGGGAAGATTCCCACATGCCGCGGAGCAACTAAGCCCGTGTGCCATAACTACTGAGCCTGCGCTCTAGAGCCCACGCACCACAACTACTGAGCCCACGCACCACAACTACTGAAGCCCGTGCGCCTAGAGCCCGTGCTCTGCAACAAGAGAAGCCACTGCAATGAGAAGCCTGCGCACCGCAACGAAGAGTAGCCCCAGTTCACTGCAACTAGAGAAAGCCCGCGCGCAGCAGCAAAGACCCAACGCAGCCAAAAATAAATAAATAAATTTATTTTTTAAAAAAATGGGCAGAAGACCTAAATAGACATTAAGAGATTCCTCCCTCCCAGCCCTCTCTTCCTCTCCATACCCAAAATATTGGAGCAAGAGGAAATGTAAGACCGGGTCCACCAACCCAGCTCCTCTAATGAGATCCACAGGGAACCACCGACAATCTCCCACCAGCCACAGTCCTACTTTCATTTTTGTGTCCTTACCTAGCTTCATAGGAAGTTTCGTGCCTTGTTTTTGGCCACCAGAAAACTCAGAGATACATTTGCTACCCAGATTTCTCAGGTGTATAAGACCCTGTCGTCCAGAGAATCTATTCTGATTGGTCTTTTCCCTCATCCTAATTTTATTCTGCATTTATATTTCACGAATGCACTGTGCATTTCCTATAAGCCACGTTTAATCCTTTGTGGAATGAGGTGGGATACGAATAAATAAATAAGTCATAAAGCCTGACCTCGGAGCTAAATTGAAACCACCTACATGTCTTCTCTACCCCCACCCAGCAGGGGTGGCTGATACAATGGCTCCTTCTTCCTGCGAGTGCAGCTGCCTCTGGAGGTGATGCTTTCCAGCCTTCTCACCAGCACTTTGAATTTTCACTTATTTATTCATTCAACAAGCATCTGTTGAGCACCTAACATATGTCAGGTGCCGCGGGAGATAAGCAAGTCCCTTCTCTTACAGAATCTATGTTATAGGGCGGGGGAAAGAGACAAACAAGTGAGTGAAAAAATAAATCACATGACTTTAGATAAGTGCTATAAAGAATAATACATCAGGGTAGGGCAATTTATTGTTTTAGCTAGGATGGTCAGGGAAGGCCTCTGGGAGGGGCGATATTTGAACAAAGACATGAATAAAGGGATGGAGGTGAGCCAGAGGATGTTCTGGGGGAAGGGTTTTCCAGGCTTTGGTAACAGCCATGCAAAGGCTGTGTGATGACCCCAGTGAGCTTGACCCATTCTGGGTGACACCTGACTGTCATCACCCTCTGCTTCACGAGCATTCTGGTCTAAGCCACCCCGCACCACTGCAGGGGCCTCCTGACTAATCCCCCTGCTTCTACTCTTGCTCCTCTTCTGTCTGCTCAGCACACAGCAGCCGGAGGGATCTTCTGAAATTATAAATCAGGTCACCCCACTGTCTTGCTCAAAAGGTTTCAACAGTTTCCCATTATACTCAGAATAAATTCCAAACTCTTTACCATAGCGCATGAGGACCTACATGACCTGGTTCCTCATCTCCTACCACTGCTACTACAACCACCATCAACACCACCACCATCATTATGACCATCATCACCGCCACCAACAACCACCACGACTTCATGCTACACCAAAAAAAGCCTCCATAATAATATAGTTAATGTATACATGTATATATGTATATACGTACATAAGGCTCCTATAGTATGGCAGACACTATTCTTAGCACTTTCCACGTAATAGCTCATTTAAGCATCACATTTAATATACAAATTTATATATAATTTATATAAATTTAACTTACATATAAATGTAAAGCTTCACATTTTCACATAATAGCCCACTTAAGCTTCAACAATGCTCAGGGGAAAGTACTATTATTATCATCATCATTATCCTCACTTTTTTTTTTTTTTTTGGCTGCGTTGGGTCTTTGTTGCTGTGTGCGGGCTTTCTCTAGTTGAGGCGAACAGGGGCTACTCTTCATTGTGGTGCGTGGGCTTCTCGTTGCGGTGTCTTCTCTTGTTGCAGTTGCAGAGCACGGGCTCTAGGTGCACGGGTTTCAGTAGTTGTGGCACGTGGGCTCAGTAGTTGTGGCTTGCGGGCTCTAGAGCGCAGGCTCAGTAGCCGTGGCACACGGGCTTAGTTGCTCCGCGGCATGTGGGATCTTCCCAGACCAGGGCTCGAACCCATGTCCCCTGCATTGGCAGGAGGATTCCTAACCACTGCGCCACCAGGGAAGCCCTAGCCTCACTTTATAGATAAGGAAACTGAGGCATTGAATGAATAGATAATTTGTCCACAGTGAACTAGCTATCAAGTGGTATAGCCAGGATTCAAACCCAAGTGGCCTGGCCCTGGAGTCCAAGTGCTTAACCACTACTCTCTGTGGCCACGTTCCTGCAGTGTAGCTCTACCTCCTAAGCAAGGGTTGATGAGTGCAGTACCTGGTCAGGATGTTAAAGGGAGGGTCATGGCCTCCTTACCCCTTTCCCCCATCTCTCTGGCTGAGATGTAGGTATGGTGGCAGGCCACCTTGGAGAAAGCAGGTGAAGGCAATAACTGGAGTTTAACAAAGCAACAAAATAGAAGGAACCTGGGTCCCCAACAAGATGGAGCCCTTCTATCCATCCTGGATTGCTTAGGGGAAAAAGAAATCAACTTCTGCTTGGTTTAAGCCTCTGTTATGTCAGGTCTTCATTACAACAGCTGGGTCAATATCTGTAATAATAAGTGGGCAAATCAACCTAGAAAACAGAGGTTTGCCAGTGGCACAGCTGCCTGTCCGTGTCTCAGAAGCTGTGATGTGCCAAGGGGCCGATTCGGTCTCTGTGTGAGGTTGGAGGTTTCTGAAGACCACTGCACCAGGCTGCACAAACCAGACTCACATGCTAGAGGTGGGGAGGGGCCCATCTCCACAACAGGGTGCTAATGTTTTTATTTATGTAGAACCATAAATGTCCCAGTAGTTTTTATGAGTGTAAAGCAGAAAATTATCAAACCAGAGCAAGG
The DNA here is from genome assembly GCF_009873245.2 of Balaenoptera musculus. Taxonomy (NCBI): domain Eukaryota; kingdom Metazoa; phylum Chordata; class Mammalia; order Artiodactyla; family Balaenopteridae; genus Balaenoptera; species Balaenoptera musculus. The sequence continues at coordinate 35,698,145 of NC_045797.1, read as the reverse complement.
CTTACTAAGCAAAGAGCTGACACTCCAAAAAGAGGCCTCATCTCACAAAACAGTGTGTGCGTATATTTAGAGAATGTAAGATCACAGGAGAAACTAGATAGGCAGTCTTTTTTTTTTTTTTAACTTATTTATTTTTTTATACAGCAGGTTCTTATTAGTTCTCTCTTTTATACATATTAGTATATACATGTCAATCCAAATCTCCCAATTCATCCCACCACCACCACCACCCTCCCACTTTCCCCCCCTTGGTGTCCATATGTTTGCTCTCTACATCTGTGTCTCTATTTCTGCCTTGCAAACCGGTTCATCTGTACCATTTTTCTAGATTCCACATACATGTGTTAATATACGATATTTGTTTTTCTCATTCTGACTTACTTCACTCTGTATGACAGTCTCTAGGTCCATCCACGTCTCTACAAATGACCCAATGTCGTTCCTTTTTATGGCTGAGTAATATTCCATTGTATATATGTACCACATCTTCTTCACCCATCCATCTGTTGATGGGCATTTAGGTTGCTTCCGTGACCTGGCTATTGTTAATAGTGCTTCAATGAACATTGGGGTGCATGTGTCTTTTTGAATTATGGTTTTCTCTGGATATATGCCCAGTAGTGGGATTGCTGGGTCATATGGTAGTTTAGATAGGCAGTCTTATCTGATCTGAAGGCTGGGAAAGAGAAAAGTAGAGTGAGGTGAAGGAGGCTAAGTTGAGTCGCAAAGTTTGAGCATGGTGGTTTGGGAGGTGCAAAGAAGGATTCAAAGTGTTTTTCCAAATCACTTTTTTTCATTGAAAAATCAATATAATAGTGAAAGAAATTTTTAAGCTTCTGTGATTTCACTAATCTTTAATGGAACTTTAAGAATCTTTTATATATCTATCCCTTCCAGTCTTTGTGCCCATAATTATCAATCTTAACTACAAATTTATTCAACTTTTAAAATTTCTAATTATGCTTCCCCATATTTCTACATACTTATTGCAGTTGTTGGGAAAGTCATTTAACTCAAAGAGCCTCAGTTTCCTCCTCTTTAAAATGCAGCTAATAATACCTAGAGGGGTTGTTATTGAGGATTAGCTGAAGTAAAGAGGGTCAAACACTTAGCAGAGGGCCTGCCACACAGTCAGTATAACCCAGAAGCATCCCTTCTCCCTAGAGACTTAAAGTTTCCCCCAAAATCCAGTTCAAGGCCCATGAGAGTTCAAAAAATCCCCTTCAATTCTGTGAATTCCTAACAATGAACTTCCTCAAGCTTCTCTCTGCCTCCATGCTCATAAGCTATTTCTCATCTGTTCACATTGATCCAGTAAAGGAGTAACAAATAAAAGCTTGGGTACATAAACCAATTATGGTATAGTTGGTTGATGCATTACTAGACAGCAATAAAAAAGAACAGGCCATTGCTACAGGGAGCCCATGGTCATAATGCTGGGTGGAAGATGTTAGACCCAAAATGACACATACTCTATGATCCCATTATACAAAGTTCCAAAACAGGCAAAACTAAGCTATGGTGACAGATGTCATAGTAGTGGTTACTTTAGGGGGAAGATGCATGGGTCACATTGCCAGAAAGCAGAGATCACCATGTTGGTTGCACACCATTGTAACACCCAGCCTAGCACACAGCACAGTTCCACGCTCCGGGTGGACACTTAGTGTTTGTGGAATGCATGAATGTGGATGATGACACGTTTGAGATGGACAGTCACCTCGAGTCTAGAGAAGTATCATCACTTTCAGGGAAATGGTCTAAGAGTGGCCAGGCTGGTGCCCTCAGGAGTGGTCTTTTTTCCTGGTCTACATACTGATGAGAACTAATTGTTGTGTATGAAAATCCCTTGGATGTTGTGACTGAGTACAGCCATCTTAAGAAAGCAAAGTGGCCATAGGAATAAAAAGGAGTAAAGATGTGATCTCACTCTTTGAAAGTTCATTCAAAAGAAAAAATACACACACACATAAAAGAGTTAATCACAATGATATGAAGGAGAAAAGAATTTGGAGGGAAGAAATTCATCGACATGGCACTTAAGAGCAGACTCTGAGCTTCTCCTGGGACCATTAGGGTTGGAAAACTGTTCTGCCTGAGAAAGGGAGAAATGTTTGGACACTAGAGAGGAGATGGCAGAGAGGAGGGGTGGGGCCAGAGCAGTCAGTGCAAGCCAGGCATCCTGCGTTGGCATCTGGCAGATAATTGATAGGACACTAGCTAGAGAAAAATCTGCATTGGCTGGTTGAAAAAATAAGTGACTTCTAGAGCCTTCCCATGAGTTATTGGTCCATTATAGCTTCAGCCAGACCTTTCTCTGCCTCTTTCAAGGCCAACTAGGATAAGAGATCCGAATAAGATCTCATTATAATAGCTTACATTTTTGAGCACTTACTATGTGTTTGGCATAGTTCTAAAATGTTTCATATATATAACTTCACTTAATCTTCACAAGACTCCTATAAGATAGGCACTATTTTTATCCCTGTTGTACAGATTAGGAGTTGAAGCACAGAGAGGTTAAGTCACTTACTCAAAGTCACACAGCTGGGGCATATCGGAGCCAGGATTCAATCTAGGAATCTAGAAACTACACTCTTTTCTAATCGCTCCTCCTAAAGAAAGGAACCAAATCTGCTTTCCAGTAATGCCATGGCACCAGCCAAGCATGTCCGCAAGCTACTCCCACAGGTGAGATGTGGACTGTTCCTCTCAGGATGAGTCAGGCATTTGGCAGCAGAGGTTGCTTTGTGGAATGAGTTGGAAATGCATAATATGGCTAAAGTCTTGGAGGACATTCCTGGGGGAATGTGGGGTCTAGCTCCTTGTCCCTTTCTTTCCTGTTTTCCATAGTCACCATACCAAAGCACCTCATCATCAAGGCCCTAGTTCCCTCACTCTCAGCTAATGGTCTCACCACCTGTTCCACCAAGGAAACAGTGTATGAGCCCCTCGACCTCCTGCTCCCGTAAACGTGCTGGTACCTCCAAACAGCCCTGGGTCCGTGTGTTCAGCCTAAGAGGACGTGTCCCCTGTCTCTTCCAGGCTTCACCTCCACTCCTGATCCTATTCCTGTTACCTCTGTAGATTTCCCGGCCCTGGTTATTTTCTCTTTGCCCTGGCTCCTTCTCCTCAACCAGTAAGGCTGCCCAAATCCTTCCCAACTCTAAAAAAAAAAAAAAAAAAAAAAAAGTTCAACCACCAACTCCTTTTAATTGCTGCACCTCATGAAAGAGGTCCACCGTGGTGTTTCTCCTTCCTCAAACCCAGTCCCTCCGCCACCTGCTGCAACCTGGTTTCTGCCCACCACACCATTCCCTTTACAAATTGTTCCTGTGCCGGGCATGGATGACCTAATCTTATTTGACATCCCTACAGTTTTGTCAGCCTCCTTTGCCTTTTGTGAGTGTGAATAATAGTGTGGCATTAAAGAGTGCTGGCTCAGGAGATGGACTACCTGAATTCAAAGTCCAGCTTCTACCTGTGTGACCTTGGGCAAGTGACTTAATCTCTCTGAGCTGCACTTTCCTCTTTTTTAGAGGTACTCATAATAATGGTAGATTACACAATCAGGTACCTTAGATTAGATGAAATGTGGTACCTTCCTAAACAGAGATTAATGGTGTTTCTCACTGTTAAAAGCCTCTCTTTTGCCTGGAGTATGAAGTCCAACTAACCTTAGCCACAAATACAGGGCCCATTCCCCTCTTCCCACTCTCTCCCCCAATTCCACTGACACCAGATCACAGTGATGACCCAACAAACTACTCTCGCCACTGCAGGGGGCCAGTTCAGAAGGGAATATGGGGGGATGCTGTGCTGTGGCCTCTTTTACAGAAGTCAGCAAGCTGGACCTGCGTTCAGAGCTTTACCCCTCCCTGAGTTATGGCTTGAAAACTATTTTTCAACAAGAAATAAAATATTAAATTTTCAGATTTTATCTTACAAAGATAGGACAATTTTGAAATTAAAAGGCACTTAAAACTAGGATTAAATATGGGAAATAAAGAAAAAGAACATGTTTGGGGAAAATAATGTTATTTCATACATGTATAAGTATTGCTCAATACGCAGATATTTCAAACCCATATTTAAATGGTTTCTAAATTTGTAATAGAGCTGATTTCCACAAGAAATGTAATACTTCATTCAAGTATAATTTTGCAATAAAGATTTGTTATGGTGTTCTTGAACTTGTTGTTGTTTTTGATTAGTTTGTTTTTTACTCTTTATTTTGAAATAATTATAGACACAGGAAATTACAAAAATAGTAAAAGAGGTTTTATGTAATCCTGAGATTGGTTCTTAACAGATGCTAGAAACCAATATAATAAAACATGTCCATAACATTTAAAAGTTCAAAGAAAATTTACTAAAGAGGGGTTTTATGCATTTTATATATATTCCTGGGATAAATTCCACTTGGTCACAATGAATTATTATTTTTATGTATTGCTGCATTCCATTTGCTTATATTTTGTTAAGGATTTTTGTGTCTATGTTCACAGGTATATTGGTCTGTCATTTCATTTCCTTAGATGTTTTTGTCAGGTCTTGATATCAGGGTTATGCTGATGTCATAAAATGAATTAGAAAACTTTTCCTTTTTCTCCCTTTTTGAAAGAGTTTATGCAAGATTTATATTTTTTTCCTTAATCAGTAATTCGCAAGTGAAATCATCTAGGCATAGGGTTTTCTTTGTGGCAAGCTTCTTATAGTGAAATTCAATTTCTTTCTAAAATATAGATGATTTAGATTTTCTGTTTCTTCTGTGTCAATTTTGGTAAGTTGTATTTTTCAAAGAATTTGTTCATTTCACCTGTTATCAACTTTATTGGCGTAACGTTGTTCATAGTATTTCCCTATTACCATTATAATGCCTGTAGGATTGGTAATGATAGCCTTTCTTCCATCCCATATATTGGTAATTTGCATTTTCTCTCTTTTTTTAAAAATTGATCAGTCTTGCTAGGGGTTTATAAATTTTATGAAACTTTTCAAAGAACCAATTTTCAAGTTTGTTGAAAATCCCTATAATTTGTTTTCTAATATATTGATTTTCTGTCTTTATTATTTTTTTCTACTTTCTTTGGGTTTAATTTCCTTATTTGTTTCTTTCTAAAGTGGTAATTTGGATAATTAATTTTAAACCTTTCTTCTTTTCTAATATGATCAGGTTAGTGCTATTAATTCCTCTCTAAGCACTGCTTTACCTGCACCCTACAAATTTTGAAATGTAATATTGAATTTTCATTAACATTCAATTTGAATATTTTCTAATTTCTCTTAAAATTTCTTCTTTAATCCATGGTTATTGAGAAGTATGTTATTTAATATCCAAATATTTAGAATTATTTAGTTATTTTATTAATTTTTAATTTAATTCCATTGTGGTCAAAGAACATACTCTGTAAGATTTCAATCTTTTGAAATGTATTAACATAAAACAAGTGTGTAACTTACTTTATAGAAAGTGGAAAGTGGCCATCAGAGAGGTGTAGGTAAAGTGCCATGGGAGTTAGACGAGGGAGAGGGAAATTCCAACTAAAGTTAATCATGGAAGGCTTATGAAAGGAGGTGGCATTTGAGCTAGGTCTTGAAGAATGGATAGGATTAGGAAATAAGGAGTTAGAGGAAGGAAAAACTACATTTAGACTCAATTTTCCTTAAAAGGAGGAATTATGATTATCTTTTATGAGACCCAAGACCTCAGAGCACTGCTGGGAAAGTGACTACCAACCTATTGCCCCAATATTCTCCACTAAGTGTCCTTAAAACACCTGTACCAAACAACCACTTAGGTACTTTGAACTCTGAGTCTGGCCACCTCTTGTGTTAGAAACTTAAGCAGCACCATATATTTTAAACTAGCAATGATAACAACGAGATTTCATAACTTGAAAAGTATTTTTCTTTTCATTTTCAGGATACTCATCCTTCTAAGATTTCCTTTTATGCCCACAGGTCTGGGAGTATAAGAAGTAGGATACACACTGGGAAGTCTGTATTCCCAGTCATAGCCTCTTCCTTTTTGGGAAGTTTGGAATTCTCAATGGCATCATTGGAGAAAAGCTCTACTTGTCACTACAGTCATGTGGCAAGAGTCACTCTTAGAAGTGTCACAGGCAAGAGGAAAGCGCCTTGTGGGGATCTATGTCATCTGAAAGTAGCTCCTGGTCAGAGCTCTCTGGGTGAATGAGGCAAATAAGTTTAGGCCTGAGTCTATTATCCTTCAGCCAAGCAACATGTAGGCCACCTTTCAGCTCTGCAGGCATCTTGGGGGCTTACAGCCACCATCTCAGAGCTCAGGGCAGAGATGGTGTTCTTTCCTACTTCACATGCCCTAGTCTCCAGCGTAGCGTTTATGGAAGTCCATCAAGTGACTGAGCAGGGCCCAGCTGAGCCTCCGTCTTCCCTGAGCTCTGCACTTAGCAGGCGTGGCCTTTACCCTGCACTGCCCTCTCAGAGGTAAGATGGTCGCCCTTATCTTGATTCTTTCTTAGGGATTGAGCTCCCAGTGTGGCCAGGTTGGTTTGGAATATTTTCTCAGATCTACTCTGATGTGGTAACACCCACATTCTCACCTAAAGTTAACAGTCCTGCCAGCCTTGCCAGACATCATGCGCTTGCCTGTGTCACAGGTGCCCTGCAGGGGAGGGGGTTAAGGGCTGACCTGGGATAAGTATGAGCCCTTGATAGCAGATTCTCAAAAGACTGAGAAGCTACACCAGTCTTTCAAGACCTTCAGTTCCAGATAGAATCATTTAATATAATTCCTAGCAAGAAAAGGGTAATCCAAAATCAGGTTTAGGATTAGTCCTCTGTGGGTCTGATGAAACCTATTGGAAAAAATCAGCTTGCTGTTTCATTTGGTCTTGCTGAAGTCAGTGTCCTCTGGCTAGAGGCTGATTTTGGACACACTAGCATGCCTGCCCACGTGTGACACATTTCAACCATGTGTTTACAACGAAACCTGCAGCAAGGTCCCCACCTCTAGTGAGTGGCCCCTCCCTGACTTTTGCAATTCCAAGGCTGTAAGAGCTCCCTAACCAGGATGGTGGTGAAGGTGAAACTCTCCCCAGAATGCTTCTCTTCAGAGGCAACTGATGCTTTCGTGTCAGAGACATAGACAAAATGTGAGAGCAGAAAATGCCTCTTCCTCATCTCCAGTGATGGCATCTGATTGATTTTCAGGCTGAGTGATCCTGACAAAGCCTGCCAGCTCAGTTCTTAACACTGGACAGAAAACAGGCATCTGGTATCTCACCCTCCAAGCGCGGAGCGCAGAATATACGGGGAGCCTCTGGGCTAGAAGCCCCCCGAGGCTGTCATGCCTGGATGAGTCTTAGAGCGTTTAGGGACAAACACTTCAGTCTTGAGTCTGGTGCCTTCTTCCTGGTGTGTTGCTTTATGTTACTAGTCCCCCCTCAACTCGTCAATGACTTCCTTACCTACTCCTCCGTGTTTTCCTCTCTCTTTGCAGAGGAGGCTAATATTTGAGGACTTCAAGATTTGGAGGCTTGCAGACTCAGCCTGGAAGCTAGAAAGAGGCCCAAGTGAAAAACAGAAATGCCTAATTGGGCCCTAGGCATATGTTTGTCAAGGGAGAGGAGCAGGGAATGCTGAGGACCCGAAAGGCCAAGAGAGGGCTCCTTGTAATGCCTCCTACAATTTTTGATAACACATTTATATGCCAAGACAAATGCTACAGAAAGACATGTTCCAAATGTAATGGGTTTGACAAGCTGGGGTAATGTCAATGTCATACTTGTTTGAGATGTTTCCAGTATCTTCCCAGAATGTGCCCAGAGCAATAACTATTACAACAACTTCATCGAAACAGGAGTGCCCTGGAGTACTCCACCCTCCACTTTAGGGGTTAGGCTTTGTGTATTATCATACATTCCCAACATGTAATAGAACTCCCTCCTTGTATATAAGATGCTTGGGCTCCAACATAATTGGTTTGCATTTAAATGCCCAAATATGATTATATAACCTTGATTCAATTAACAGGTCTGACTTGATTTAAGCCTTGCTCAGGAATGAGCCAAATAGTCATCTAAATAATAATTAGAACAAGACAAACCAGCCTTTCTGGTCTCCAGTGTTGAGGACTGAAGCAGCTTCGGAGTCATCAGATGGAGTTGAGGATGCAGAGATGCCAAGACTATGCTCACTCACCTTTGAGGTCCAGGGCTAATGGTCTGGGGTTCACCCACAGTGGCCAGCAGGGGATCTGACAATTGCTCCCTCTTTCCAACTCAGCAATGATACAATGGAGCCCAGGAGAGGTGATGTTGCCAGGCCAGGTTTATTCCATCAGCTGAAAGCGGAGAGAAGACTTAAGTTCAGCACAAAGGGCTGTAGAGTTTATCTCATTCAACCTCCCACCCAGTATAAGAACCTCTGACTGTCATCACACCTCTGCTTGGCCTCTGTCAACAACAGAAAGCCCACTACCTCCACCAGTCTTGGATGGCTCCAACTATGATAAACTTCCTTGTTTTGAGCCCAAACCCACTTTCCTATAACTTTCATCCAAAGATCCTTTTATCCTTATCAATGTCATTTCTTAACTTCCTCTATTCCACTCCTTCAAAATAGATCCTGGATCTTAAAAAACTTGCTCTGCTAAGGTATCAGCAGCTTAGACTCGTGGTTTCTTATGAAGTCCAGTCACGGGCCTGCCTTGAATTCGGAATGTTTCAGCAGCCGCACCATTGAACACTACCACAGCCCCAGACCTGGCAGGGCTCAGGGGAATTAAGGAATCCAGAACTTTGCTGTATAAAGTCATTTGAAGACTAGAACAAAATTGGAGAGGAAAATAAAATAATTAATTAGAGCCTTTGCCAACAGAATGACATGTGTTGATGAGATAATCTGAGTTGTTTTTCTGAATAGATTTTTGTATCAGTTTGACAGTGTCATTTATGAGTAGTTAAGGATGATATAGTGTGTCTTTCATAATATTAGACATGGATCCCACTGAGGGCCAGTTTGTGGAAGGGGAAGCCAGATAACCCAGTATCTTGATTAGATTTTCCATTTGAAGAGACTAGAATTCATCAAGGTTTCCACAATGCATGGCACCTGGGAGGCTAGGAGCTGTGTACCTGTCTGCCTTTGCCACCAGACTGTGAAGTCCTTGGAGGCAGGAAGCATGTCCCCTTCGTCACTGTACCCTCAGGGTTGGCACAGGTGGGTTCTCAGTAAAGCACCTCTGGCCCACAGCCTCCATGCGAGAAGGGTTTTGGCTTCTTAGGTGGGGCAGGTGCTGCCTTCAGATTTTGATTTCTCACCACAGGTTCACTGTCAACCCAGAATCCCTTTGCTTTCCACCTCTAGTTGTAAATTACTTAGAAAAACGTGTCTGGGAGTCCCATTCTGACATAAGGGGGTTGGGAAAGCCAGGCCTCATGTGCTGGGGTGCTGGTGAGTGCCTGCCGTGGATGGTGAACTGGGTTCTGACACTATTCTCCTGTCACCTCCCCCACCTTTTTTCCTGTCTCCATCTGCTTCCTTCTTCACACTCAGTCCATGGGGCAGGAGAGAAGCCACGGTGGTCCTGGCACCCCCCAGGCTTAAATCCTGTCTTTGCAGGTATCAGATAGAGACCCTGGCTTCGAGATAACCAACTTAGGATTCAGCTTAGTCTGGCCCTGTAAGCCAACTAGCGAGAGAAAGTCTATCACGAGTCCTTCACCTATAGACTAAGGGAGAAGGGTCATTATGGGACTACCGATGTCCTCAGGTGGTCTCTTTGCTAGCCTTTGCTTGGAATGACCCTGGTACGTGGTGTCTGGGATGACCCCAGGATGGCTGGGTTGAGCCTGCCCTCTCAGAATGAGTGCGGTTGGAATGAAATGGGTGACCAGTTCCATTTCCCATTGTTCATCCCAGCCAGAGGAAGCGTTGTATGAGATGGCTCTGGTGGTATTAGCCCCCAGTTAATAATCTCCTTGCCTCATCTGCAGAATCATGGCCCTTTACCCACCCAATCTCCCCAAGTCTCTTCCCCCACCCTGTCTCAACTCGTGCTTTACCCTCAGAGTACCTACTCTTTATCCTAAAACACACCATGCTCTTTGACACCATCGAGACTTTACTGTCCCTTGTATCTAAAATAGCTCTCCCCAATCCTCTCCCAGCTGTCCACAGCCAGCACTGATGTCACCTTCTTGCTGTAGCTTGCCACAACAAAGCAAAATTAATTCCTCCCTCATCCAAATTCCCACAGCAGCACTTTGTCTGTCTATATTGCTTGTCATATGATATGAGAGCATTCGTTCCCGTGTCTGTCTCATGGTGGTTGGACAATGCACTCTTTGGAAGAGAGGGATCATTTCGTATTCCTACGAACATCCCTGGGGCCTGGAACACAGGAGGCGCTCCAGGAATGTTGTTGGAAAGTGGTGAGAGCAGCAACATCGGAAGATATTTTTTGTGCTCCAAGGGTCCTGGGAAGCGCCTCGGGACCAGGAACACAGGACAGGCTCCTGCGTGACAGGATCTCTCCTCCCTCTCTTACCATATTCTCCAGAGGGGCTCAGCTTGGGTCCTGGAGGAGAGAATCCATCAGTTCTAGTGCAAGGAGGGTATTCTGGGGGCAGAGTTTGGTTTGGGGGCTCAAAGTGTCCTTTGAAGGAAATCAAGGTTATTTCTCAAATCCATGAGGGTGGCTCCCTAAGCAGGAGGTACAGAGAGATGGAGTTGCCATTTATGATCTGGCTGACTTTGAACATGTTACGTAATCTCTCTGAGCCTCAGTATCTTCATCTGTACAGATGGGGAGATAATCATACCTCGTGTTGCTGAGAAGATTAATAATTACTATTTATTGGATTTACTGTAGCACTGCAGGCTCTATAAACATCAGCCGGTGAGAAAGCAATAGAGACAGAATCAGAACCACTACACCATATGAAAAGGACATGGAAAAATGCAAAAGACTACACAAATGTTACTACAGTTATTTACTGAGAGCGCATTTAGACTTCAGAACCTTCGTCCTGTTAGGAACTGAATCTGGAAAAAAAGACATTTTTCCTGAGCCATGCTAAATAGTTGTTATAGGAAGTACAAAGGTGAGGGGATGGGAAGGACGGCTAGTTGTCCACCAACAAATTGTGCCTCACCTTAATTACTTCTGGGAAGTGGCTACCGAGCCAGGGACTACATTTCCTGCCCTCCCTTGTATGTAGGTGGGACCATGTAATAGGTTCTCCTAAGGAATGTGATCAAATGAAAGGTGTCACTTGCAGGTTAAGATGGCTAAGAAGAGGGTGTGAAGAGCCAAAAGGTAAAAACAACCCAAGTGTCCATTAATAGATGAATGGATAAACAAAATGTGGTTTACACATATCATGGAATATTATACAGCCTTAAAAAGGAAGGAAATTCTAACAGGTGCTACAACATGGGTGAAACTTGAAGACATTATGCTAAATAAAATAATCCAGTCACAAAGGTACAAATATTCTATGTGTCCACTTACATGAGTAGCCAAATTCATAGAGACGGAAAGTAGAATGATAGTTGCCCAGGGCTGGAGGAGAGCAGAGAATGGGGAGTTAGTGTTTAATGGGTATAGAGTTTCAGTTTGGGAAGATGAAAAAGTTCTGGAGATGGATGGTGATGATGGTTGTAGAACAATGTGAATGTGCTTAATGCCACTGAACTGTACATTGAAAAATGGTTAAAATGGTAAATTTAATGTATATTTTATCACAATAAAAAAAAGAAGAGGATGTGATTTCTCTACATCCACCAGTTAGATGCAGAGGACTTTCAGGTCCTAGGATGGAAAGAGCCACATGATGGAAATAGCCACATGACAAAAAGCCACTTGCTGACTGGGAATCTGGCACTGGACTCTTATGTGAGTGATAAGTAGACTTCTAATGTGTTAAACCACTGAAATCGGGGTTTAACCGTTACAGAAGCTAGTGGAACCCTGACTAACACGACCTGTGGCCGATACTCATGGCTGATGTCACAGCATGATACCACTGCAACACGGTCCTCTGAGAACAAGACACGGTCCTCTGAGAACAAGACGGAGGATGCCTTCAGAGCTTGGCTTGGTTTGGGGATGAGCAGATCTTTGTGCTGAGGGCCCATCTCCAAGTTCAGCAGTTCTCAAAGACTGAATCACAACCCCTTGGTTACGAGATGGATTCCAAGGACTTTGTTGCTACGGAAACCCAGAGGAGTTTGTCTCCTTGAAAGACACATAACTCATTCAGTGATAGGAACTGGCTGTGGGCTTGGGCTGTAGGAATGCAGAGGAGAATGGAACTGTGGTCCTCAGTCAGCCAGAGGCAGACATGGGAACCTGTCCCCACATGCTGTCCTGGCCCAGCCTGCCCAGGGGAAGTGGCTCCCTGTGGCTCCAGTTGGGCAGTAGCTTTAGCTGAGCATAGCGTTCAAGGGGCCAGGGATTGTCCTGTCTTGGGCTCAAAGGACAATTGCCAGTGGGACCTGTACCAGGGTTGCTGGCTGTGCCACAAACTCCAGGATCAGCAACAAGAGAAGTCCCAGCCTCAGGGTTAGAGGAAGTGTGAGCAACCAGGACAGGCTTTGGGGCTCAAACGAGGTCATGGAATTACAAACTGGCAGCAACGGCAGCAACCATGCAAGCTGTTGTCCAGGCTCTGGCCCCGCTGGCTTTGGTGCCCACCCAAGAGCCCTGGGTTTGGCAGTGACTGAGGAGCCCCCAGCCTGAAGGCATGCATCTGAGGTGGCACCAGTGGCCCAAGAGACCAGGAGTGACCATTGGGTTCCAGGTAATCATCCTGGGAACCTGGACTTCTTGGGCTTATCACAGGACAAATGACCTGGGGAAAGAGAGAAGGTCATCCTTACAATAGAGGGGATGAAGCTGGAGCCAAAGTAATAGAACTGATGAAAGAGATGCAACTTCATTTCATTCTCAGTTTTGCAAAGAATTTACTGTTTTAATGAATTACAGCAATTCAAGTTTACCCTATAATGACAATACTCTTACATGCATTCTTCCTGAGCTCCTAAGCTGGAGAGGAAGAGATGGAATGCGGGCTAGAGAGCCAGGGATTGCACACAAATTTGACAGTTGTGTCAAAATCTGGCAGTGTCTATGGGGTGACTCATGCAGGTAAAGGTCATGTGAGTTGCATTAAAATAAAGGTTGAGAATGATTGTGTTTTCTAGATTTTTTTCAAGGATTCAATGTTTGTTAAATGCATGCATGCCTCCCTGTCCTTGTCACCATAGTTTAAAATCTCCAGAATTCTCCATAGTGGCCATCAGCACTGCTGTTGACTCTTAGCTCTTTTCAGCTTATCCTAGGCATTCACCATGTGACGTGACACCAGGCTCTGAGGCATTCAGAGATGACAAATGGCACAACAGTCAAAGAAAAAAGTGCAGACCCTGCCTTTCTCTGCATCCCCTGTCTCTTTGAGTCATCCCCCCATCTTCCTACAGGGTAGTGTCTGTTTCTTTCTCCACCTCTGGGCTAATGTTTGCATTTTCCTTTACTAAGGCCCAAGTGGTGTGGAAGCACCCTGCCTATGGTCTGAGCCTTATTTTTAAAAAGCTGTTCTGACTTCCCTGGCATTTTGCACATTCTTATGCAACCTCAGCCTGGGCCTTATACAAAAGCCCACTGATAAGCGTCTGAAGCCAGCCTTTGAAATGGTGCCAAGGCCGCCTGGGTCCCTTGCTGCTTCCTGGGAGCTGGTCCCAGGGCCAGTGCTGAGCACCAGGCCTCCCACCTGCCTGACCTGGGCAGGGCCCAGCTGAGAGTGGAAGCCCTTGGGAAAGGGAGGCCAATTGACTTTTGCCAACTGGAGGCTGAGTCAGAGCTGCCAATCTGGAATCCCAGGTCCCACAACATGACCACACTCTCCTCACCACTCACTTGCCAGGATGACCCAGCACCCTCTCTCCTGCTGTCAGCGCTCACCTGCATGGGAAGCACTCACTGGGTCACGGGAATATTTTCCCATTCCCTTCAGCACCAGGGGTGGGTGGTGGTTGCGGTGACTTGAGGTCATTCAGGGCCCAGCCTGCTCAGTCTCCTCTGTGCCTCCTGCCCTCCTGCTGCCACTGGGAATGGGCTGAACCATTCCTGACACCTGGAGTTGTGCAACACTGCAGGGATGCCATGGGAGAATGAGGATAACCAAGCTGGGCTCATCGTGCCTCACAAAACGCAAAGCATGTGAACCCCAACCTAAGGCCCACTTCCATGAGAAGGCTATTGCCTTGGCTGGGAGGGGGAGAGTAGACTTATGTTCTTGGGATCACCCCTGCTTCCTAGTCTCTGCTTCTGCTGGATTCTTTCAGTTCAAGTCACTTTGCGACCTGCGTGCACTGTCCTGGGTCTACACCCAGATGTGGAACTCAGGCCCTTGCTTCAATTTCCACCAAAACCAAACCAACCACCCATGGGAGGCCTTTGTGTGTGTCTGTTGAGGTTCTATTCAGGCCAAGGGGGTTTAGGCTGCAGCAATTCAAACAACTTCAAAAGGAATTTTTGATCTTTAATGATCCTCTTTGAGGCTGCCCCACCTCCGGAGATTTTTCACTGGCCAGACCACCCCACGTTGCTAATCAAGACCATGTTTCTCAAAAGTGTGGTTCATGAGCCGCCTGCACCAGAATTCCCAGTGTGGAAGTGGGGTCTGTTGGGGGGAGTGTGTGTGTGTGTGTGTGTGTGTGTGTGTGTGCACATGTGTGCGCGTAAGAGAGAGACAAGGGGAGTTTGTATTTTGGCTTGTTTGTTTGGATTTTGTTTTTTTGTTAGGACTCCTGTTTGTAAGGGAAGCTTTACCTTTGGGGCTGTTTTCCTATATTATTTACAGTGCTCACTCCCTAGAGTGACCTCTTAGACCACATCCACAAAATCCAAAGAGTTGAAAGGAACCATGGACACCATCTAGTTCAGGGGTCTTCAAGCATTTTGCTTTCATATCCCTCAAAAGAATCGTGAGACACTATGCACTCCCCTCAAACATTTTTATGTTGGTATCTAAAATTTTTCATCTTAAGTTTAAATAACTGCAAAAGATTAAAGTCCATTGTAAATTTGAAATATTTTAATAGTTTAAACATTTAAAAATTTCTATTGTCACTGATTTAAATGTATCCAAATAGAATTTAAACATTAAAATAATTGATACCCTCCATCATCCTTTTAAAAATATCATGAATGCTCACTCCTTTAACAGTCAGAAATTTTACATTACTTCTTTATCTCCTTGAATTTGTATTTCCATTTCTCTTCCCCATAGAACTTTACCCTAATATAACATAAATTTATGATTTAAATATTTTATTAATCACCTTGTCATAGTTCTCTTAAAAATGTATAGAGATTCAAATTTAATTTTTTTCCTTTTCTGTGGCCATAAAGCTCTAAAGCTGTGTTGTCCAATACTGTAGCTACTGGCCACATGTGACTATTAAAATTTTTTTAATTAAATAAAAATTGAAATTCGGTTCCTCATTCACACTAGCCACATTTCAGGCATTCAATAGCCACACGTGGCGGATGGAAATTGTATTGGATGGAGCAAATAGAAAACATTTCCATCATCACAGAAAGTTCTATTGGACAGCACTGGTCTACAGCATGAAGATTTTCTTCCAGAATGAGTTATCATTACAATTAGTAGTAACACACAATTCATCAAAATAACATAAATATATCACACAATTATTAAATATTTTGATAAAATACTATTATCCCAAAGAATTTTATTAGGAAATGCTTGTCTTAATGAGAAAGCATTGGTGCTGTTTTATCCATATATCCATGGATGAATATTACTCTCTCTAGAATGAGAGTGGGTTCAGCCTCAATTCTAGCTTTAATTTTTCACTTTTAAAAATATAAGTGCCAAGAAAACTTGTTCAGAATGGAGGGATTTTATTGTAGTGGTATTATTTGATTCTCTGAACTCTTTCTGAGTTCATGCATAATGACAATATTATTATTAATCATTTATCATGTGATATTATTAAATGTTCATTAGTTTCTCCTCCACCTTTGTTAAAATGATGGGATAATATCTGATTTGCAAACGGATTTGTAATCCTATCTTTAGAGTAATTTACTTTCTCAGCTAGAACCAGTACTTTGAATTGTCTCTTTGGTTGGAGTCTGGAGATTTTTACCAATGACAAAATGACAGGATGGACCACATCTTTCTTCTGAAAAAACATGGGAAAAGGACACTTTGAAAAGAGGAAAGGGGAAAGGAGAATAGCTCAAACACAGGAGTATTCTCAGGGAGACCAGTTTTAGTAAAGAGGACATCTGGAAGTGAGCATCTAGAAATTGATTCTTTAATAGAATCTGTATTGGAACCTTTTAGAATGTCTTCATGGACCTGGGAATATGCTTACCCCAGTTTAAAGACCGCTGCTCCAGGAATTCCAAATGTTTTTCAATTTAGCTCTCACACTCTCCTCTCTTGGCCTCCATTTTTCTTTATCCAAATATATGAATTTGTACACCACAGTTAAAGGCCTATTCTTTTTTTTCTCTCTTTTTGTTTGTTTCTTTCTTTCCAATATTTTATACCTAAAAAAGAAATAAAGATACATATATATTTAAATAAGACATATATACATATATAGTATATAATAATAAGCATAAATTTATCTACAAATTTATATGTATATAACAATTAAGCAAATACCTATGAACCTACCACTCCACTTAAAGCCAAATGGTCCTAAGGAAGTAGAACAATACCAAATGACCCGAATGTCTCAGTTTCCCTCCTTCTGGGCACATGATCAGATGGCACTTCCCCACTCCCTTGAAGTTATACATGGCCATGTGACTTGCTCTGGCCAATAGGATGTAAGCAGAAGCAACAAGTGCCTCTCCTAGATGGCCTTTAAGAGCCAGTGCATGCCTTGTCATGTTCCCTCTCCCCACCACACTTACTAGAGACACACCAATTGATGAAGTCCCTATTAGCTGACCCATAATGAACCTCTGTTGTATCTAAGCCATTGAGATTTCAGGGGCTGTTTGTTACTGAAGCATAACTAGCTCATCATAACTGAAACAGATATATCTCTGAAACTTCATGTATATCCTTTGGCAGTGGTATTCCTTTCCCTCTTCCCCAGAGATAACCACTATCCTTGCTTTCCTTTAAGGTTTTGCCATATATTTTTATCACTAAATAATATATTTTATGTTTTTAATCTCTATAAATATGAAATCATATTTTATTGTTTTTTGTAAAGTATTGTCTGTGAGACTCAGCAATACTATGAATATTTCATAGTATTTATTTATCAATTCTACTATTTATAAACATTTAAGTTGAGTTTCTTTTTACTGTTATAAATAATACCACTCTGAACATGCTCGTATATATCTACTGGGAGAGAAGTAAGAAATGTTCTCTGGAATAGCAGAGAACCTCTGGGAGCCCCTGAGATGATCTCAGCGGGGGGGTGGGGGGGGTGGGCAGGGGAAGTCTGTTAAGTCAAAACTATTTTCATAATAATACAAAGGTTTTTTTTGGCTTTTTTACTCTCAATCTCTCATAAGTAAATGGTGGAGTTTTCCACCACCTACATGAGATATCACAACACACAGATGCAGAAGCAGATATGAGAATTCCAGCTGTCTTCTATTAAGTCAGATTTGCAAGACTATAAAACAATGTCACTCTTCCCACTAAGTTGTTTTGTTTTAGAAAATATAGTTATTTTCCATAAACGTTGTTAGTGTGTAATGAGTTTTTATTGTTACTTTTAAATGAATTAATAAGTTTTTGAATTCTTAGGTTTAATTTCTAATATGGTAAATATTGGTCGATATAACTCACCCAAGCAAAAGTTATTTGGGGTCCTCAACAATATTTCAGAGTGAGAAGGGGTCCTGAGACCAAAAGGTTTGAGAACTGCTGCTCTAGGACAAATAACTAGGAATGGAATTTCTGGGTTGGTTTTGCATTTTCGTCTTCCCTGTATAATGCGACAAGTTCTCCCAAGTGGTTGTACCGAGTCACCTTCCCACCAGCAACACTTGAGAGTTCCTATAGCAGCATAGACGATCCACCTTCTCAGAAAGCCTCGTGAAGGGGGTGGGCTTAAAAAGCATTCACTCCTCCCCTCTGCCTTCCCCTGACCTCACACAGGTTTTCCAGGTGGGCTTCCCAGGTGAACCAGATTAACAGTCCACTTCCTGAAAAGAGGGGGCTCCCTTGGCTCTGGAGGCCACCGTGAGGCTCTGAAGTCAAAGAGATTATGAAATGCCCCAACCCACCAGGGACAGCTGTGGGTTGGGGTTCTGCACAGGAGAATGAATTATTGCAGACTGAGAGTCTGTTTATCCACTTAGGGTCTCGTTGGAACCATGCTGATTTTAGACCTCTCTGCAATTATAAATGTGTAACTCCTTTCCCCCTCTTCATCAAGGCCCCTTGCTCCCCCTCAGAGCTTTCCTTCCCTGAGTTCACCTTGCCAGAGCAGTCAGCCAAGGCAGATTGTCTGCACATCTGTATCCCTTACCCTCCCCAGCCTAAAAAAGCCCTGAAGAGGCCATGATTGGCTCTGGCTCTAATGGGCTGGAAAGGAGCTTCCCAGGAGAGTTTCCCAGCCTTGTCCTGGAAGAGAAAATCTAGAAGGCGTGTTCATGCCTCAGAAACACGAAGAGGTGGGGCTGATTTTTGCACTCCATTGTTCCAAAGCATTCTCAGGCAGGGACCATGACTAGTTTATAATATCCCTTCTTCGAAAACAAACACACACACCTGGGAATAATTGCATTATTCCCAGCCTAGGAAGTAGGCTGGCCTGGAAGAATAAAAACCCTCTTCATTTTCAGAAACATGTTTACCTCCGAACAGGGTTTTTAACCAGGAAAAATGTTGCTGGGTTGTGTCCACTCCCTTCAATGCCCTCTTCCCTCTGCCCTTCCCACAAATCCCCCACTTCCGTCACAAGTTGGCAGGAACTTGCTGTTCCTCAGGCCTGGGCAGCATGCCAGAGCCCTCCCATTTCCCGGAGAGATTTCTTCTATTTCTAAGTAGAGTTGTTTAAAACCGGATGCCACATGGAGCCCGGACTCCTTGCCCTTCAACCCCCCTCCCAACCCCTGGCCCCACAGAGCAAGCCCCTCCTCCCTTCACTGCTCTTGACTTTGGAGCCTGGCGGTGTAACCACAGCCAGGCTCCTTCTGTGGAGCGGGTAGGCGCAGGCTCCTGGCCAGTGCGGGTAAGCTGCCAGAGGAAACCTCACTGGGCAGTGAGGCTCCCGAAAGGCCTTCCAGCCACCTCTTCTCTCAGGCCCCTCATTTCCTTCTTCCCCTGCCTCACTGTCCTAGAATCCTGAGGCCAGAAGAATTAGACCAGCTCATCTAGCCCTCAGACAGAGCCAGACTGAAGCCAGCGCAGATTACAGGGAGATAGTCCAGTTGAAAAAACAACCAAAGGAGTACCTACAGCCTTCATTCATTTTGTTCCAATACACAGCCATTCATTCATTCATTCATTTTCTATCCAAAAAGGTATCTACCATGTAACCAGCTGCTGTTCACAGTACTGTGCTGTCATGGATCTTATGTACTGATAGATGTTAGAAATTTAATACAAGGAAAGAAGGAATAGGAAGTCGGAAAAATGATAATAAAGAGAATAATTAGAAGGCTGCTCAGTCCCAGAGTATGAAAATATCCTTTGACCCTGTTGCAATCTTATAGGTGCATCCAGGGCTCACCAGGCCTGAAGCCCAGATCTAGCAATCAAGAAGGCCGAAAAACCTGCCAAGAGTGTAACGGCTAATGGGAGTGGGAAATTGGAAGTGCAGCTTTGAATTTCCCCCAACACGCGTATGGACGCGAGCCATCTGAAGCTTAGAGGGGTGGGCCCTGGACCCAGCAGCAGCAGCAGAGCCCTCTGCTCACGTCTGGGGGGCAGCTGGCAGTTAGAGGGTCTCCCCCAGACCGGGGGAGGGGCCCCTGACCTCCTTCCCTGGTGCTGCTTTTCTGGTTGCTACAGGAACTATGAATCCATTATACCCACAGGTCGCCCATGACGATGGGTGGGTGGGTGGGGGGGACCCAAAAAGAAACAGCCACTGCCTTCCTCGAGAGCTGTGGTGGTGTCTACGTCTTTGCAAACCAAATTCAGTTTTCCACAGTGAACTGGTCATCTGTGTGGGAGCCTTTACCACTGTTCCTGATTATTGCTTCTTGCGTAAGGCCTTCAACATTTTGCTTTCAGTTTCCAGCTTATCTGTCACATGGATAGTGATCTATAAGTACACATTCATTCATTCAAGGAGCATGCACTGGGTGGCAACCATGTGCCAGGCCCTGTGCAGGACGCTGAGAATGCTCTTTTGGAGGAGGAGCACGGGCCCTGTCCTGAGGGTTGTAATGGGAGACGCAGGCACCTAAGAAATGCTCTCAGGAGGGACTAGGGGGCTGAGTGTCTGGGGCAGACAGGAGGGCACTCATGTCTCCCTGCGGGTGGGGGAGATCTGAGAGTTCATCCAGTGTTGGTTGCACTGCGCTAGGCGCTGGCATCTCAACAGGCTTAGCTCAGGAGGGACAGTGAGCTCATTCGAGATGAATGAATAGAACTTTCCAAGGGAGGCACCTGACGGGGAGGGAGCCGGGAGCTGGGTAGTCAGAGTGAATAGCTTCTGCAAAGGCTGAGACAGGGAAAAGGGCTAGGTTCACAGCAGGCCAAAGAGTATTTCCCGTGTGGGGGTGGGGAGGCAGCCTGACGAGGAGGAGTGTGTGTTTGGAGGAGGTGCCAAGGAGAGTTTAGACTTTGTCCTATTACAAGAGGGAACTATGGAAGGCTTTTAAAGCATGACATGATCAGATCTGAGAGATACACTCACACACATACATACATACATATATACTACACACACACATACACACATACAGATATCTATAAAATAAACTATTCTAAATGTATACACACTTGAAATACATATATATGCATGTATTTCACCCCTATAAATCTAGATAAATCAGTTACTATGCTTTTCTTCCTCTATTCACTCTCTCCTCGTCAGTCAGAGGCCTGCACATTGCCCAGGAGAATTACGATTCTCTTAGCAGAAATATAAAGAGAAAAACACAGTTAATATTCAGCTGGGGTTTTTTTCCCTTTCTTCCAAATGATGCTCTTGAGAATCAATAAGCAAGGCTCTAGGGAACTGAATTTGGAAGAGGAGGGGAGAGAGGGGTGGGCAGAGGACAACCCTCCCAAGGGGGCTTCCTCCTGCCCACCCGCCCCCGCCACCGGCGTGGGGCATGGCACAGAGGGAGGCTGGAGATGCAGGCGGCCTGCGGAAGAGTCCGCGTGACAGACTGCCAGCGCCTAGCATGTAGAGTACTAGCGGGCGGAGCAGAAATGATGCCTGCACTTGCGGCCGGTTCAGCGTCTTCCCACCAGCAGATCTCCACGCCAGGGCAGAAGGGGTTGAAGTTATACATCAACAGCTGGCTGAGTGCTTTGGAGGGGGGTCACACCGCAGTGGGAGGGGCCACGCTGCAGGGGGAGGGGCCACGCCGCAGGGGGAGGAGCCCACCCCAGGGAGGAGGGGCACGTGAAACTGTTGAGCTCCGTCTGAACTGGCTGAGATGACGGTTTAGGACAGTCCTCGCTGCTCCCCCCCTCCAAAAATACCCCAGAAGTATCGTCCCTGGGACGCCACACAAGAGGAAGGAATGGTGGGGACATACCGCCTATCATTAAATATGCATATCATTAAATATGATACGAATGGTGGGGATATACCACATATCATTAAAATATTTTTTTAGGTGACTTACAAAATCTACCCACTGTGAAAAATCTTTTTAAATTTGATAAAGAAATAAGGTATAAGGAGAAAATGGGGGAGACGTAGAAGAAAGGAGATTCATGTAGAAGGAAAGTCAGTACTCAGTTATTTACACTGATCTTGTAACATTTTCAAAAGTAGGCTCTAAATTAGGCTGTGAGCTTCCTATGAAACACAGCAAAAATGAAAATGTGAAAGTTACAAAATTGACATTGTACAAAAGATAAAAAACCAGTTCCTCAGGAATACTCTACTCTTCCTTGTTCTGAGACTTGAGTGATCTTTCCCCTCCAAGTCCTCATAAAGGGCAGTCTCCCAGTGCCCTCAACAGCTTTCCAGCAATCCAAGCAACACTAACTTTCTATGGCAATTTCCGTAGGGTCACTGAGGGTGACAGATATTCCAAAGCTCAATTTAGGACAGCAATTCTATCAGGTGATAGAGGAGGAAAGCCAAACTCATTTACCCATGGTATTAGACTTAACCTGATGTGGATCCAAGAATAAGATCTACATTATCTAAAGAGTGGACTGCATATCTTTCAAGCAATCCTCTGTAAATATTTGTTAAAAGTTGAGTCATACATAGTTAGAAGTTATATTATTTGAAAAGAACCCAGCTAGAATAATTTTCTATTACTGATTAAAAGCAAATCAATAATCTTAAAAATCAATCTAACACATATCCAAAGAAACACTAGAAAGTCATTAACGATTATTTTCTATATCATAATTTTCACAATCTGACAAATGTCCGTAATACTACAGTTAAATAAGAATTCAGCAACAAAATATGATGTATAACATGAAGCACTGGGAAAAGAAAAGGAAAGATATAAAATATTAACTGGTTACTTCTAAGTGGAAAAATGTGTGTATATATATAGAGAGAGAGAGAGAGAGAGAAGAGTAAAAGGAAAGTATAAATGTTAACTGTCTCTCTCTAGGTAGTAGACTCCTACCACTTTGCTCTTGCATAGTTTGGGTTCTCCTTACTCCTAAGACAAGGATTTGGGTGCAGGTAGTATGTTTGGAGATAATCCCAGGAAGCACTAGAAGGGGAGTGGGAAAGTGAAACAGAGAAGGGAAGAAAGCCAAAAAGCAGTGCATTGGTGAGTGGGTTGCCAGTGTGAGCAACTGGAATGAAATTCCCAGGGACTCTCTGAGAGGCCGTGTGGAACATACTTCAGTGTTGTCTGGCACTAAGGGTCAGACAGCTGGGGTATTTACCCACCCACTCTCACCCCCATTGTTGAGGATTGCCCCTGGGGTGTTAACTCCCTGGTACTTTCGACCTGCCCTGTGTGGAGGCCAAACAGGCCCCTGTGGCCTCAAGAAGATAAAGTCCTCACAAAGGGGACAGAGATGCTGAAGAAAGGAAGTCACTGACAGATAAGGGAACTGTCCATCAACTGTAGGGGACCTCTAGGACGGATTGAGGAATATGGGCAGATGACAGACACTGCAGTTTCCAAATTTTCTACGTATATTACTTTTGCTATTGGGAAAATATTTATAAAAATCAATTTGTCAGAAGATATCTATTGGCACCTGTTATGAGGATTAAATAGCTGACCATGACTCTCCTGAACAATGACAATCCCATCTCTGTCTGAAGGTGGGCTGGGGCAGTACAACTGAAGGAATGAACTTTGTTGAGACAAATATGCTGGGACCAATCCAGAACACAAACCAACGAGAAGTCAAGATCTCAAACCTTCACCCATGGAATGCTAGCCACACTGATGTTGGCCTAAACTTTGTTCACATTAGAAGTTGCCAACTGTCCACTAGAGCCATAGAGCTCAGTCATGCATTCATGAAGCATTTAAATTTGAGTTTCCAAGGAAAGATGGCTTTCACTTTATTTTTCTAAATTAATTAATTAATTGTTTATTTATTTATTTATTTTTGGCTGCGATGGGTCTTCATTGCTGCGCATGGGCTTTCTCTAGTTGTGGCAAACAGGGGCTACTCTTTGTTGAGGTGCGTGGGCTTCTCATTGCAGTGGCTTCTCTTGCTGTGGAGCACAGGCTCTAGATGCATGGGCTTCTAGAAGTAGAAGCATGTGGGTAGTTGTGGTTTTCGGGCTGTAGAGTGCAGGCTCAGTAGTTGTGGCACACAGACTTAGTTGCTCTGTGGCATGTGGGATCTTCCCGGACCAGGGCTCGAACCCATGTCCCCTGCATTGGCAGTGGATTCTTAACCACTGTGCCACCAGGGGAGCCCTGGCTTTCACTTTAAATTCATAATCACAAACTTCAAATGGGTGCCCAACACTGCCTGGCAGCATGACTACATCTGTTCAAGTAAGTTCATCTTCCCCATTGTTGCAGTCATGAGAATGCCTCACAGGGAGCATAATTAGCCTAAGGCCCCAGCAGCTGTGCTCTGAAATCCATCACTGTGTTGATGCTAAGACCACCTTCCCAGGTGCTGCTTCCCAATGGCTGAGCTCAGCAGGGACAACAAGGAAACAGGGAACTCCTCTGATGGCCAATTTTGGCTTCCCATTGGCCTATTGAAACTTCTCTAGATTTCATGGCAGTCTAGTACACTTCTCCCCACCCTTCCTTTCCTCTCTCTTCACTTGGAGTCAGACCTGCATCACTGTCTGACAGCTCTCCTATCCTCTTCTGGCTCCCTCCCCATTTTTTCTCACACATGGTTCTACTAATAAAATCCTTCTAGGAATAAACCTACCTAAGGAGACAAAAGACCCATATGCAGAAAACAATAAGACACTGATCAAGAAATTAAAGATGATACAAACAGATAGAGAGATATACCATGTTCTTGGATTGGAAGAATCAACATTGTGAAAATGACTATACTACCCAAAGCAATCTACAGATTCAATGCAATCCCTATCAAACTACCAATGGCATTTTTCACAGAACTAGAACAAAAAATTTCACAATTTGTATGGAAACACAAAAGACCCCGAACAGCCAAAGCAATCTTGAGAAAGAAAAATGGAGCTGGAGGAATCAGGCTCCCTGACTTCAGACTATACTACAAAGCTACAGTAATCAAGACAGTATGGTACTGGCACAAAAACAGAAATATAGATCAATGGAACAGGATAGAAAGCCCAGAGGTAAACCCACACACATATGGTCACCTTATCTTTGATAATGGAGGCAAGAATATACAATGGAGAAAAGACAGCCTCTTCAATAAGTGGTGCTGGGAAAACTGGACAGCTACATGTAAAAGAATGAAATTAGAACACTCCCTAACACCATACACAAAAATAAACTCAAAATGGATTAAAGACCTAAATGTAAGGCCAGACACTATCAAACTCTTAGAGGAAAACATAGGCAGAACACTCTATATGAAATAAATCACAGCAAGATCCTTTTTGACCCACCTCCTACAGTAATGGAACTAAAAACAAAAATAAACAAATGGGACCTAATGAAACTTCAAAGCTTTTGCACAGCAAAGGAAACCATAAACAAGACGAAAAGACAACCCTCAGAATGGGAGAAAATATTTGTAAATGAAGCAACTGACAAGGATTAATCTCCAAAATTTACAAGCAGCTCATGCAGCTCAATGTCAAAAAAACCAAACAATCCAATCCAAAAATGGGCAGAAGACCTAAATAGACATTTCTCCAAAGAAGATATACAGATTGCCAACAAACATATGAAAGGATGCTCAAAATCACTAATCATCAGAGAAATGCAAATCAAAACTACAGTGAGGTATCAGCTCACACCGGTCAGAATGGCCATCATCAAAAAATCTACAAACAATAAATGCTGGAGAGGGTGTGGAGAAAAGGGAACCCTCTTGCACTGTTGGTGGGAATGTAAATTGATACAGCCACTATGGAGAACAGTATGGAGGTTCCTTAAAAACCTAAAAATAGAACTACCATACGACCCAGCAATCCCACTACTGGGCATATACCCTGAGAAAACCATAATTCAAAAAGAGTCATGTACCACAACGTTCATGGCAGCTCTATTTACAATAGCCAGGACATGGAAGCAACCAAAGTGCCCATCGACAGATGAATGGATAAAGAAGATGTGGCACATATATACAATGGAATATTACTCAGTCATAAAAGAAACGAAACTGAGTTATTTGTAGTGAGATGGATGGACCTAGAGTCTGTCATACTGAGTTAAGTAAGTCACAAAGAGAAAAACAAATACCGTATGTTAACATATATAAATGGAATCTAAAAAAAAAAAAAAAGGTTCTGAAGAACCTAGGGGCAGGACAGGAATAAAGACGCAGACATAGAGAATGGACTTAAGGACACGAGGAGGGGGAAGGGTAAGCTGGGACGAAGTGAGAGAGTGGCATGGACATACATACACTACAAAATGTAAAATAGATAACTAATGGGAAACAGCCACAATGCACAGGGAGATCAGCTCGGTGCTTTGTGTCCACCTAGAGGGATGGGATAGGGAGGGTGGGAGGGAGATGCAAGAGGGAGGAGATACGGGGATATATGTATATGTATAGCTGATTCACTTTGTTATACAGCAGAAACTAACACACCATTGTGAAGCAATTATATTCCAATAATGATGTTTTTTAAAAAAGCAAATAAATAAATAAAATAAAATAAATAAAATCCTTGCATGTTTACTCCTGTCTTGGCATCTACTTCTTGCAAGACCTAGACCAATAATACAGCCTCTCTAAACTGTCTCTTTTCCTCCCTTCTTCTCTCTTCTCAACAACTCCCTTCTCTTCCTCCTAACAGCTGATGTCCTGACTCCTGCTTCATTGAGACAATGGAAGGCATCAGACCCTAAATCCACCAGCATCTCCTTCCAACCCAATATGTGAGGAGGAAGTATCCCTCCTCCTGCCAAAGCCCAGTCTTTCCAGGGGCACTCATGATCTCATCCTGTCCTCCCCAAGAAGATCTTCACTCCTTTAGGTCTCTCCTCCCTCTCCTGCAACACCAATCTCTTCCTCACTCTCTGCTGTCCAACCTCTCTGGCTATTGCCTCATCCTTTACTCCTCTCCTAAACCAAATTTTTTTTAATCTTTTCTTTAAAAATTTTGTTTTATTTATTTTTTTATACAGCAGGTTCTTATTAGTTATCCATTTTATACATATTAGTGTATATAGGTCAATCTCAATCTCCCAATTCATCACACTACCACCACCACCCCCCCCTCCAGCCACTTTCCCCCCTTGGTGTCCATATGTTTGTTCTGTACATCTGTGTCTCAATTTCTGCCCTGCAAACCGGTTCATCTGTACCATTTTTCTAGGTTCCACATATATGCATTAATATACCATATTTGTTTTTCTCTTTCTGACTTCACTCTGTATGACAGTCTCTTAGATCCATCCACATCTCTATAAATGACCCAATTTTGTTCCTTTTTATGGCTGAGTAATATTCCATTGTATATATGTACCACATCTTCTTTATCCACTCATTTGTCGATGGGCATTTAGGTTGCTTCCATGACCTGGCTATTGTAAACAGTGCTGCAATGAACATTGGGGTGCATGTGTCTTTTTGAATTATGGTTTTCTCTGGGTATACGCCCAGCAGTGGGATTGCTGGGTCATATGGTAATTCTATTTTTAGGTTTTTAAGGAACCTCCATACTGTTCTCCATAGTGGCTGTATCAATTTACATTCCCACCAACAGTGCAAGAGGGTTCCCTTTTCTCCACACCCTCTCCAGCATTTGTTGTTTGTAGATTTTCTGATGATGCCCATTCTAATTGGTGTGAGGTGATACCTCATCGTAGTTTTGATTTGCATTTCTCTAATAATTAGTGATGTTGAGCAGCTTTTCATGTGCTTCTTGGTCATCTGTATGTCTTCTTTGGAGAAATGTCTATTTAAATCTTCTGCCCATTTTTTGATTGGGTTGTTTGCAAAACAAAATTTTTAAGAGCCAATATTTACACATCTTATCTCCACTTACTCACTTCCCATTCACTCCGAATCCACTTCATTTTAGTCTCAGCAACCACTGCTCTAGTGCTCTTGCCAAGGGCAATGCGACCTCCACGCAGGCAAATCCCTGGAACACTCTCCTATCTTCATCCCACTCAACTGTTCAGCAGCATTCAGCACAGTTGACCATTTCCTCATTCTTTAAACCTTCTTCTCTTTTGATTGACACCATAGCCTCCCGGTTTTCCTCCTACCCTGCTGGCTACTCCTTCTCAGTCTCTTTTCTTGACCCTTCCTCTTTTGCCAGATATCCAAATGTGGTGTCTTCCAAGGCTTGCAACTCCTTTCTCTGCCCTTTCTCCCTAAGTGAGCTCATTCACACCCTGGCTTTCAAATCCACTAATATGCATATGACTGTCAAGTTTATACCTCCAGCTCTTACATTTCCGCCGATCTTCAGACTTGTTACAGCCATCTGCCTATTCCACATCTCCACTCAGATGTCTAATGGGCATTCCAAAGTTAATAGATCAAGAGTTTTTTATTTCTCTCCCCAGATATGCTCCTCCCTGGCCCTCCTCTTCTCAGTAAATGGCATCACCATTCACCCTGTTTGTATTAGTCAGAGATCTAGGAGTGACCTTTAATTCCTCCCTCTTCAACTCCAAACTATAAGGAAAGGCAGATGTGTTCCTCTTTTTGTGTATTTCTAAGTTTTATTCATTACCTGGGCTTTCCTTTCATATATGACTGAATCTTTCCATTTCTCTTGCACTGTAAAGAGAAAGGCTCCTCAGAAAGTGGGGTCTGACTCTGGCAGTCCTCCCAAGGTTACAGAGTTAGGCTCTAGCCCCTTGGAGGATACCGCATGCTTCTATGGGGGTCCTCTGTTGTCTAAGACTCTAAGGCTGAAAACCATGCACAGAGAAAAGCACAGAAAGTGGTGTCCCTGAGTATTGGAGACCTGTATCCCACTGAAACCAGATTAGCAACCACAGTGCAGTGTCTCAAGGTCAGGGTGGGTGGTTGCTGTTTTACGTTTTATTGGTTGCTGAAAGAAAAGGTGGAGGGGAGAGGAATCATCAGGAAAGCTTCCATAAAATAGGGATCAAATCATCACCGCCCTTGGCAAGGGGGGAGGAGGTGAATCATAACTGTCACATCAAAAGTCAACCCCTCTTTAATGCTCCAGCCTGATCCCAAGTCATGATTTTTAAAACTGCAACAAGAAGGGCTTAGTGTAAACAAGTGTTGAATGAATTAAATTACAGGGGAAAAAAAAAACTAAACATGCTTAAATATAAATCCCAGAGAAACAAATGCATACGTTCATCTAGAGACATGTATAAGAATATTTACAACAGCTATATTCATAATAACCAAAAAGTAGAAACATCCCAAACATCCATCAGTAGTAAAATAGATAAAGAAATAGTGGTCTATTCACATAGAGGAATACTACACAATGATGGAAAAGAATGAACAATGGATACACTCATCAGCATGGGTGAATCTCATAGGTGTTCAGTTGAACCAAAGAAGTCAAACACAAAACAGAATGTGGGGCTTCCCTGGTGGTGCAGTGGTTAAGAATCCGCCTGCCAATGCAGGGGACACAGGTTCGAGCCCTGGTCCGGGAAGATCCCACATGCCGTGGAGCAACTAAGTCTGTGAACCACAACTAGTGAGCCCACATGCTGCAACTACTGAAGCTTGTGTGCCTGGAGCCTGTGCTCCACAACAAGAGAAGCCACCACAATGAGAAGCCTGCGCGCTGCAATGAAGAGTAGCCCCAGCTCGCCGCAACTAGAGAAAGCCCACGCACAGCAACGAAGACCCAATGCAGGCAAAAATAAAAATAAATAAATAAATTTATTAAAAAAAAAAACGGAATGTGGCAGACACACTCTACAGTGACCCCCCCCCCAACAAGTCACATTCTTATACAATCTTGTCCTTGTGATTGCAGGCAAAGCCTGTGACTTGTTTCCAACAAATAGAATACAGCAAAGGTAATGGGATGCTGCTTCTTTGATTAGGTTATAATATATGTCACAATTGATGGGATACCAAGTCTCCCATGATTATGTTACTTTATTCAAGACTCTATCTTTGTAAACTAGAGAGAGAGCTTCTCCCTTACTTCCATGAAGTAAGCTGTCATATTGTGAGAGAGCCTGTGAGAGGGCCATGTGGCAAGGAACTACAGGTATTCTCTAAGAACTGAGAGTGACCTTTGGCAAACAGTCATACAACCACAAGGAAGTGAATTTTGCCAGCAACCTGAATGAGCTTGCAAGCAGTTTCTTCCCCATCAAGCCATCAAATGAGAACACAGCCTAGCCAACACCTCGATTGCAGCTTCGTAAGATCCTGAGCAGAGGACCCAGGTAAGCTGTGCCCTAAATCCTAACCCACAGAAAATGTGAGATGATAAACGTGTGTTGTTTTAAACCACTAAGTTTATGGTTATTTGTTATACCACAATAGAAAACTAATACAGAAAATATATTGGATAATTCCATTTTTATGAAGTTCAAGAAAAGGAAAAGCTAATCAATGGTAACATAAATCAGAATATTAGTTACCTCTACAGTGAAGGAAGGATAATTAACTAGGAAGGAGCAAGGGTTACTTTCTGGGATGCTGAAAGTGTCTATATATTGATCTGAGTAGTGGGCACATGCATATACATGTAGACAAAAATTCATTGAGCTGTACACATAAGATTAATGCACTATAAACACTTTACTGTATATATTATATTCTCTGATTTGAAATTTTAAAAATAAGAAGAAAACCAAAGGAGAGCAAGAATTCTGAAGAAGGATCCCTTCTGAAGAAGGTGTCCATCCGTTCACCAGTCTTGCATCCAGTTGAGCCTTCAGCGAAGAGGGGTTCCCAGGATTTGGGTTCTAGTATATTTCCTCAGCCTTCCCCCAGCTGAGGTACACTTCCCTGCCCCACACTGCTCCTTCTCTAGTTACAAAAGGAAGCCATTGCAGAATTCTGAGCAAAACTTTAAAAGCAGGCTCATGGTATTAATTTAATGATGAGGGTTTGACTAGTCCTTCATAATTCAGAATGCCTGTGATGCAGGTGTCCTTTGGATGAGGCTCACTTGTGACTATCTCCCTCTGGAAGCTTGGTGCTCCAGAATGTCACTTAGCTAGTGTAGTGAACCTGGCTAACTGTGCAGCAACCGCATTGCAAGGGGACTTTACTGTTCTCTACTGTCTTTGTGTCCACATTCCACCGTGTATGGTGTATACTCTTGGGTATTCACATATTTGAGGATTCTGGCAGGTCTCCAGTTATCTCCTGCCTCTTGAAGTCAATCACCCAGACAAGCACCCTCATTGCCCAATCCCACTCCTCCATCCCCCAGCAGAGTTCCCTCTTATGTCTTTGCTAAAGCCTCCTGCCTGCTCTGCTCCTAACATGACACAGCCAACCATATTCTCTGCAGGATCCTCTGCTGACAATCTAGCTTTGCCCATGCTCTCTTTAAGTGGGCTCCAAGGAAGTGCTTCTGTTTCTCAGCCCTTTTCCAAGATACGTATTTATCCCAGAATTCTCCTCCCCACTCCTCTGAAAGATTAACCTCCACCTTTTCATGGGGCAGGGGGCAGCGAGGGTAACTAACTGTGGAATGTCGGCTCAGCTACGTGCACAGGCGTGACTCTAACCTTCCTACGTTGGGGATGAGAGGAGAAGAGGGAAGGAATACAGATGAACTCCATACCAACAATGCAGTCAGGGTCACAGCACTTCACCCTAGAGGTATGTGCCCAAGCCTTTCAAAACTCTCCGCACCCTCAGGGGAAAAATCTCAGCCCTGTGATTCCCACAATCAACCCTGGTCTCTGAGCCAGTATCAAAGCAGGTGTGGATCTACTGTAAAGCCAACGAAGCTCTAAAATCCGGGGATTCCTCTGCACTGGCTCCTCCATGGCTTTCGAAGGGCCCTAGCAATGGGATCATACAGCCATATATTTTTGTAAAATTGGCAATATATATGTGTGTATACCAATTTATATGGTATATGTATATAGTATAATATATAATATTATATAATGTATAATATATAACAGTTGTAGATATAGTGTGTATATATAGTATATATCATTGATACATATAGTCTGTATATTATATACAATTCACAGGGTCCACCTGAAATATATATTATACTATATAATTTACAAATAATAAAATATACATATATAAATATATATATTTCTGACAACCATAATTTAAGATGACAGTCTCTTTCCACTCTCCCTCCTCCTCTATCATGCATCCCCCAGAGGTCAGGCAGCCCTGGAGTGCTCATGGGCATTTGGGGGATCTCGCTGAGAAGAATTCAAGTTGGAGATACACTTGGTGTGCATTAAGGGGAATGTTTGTGTTCATTTCCACGTGCAGTTCAGTAATGGTGAGCCGTCCCACTGTAAGAATGGCCTTGACAGCCCTCTCTGCCAGCTCACCCAGTATCCCAGCCTGAAGGTGCAGAGGGGACATTGTGCTATGAACATGGCACCAGCACCATAGCACTCAGCACCAGAACTATCCAGGTAAAGGAGAAAAAACAAGGATTAAAAGGTGGAAGCTAGTACATGGAAAAATTCTTCCAACTCTTACAGCTCTAATATGAAAGAAACTTGATTAAAGTTTTCCCAGACTCGACTATAATCCTAAAAATGTATACAACGTGACCAATAATGAGCTGTGAAGCTGAAAGAAACTTTGCTAAACTATCAATAGCTTAGAAAAAAATTTCAAACACATTAAAGACAACTGTCTTTCTATTTTCTCCAAATAAAGTGATAGTGTAAAATTATTGTCACATGAAGAGAAAATCAAAATGTATGCAGACCAAAGCTATAGGAAAAAAAGTGTTATAAAGGTGTGTCAGGCAACGAACTAATAAAGATATTATTTTTTTTTCTGGATAAGCAAATATTCGCTTTTATACTAAATTTTAATGGTAATTTTGCATTTTTTTTCTTAAAGAGGACACTTCAAATTATACGTGTCAAGCCCCGCAAAACGCGGATTCCCCCGATGGAGAGGCCCCTTGCATGAGACTCTCTCCCCACTTGTCTCTCATACCCGTGCCTCTTTCCCACTGTCTTGCTTCCCTGCACCTGCATAGTGATCTTCATAGAACCCCTGAGTGGCTTCAGACATTTGTGTCATAGACAGTCTTTGAATTATAATGTGGGTGCTGGATAGAATGTTACCACTTATTTGGACCACCACCCATTTTACAGATGAGGAAACTGAGACCCAAAGAGGCAAAGTGAATTTCACAAGGTCACACAGCAAGTTAGTGGCAGAACTTAAACACAGGACCCTGACTCCCCGTCCAGTGCTCTTTACACTGTTACTTGTAATCTATTTGTTATTCCAGTGGTTTGCAAACCAACCAGTGCATCAAAATTACCTGTTTGTTTGAAATGCAGTTTTCTGGGCCCCACTCCCAGAAATTGTAATTCATTAAAGCTAGGTCTAAATATCCATGTTTTAAAAAACCTCTCGGGGCTTCCCTGGTGGCGCAGTGGTTGGGAGTCTGCCTGCCAATGCGGGGGACGCGGGTTCGAGCCCTGGTCTGGGAGGATCCCACGTGCCGCGGGGCAACTGGGCCCGTGAGCCACAACTACTGAGCCTGCGCGTCTGGAGCCTGTGCTCCACAACAAGAGAGGCCGCGATGGTGAGAGGCCCGCGCACCGCGATGAGGAGTGGCCCCCGCTTGCCGCAACTAGAGAAAGCCCTCGCACAGAAACGAAGACCCAACATAGCAATCAATGAATCAATCAATCAATAAATCTTTAAAAAAAAAAAAAAACCTCTCTAAGTGAAGCTAAGGCAGAGGTGGATGGGGCTAGTTCAAGTATCCCAACCTTCTTATTTCTCGAATCCTACACTTTCTCTTTCCTCTTGGTCCCCACACCTCCCAATATAACCGGGAAAGGAGCGGCAGCTGCCAGGTCTCTTCTTAGTTTCTTACTGTCCCACCTCCCACCAGATACACCCACACCCACACACACACACAGACACACACACACACACACACACACACAGACACACAGACACACACACACACAGACACACACACACACACACAGACACACACACACACACACACACACACACACACACACACGCTTGCACGCAATACTGTGGTCTTTTTTCCTAACACATTTAGCTTACAAGCCATTTATAAGGATGAATACCGAGTGAGGCTCAAGGATTATCTAGAGTCTAAACAGCAAATAGACCACAGATCCCACACCAGGATTTTTGCAAAATAATTCCCGGTAGATTTCACAAATGCTTACTTGTCCTCCATATGAAATGTAAAAGCTGGACCTGTCATATCCAGTTTCATTACTGACCATGGGGATAACCACAGGGTGAACCAGAGAATAGCTGCTGTGATTAAGTTCTGACTCAGGCCTTTAACACCATCTTGATGATAACTAGTAGTGATCTGATCTGTCAGCTCCAGATATCTGGGGCCTCATGAGATCGGCAACCAGAAAAGGACACACACTCCTAATTTCCAAACAAAGCGGATGCCATTTGAGGCCTTAACAGTCATGGTCCCTGAACTTCACCTGCCCCTGGTAGACCAAGTTAGCAGAGGACAGCTTTTTCCTAGTGGAATAATGTATATGAAACTCTTTACCAATTCTCAGGAGCGGTATAAATGCAGTGTTTCTATTCACTATTTTTATAAGGCCCAGATCTGGAAGTCCTCGAAAGGTGTTCCTGAGCCCAGAGTAATCAGCTGGTGCTCCCCTAAAGCACGTTAAGTGTGGACCTGACTAACAACTTGGCCCAAAGAAACCCTCACAGTAATACCATTCTATTTTTATAAGAGCTACAAGGAAGACTATTAATGGCAATGCTTCTTGTTATTAATAATCAAGCTTGCCAAAAACAGTACCCTGTGGTGTTCAGGTCCTCACACCTCTGAGACATGAGAGACCTCTGGGGCTCAAACCAACCAGCCCCCAGGAACTGTTGGCTTCTTTTGCTACAGAAGTTTTCCCATACGAAAAGCATGACTTTTTTATGTCCTTTGGCCTTTCTTCTTCCTCTGCGTTCAGTGTCTCCAAACTAAATTCAAAAGAGAAGCTAAAGTCTATGTGTTTCTCTAAATAGACGTGTAGTTAGTGCTCTAAGAAGACATGTCATCCTTACCTTCATGAACACAGTGGTCCTGATTCTAGGGGTAACAGCTAAACAGCAGCTTGTCCCAGTGGTTTAGGAAGTTATTTTCTCCGTTTTCAGGGTAAAAATAAAGATTACTCAGATAGATCTGTGATTCTGTCTTGGCAGAGAGTTTCAGAGTCTGGGAACCAGAGTCTATTGGATGAACATGCAGAGGCTTAATTTCAGAATCTCAAATGACAGAAATATTCTCACTGACTGCAGTGAGGGCCAGAATGCTTGGCTAGTTTTGATATTTTAAACCAACAGCCTTAAAACAATAGTGAATACCATCTCTTGAATTTCCTTATTTCAAAATGTACTCTTAGACTGCCTCCACACAAAAAAGTTGAAGTTCCGTCATTGAGAAAATTGCCTAATAAATTATCAAGAACATTTTTTGATACACAAAGAACTATGCTAAGTACCTTGGTGCCAAAAAATAGGACACAATTTCCATCGGGAGGACCCTACAATCCAGTCAGGGAGTCAAAACATGTTCACTGGTTTCACACAAATAGAATATGAGAAGTACCACAAAAGAGGGACAAACAAGCTATAGGATTTCAGATGCAAGAGATTACCTCTAGCTGAAGAGACTCCAAGAAGATCTTACAGGAGGTGACATTTGAGCTGGGTCTTACAGCGTGTGCACAGTCTCGCTACTAGATCTGCTGAGTGTTTCTCCAATTACCCATTCGATAACGTTTTCTTGCCGGTGGAGCTCATGGTCATGCCTTGTGTGAGTTTTCTATTGCTGTATAACACATACCACAAATTTGGTGGCTTAAAACAACACACATTTGTCATCTCATAGTTTCTGTTGGTCAGGAGCCTGGACATGGAGTAGCTAGGTTCTCTGTTCAGGGTCTCAAGATGTCAGCTGGTCCGTGTTCTCATCTGGAGTTCTTTGAGTTCACTCAGGTTGTTGGCAGAATTTTCCCCTAGTTGTAGGACTGAGGCCCCTGTTTTCTTACTGGCTGATGTTTGGGGGGTTGCTCTCAGCTCTTAGAGGCCACCCTCATATTGTAGCCACATGGCCTTCTCACAACATAGCAGCTTACTTTTTCAAAGCCAGCAGGAGAATCTCTCTCTAATTTAGGGAAGACCGGACCATCCCTTAAAGGACTCACCTGATTATGTCAGGCCCACCAGGGCAATCTCCCTTTTATTAACCCAAAGTAATAGGGACCTTAATAGTATTAGGGACCTTAATTACATCTGCAAAATCCCTTCACCTTTGCCATCGCATGTAACCTAATCACCCCAGTAAAATCCCATCATATGAACAGGTCCCCCACACTCCTAAGGGGAGGGGCGTGTACACCAGGAGGCAGAATCTTGGGGTCCATCTCGAGGCCATTCTTCCTACTACATGATTCAAGCAAAAGTGTAAGCTTTAACATCTATGTGTTACACAAACCTTACTACAAATTCCATCTCTGTCTATAAATTTCAACCACTAGGATTATAAGTGGCAAAGAAAGGGATGGTGAACGTGGAAAGAGAGGTAGTAGATTGAACTTTCAAACACAGCTGCCACAACATAGTGCATGTTCACTACGCTTAATACATATACACTACATTACTACAATAGAGTACATAGTACACTACAAGAGTGCGCGAACGCATGCGCACACACACACACACACACCACAGGCTGTTTTTACAATATGACATTGAACCCTCCTCCTAATGTGTAGTGGGGTCTATGTCACCCCCTCTTGGACAGAATTTTGTAACTGCCTTGGCCAGTAGATTATGACAGAGTAACACTAAATGACTTCTGAGACTAGGTCATAAAAATAATATGCACTTCCACCTTGTCTCTTGAGACATTCTCTCTTGGAACCCAGCCACCAAGCTGTGAGAACACCAGTCTCATAGAAAAGCCACATGAAGGTGTTCCAGCCAACAGTCCCAGCTAAGGTCCCAGCCAACAGCCAGCAATAAACAGCAGACATGTGAATGAATGAGTTTCAGATGACTCCAACCTCCAACTGTGGAGTCACCCCTCACCTTCAAGCCACCCCAGCAAGTGCCATGCTGAAATCCCAGATTCATGAGCAAAAAAAATGATTGTTGTTTCAAGCCACTTAATTTGGGGTAACTTGCTAAGCAGCAATACAGAACTGGAACACACGTGGAATGGCAAGCTGGACCCTGGCAGCTCTGTACATCCCCAGAATCAAAAGAAAACCCTTCTGTGGCCAGGAAGGTGGAAGTGTTAAAGATTCTGACACCCAGCATCCTAGCAATTATAAGGCATTCTAATCTTCCTTGCTTTTATCTGGGGCCCCCTCCACACAGCAGATTAAGAACACTGAGCTGCTGTCACAAGGAGCTTGACATGCTGTTCCAAGGCAAAAGAGGAAGCAGGGGGGTTGGAGAGATGCATGAAGAACAATAGAACTAGAGAAAGAGATGCAGAGGAAAGAAGAGGCTGACTTTTAAATTGGAGCCTGAAATGCAAATACACGTGTAAATTGGGGAACACTAGAAAAGACAGAAATTTTAATGCAAGATACCCCCTACACACACACACACACACACACACACACACACACACACACACTTAGCTGCCAGCAAGAGGTAGCCCAGCCTCTACCCTCTCTTGTCCTCTCAGGTTTGGGAAAAGGAATTTGGTTTCCAAACACAAACTGAATTTTTTATTGCCATGCCACGTCCCTGGTTCTCTACAAAGCATGTAATTCCAGCTGTTTGGCTGCATCTCAAGAGGCAGTGGAATAAGAAAGGCTTTTCACATGTGTTCTTGCTTATTTGGCTTCGTGTGGGAGACAGGGTTTCTGAAGAATCTGGACATCTAGCATAGAAGGGGCAATGGGGGGTCACTCTGGACAGCAAGAGTAAATAGTGCATGACACACCAAACACACACATACTGTACACACAACACATGCACGTGGCACACATAGGCCACATACACACAGCACATATACATGATGCACATATACACTACACTACACCCACAGTACACACACAGCACATACGCACCACACACACACACACACACACACACACACACACACACACACCACACACACACACAGAGCCATTTAACCTTCGGAAAGAGAAACACAGGGATACATAGGGTTTGACTTAAACACTTGTAAGAACCTAAGTAAAATTACAAATCCTAGAATTATAATATTTTGCAATCATTTAATCCAACCTCTCTATTTTATAGGCAAAGAAGCTGGGGTTTAGCCAGAAGTAGGAGGCTGGAGCTTTTTCCTCCCATCTCAGTGCTAGGGAAGCCCTCACTGTGCCTCTCCTAGAGTTTTAGAAAGATCCACTCTGATTGAGACTTCAGCCGCAGTCACGCACATACACTCATCTGTGCGACTGTTGTTTTGACTTAAGTTTAAAGAAAAAGAAAGGAAGGAATTTGTTGCTTCCTCTCATTACCCATGCAGAAAACCATGGGCTTCCTTTTGCTCCCAACACATGCAGTCTCGTCATTTATTTTTCAATTTGAGCACCAAATCCAGATCCAAAAACTCCAAGGATAAAGTTGCTGTGGCAGCTGAGGCGCAGAGCAAAGTGAGAAAATGTAGGCCACAGGAAACCTCTCGTCACTCAGATGGCCTCACTTCCTCACACTCAGAGGTCACCCTTCACTTTGGGGCCCAAGAGACAGTGTCTGAGCCTCTGAACCACGTATCCAGGAGGCCGGCCTCTCATTGGATCCTCTACCCAAGGCATCCTGGGATGCCTCAGGAAGGCAAACCCATGGGTCTCTCCATGGACGGTGCCGCTCAGGAGCCCTGCCGGTCACTGGCCATTTCATCACTGGCTCCTCCCGGTCGCCCTGAGTCTGCTTAGACAAGGCACGTCCACATCCAGTCAACTTTTGAATCCTGGGCCCAGCGAGAGAAAGAAACCAATTTCCCCTCAACCTTGTCTCCCAGGAGCTCGGGCTGCTTCACAGTAATGGTTAATCATTTTCCATAGAGACGCAGCTCTGCCCACCAAGAGGAACTTCTGCACCTGGAACCA
Organism: Balaenoptera musculus; assembly: GCF_009873245.2. Taxonomy (NCBI): domain Eukaryota; kingdom Metazoa; phylum Chordata; class Mammalia; order Artiodactyla; family Balaenopteridae; genus Balaenoptera; species Balaenoptera musculus. Next base: position 35,659,180 of record NC_045797.1, on the reverse strand, counting down.
GGAAAGCTCCCCCCAACCCCGCCCCACCCCAGTCCGTTCCCACCTCAGTTCCTCTGATGGATCTTCCTCTCCACACCATCCTCACCCCTCTCAGGGCCAAGGACCTTCTGTTGTGGAGGGACTTACAAGCGCCCCGGGCTGTTGTTGAAGGAGTCTGCCGAGCTGCAGATGGAGCTCAGCAAAGGTCCTGGCCATGGGAAGTCTTCTTTTCCATGGTTGATGGGAGACCCTCGCCAAATAGCAGGTGCATTAGTCTGCTAGGGCCGCCATAACAGAATACCCCGACTGGGTGGCTTACACAACAGAAATTAATGTTCTCACAGTTCTAGAGGCTAGAAGTCCAAGATCAAGGTGTCAGCAGGCCTGGTTTCTCCTGGGGCCTCTCTCCTTGGCTTGCGGATGTCTGCCTCTTCACTGTGTCCTCACATGGTCCTTCCTCTGTATACACACATGCCTGGTATCTCTTTTCGTGTCTGTGTTTTCTCTTCTTATAAGGACGCCAGTCAGATTGGATTAAGGCCTACCTTAATGGGCTCATTTTAATTTAATCACTTCTTTAAAGGCCCTATCTTCAAATTGGGGGCTTCAACATATGAATGAGAGGAGGGGACACAGTTCAGCCCATAACAGGAGAAAACCCGTCATTTGGCTCCTCTGCCTGGCACACAAGTGATATTCCCAGTCAAATGGTGCAGCATGGCCCTCGTAGCAAGGCACCCCAGCTCCCTCCCCCTCCAGGGCAGGAGACCCCCGAGTAGTCTCCCTGGAGAGTAGGCGGCTGGGCAAAGGATGGCTTCCCCTTTCTCACCTTTCCTGTCTGTGCCGTGGCATAAACTCTGTGCACCTAGGCCCTCGGAGGCCTGTCTTTTGATTTGCAAAAACCTGGTTTGGAAGTTTACAATAACCTCAATATCAGTATTTTCTTCTCTTTGTATTCTTACTATAACAAGCCCACTAAAGGAAGAACCCAGAATGCAAGGGGAGAAAGAACAGCACAAAGATTAATATTTCAAGACCCCCTTCCTCTGTACTTTTTAATGTAGAGCTCTTCAAGATTCATGGTCCTAATTTTGGGGTCTAATTTCAGAGCATTCCCATTATACTTTTCTTAATGATGACCAAATACCTGAGAAACAGGAGGTTGGAAACTTTGACCAAGACTAACTGTGAGAATGAAATCAGATAATGGCTGAATATCAAAGTGCCTGGCACAGAGCAGTACCTAAATCTAAACCTCTCTGCAGATTTGCTCATCTGTGAAATGGGGATAATTATTAGGTACACAGGTTATTTTAATGCAGAAATCTCACGCTTCACACATAGTACATGCTCAGTAAATATTCATGAAACTTTTAAAACCTTCTATTTTTTCAGGACTCTGAATTATGTCCAGTACTGTCCAGATTTAGAGCAATGATTACAAGAGCAGCGCTGTAATTCCTTGGGGTTTATAGAGTGTATAATTTCTCCTTTCCCTGGAGGCCTTAGTATCAAGTCTTCAAATCAAGTACTACTTGGTTTTATTTTATATATATATTTTTCTCTTTCAGCCTACAAAGGCAGTAGTGGCTCCAGAATTTCTATATAAGAGGTGGCAATTGTATTAAAAAGAAGATTAGTCCAGGGGACTTGAAGATGCATTTACATAAAATATAGCTGTTTTACACATTCATATGCAGGTTTTTGTGTGAACATGTCTTGATTTCTCTGGGATAAATGTCCAGGAGTATAGCTGCTGGGTTGTATGGTAGCTGCATGTCATTTTTTTAAGAAACCACCAAACTGTTCTCCGGAGTGGCTGTGCCACTCGACATTCCCACCAGCAATGAGCAAGGGACCCAGTTTTTTCATATCCTTGCCAGCATTTGGTAGTGTTGTCACTACTTTTTATTTTAGCCATTCTGATAGGTGTGTAGTGATGTCTCACTGTGGTTTTAATTTGCCTTTCCCTAATGGCTACTGATACTGAACATATTTTCAGATGTTTATTTGCCATCTGTATGTCTTCTTCAGTGAAATGTCTCTTCATGTCTTTTACCCATTTTCTAATTGGATTCTCTGTTTTTTTATTATTGAGTTTCAAGAGTCCATTATATATTCTAGATATTAGTCCTTTGTCAGATATGTGGTTTGCAAATTTTTTCTCCCACTCTGTAATGTGTCTTTTCATCCTCTTCCCAGGGCCTTTTGCAGAACAAAAATTAATTTTGATGAAGTCCAATTTATCAATTTTTACTCTTATGAACTGTGCTTTTAGTGACAAGTCTAAGAACTCTCTACTTAGCCCAAGATCCGGAAGCTTTTACCCTATGTTTCTTTCTAAAAGTTTTATGGTTTTATATTTTACTTTTAAATCCATGATCCATTTTAAGCTAATTTTTGTATAAGATGTGCAACTTAAGTCAAGGTTCAATTTTTTAGCCTATGGATGTCCAACTGCTACAGCATCATTTATTGAAACGTCTATCTTTCCATCATTGAACTGCTTTTGTACCTTTCTCCAAAACAAGTTGGACATATTTGTGTGGGCTTATTTCTGGGTTCTCTGTTCTGTTACTTCACCATTATCACATAGTCTTGATTACTGTAGCTATATAATAAATCTTGAAATCAGGTAGACTGAGTCCTCCTACTTAATTCTTCTTTTTCCAGATTATTTTAGCTATTCTAGTTCCTTTGCCTTCTGATATAAAATTTAGAATACTCTTGCTGTATCTATAAAAGCTCCTTTTGAGATTTTGATAGGAGTCGCATCAAGCCTGTATACCAGTATGGGGAGAATTTACATCTTTACTTTGTTGAATTTTCTCATCCATGGAAGACAGTATGTTTCCATTAATTTACATATTCTTTGATATCTTTCATCAGTGCTATGTAGTTTTCACTATAAAGTCCTGAATGTATCATATTAGGTTTACACTTAAGCATTTCTCTCTCTTTTTTTTTAAGGAACTCCTTTATTTACTTATTTATTTATTTATTTATTTTTGGCTGTGTTGGGTCTTCGTTTCTGTGCGAGGGCTTTCTCTAGTTGCGGCAAGTGGGGGCCACGCTTCATCGCGGTGCGCGGGCCCCTCACTATCGCGGCCTTTCTTGTTGCGGAGCACAGGCTCCAGACGCGCAGGCTCAGTAGTTGTGGCTCATGGGCCTAGTTGCTCCGCGGCATGTGGGATCTTCCCAGACCAGGGCTCGAACCCGTGTCCCTTGCATTGGCAGGCAGACTCTCAACCACTGCGCCACCAGGAAAGCCCCATTTCTCCTTTTTTGAGCAATTATAAATAATATTGTATTTTTAATTTCAGCGACCATGGTTCTATATTTCATATAGAAATACAATCTATTTTTGCATGTTGTTTTGCACCTTGTATCCTGTGCATCTTGTATTCTGTGACCTTGCTGAACTTACTGCTTCTGGGAGGGTTTTTTTTTTGTATAGATTCCTTGGGATGTTCTACATAGTCACTCATGTTATTTGCAAATAGGGACAGTTTTATTCTTTACTGATCCATATGCTTTTTATTTCCTTTTCTTGCATTATTACATTAATTTTTTTCCTTCCAGTCTATTTCTCTCTGTCATTCAGACTGGGTAATGTCTATTGTTCTCTCTTTCAATTCACTGATTCTTTCCTCTGTCTCTTCCATTCTGCTGTTGAGTCCACTCACTGAGTTTTTTGTTTTCATTTTGTATTTTTCAGTTCATTTGTTTCTTCTCTGTATGCTTCTATTTCTTTGCTGAGGTTTTCTATTTTTTTTTTCACTTTTTTCAAGGGTGTTCATAATTGCTGTTGAAATACATTTTATCATGGCTGCTTAAAATCTTTGTCAGATAATTCTAAAAATCACTGTCATCCCAGTGTTGACATCTATGTTCATTCAGTTTGAGATCTCCCTGGTTCTTGGTACGATGAGTGGTTTCTGATTGAATCTTAGACGTGTTCATATTATGTTATGAGACTGGATCTTATTTAAACCTGTTTTAGCCGGCTTTCTCTGACACAACTCTAGCAGGTGAGAGAGGAATGCCATCTCATGACTCCTGGGTGGAGGTAGAAGTCCAGGTTTCCTCACTCAGCCAGTGAAAAGGGAGGGCAGTGTTCTTTGCTACTGCTGGGCAGGGGTGGGAGTTCCAGGTCCTCACATGGTCATCACTGACACTGTGGTGGGGATGGCCTCATCACTGCTGTGTGATGGTGAAAGTCCTGACTCTTCTCTAGGCCTCCTCTGATACCACTCCAGCAAGGAGGGGGATGGGTACCTAATTACAACTAGGTGGAGTTAGAAGTCCAGGCTCCCCATGTGGTCTTTACCCAAGAACCCACAGTTAGTAAGCTGTGAAGCTGGGACTCAGGCCCAAGTATCTTAGTCTCCAAAGTCCAAGGTCTTAACTGCTCCATCATAACGCTAGAAACTGTGATTATAACTTTACACAAGTACTTTTATATATGGCCAAAGACTGGGGAGTTATGGAAGCATGAGAATAGTAATTCTGCTGGAGGGAAATATGATGACCCTTTTTATTTAAAAAATATTTTAAAGTACTTTTGCCTCCAGGGAAATGGAGTAGACATACTGTTCTCTACTCCGCCCACTAGGTACTTCTAAAAACTCTGGATATTATATATAAACCAAACATAAGAAAACTCTGAAAGGTAGAGAGAAGAAGGCAAACAGGCTAGGCACCTCAGGGCCTGAGGAGTGACAGTGGTGTGTCCTCTGGTTTATGCTTAGTCTTCATAAGCCTATATTTCCTCATCTATGAAATGTAGATACTAATAGTACCTCAAGAGGTTGAGGATTCAAGGAGAAAATTAATGTTAAATACTTGGCAGAGGGGTTGGCCTGTAGGAAGTGCTTAATGTTAGAACCGTCACTGTTATTAACTGTCATATACAATTGTGGGTCCAAGCACTGGCTTTTAACGCAAGGAAATCCCTGTTGCCCGTGAGTTGTTTTATCATTTTCAAGTTTTCCATTTCCATTTGGATTGATTCCACTAACGTCTGTGAGGTTGTAGATTTTGAAGCTTTTTTCTAAAGCTTTTGTTGTTCAACTGCTGTAAATGACAGTCTACTGGCTCCACCAGAATGATCTGGAGCCCTTGTTACAATTACAAAGTTCCAGGACCCATCAACCTACTGAATCAGAAAGTTTTTGGTAGACTCAGTATAATCCCTTTCATTCTTAACATTCCTGGACTGTTTCCCCTTTGCTTATCCTTTTGCTTTCTTACTGACTTCTATGATTTAGAATGCTTCTTTCTTACTTGTTTCTCAAATTCTGGTTTAATAAAACTTCCTTCAAGTGAAGCATAAATTCTCCTATCCAGATTCCTTAAAAACAAATCAAGTAATGGCATTGACATTCTGTTTTGTTTCCATTTGAAGGCTTAATTATGTAAATTAAATAATTTTTAATAACATTCAAAAGTTGAATTAAGTGAGACCTCAGATCCATCATCTTGCATCTATTTGTGAAGGCTCATATTACCGGCCACTCTAAAATATCTTAATGCCATAATACCTATGCTGAATATTTTCCATTTGTCCTTCCATATCCATTCACCTCTTTCTTTCATCCTGCTGAGGGCTTCAGGAGATTGACCTTTATGGATTGCATTAACTAACCTCTGGCAGTTGGACTGGGTCAGTGGGAAGCACCCCAGGAAATCAGAGGGTGAGTAGAACTCATCAAGATCAGGATATTCATTTCCTGTTCCCTTTCTGCTGGGTCACCATGGATTGACTGTGTCTCCCTTTGAAAGGTCATAGCTCTACAAATGGCAGGCAGCCATTTCCTACAGCTGTCTCTCTGGGTTCCATCTGGGTCCCCCCTAGAAATGGTACCATTGTTGCTAGTCCTGGGTATTACACCATGCCCTGTTTGCTTCCCTTGACACATCACACCTTTGAAAATATCCCCTTTATTAAGCACTCCTGACCATGCTGAAGATTAAAACCTTGACTGAGAGAATATCCTACCCAATTCTGTGTTTTCTTTCACCATTCCAAGGGAGACTTCCATAAGCCTTTCATTTTAGAAAGTGAACAAATGTGTGATCAACAAGTTTACCTTTAAACAAGTGTCAACAGGACTCCTCTACGAGAGGAGGTACAATTAGTAAAATGAGCATGTGGAAAATATTCAATATTTAGCCTCAACTGTTATCAAAACAAAAATTAAGCAACAATGAACTTTGTTTTCTGCTAGTCAATTCCCATTATGCTGGCAAAAATATAAAAGATAATGAGATTACTAGTTCTGGTGAGGATGCAGGGACTGGTACACTCATACTTTATTAACAGGTATAATCCCTGGAAACTGTGTTAATTGATACAACTCTTACAAAGCCACTCAGCAACATATTTTGAAAATTATTCACTGTTCATACCCTTTGACACAATAATTCTGCCACTGATAGTTCATCTAAGGGAGATAATTTATAAAAATTAAAGGGCTATATTAATGTTTAATGTTTAAGTTAATTAATGTTTTAATGTTTAAGTTAATTAGATAATTATTTAAAATAAAGCAGAAAACAAGATTGGAAATGACTTAGATGTCTACTGATTGGAAAATTGTTGAGTAAAGAAAATGAAAATTAAGAAAATTAATGATAAGAAAATTAAAAATGAGAGGAAATTCTTAGGGTATAATGCTAAGTTCAAAAGCACACTTCAAATCTGTAATGATGCTATAACTATGTAAAACGATAAATACATGTGATCAAGGACTAAAATGGAACCATTAAAATAAAAAGAATTGATTTTTAAGATGATAGAATTATGGTTGAGTATTTCTTCATTTCACTGATTTTGTCTATATAACTAATTTTTAAGGGGTCAAAGGATACCTCACTAAGATAATAATATATATACAATATAGTATGTATTGCAGTAATATAATATACTCTATTATACACCATTATATACCATACTACATGATATAACATTTGGCACTTACCAATAGCATGGATGCAATGTAACCCTCATTTCACACATGAGGAAACTGAGGCTCTGAGAGGTTAAGTAAACTGGCTCAAGAACACCATGTAAATAAGAAGTGGAGCAGAGAGTCAGGCATAAAGCCTGCAGTAGCACTGTCTGCTATAAGATCTGGCCCCTGACCCAATGCACCCTTCTACAGGCTTTCCTCCCCTACTTTCATAGTACAGTTCTTGACTGTTCTCCTATGACGATCCCTGTTGAATCCCAAGAGCATGAGCCTGGAATGAAGGCATTTCCACAGTTCTATTCTTGGCTTTCCCCCTCTTTAGACTTCATCCCTTAGAACACTGAGCTATCCCCAGAGCTGTAACTCCATCTCTTTGTAGATCCAGACCCCCTTCGTTCTCTTGAATTTGAAACCTGCATTTCCAACTGCCTGGTAGGCCTTCACATATGTTGGCATCTCAACCTAAACACATCCAAGACCAGAGCATCCTCTACCTTCAAAGTACTTTCTTACCCCCTAACCTTCAACCTCCATTATGATACCATCATTCTCCCCAGTGACCCAGGTGTAAAACCTCTTTGAATTCCTCCCTGTTCCTCCCTCACATTCCATCACTTGCCAAGGCATGTAGATTCTGGTCTCACTTTGTTTATTGCATCCTTCCCCACCTTTTCTATTCCCACTGCCTCTCTCCAAGTGCTGGTCTCATAAACTTTCAACTGGACTATCATAATCCTCACAATTCGTTTGGACTCATAAATTCTTAGCACTAGTTTTTGCATCAGAAGTACACACACACACATATTCCCAGGCCCAAGGCACACCTACTGAATCAGAACATTTAGAAGTGCAATAAAGTTGGGAATTTCTTTTTAATCTCCAAGTGATTCTGATATGTAGACAGGTTGAGGAGCCCCTGACTTATTGATTCCTTGCCTCTAGTTTTTTCTTGAAGCACCCTCTTCCCCAAATATTGATCCAGGTTGTACATTGCTTTCAGAAATGTTTCTAAAGCATCTGCTTACATTATTCTTTTCAAAGAACTCCAATCGCTCCCCACTGCCCCTGCAGCACCTTCCTGCTATCAGGTGTTATGACGGAAGAAGGGTGGGAGGAATCTTATTCCTTTAAAGCAGAACCTCTCAGCCTTTAATAAATGATTATACAGTGTGAATTTTCAAGAAGGAGAGATATATGTATGGTTCCCAAATTTATCTGACCGTGGAACCTTTCTTTTGCGAAACATCTCATTGCTCTAGGGTTCTAAGAAAGCCTTTGGAAAAGGCTAGCACGGGATGAATTCCAAACTCCTGAACCTGGCCCAAGTCAGCCTGTGGTCAAACGCCAGTCTGCCTCTCCAGCCTTGTCATGCACAGCTTCCAAATACCCCACCCAGAATGAACCATTCACTCTTCTATCAACACACCTTGTTCCTTCTCTCTTGAGGTAGAAAGGGCTTTATCATGACAGTCAAACAGGAGTCCACCACTCTGGGTTCTTGTCCTCTCAATCACAGGCCCATTTCTATTTACCGAACTAAAATGTATGTTTATGCAATTTAAACTGACCTTTAACTAGAATAAAAAGGCCAGGTTTCCCTTCTATACCAAAGAATGGTATCCATGATGCATGTGTACACACGCTCACGTGCACGTTCACAGATGTGTACACACTAAGGAAGTCTTGATTATTTGGTGCTACAGGGTATGAAACTGACTTTTGTCCTTGATATTCTTATTTGTTTACTAGAGAAACTTATTGGATTGTTGGGAAATAATGACATAAATATTACCAGGAGTTACCCAGACAGACTCCATAAAGTTATCTTCTTCCATTCAATCTCTGCAAAGTTGAGACCATCAGACAAATAACTCCTTGACTTCTGGGTCTCAGTGACCACTGAAAACAACTCAAGGATTAAAAGAGGAATTTCAGAGTTTTCTTTCTTTTTTATGGTTAATCAAATCCTCAGGATATTTGAAATCTGATCTCCCTCAAACCCTAAGTACAGTGACTTCTTGGGACAACTGAGCCACTCTTGTTTATAACCAGGCTCCTTAGATAAGCACCCATGATAAGGAAATTAGGCAACGTGTATGAGTGCTTCCATCGCGTGAAACAGAAACCAAATTACAGTGCCTAAAACAAGCAGCTTATTTCCCTTACATAAGAATTGCGGGGATGGCACTCCAGGTTAGCCATCCAAGGGTCCTTGATACCATCAAGGACCAGATTCCTCCTAACTTTCTGCTCTGCCATGATTAGCATGTAGCTTCTGCCCTCATTATGTCCATGCTCCAGTAAGAAAGAAGGAAGAAGAATAAAGAACTAAAGGCACTGGCCAGCTCTTTATGGGGAAAACAGTGGCTTTTCTGAAAGCCCCATCAATTAGGCTTCCACTGAAATCACACTGACATTATATGACTACCTTGACAGCAAGGAAGTCTGGGGACTAGAGCTTTATAGCTGGCAAGTAGCCGCTCACCTCAAATAGGTTCTTTTTGTAAGGAAAGGAAAAGAGGGGGGATAGATATTAGGTAATCAGTGGGAAGTGTCTGATGTAAAGGAAGCACCAAGCTACCTGCACCAGCAGGCAAAGTCCTTGTAATTTCTATATGGATATAACCCCAAAAATCAGGCATCGAAAAAGCATCTAAATAAATGCCTGGCTCTGTTTACCTGCCTGTATTGCAATGTGCACACACACCCAGCTTATCTTCAGGAGTTCCTTCTCTATATATAACATTTAGCAAATTGCTTACATAAGGATTACTGAACATTCCTGAGATCTTCTAGTCACTAAACATTTAAAATAAACTTTCAGCAAATGAAACATAAAGCGTAGTGTGTTCTGAAAATTGAAGTTGTTACAAAAGTTGATCTGGAAGAACTCCTTTTTTGCCCAGGGACAAAAAGATAGACATTTGAGTGACAAGTTTTTTAGTGAATACCACTAATTCATGCATTGACACACAGCATGAAGAGGGGAAGAACTGTCTTCCTATCTTGCTGTTACTGAATCCACTATAGTTTTTTAGTAGAAAATGTTTTAAAAGAGTCCAGTGTGAGCTGACCATGTATTAAATGACTTGGATTTAAGAATTTGGGCAAGCTTCAGACATAACTTCCTAACAAGGGAGACAAAAGAAATGTTAACAGCAAATAACTGGGCCAGTGAAAAGGAACGACTCATTCTTTCTGTAAAGATCCAAAAGAAATAATCATTAAAGACACACTCATTGGGACTTCCCTGGGTGGCGCAGTGGTTAAGAATCTGCCTGCTTGGGGCTTCCCTGGTGGCGCAGTGGTTGAGAGTCTGCCTGCCAATGCGGGAGACACGGGTTCGGGCCCTGGTCTGGGAGGATCCCACATGCCGCGGAGCAACTGGGCCCGTGAGCCATAATTGCTGAGCCTGCGCGTCTGGAGCCTGTGCTCCGCAACAAGAGAGGCCGCGACAGTGAGAGGCCCACGCACCGCGATGAAGAGTGGCCCCCGCTTGCCGCAACTAGAGAAAGCCCTCGCACAAAGACCCAACACAGCCATAAATAAATAAATTAAAAAAAAAAAAAAAAAAAGAATCTGCCTGCCAACACGGGGGACCTGGGTTCGATCCCTGGTCTGGTAAGATCCCACATGCCACAGAGCTACTGAGCCCGTGTGCCGCAATTACTGAGCCTACGTTCTAGAGCCTGCGAGCCACCACTACTGAGCCCGTGTGCCTAAAGCCCGTGCTCCGCAACAAGAGAAGCCACCGCAATGAGAAGCCTGCGCACCGCAACAAAGAGTAGCCCCCACTCGCCGCAACTAAAGAGAGCCTGTGTGTAGCAACGAAGATCCAACGCAGCCAAAAATAAATAAATAAATTTATAAAAAAAAAAAGATACAATCATTTTCCAAATTGCTTTATTGCAGTTTCATGCAAGGCTTTCAGGAGCTTTGCACTCATGTGGTGTGACAGCCAAGCCAAGAGAATTGAACTGGCATCCTTCTCCCTCTGTGAATCAGGCCGAGTAGCTCTTTTCAACAGCACTTGTTAATCTTGTTAAATGATAAGTGCCTCTTGGTTTTATGAACCATGCTCACTTTCCCTTCCAGCCCTCACTGACCTTGCTTTGTGTGGTTTGAATGTCATCTCATGAAAGAGGTGTACAGTTAATTCTAGGACAACACCAGGCTGAAGAGTGTGTGTGTGTGGCTTGCATCACAGGGGAGAGGCACAGGGCCAAGGGTCGATATCAGATGCCCATCGAGTTGATTTTAGATCTATCTGAGACCAAATATCTTTTAGAGATTGAATTTTGGTGACCTGGATGTTGCATTCTGTCTTTGTTTTTTAGAAGAAGAAAATAAATTTATCCTAGGGTTGGTTCAGCTGAGTGGAGATGCACCACACATGAGAGCAGAAAATGTATTTAGTTGGCCCAGCAGCACCTATAAAACTGCTAGATGCATGTACCCTATAATCAAGCAATTTCACCTCTAAATAGTCAAATGCTTTGATTTTTCACAAGAATGTGTCCTGATTTTTCTGGTGAGTATAGTCTATGAAACAGATCACTTTTTGATACTGAATTCAGCTCTTGGAAGAGACAGATGTCCTAGAAGAAGTGGATTCCAAATGCAGTGTCCAAAGATTGAATATAGGCACCTCGATGTCCTAAAACAACCCACCTTTTGAGTGCTCCCTAAATAGGGCTTATTTTCATTGGGTCCCATGCACGATGCCCAGCTGAGAAATGACCGCAGAAAGGCAAGTCAGAATTGTCAAAGGGTCAATAGGGAGCATGAAGAATTCCAAAATATCTCCTCTCCCTCCCATCACTCCAATCCCTATCGCTCAACAGTGACCTTCCACACTTATTCCTGCTTCTGCCTTCATAAAGCCTGTCGCGTATGGGGAAAACGTTCTTCAATAAAATCCTGGAGTTCAGAAAGAAGTTATTTGTCCCCCAACCCAAATACAAACCATTTACTCCAGGAAACGACTAAGTTTCTCTGAAACCATGCTCATTTTCAAGAGGATGGCATTAGAAATATACTACACTCCAGATACACGTCCTCCCAATTTGGCTCAGTGTAATAGATGAGTTTGAGTACGTACTCTAAGCAAGAACTATACTTGGCATCATGAGTTCTCCTGAAGTTGTAAATTACTTTTTTTTTTTCCTTTGGCTGAGCCACACGGCTTGTGGGATCTTAGTTCCCCAACCAGGGATTGATTGAACCCCGGCCCGTGACAGTGAAAGCACCTAGTCCTAACCACTGAACCGCCAGGGATTTCTCCTGCAGTTGTAAATTACTTTTTAACATCTACATATTTGCTTTGCTTTGTGAATTATTTAGAGCATTGTTATTCTGTGGGCTGTAGAGTAAGTTTCTAAGACGGCTTTATGTGTTATGAAAATGGGCAAACTGTGTTGAAATATCCATAAGAGAATGTGATAGAGTATGTGACATGGGAAAAAACCTGTTAACATTAAGGGTCAACAATAGCGACGTAACCAGTTCAGCAGCAAGAATGACCTTTATTCATATCCCAAGTAGAATCCTTTAATCCTTCTGGCTCAGAGGACACATTTGGTCTGCTGGGAAGTTTACATGTCCTGTTGCTGAATTTTATCCCTGCTGACTATTTTTGCAAAGAGCCCTTGATACCAAGATGTTGTTCCAGCCTTTTGGAACATGTTTTTATATACAAATAAAGATAGTGAGGGGTTAAAACAGAATTCCTCTATTGTGTTTAAAGAGGGGATTTCACCAAACTTCAGAAAAAGAATGTGAAACCAGTTAATCCCACTGGAATGAAAAGTCTAAAGGATAATGACTTCTATTGCCTGGACTCTTACAGACAAAAAGAGAATTGCAAATAGGGGGAAATATGTATTCTACATCATCCAAAATAAAACTTATCATCCTTGGATTCCTTCCTTACCTAAGCCTGGTCTTTAGAATTAAGAAATCTAATTATGTAATGTGGGAAATGGTTTTTAAATATCTTTAAAAGATCATGTATATGTATAAGTCCAAAAACAGTGATGGAAAAAATGTTCTGTTGCCACTGGGTTTTCTCTTTCACCTCTAGGAGCAGCCTGGACCCCTTTTACCTCCTCTTCTGCCCTCATGGTTCTTCACAGTGTTGGACTGTCTTCCAGACCCTCTGAAGAGCACTCCGGCCGGGCCCACTCTGCTCACATATGTTAAACTCCCCTCTCCTTCTTTACCTTCTTCCCAAGGTGTCACCTGCTTTTCCCTCAGGCCCTTATCTAACTAACACCTCACTCCTGTGACTGGCAGAGCACAGAACTGGTTGGCCTTGCCCTGTATTTTATAGCCTTTCTTCCATCTACTCAATTTTCTTGCCCTAAACTCCAAAGGGGCCCTTCCTTTTCCAGGCCAACATGAGAATTTCAGCACAGGCTACCCTGTACTGGAATTCCAACCCAGTCGTTACCCCTCAGCATCTAGTCTGGATTCTTAGATTTTTACAGGCAGGATTTCATATTCAAATACAGTAGGCAACCCAAAATTATCATTCTTTTGATGTTGTTTTTAAGAAATGCACCAATACCAGGCAAACATACACACACACACACACGCATGCACACACTACCTTAGAAAGAACTAAAAAACAACCAATATTGTCACTGTTATTATTATTAGGCTATCATCAACAGTTTCTATGAAGTAATAGCTAAGACAGAATAGCTGAGCAGTTAAGAACTCTGATTCTGGAGCCACACTGCCAGGGTCAAATTTACCTGACCTAGTTTGGCAAGTGAACTAATTTCTCCATGCCTCAGCTTTGTCATCTGTAAAATGGGGCTAATAAAAGGGCCTACCTCTTAGGGTTGCCACAAGGGTTCAATGAGTTAATATTTGAGCGGACCCAGAGGTGCACTTCAAGGGAGAACTTGCTGCCCAGAAGCAGGGAGGATGGGAAGCAGACAAACTCCAGCTCTCAGCAACTCCAGTGTGTCTCAGCTACACAGCAGCCTTGCCCAAGGCCATGCCCTTCCTGGGGGAGCCCACATTTGGTGCCCGAATGAGGTGGGGGTAGAAAGGCAGGCCATTCCAGTCCCATGCAGGACACTCTGACAGGCAGCACATGCCTCAAGCCCCTGCCTGGATCCCAGACTCCCTGAGCCTGTAGTGCAGTTTGACTTCTTGCTTTCTCTGCCTCCTCTTCAAAGGTGTTAATCCCTAATAAGCATCTTACACCCCAAGCTCTGTCTCCACTATAGCTTCCAATGAACTCAACCCGAGACAGCATTTGTCAAGTATTTAGAAAGGTACCTGGAGCTTGGTGAACATTCTATAAGTGCTTGTTAAATAAAATTAAATAAGTAATTGGGAAAAGCAGCACCTTCATTGCTCACCCCTCTTAGAGAAGATGCTATAGTTAATGTTCAATATCAGGTTACTTTAAAGAGCCTGAGTCTATCTAATCAGGATGAGGAAACAGTAATACTGCTAATAAAGCTATTGACATTGCTATGCTTGTGCTTTGGGATTTTTTTTTTTCACTATTATCTTTCCTGTACTTGATCTTACCAATTCAACTTTTCATTGCTTATAAGTAACATTTAAACTTTAGGTTCAACAACCTTGCCTAATGTCTAGGACGAATTTATATGTAACCCATATGGCATCTAGAATCAAGACTTCTCAGTGGTGGAAAGGACATCTCAGGGCAGAGTCTTTATATGTCAACCCAAAGAGGATTGTTCTCAGGCTGTGTAACAGAGGGAAATGAGTGGACTCTGGCCTTGGGACCCTGGAGTCCTCAACAGCTCTGAGGTTTTATTTCATCTGCAGATCTGTGGCTGTGCATTATTCATTCATTCATTCATTCACTCATTCATTCAGTCAATAAATCTTTGCTCCCAATTTCACTTCACTTCATGAATTAGAAAGACAAGAGTCTGCTCTCAAGGCTCTTACCCTCTGATATGGAAAGACCACACCAGGTAATAAACAAGACAATTAAAGATTGAGGTAAGACGTGGAGATGAGGATGTGCTAAAAGAACCCTGGCGGGGGCCTATATTAGAGAAGGTCTCTCACAGAAGGTGACATTTGAGTGCAGAATTTAAGAATGAGAAACCAGAAAAGTGCCTGGGGAAGCACGCTCCAGGCAGGAGGACCAGCAAGTGAAAAGACCCTGAGGAATGAGTGTGCTCGGCTGTTGGGAAAACCCCACGGAGGCCAGTTTTGGCTGAAGAGTAGTGAGCAAGGGAGAGGAGTGTGGCCTCCAAGTGAAGGTGGAGAGAGAGGGCCAGACCCCAAAGGGCCTTAAAAGCCATGGAAAGGAATTAGACTTTCATCCTAAAAACCATGAGAACCCACCAGGTGATTTTAAGAAGGGTTGATGGGTACATGATTTACGTTTTTAAAAGACCATGCTGACTTAACATGAACTCAACATTGAAGAAGGGAGTTGAATTACAGTTTACAAAAGATGTGGGTACTCTCAGATTCCTTCCTGGCGATGCCTTATTTTAGCACTGTGTAGTAATTTCTAAGGGCTTTTGGGTGAACTGTGGCTGTTTTATGAGCTGCTATCAGGGCACTGAGAATAAACGACATTGTAGATTAAAACCATCCACTAGACCTAAAGAAACACTCATCCTGCCCATACTTAGAAATTCCACCCATCCTCTCTTCTCACTAAGCTCATCCCTTCTTATTTCTAATTATAGAATATCACCTGACATTGGATAATCTGTATAAATCATCTAAAGCCAACCCTTAGTTGTAGCTTCTCCAGAATAACTGTTAGCTGTATCACTTTGGCTTGAAATGGGATGACACACTTTCTGGCCTGTCCTGGCTATGGCACCAGTCTGTCAACAGTGACTAAGAGAGAAAAGGATGCATACTGGCCTCCTGAAAAACAGCAACTCCTGCGTTCCAGAGAAGGACCATTTGTAAATGCAATGTGTTTATCTGTTTTAAATTTTCTCTTTCAGTCTCGTCAGAGTCTACTCACTGAAGACATGCTGTGGAGGAGGAGCCTTCCCAGGAGGAGAGCCCAGAGCCAATGGAAGAAGTGGGGAGGAGTCTGGGCCAGCAATGAAGTGGGGAAGCCTGTCCAGGGGAGAAGCTGGCATTACTGGGGAAAGTGCCCATGAGGCTGATGTGTAAAGTGGGCATAACTGGCCGGGAATCGAGTTGTGTGAGGGAAGATTCCAGACCAGTGTCAAGGAGAACACCTGTTAGCAGAGAAAGTGTCAAAGGATAAAAATTTAATACTTGTATATCTGCCTCACTCATCTAAAAAAAAGTATGAGGTTCTTCTCTTCTCTTGATGGAGTTTTTGCTGGCATTAAAATCAATGGAATCAAAAACAAGCACAGACAATGACTTTGCTTCCTCTCCCGAAGTTACTTTTATCTACTCCTGGTATTAAAATGAGGATTGGCTTTTAAGAAAAGGTGAAATTTTCCCTCCTTCCCCACTCCAACTGGCCTCACACACACACACACACACACACCAGGCAATCTTAAAAAATCATGCTTAACACCAAACCCCCCTGAATTTATAGAGTTCCAATTAATTCTTAAGTTTAAGAGCAACACTGAGCCAACCAAGGCCAAGGTTGTGAATGAATGAAATGTGATGAGTTTAATCAGTGTAGATTACCAATTTGAACTTCTGCAATTTAAAACATTTTCTTCAACTCTTCAACTAATCTTTCTCTATGGAATAAATTAATCATTTGAACAATTCAGGCCTAAAAATTAACATGTACCAGATAAACTAAATTTAGATAGAAAATGTGTTATCTGATTGGAGGTGGAATGAAACCAGCCTCTGAATTCAAAACACTTTATTTTTATTTTCTGGGCTATGCTGCCACGTTGGCAGCGGAGCTCTTAGGCCCATTCTGAATATTGTCAGATGGAACAGGCAGTGTGCAGGCAGGAACCTACAATATGAGGAAGTAGATAGAGATGCCCTGAAGAAACTCATATGGAAAAGGTGGGCAAGTATTTTAAGTACAAATATGTGTATGGTTGTTTGGGCCTTTTTTAAGAAAGTAAAAAATGATCATAATGACAACTAAAACGGAGCCCAGCTCAATAAAGAATTGTTGAATAAATAAATGAAGTCTGTTTTCTCTGAATCTCTTTGGTTAGTCAAATTTGGATGCCAAGTTTAAATTCCCAGGTCCCTCCTGGATGGTGGTTTGTTCAGAAGCTGTCTGTGTTAATCCCTCCTCTGTGTGGTTCACCTTTTAAGAAATCTAGCAATCTGTGCCACTCGAACACATTTCCTCTAAAAATCAAATGACCACCTGGCAGCCTGCCTCCTGAGTTTTCCTGCCCGTTAGTCAGGATTTCCAGCAGACTGTTAAATCTGAATCTTCGTCTCCTTCCACGCAGCCAAGCCACACGAGTTTCCATGAAACTACCAAACTAAGAAATCCTTTATGCCACTTGACACCAAGAAAGTAAAATCACAGAGGCAATAAAAAGGAGGACTATAAACCAGCAGATGAAAACAGAAACGTCAAGCATAATGAGAAGAGTGAAATGAGGCCCGGGGCTCCGCCACGTAGGCCTGTCCCATTCCTTACTGGTACAGGGCTGGCTGAGCACAGATCTGCCTCTTGGAATTGTTGAAAGGTAAGGCTGGAGAGGAAGCACAGAAGCACATCCTTGGCTATCAGTCCCAGCACAAAGCCCTGTATCTTAAAATATCTTTCATTCATGCTGCCAGTTCCAAAGACTGGAAGCAGCATTCTTTTGTGCTTCTTTCTGGGCAAGGACTCTTGCTACCTTCCACAGGAGTGAGCCAGCTCGGGGTGCACTCCTGCGATATCTCAGACGTGATAAAGGGCCCACAGTGACATCCCCAGGGTAGGAAGCAGTGCATACCTTTGAAGCCCTGAACTCCTCCTGGGAAATGGGCTCATTATTACCCTTTTCAGTCTGGAAGTTTTCTGAAATCAATCCTTCCTGCGCTAAGTAATTAAAACGCAAGCAGGAGTCTGGTTCTAGCTTCCTCATAAATAAACTGAAAATAATGAAATGTTAGCTGCTGGCATTGACTGCCAAGTTTTATGGTTGTCCCCTAATTACACTGGTACAACACAAATTTTTGTGTGTGTCTAAAATAATTATTTGATAACCATGACCATAGTTCCTAGAATAATTAAGAACTTTAATCACGTATTGAAATACAGAAAAATAGCTTGATAACTGTTTGCCCTCCTACCTAACAAGGTAACCAAAGAATGCTGAGTTTGTATATTTTCTGCCTACGTGAATGTTTATCCTGAGCAGAGACTGGCCTGACTAAAACAATTATGGAGAGTTGAAAGCCTGACCAGCCTGTAAAATGGTGCATTATCTTTTTCCTCAAAGTGGGCTGCAGCCACCCTTTGGGGTCTGGGGCAGGGAGGGAATCAAGCCACAAGATGAACAGGGTAAACATTTAGATGCTTCAATTTTGCTGTATTTATGGGTGTGGGGAGCACATTATGTTTATATCAAAAATAAACATGGCGATATTGTTGAACAGAGTGCAAAAGTCACACAAATTTCTCTATATTACAGACATTTTGAGCTGCCAGCTACATCCACAGGGGTCCTCACAGGTCCTCCTTCACTGTAGGGGTTCTCTGTGGAACCATTTGTAAAGTGCTCCCGTAGTATCAGGAAGCAATGACTTGCCAAATAAAAAGGCAAATGTTTCTGATGTGCAAGTTTCTACTCCAGATTAGATTGGATGGATTTCATATCATATATATGAGTAACAGGAATCTTAAAGCACCTTTTAGATAACTGGTTCTCCACTGGGGGCATGTTTTCCCCACCCCACTCAGGGACATTTGACACTTGTCAATGTCTGAGGAATTTTTGGTTGTCACCACTTCCGGGGGGCGGCTACTGGCATCTAGTGCTCAACATCCTACAACGCACAGGACAGCTCCCTACCACAAAGAATTTCTCAGCCTAAAATATCAATAGCGCTGAGGATGAGAAACCCTGCTGCTGCCAATATGTATATATACGCAGAAAACAAGTGGTCTGACAGTCAAAGGCAGGCCTAGGGGATCGGGGCCCACAGTCACAGTGTAAAGGAAGAGGGCACATATCTACCCGCACCAGGGCAGGAGACAAAACCAGCCTCTGGGAACAGGGGTTCAGCTGGTGACCAGACCAGGCAAAGGAGTGCGTTTAGAATTTGGGCCATGAATAGAGCTGCTGTGCAGTCTTTGCAGACTTGCTTTGGTGGGACGGTGGAAGGGGCTGCCATGCTTGTGGTCAGAGATATGCCAGCTCCTCCAGACAGCTGCCTTAATCCTCCCAATGGGAGTGACTCTCCCCGCTCAGTGCTCAGGTTGTAGATCTGAGGCCTTTATTATCTTACCCACTGCATTCTACATTGGTCCCCAGAGTGAGTTGTGAGCTTCTTCAGGACAAGACTCATGCATTTTCAAATATCTCTTCTTGGTCCAGGGTATCACAGCACCTAGCAATGCTCATAACATGGCTGCCGAATTGACGTCAATGCCATATTCTCCCCCCAGTATTAGAAATTCTGCATGCCTACATTTGAATAAAACATATTAAATGGGAAGGAGAGAAGGATGTGATCTACTATTTTCATCTGGGAAGATCATTTAGCAAAGTCTATCTTCAAAGACATGTGTATATTTCTTTTTCGATGCTGACTTTCTTTAGCCTTTTTAGTAGTTTCTAGCAGTAATACAGTTCACTGTTGCATTTCATAAAAGGGTCACAATCTTGGTTAATGTTTTTTAGACAAAAATGCCCATAATCAAAGCCCAGAGCAAAGTTTGCCTGTCCTTCTCTCTACAACTTTTTTAAAAATTCAAGCTCTATAATTCATTTATTTGCTAATGAATTTCCCTGTCAGGGGTAGTTTGACTTTGCTCAGCTTTAATTATAACAAAAAATTCATTTAGGCTTTCTCCCTGCTCTCCATATTGAAAATGAACTATTCTATAGAATGATTGAGAAGGAACAAAGCATTTTTGGAATAAAAGGCAATTTTCCAGTTTAAAATGTTCTGGGCAGGTTCAGTACCTTCCCGTTCTTTATATTCCTAAAATGTAAGAATTTTAGGAATGTAAAGAACATCTCAAGCAATCCAAGTATCTTCTACTCCACTGACAACGTAAATCAAAGGGTTATTCTTCACCCTACAAAACCACTTATTGAAAGATTCAATCCAAGATTATTTTCATTCAGCAGCACCTACCCTCAAACCATTTAAATTTAGATGGCATTTACACAGCTTTTCAGGAACCAGAAGAACTTTCTAAGAGCTAAGAAGGAATGATGAATGAGCCCAACCTCTTAATTTTGCGGTGAGGAAACTGAGGCTTAGAAGTCAATTTGAACTCTCAGAGCTATGTAATGACAACGGCTAGGACTTTTCAAGGGCGCACAGCTTCTCTTATCTTCATCATTCCCACTGTTGTCTAAGCCACCATTATATCTTGCATGGATTGCTGCAGGAGCTTCCTAAGTCCTGCTTCTACCTGCCTCCTACACACTGCCCTCCTCACAGAGACCACTCCACACAGCAGCCAGAGGGATACATCCACAACAGAAGGCAAGCTATGTCACTCCTTTGCTCAGAAACTTCCAATATCTTCCCACCTCTCCCAAGGAAAAGCCAATCTTCGCACGGTCTACATGGCTTATTCCATTTCTAATTACTTACCTCTTCCGTCACTGCACCCCAGCTGCACCCAACACTTTCTTCCCTTACTCCACCCTGGGGACTTTGTCCTTGCAGTTCCCTCTGCCAGCAACCTCTTCTTCCAGACTTCCAAATGTCTCCCCCTCCTCCCTCCCTTTAGGGGTCCTCAAACTCACTCTACCATAGGTGGCTTCCCTGATAACACTGTAAACAGCATCGCCCCACCTCCTACCTCTCTCTTTCACCTTACTTGCTTTACTATTTTTTTCTAATACTTTTACCACCTGACATATTATATATTTGTTTATTAACTGCCTTTCGCCATTAGAATGTAAGATCAACAAAAAAATCCCCACTGAGGTTCCTTAAAGAACTAAAAATAGAGTTACGATATGATCCAGCAATCCCACTCCTGGGCATATATCTGGAAAAGATAAAAACTCCAACTTGAAAAGATATATGCACCCCAATGTTCATAGCAGCACTATTTACAATAGCCAAGACATGGAAGCAACCTAAATGTCCATCAACAGATAAATGAATCAAGAAGATGTGTTATGTATATACAATGGAATATTACTCAGCCATAAAAAAAGAATGAAATAATGCCATTTGCAGTAACATGGATGGACCTAGAGATTATCATACTAAGTGAAGTAAGTCAGACAAAGACAAATATCATATGGTATCACTTATATGTGGAATCTAAGAAAAAGATACAAATGAACTTATTTATAAAACAGAAACAGACTCACAGACATAGAAAACAAATTTATGGATACCAAAGGGGAAAGGGGCAGGGAGGAATAAATTAGGAATTTGGGAGTAACAGATACACACTACTATATCTAAAATAGATAAACAACAAGGTCCTACTGTATAGCACAGGGAACTATATTCAATAACTTGTAATAACCTAAAATGGAAAAGAATCTGAAAAAGAACAGCTGACTCACTTTGCCATACACCTGACTCTAACACAACATTGTACATCAACTATATTTCAATTTAAAAAACAATTTTTAAACAATAATAAAGTAGAAGCACAAAAAAAAGTCCCCACTGGATTCCCCAGTGCCTGGTACATGGCAGGCCCTCAAGATGTTTGTAGATATGAAGAGTAGCGCTTACTAAGTGCTAGCTACTATGCTAAGGAAGGTACAGGAACCAATTTACCTAATCTTCCCAATAACACAAGATAGGCACTATTGTCATCACTGCTGTCATCTCTGGTTCACAGATGAAGAAACTGAGGCCCAGAGAAGTTTAGTAACACGTCCAAGATCACCCAGCTAGTCAATTGTAGAGCCAGGATTTGAACCTAGGGCACACGTTCTTTAACCACCATGATGTATTCTGTCACTCTTAGCTTAGGCTAATGACAAAAAAAATACTTCAATGAGTGTCCCCTATACCAAACTCTCAGAAATTGTGATATATCAAAGTGTGCTTTCAAAATGTCAGTTGTTTCCTATGACTGCCTAACATTTTAAAATAATCAATAAGGTATGATTTTGAGCTAAGACTGGTAAACAAGAGCAAAAGTGTGAGCCACAGTTGTGCTGCACTTCCGCCTCAAGTTCAGAGCACACAAAGGATATGACTTTGGTTTACAGGCGTGTGCAGGTAATTCTCCCTACTCAACTGAGATTACCATGATTAGCTCTGGTCCATAAAGGGAAAACTAAGACACAAAAGCCTCAGTGATGTTCCAGGCCACACAGCCAGCAACAGTGGCAGGAAGGGAGCCTCTGAGGGCCCCTCTGGGATTGCAGCAGGTCACACATGCTCCCTGCTTATTAGTATACACACCAGGGTGATTCACACAATGGAATGTTTAAGCCAAGATGTCACCTAATAGAGGCCAGGTTGATACAGCTTTACCTGAGAAGTTACATAATCGTCCTACTGTGGAAACGCCATAAAGGAATTTGTGCCTTGGAATAAAGAGAGGTGGACCCCCTAGGAATTACTCCACAAAGGATATCAGGAGATTTTCAGTGTGAAATTCACTAGCCTAGACTGGACAGGTGACTTGTAAAAAACGGCCCAATGAAGACTTTCTGAGAGCAGTCACTGTGCCCAGTTCAATTTGGTAAGACTTAACCAGACCCCTGCCTGAGAGAGCCTCCAGGGACCCCCAGACTTGCCCATTTTTCCACAGGGGAGGGAAGTCTGTTCTGTACATCTCCTGGAATATAGAAGTCCCTACTGTGAGTCCTCTCTGCCTCTTGCTTTTAAGTCAAATATTTATTTATGCAAGCCTAGAGGCCTTTCATTATCTTTCTGCCCTAGAAAGCCGAATGAATCTTTCCTCGCTCTTTGTTGGCATTCTCTGAAAGAAATCTCGAGCTCTGGAATACCACCTCCACCTCCAATCCTCCCTTGACCTCGCCCTCCACTGTCCCACCTGCCTCAAGACACGACCTGAGAAGGAAGGCGGGGGGGGGGGGTGGCTGGAGGAGAGGGACGGTGATGTCACAGGCACCTGTCACCTGGCAGGCCCCAGCCCCACCCACCCTGCCGGCGAAGAGTGCCGACCGGGCGCCCGCCCTCCCGCACGCCCCGACCCTGGTAGGCCAGTCCCTCCCGCCCCAGCCTCCTGCCACCGTCCAATGGCTGAGGGGCAGGGCAAGCTGAGCAAGCCGCGGCAGCCCAGCCGGCTCCCCGCCCTGTTCCCGGTTCCCCAGCCGGGCTCCGGCGGCCTTTAAATGCAGCCCAGGGCCAGCACGGCGCTGCCCTCGACTCCTTTTTCCTCGGGCAGCAGCACCCCGAGGAGGAAAGCAGCCTCGACTCGGCAGCGCAGTCCGGGCTGCGGCGGCCACCTCCGACCTCTGGGCCCGCGCCGTATTCCCGGCCCCCGCCTTCTCCTCCCCCTCCCCCCGGCCCCGCCAGCCGGGTCGACGCCGGGCCCCCGGGAGTGCACGCCCGCGCGCCCGTGTGTGTGTGCGCGCTCGAGCCAGTCTCGGACCCGCGCCCCCGCCCGGCGCAGGACCGCCTCTGAATCTCAGCCCGCGCGCCGTGTCCCACGTCCCCCGCCGCGCTGCGCGAGAAGATGGCGGGGTCGGTGGCCGACAGCGATGCAGTGGTGGTGAGTGCGGCGGGCGCACGCGAGGCGCCCCCTTCCCGCAGCCCGCACGGCCCCTTCGCCGGCTCCGGCCCGGCAGAGGCCCAGCCCCGCGCCCCACGCGTGAGAAGGCGCCCCAGTACCTGGTAGCGGGAGCCGGCTGTGCGCGGCGGACGTGGGGTCCGGAGGGGTGCCCCAGCTGGAGGGCCGCTGGCTGAGGGGAGGTGTTGGGGGCGACCCGCGGGGTGGGGGTGACCGACAGCCCCCTCCGCGCCGTGCAGCCTCCGGCCAGGTGTGTGCATGTTGCACGTGTGAGTGTGCGCGTGTGTGTGTCCGGCGCGCGCGCCCCGCGGCGTTCCGGGGATTTCCCCCTTGGAAATGGGTCCGCGCCAGGGGCTCGCGAGAGAAGTTGAGCGCGGCCGCTGCACTCCAGCCATGTCCCCGAGGACAGGCCTGGGCGACAGCGGTTCCATGGGCGTTTGCGGTTGGAGAGGGGCCTTCCCTCCTCCGGCGCGGGGCTCTGGCTCCCCAGTGGGCCTCGACCTTCATTTTGATCTAGATCTGAAGGGTCTGAGGATCATCAGAGGCTTAGCTACCTGATGGAAAGGACGGGTTTTGTTCGGGGGTTTATGCGGTTATTCAGTGGGCTGTGAGGTGGGAGCCTTTGCAGAGGCTGCCTGTGTTCTATGGAGGGCTGCTGGATTCCTCCAGATCTGTGTAGGTTCTTCCCCGCTCCCTCTAACACCCCCCTCCAAAAGCTTTTGGAAAGCCAATCTGTGTGCTTCTATTTTTAGAAACTAGATGATGGGCATTTAAACAACTCCTTGGGCTCTCCAGTTCAAGCCGACGTGTACTTCCCACGACTGGTAAATGATTTTGTTCTGTGCTCTGTGTCTGCCTGTACCCTCTTCTTTCTTCTTTCCTTAGGTCAGGTCCTAAGGATCTGAGGCCTTGGCTCTTCCTTAACAGGCTGTAAACTTTCTGTTTCTCCTCTCATCCTTTGCAGATCGTGCCATTTTGTGGGCACATTAAAGGTGGCATGAGACCAGGCAAGAAGGTATTAGTGATGGGCATCGTAGACCTCAACCCTGAGAGGTAAGGCAGAGTTCTTGTCACCTAGACCTACCAGGCAGTTACAAGGTCCTGCCCGCTCCTGTTGTGGTTTACTGCCCCTCCTCTTCCCACCCCTGTTGCCAGTGTTGCTAGTTTGAAGTGCCAAGAAAGTACTATGTTCCCATGAAAAGAATGTGTATGAATCCCAGCCATCATTTCTCTAGACAGCTATTTATATCAGAGATTATAAATATAGACCCACATCATTTTCTATTTGACCCTTAGGGAGGCTAAAGGATTTTTTTTTTTTTCCCCAAACATGGTGTTTGGAGTAAGAACTATCAATATAAATGAGAACCAAACTTTACAAGATATTGTTTCCCCTGGTCAATTAATGGGGCTGTTTTTGAGTCTTCTGAAATGGATTAAGACACAGATGTATGGGCAGTTTGGGGTATATGAAATGTCTGCAGTTAGTTATATTCATCTCCACTGAAGTTTTCACCAGGGCCTCCTCTGGGTAACAAAATAAACCAGTTTTTGTAATCCTATTTCTCCGTAGTCTAAACCCCCCAACGCCCGCCCCTGTATGAAGAGTAGTGGCCCATTAAAAGCTGACAAATCCAAAGAAGAAGAAGGAAATGGGAGCCTGGGTCATTGTTAATGTTGTTTTGCTCAACCATGAATAAATGAGATGATTTTCTTTTCAGCTTTGCCATCAGCTTGACCTGTGGTGATTCGGAGGATCCTCCCGCCGATGTGGCAATTGAACTCAAAGCTGTGTTCACAGACCGGCAGCTACTCAGAAATTCTTGTATATCTGGGGAAAGGGGTGAAGAACAGTCAACGATCCCTTACTTCCCATTCATCCCAGACCAACCATTCAGGGTGAGTGCCTCGAGTGCTTCCGCTCCAACCACTGGCAGGATGGTAATGTTCTCATCTAGTATGTGCCAAGAACACTTTAAGCAGCCAGGATTTTTGCAATTCTGTTCAGCCAATACGTGTAAATAAACCCATATTTACGTGTCTAGATTGTTAAAAATAAATACTTTTCTATGTAGTATTTAACATAGTACTAGGCATATAATAGACACCTGTCCCAAAATATCTGTTTGATTAATAAATAATAATAAGTATCTAGAATTTTCCTCATTTTTTTCTCAGCCTTTAAGTAGCACCAAACCATATCAGTTATGTCTTTTTTTAAGAATCTAGTGATTATCATTTTATTTTCTCTTGTTCCCTTTGCTAGTGAGGACTAGTCATGTCCTTGCTTCCCTCTCTGGGTTAAGTAGCCTCAGTCTGTTTCACTGTCACAGTCTCTGTGGCTGACAGATTCCTTCCCTTGGGCCTGGATGAGTATAGATTTGCTCCCCACTATCTGTCAGGCAGGAAGCACAGCCCAAACTTCCATTTCAATCAAGCAGCATTAGCAGCACCTTCCTCTATGAAGGACAATGCCAAGTAAGAGATGCAAGTCAGTAATGTGTTAGGAAAGAATTTACTGACATGTCAGACCTGGTGATGAAGTGTCTATGTTACACCTTGTTAACGTACATCACAATAATGACAACCCAGTTAAAAGCTCCCTGTTGCATAAACATCTAACAAAGCAGAACTACCCTTAACCTGTTGCTCCTCATCTAAAAATTTACAAGGGCCTATGAATAAGTCATAATTTTTCTTCCCATCTTACAGTCTGGGGGGAAAACAAGAATCCATGACTGTCACATCAATGATAGAATAGAGACTAATTGCCCTTCTAATTGTAGCCTGGGGAAGACACCCCTACCCTTCTCTAGAATGGTAATGACCCTGAGGCTCCCCTGAACTGTGACAGTTTCTTACTGGTGAATCTTAATGCAGAGCTCATGAGTGTGAGTAACCAAAGCTTCTGCCAGGAGGAATAGTGCTCCCCAACAACAAAACTGAAATGAAATCACCCCTTCTTGGTGATACAATTTTAGTAATAATACGAACTAAATGTGACTAATATCACATACGGAGTCTCTCCTTGCATGATGAATACAAATGCTTTTAATATATACATAGCACAGAACCAGTGATTAAACTCTATGGTGAATTACTTAAGTTAAAAAAAAAGAGGAAGAAAAAGCTTTTACCATATGGAATCGGTATTTCTGTTCGGCTTAACAAAGCCTTGTTAATTACACATCCTTGGTCGAATGGTAATTACTGCATAACCTTCTCTCTGCTTAGTGTTTAGGGGTGTCTAGACTATTATCACATGCTACTAATGGGTACCAGTTCTGCTTTGTGAGGGGCTTCTCTGAAGGTGGCATAGAATTGTTCAGGGGATGAGGATGGAGGCATTAAGTGCCATATAAATAAATCTCTGCCACTTTACATCACTTTCTGGCATGCAAGGAGAAGGGAGAAATAGTAAAGCAATTTTAAATCTTTAAAGGACATTGAATAGTGTAGAGCAATGCTTCACAAAGTGTTCCTTATTCTAGCAACACCAGCATCATCTTGGAACTTGATGGAAAAGCACATTCTTAGACCTTACACTAGCCCTACTAAATGGAAATTTTGGTGGGTGGAGTCCAGCAATCTGT
Source organism: Balaenoptera musculus (assembly GCF_009873245.2). Lineage (NCBI taxonomy): Eukaryota > Metazoa > Chordata > Mammalia > Artiodactyla > Balaenopteridae > Balaenoptera > Balaenoptera musculus. Next base: position 35,631,845 of record NC_045797.1, on the reverse strand, counting down.
GTTCTAACACGCCTTCTGTATGATCCCAGTGCACTCCCGTGTTTGAGAACCACTGAGGATGTTGCCTTTCTCCAAAATGAAGTACTGTTTGTTTGTTTTCCCCAGCAGGGTTCATTGAAATTATGAACTGAGGTTATTATTTTGTTTCTTGCAGGTGGAAATCCTTTGTGAGCACCCACGTTTCAGAGTGTTTGTGGATGGACACCAACTTTTTGATTTTTACCACCGCATTCAAACGTTATCTGCAATCGACACCATAAGGATAAACGGGGACCTCCAGATCACTAAGCTTGGCTGATGTTGTTTAAACCACGTCTGTTTCAGATAGCATCAGGTGCCACAACTATATGACTGTTGGTCTGGAAGAAGTGTCCTAGCAAGATCTGAAGACTTAAAAAAAAACAAAAACGAAAAGGGAAACTTCACCGTCTCTTCTTTCTGTGCAGTTTAAACCCAAAATGACTTCAACGGTGGTTTGCCCTTAGGAAGCTGTCGGAACAAAGACACCGAGCCATTATTTCCAGAACAAAGTAATACAGTTATGCTGGATTTTATTCAGACTAAACTGAACTGGACTTGTGATTTGGTAGTAAGTTATTCATCTTTTCAAAGCAAGGTGATGTTTAGAACAAAAGTGCTAAAGACTTAAAACAACAACAACAAAGACGGTACACAGAAGTCAACTCATTTCTGCACTGAAGTGGAATTGTGTAGCACAACCGACATTTTAGTCAGGGTATTTAACATAGAATGTAGGTTGTTCAAGGTTTGTTTTGTTTTGTTTTGTTTTGTTGCACAGCATAATGTTAATTCAGATTTTTAAAGCTTTCTTGTAGTTATTTATTTCTACTCAGTGTATGTATTAGAGAATGATTAATGTCTCAAAAACAGCAAGTTGTGAACTTTTGAATGTACAATTATCTTAGGTCTGAGGGGGAAAATTACCTATTACAATCATGATAAAGGTGAATTTCTACCTTAAAGAGTTGAGTCTTATCCTCCATACCCCTAAACTTAGGATATCTTGATATAAATTGCTGTTACGTGCTTTTGGGAAAACTTTGCAACGTTTCGTAAGACTGCTTTTCAAGTTATTGATGATTATTTACATTGCTTTTTCTCCTTACTGTGAATTAGCACAGTATTGGCTTCCTTAAGACTAACTACTTTTCCCTAGACCTACAGAATAGCTCATTAAGTTGTTATTAAGCTAATTGAAAACACGTAAGAGGTGATTGCATAGACAATTTTTAAATGACTATTATATAAACTTTTAAAAGTGTAGTATGAAAATGATTCTGGAATGCAATGGAAAGCAGAAGCAAATGGCCCCAAATAACTTACCCAGAAATAATTTATATCAACTTAAGCTGTTAGCTCATTGTATCACTTTTATTATGTGACCCTCACTGATATCCCTAAGCAATGCCTTTGGAGCTTCAGAGTAGAGGATGCTTCCTACTGTGTTGGCTCTGCTGAGATATTAGGATAAGGCAGGATCCAAATTAGGAAATGATCCAGTTAGTTTATCTGAAAAATTAACTCCCAGGACTCTAGGTCTTTGAGTCCAGCCAATAGTGTGAATGCTTCCAATTAAGCTTTAGGTGTTTCCGTGTACTTGTGGAACTGGTTAGACAGCAGGGAGTCTCCAGGAGAAGCCTGCAGTGATACAGATGTCACCGCACAGCAAGGGATGGTTGGAGTCCTGGGTGCTGGATTTCACAAACTGCACTGGCCCTGGAGAGAAGGACCCTTGGCATTGCTTTGGTCAGCTGGTGGGGAGAAGAGGGGGTGCTGGGGTGGGGTGTGTATTTATATATAATTTAGGTTTTGTCTGTAGAGCATACTGCGTCTTGTTATGACAAGTCCTTCTCCTGCTTTGCTTTTGAGTTTTTTTACACAACATGCAGAGGCACTGAAGTGGCCATGTCATATTCATGTGTCGAGAATGTAGACAGTGTTTCAGTACCAAAGTCTAAGAAAAAGCAAACTAAAATCATGAATTTTTTATAGGTGATATATTTGGATTCTTCTCAACTTTTAAACTGTTTAGCACAGTTCCATTGTGTTATATAAGAAGATGCTTTATCCAACAAGGCTGGCTGAGCATTGAAAAGCTTTATGTACCAGCTGAGTTAAGCAGCCATATTCAGCCAGGAGGGCTGTTCTGTGGCTCCGGCTATTTTTGAGCCTGTGATTAACTTGTAGAGCCACTAGGTTTTGACGTGTGTTTGTAGAGAGACTTAGAGGGCACCCTGAAATACATTGGTAGGGGTTTTGATTCTCCTTATGGTGGAAGACCCCCACAGGAGGTTTCCTTTGAGTGGCCATCCATTCCCACCCACTGCATAATTCAGCAGAAACTAGAGGAGTTGGGAGTGTTAACTGTTTGGAACTGACACTGTTCTCTCTACCTATCAGCTAACTGGTTAGCAGCCAAGCCCTTAGGCAGCCTAGTGTAAAGATTCACTGTTAACCCTTCGTTTCTGTATGGGGTCAGTGGGAACCTCTTGGTTAAGCCTACTGGAATTAATCTAAATGATGTGATGATTTGATTCAGGTATAGTTAAATTAGCAAGGGGCTAATCCAGCTGTACTAATCATTAGCTGTAAACTGGAAACAATGTTCACATCCTCTCATCAACATGTGAGGTCTAAGGTGGGAATTCAGGATGGAAAGTGCAATTTTAAGCTTCACAGGAAAGTATTTGGGTATGTAAGGTGTTATTTCTGACCAGAGCCCTAATTTTGCAATATGACCAAAACCAAGGAACATAAATAACAATCAGGCTCTGGGGGAATAATAGGCAGGCTTTAGACAATCTGTTCATTTCTGCATCAAAATTGGAGTGAATGTATATATCTACTTAAAAGTTAATAGAAGTGACTTCTACTTTCTGGGCTATCTCAGAATTGTCTTAAATTTTTTTTTTTTAATTTGAGACCCCATTTCATATCTTGCCAACCTCAGTTCAAAACCTCCTAAGAGATGACTCTTAGAATTGTTGGTGATTTGTTAAAATGGCAAATCCTTTCATTTGTATTAAAAAGCAAATATCCAAAAAGAGGGAGGGAGCCCTGTTGCCTTGAGAGAAACAGCCTTGGCATTTCCCAGCTACATTATTAATGTAGAAATAATGTTCCTATGATGACATATTTTCAAAGAAACACTTTCTTATTTACTGCGTGGTGTAAAATGTTGCTAAATGTGTTCTTAACATTATTATGTCACTGCTGGAAGTTATTTGCACTATAATAAAGGAATTTTCTACAAAATAGTTTCCAGTTTATAAGGTGCTAAATTTGGCACGGGGTGTAATGTACTTAGCATGGACCGTGTGGTAGAGCAATCCTCCCTCACTTTCACGCACACACTCCAAGACCACTTGTTTGTGTGTTGCCGACATTAATAAACTGATCAAGGGAAGGAAACTGTCTGAGGGCCCTCAGAGACCTAATGAGTTCATGTTGTGTGTGCAATGGGTTCTTTTAAAATATAATTTGCATACAGTAAATACACATTTTTCTTGGTGTGCAGTTTTACGAGTTTTAACACATGCATAGATTCACATAACAATCACCTCGATCAGGATGTAGAATCCTTCCATCACCCCCCAAAAATTCCCTTGTGCTACCCCTTTGTAGTTAAACTTGCCCCCCACTCCTAGCCCTAATCAGGCAACCACTGACCCATTCCACCTGCCTGTAGTTGTGCCTTTTCCTGAATGTCATTTAAAGAGAATTATACCGTATATAATCCTTGGAGATTGGCTTCTTGCATAATGCATTTGAGATTCATATTGTGTGTATCAAGTTTTTCCTTTTTATTGCTGAGTAGTATTCCATTGTGTGGATGTACCAGTTTCTTTATTCATTCACCTGTTAAGGATGCAGTCGGTTCTTAATAAATCATTAATATAGTCTTATTAGAACAGTGTATATACAAAAGCAAGATTGCATTTCTCTTGCCTTCTCTTTCCTGTGGTTTGAATGATTAGGAAGGAAACTTGATCCCTTAGCTATTTTGACTACAAATAAAACTGGCTTATAGAATTTTGCCTAGCTTCAGTTATGGGTGGTTTAGCGGAGATAATTTACTCAATATGCTGGATTTAGGGTACCTACTTATACCTTAGTTGGTTTTATTAATCCTTTCCTTTATTTTTTTCTCATTTTTATTTATTTATTTTTAAATTTTATTTATTTATTTATTTATTTATTTTTGGCTGTGTTGGGTCTTCATTTCTGTGCGTGGGCTTTCTCCAGTTGCGGCGAGCCGGGGCCACTCTTCATCACGGTGCGCGGGCCTCTCACCGTCACAACCTCTCCTGTTGCGGAGCACAAGCTCCAGACGCGCAGGCTCAGTAGTTTTGGCTCATGGGCCTAGTCGCTCCGCGGCATGTGGGATCCTCCCAGACCAGGGCTCGAACCCGTGTCCCCTGCATTGGCAGGCAGACTCTCAACCACTGCGTCCCCAGGGAAGCCCCATTTTTATTTTTTAAGGATGCAAATCTGTGAGGCCAGTCTTTGTCACAGCTTTTGCAGTGAAGTATAGGCAGGGAAAGGCCTGTCAAAGTGGGGACAATTTGCTTAGACTGTTGGGCAGAGATAGGAGAGCTTCCCCTGCCCCTGTGGGATATAACATTATACTTGTCCTACGACAGCATTTTGAATTAGACAGTCTGGAAGATATGTATAACTGGAGCCTCCGAGTGCCACAAACACTTAGGACCTTCATTCATTTAGCAGGTATTTATTGAGCTCTGTCAGTTGCTGTTCTAGGTACTAGGATACATCAGTGAGTAAAACAGACTCTGGTGCTTTTAAACTTTAGCGTGCTTAAGAATCACCCAGGAGTAGAAGTCCAATCTCACCCAGGGAAATTATGTTTCAGTAGGTCTGAAGAAGGTCTCAGGAGTTTGTATTTTTAAGAAACACCCTGTATGGTGTTGGTGGTCCCAGATCCCAAATTAAGCAGCTCTGCCTTCGGGAATTCCAAAAACATTCGCTGAATCAAACTTGAATTGTGCCATGCTGTGGGATTCTGATCTGTGGATATCTTTCTGTGGAAATTTCATTTCAACACTGGGGCATTCTGCTCTGCCGAAAAACAATCATGCAACTTTCATTATAACTTTACAACTAAGTGTCTTCACCCCTGATGTAACCTCTCCTCACTCCCGCCCCTACCTCAACACAAACACTGTAGTAAAAGGAAGTGCCTTTCAATCGAGTTTTGTAAAAAATCCTCCTTACTGGGGTTGGTTTAGGACCTCAGTAGAACCCTGACACCTATTGTAAGCAGTGGATTCTCTGAGGAAGATTAAGGTTCTGGGGGAAGCCTGCCTTACTTCTTGGTAAGCATTTCAATTAGTTATTCATTTGCAGAATCGCCACGGTGGGTCCCAAACGTTCTATAAGGCAAATACACAAGGTGGCTTATAACTTGTGAAGAGGGCAGAGGGCGAGTGGTTATGGCCCAAATGAGCTTTTCACAGCATTTTGGAAATGAATTTCAAGTCTTCCTTTCACTAAATGCAGCTGAGTTTGTACAAGGTACTGCATGCCTAACTTGCTTCCTAATCACCATATTAATTTCACGATGATTTTTTCCTAAAAAAGAAAAAGTCTCCTGCAAAAGGCAAAGAACTGCCTTGCAAGGCATATATTTCATAATGAATTTAAATGGGTATATACAAGGTGCCGAAGCAATATTCAACCGAGAGAGAGAGAAGGGGAAGAAATAGCCGTTGACACTTTCTCTTGCTTGGATATACACTTCCATCTCCCAGGGAAAGATGGTGACTAGGTGAGCAAACACAGAAGGTAAGGAGGCGACAACACAGACAGTTCTAAATAATGGGCCCTGGGAAGTGGCAAGCCAGCCACAGGCCTTGGGGATGATGTGGGGTTTTGGGGACCTTCCAAGCTTTCATGAGGAAGAACAATAATAAACATTTGCCAGTAACTCCAGCACCTCCCTTTCTGTCAGTATTCCGTCATTAATTCTAAAATGACAGATGCAAATAATCAAAGCTTACCTGAACAGTTGGTCTTGAAAGGGGAAGAAGAGAAGCAGTGAGGCTGTGATAAGGTGAGAAGGAAGAGGCACCTGGGCCTCAGAGATTTGTTGTGTGTGTTCAGGCAGGCATTTTATTTTTATTTATTTATAAATTTTATTTATTTATTTTTGTCTGCGATGGGTCTTCGTTGCTGCGCGCAGGCTTTCTCTAGTTGTGGTGAGCGGAGGCTACTCTTGGTTTCGGTGCACAGGCTTCTCATTGCGGTGGCTTCTCTTGCTGCGGAGCACGGGCTCTAGGCGTGCGGGCTCAATAGTTGTGGCGTGCGGACTCAGGAGTTGTGGCGCACGGGCTTAGTTACTCCGCGGCATGAGAGACCTTCCGGACCAGGGCTGGAACCCATGTCCCCTGCATTGGCAGGCGGATTCTTAACCACTGTGCCACCAGGGAAGTCCCAGGTGGGCACTTTAAATCTCCAGTCTAAATTTGCCTCCCGTGGGAAATGGAAATAATGAAACTTGTGACGCTGTGTTTGGAGAGCCATAGGTGACAACGGAGTAAAACATTTCTTACAGCTGATAAGGCCAAAGTTAAAATAATCATGATACCAATTTCTACAATAATCTTCTATGATTTTGTAATGAAACAGCATTAAAAGTGTTAATCCTTGAGACTGTGTCTAATCCATTGGAACATGCTTTTCATATCATTTCATTGAAGCCTATTTTATTTAAAATCTAGCCAAAATTAGCAGTGTATGAGGCAATATTTAGAATGATGTTTGTAAAACGTACTCAGGGATTTTTTACTCTGAATTATTACAGCTGTTCCAACATTAGAAAACATGGGTTTCTCCTAATGCAATAAAAATGATATTTAGTTCAACATAAAATGATTTTTAATGTTGTTAAAAGGTGAACAAGGAAGATATGCACAACATGATGAGAAACTACTGAAAAGAAATAATTTTTTTAAATGAGAATCTTCCTGGAGTTGTGTGGTCTGTTACTCTAAGATTCTAATCAACCATTCATTTATCCCACATTTTTTAAATCCTCAAATTAAAAAAACAAAACAAAAAAACCACATACATATATGGAGCACAAGACCACAGTCTCTCTCTTTGAGAAGGTTAGAAACAGATCTGCTTTTTTGGTAAGGCTTTGATTAATGTCAAATATTGAGGTTACCTCACGGTTTGGGGTTTTTTAAGGCAACTAACATTCTCTTTGCTTTTGCAAATGATGTGAATTCCTGACTTGGGAACCCCCTTGCAATCCTCAACTTCAAAATTAAGTAAATGATTTTAAAAATTCAGCTTCCTAAGTTGAAAGGGCAAATACTGGCCTTTTCATGTAGTTGGTGCTCTTAAAGCATGTCTATAGAGTTAGTTCATATCCTGAGAGAATCACTCATAACTGTTGCTAATGAAGCTACATAGGAAGGGAGCACTTTTATATGAAGGCACCGTGTTAGACACTGTGGGTTATAAAAAGAGATAAAAGACCTATGCCATCTGCCCTTGAAGAATTTATGATCTAACTGGAAAGACAGTTGTATGTATAAAATATACATAAAAATGACTGTCAATATATGGGACCAGACCGAGCAGGCAGAACATTGCACCTTACAGGAGTTCCTGGGGACACAGCTTGCCACTCGCTGGGGTGACCCAGGAGGGCATCTGGGTCTAAAGGATTTTAGCTGGGCTTCCAAGGACCTGAATGCTCCTTGCCCTCTGTGCTGCCCCAAACAGCCCAGTATATAGATCAACTTCAGGTTTGGTCTGAGGGCCAGTGTTGTGTTTTCCAAAGCTCAGTGATGTAGTTGAAATTCTGGCCCCCCAAAGAAAGAGTTCAAGGAGAAACCTGGTGTTCTTTAACTACAAAACACATGGGTCTCTGGTGGAGAGGAAACCCTTCCTTTAACCAAGCCCCCAGCAAAGAAAGGATGGCCTCATGGAATGTGTGTGGGGAAATCGTACTGTAAATGCGTTTAATGTACTCAACTTCACCTCTACACATTTGGCACCAAAGCATAAAACAAAAAACACCATATATATATATAGTGAGAGAGAGAGAGAGAGAACCCTTAAATACTGTGGGCAATTCCACCTGTCATCCCGTCGAAGTAGCAGAGAGCCTGAGAATGCGGATGTGATTCAGATGTGCCTTCAGGTGCTTCTGGGTCTCTCACAGCTGAAGGCTAGCTCCCTGTGGTGTCACACCAGTGTTCACAGATACCATTGATCTTTCTTGTGCATTGCTCCTAACTACAGATCAGATCCTTCTTCTGGCGCTCAGCCAAAGAAACAAAGATCTGCTCCAGTGCTGGATGAAATACCGCAGTCTTGAATTTACTGAGAGCTAGTCTCCAAAGTGACATTTTCCTAAGGGATTTTTCAAGGGAAAGTTTGACATGAAGCCATTTTTGCCTTATATGCTGACTTTTGTGCCTAACCCATGAGTGAGACAGACTTCTGTTTATCTCGAGTGAATAGTTTTCTTGTTTATACATAATGGTCAGTTCTTTGATAGCAGAATCCATTTTATGAGCTCTGGCTCTAGACACAGGTCTGTCGAATAAAACTGTGGTATTGGAGAGGTTCTATCTATAATCTGCACGGTCCAATATGGGCTATTAAGCACTTCACTTGTGGCTAGTGCCACTGAGGAACTGAATTTTAAATTTTATTTAATTTTCATTAACAACTTTAAATAGCCACATGTAGCTCATGGCTACCATATTGGACAGTTCAGGTCTAGAACATCAGGCCCTGTTGGGCTTATGTTTGGTCTAGATCTTCAGGGAATATTGTAGGTAGCAGAAGTTCCCGTTTGAACCTAAGCCATGTTCACCCTCAAATTCAGGAAAGTCTAGGCACTTCCTCAAGGCTAGTGGAGTAGTGGAGGCCTATTCATAGAAGAGACCAAGGTGCCCTTGGGAAAGAATTCACCCCAGGGAAAAAAAGGTCCACAAGGTGGTTTGTTTCAAGAAGACAGGCAAGCTTCAGAAGAAAGTGGCAACTCTGTGGTCATTTCTGTGTTGTCACTGACATTGTCCCAGGCCCAGCTCAATGGAGGCATTCCTGAATCTCAGAACAAGGGGCTGCAATACAGACCCTGCTCCCCGTGAACCCCACTCCCTGGAGCATTGAAGGACAAGGCAGCGGCAGCGCAGGCAGCATTCAGTCACGCGTTCAGCCATTTCCTGAGCTTCTCCTAAGTGCCAGGCATGGTGCCAGATGCCAGCAGCGTTGACAGCTGCTGCAGCACCTGCCTGGGCCTCAGCCTTCAGCAACCTCTGTACAGTTGTCAGCAGTGACACTGATGCCACCGACGAGCGTCAGGAACACACCTGTCCATTTCGGAACTGCAGTGATGATCGGAAGCATTTTTTCTTTTTATGATTAACACCACTGTGTTTATGTGTTTGTTTAACCCGTAAGTGGCTGGTCTCCTGTGAACAGCCTTGGGTTCCCCTGAAGTCAGTCTTGAAGGAAGGCATATTCTTCTTTGTCTTATCTTCAAAAAGCCAACCTACTCCAGAAAGCATTAGAAAGCAAGAGATTTTACTGGGAGGAAGAGCATTTTACCGCACATTACTTGAGAAACAAAGTAATAAAAATCCCCGTTAGATATTTTTTCTCCCCGAGTCCTTCTTTAGCTTGTAGCCCTCTCCAACCCTCTCCTTGGCTGCTTCTTAAATCTCCCTAATTCCCTTCCTTATGCAGAGCTATTTGACCTGTACCAGCTCTCCCAGGGGGATTTTTAAAGCATTCATCCAGCAAAGGTCATTTCCTCCATAGGGGAGATTCTGTCCCTAAGAGAAATAAGAATTCTCTATCATTTCAATTTCTAGTTTCTTTAACACCCTGTGTCATTTTCCAGAAGAACTCAAGGCAGCCAAAAAGTGAGGACATCAAGACGGGTGGGGAAGAAAATGCCTGAACCTTCTGGTTCTTTCTATCTTCAAGACTCAGGTTTAATGTTTCCTCTTCAACTTCCCCAACAACTTAATTTTAAAGAAGATGCCTCCTCCCTCTCAATGTTCTTTTACCTGTTTGTCTGCTTGCTTAATGTTCATCTCTCCTGCCAAATGATCATTTCCGTCAGGGCAGGTACCATACTGATCGTGTTCACTACTGCGACCCAAGCATGTAGCTTGGGGCTTGTCACAATAAATAATGAATGGATGTCTGTCAGATGAATGAATGGTAGACAAATGCAGTATTAGTTATCTATTACTGGGCAACAAATTATCCCAAAATTTATAGGCTTAAAACAACAATGAACAATTATTATCTCATACAGTTTCTGCTGGTCAGGAATCTAGGAGCAGCTTAACTGGGTGTTTCTAACTCAGGGCCTCTCACGATGTGACAGTTAAACTACCTGCCAGCGCTGCAGTCATCTGAAGGCTTGGTTGGGGCTCCATAATGAGTGCCTTCTTTGTATCTGGAAACATTTTTGAGGGGAATCAATTTCTCTTTACGCAGAGGTACTGTGCAAAGGAAAAGAGCATTAGGACAGACAGATGGGCCTTACCAGCTCTAAGATCCCACCACTTACCAGCTCTATGATCTCTTTGTATAAGTTTTGACAAGTCTGACCCTCTTTTTTCTCTTCTGTAACATGGGGTTGCACAAATCTTCTTTGCAAGACACTCGTATGGATTAAACAAAAGAAGTTTCATAAGGCACTGAGCAGAGTGCCCGGTGTGTTAATAAGAACTCAATAAATGGTTGCTGTTAGAACTACATCAAAGTGACGTCTCCCTCACCTGATGTTTTATATTCTGGACCTCAGCTTAGCAGTTCTGAGGCTACCTGAATAGTGGAGCTGGCAAAGTTCTCTTGTTGCCGACGAGAAAAACAAGTCCAGAGCGCTTAGGTGGCTTGTCCACGGTGTGGCTTTGCTCTTCACTGCTTGCTGGGATCCTGAGCAGGGCTCTCCGAGGACACTCAGCAGGAATCAGTTCAGGAAGGGAGAGCTACCAGGAGCTATTGCCAGATGCAAAACAACCACTTAGGCCTTAATGAGCTTGCTCGGCTGTGATTCTGGGGAATCCTGAGAGCCTTACTAATCATCCCATCTTGTTATTGTTGTTGTTTGGGTTTTCTAGGTTTTGTCTTGTTTTTTGTTTGTTATGGCATTTTGTGGGGAGGGGGGTTGTTCGTTTACATTTTTTATGGTTTTCCTCACTGGGCAGGCTCCTGCTTTGATTATTCATCCAGGCTGTCACATCCTACTTTCTGGGTAGACGTTCAGCCGTTTGCAAATGCGAGACTATGAGCCGGTTTGCATTCGTCGGGTTTCAGACTGCCTTCCATTCACCTGAATGGCTTCCATCTTTAACCCAAAGAGCACACACTTCTTTTTTGAAGCCATTCTAGAACCTATGACGACCCACCCAGGACTCTAGAGGAGAAAGGGGCCAGATTTTCTCTTTCCCAGAAAAAGTTAACTCCCTGGTTAAGCAAGGAACAAAGCACTGGACACTTTTTAGGTCAGAAGGGTAGGATGGAGTGCTCTGAACAGGCTTTTATGAACAACACTGTATATGAGACACCACCACGAAAGTTAAAGAGAAAGTTGATCTGTGTTCACACTGCAATAGGATCAAGGTCCAAACCACTCCACTCATGGCCTAAAAGAGGGAAAACTTCTACTTACGCATGAAGTTGTACAAGTGGGGTGTCTATACCAGGAGAGCACCACTGAGACTAGCCAGTTCTGGGCGGCTGCTTGTTTGCAATGAGTGGTGGACACCACAAAATCAGGCTCCAGAACATCACTCACCCACCTGATGCAGGGTGTGCTGTTGCCACCAGGAGAGTCACTCTGGAGACGTGGCCCTCCCTCTAGAAGGCACCTGGGAAGAATTCAAAGAAAATTTCTGGAAGGACAGCATATTCGCCCTGCAGGACTGGGACTTGGAAGGTTAGTTCTAAGGTGAGAGAGGGAACTGACAGCAGGCATAGATCATTCTTAAAGTGATCTGATATTGCCATTTTAGAAAACTAAGGCCCAGGGAGATGAAGTCAACTGCTTAAAATCACAGTTTGCCATAATCCTGCTTCCTAGGCCAGGACTCTTTGCAGGAGAAAAACCAGGAGCAGGAGAAGGCAGCATGAGAAGTAGAGGTGAGATGGGAGTTTCCGAGGCTGCTGGAGAGGCACTGAAAGGCAGGGAGCTGGGCACTCCAGATACTTCACTTGTTTTCCAGGAATTATCCCAGCTTAGAGAGAGTAATGAAGGCAACCCTCCAAGAAATTGAATTTTGCTTCAAGCGTAAGGAAAAAAGATGCAGAAATAGAGAAGGGCCTATTCAATTTAGTTAGATGCCCAAAAAAGAGAAGGGCTGAGATGAAATACTGTCAGGTGACCTTGGGAGGCTGTATGCAAATACAGCAGTCTGATGGAAACATTGCAGGCAGTTCAGATCCATAGAGATGTTTCCAGCAGAAAGTATGTTTTAAGTGAATAGAGATAAATTGATCATCTGTGGTATCTAAGAATGACATGGTTATCCAAAGACAGGTGCCAAAGACCAGCTTTGCCAGACATGCCCACCACCCACACTCCCAACAGCCATTGGCTTGCAAGGATGACTCACCCATGGGTCCTGGGATTCTCCACCTTGCAGAGGACTGCTCATCCCTATGAAACGGGGAAGGGCAAGAGTCCCTAAGGGCCCTCCATATTAGGTCAGCAAATGGGAATATGGACCATGAGAGGAATGGAGCGGGGACAATGAGGAGGAAGAGGATGCTGGGCCCCAAGTTCCCCTAAATGTATTGGGATCGCACTCATACCCTGAAGCAGGTCCCTGAACAGTCCATGTGGAGGAGGGACAGTGCATGTATTTGGCTCCCTGGCGGGCAGGAGGCTGAACTGAGGCTGAACTGCAGAGTCGAGCCTGTGGCATCTGTGACCATCACTAAGGCTGAGGAGAACAGAGAGAGGGCACTGAGTTCTGCAGTGCCACATACCTGCTATTGGGGCACGCATGGTTCTGCAAGGTAGACTCTTGTCCTCACAGCCAGACCCTCCAGTTTCTGGACTCCTCTTCACCACCACATGCCCAAGAGGATGAGCGTCCTCCTTCCAATAACAGACCAATAATTTAATGTGGGAGTTGTGGGTAGTAGTAGACACCAATGCCAAGCGGAACCTGGCTTGGCTCTGCTGCCAGGGAACTTTCTCTCCATCGCGCCCCACCAGCCTCCCCGGCCCTCTTCACTTTAGACCGTGTGCTGCAGCCATAAACAGCTCTTGAGTTTTAGTGACTGAAAACACAAAGGTTTACATCATGCTCATCCCTACATGTCTCTCTCAGGTCAGTGGAGAGTATTGGGCTCTGCATCATCTTCATTCAAAGATCCAGGCTGATGGAGCCTCCATCGTTTAGAAAGTCACCAGTCACCCTGGCAGTAAGCACTCAATAAACGGACCTAGCGTTCTCATTCTGGAGTTGGTTCTGTTGAAGATGGTGTAATCAGGGATAGAGAGGATGAGCATATTCAGCACAGGGCAGTGGGAAAGCCAGACAATAAAGGATCAGGAGACTGATTCCCCCTTTTGAAACTGCCAGTTACTAGCTGTGTGACCTAGGACAACTCATACATGTTAGGAACTGTTTCTGTGGCCTTGATTTTGGTCATTGTGATGATTAAATTATCCTCAGTGTGAGTGTGCTTTAAGATGTAGGCTTTGACCATAAAAAGAAACGAAATTGAGTTATTTGTAGTGAGGTGGGTGGACCTAGAGACTGTCATACAGAGTGAAGTAAGTCAGAAAGAGAAAAATAAATACCGTATGCTAACACATATATATATGGAATCTAAAAAAAAAAAAAAAAAAGGTTCTGAAGAACCTAGGGGCAGGATAGGAATAAAGACGCAGACAGAGAGAATGGACTTGAGGACACAGGGAGGGGGAAGGGTAAGCTGGGATGAAGTGAGAGAGTGGCATGGACATATATACACTACCAAATGTAAAATCGATAGCTAGTGGGAAGCAGACACATAGCACAGGGAGATCAGCTCGGTGCTTTGTGTCCACCTAGAGGGGTGGGATAGGGAGGGTGGGAGGGAGACGCAAGAGAGAGGAGATATGGGGATATATGTTTATGTATAGCTTATTCACTTTGTTATAAAGCAGAAACTAACACACCATTGTAAAGCAATTATACTCCAATAAAGATGTTAAAATTTTTTTTTTAAAGATGTAGGCTTTGTCATCAGGTGTAACACATTCTGGCTCTCAGTTCATTGGTGATTCTCAGGTCATTGGTGATAAGCCTGGTCATCTAGGGCTTTGGCCCAAGCAGGACTCAGGCTCACCTCCATTCCCAGGTGGGAAGGAGCCAGGTGGCAGCCTTGTGTGGTCCTCGGACTCACGCTACACTCACCTGATCAACGAGAGACATACCTGTAGCCATAGTATCCTGTGGCCTCTGGTCTCAAAAGGGTTCAATTTCTGCTGAAAACACTGTAAAAAGAAATCTCTCTGCTTGTCAAACAACACTTTGCAAGCTTCAGAGGGTGTGGACACTGAGACTTCCTTTCTTCTGTTCCTTTTCTGAAATGCAAAGGGCAGCTGATGGGCCAAGAGGCTGTTCCAGATCAAAGCCCTCCTGACAAGCTTCCCACGGACTTGCCAGCACACAGCCTCCTGAAGCACCAAGATGCCCGGGCCAGTCTTTCCGGTCAGGAGTCTCACCTGGACCGGAAGAACAGACAGGCTTCCTAAAAGCATTTGATAAAGCAGAAGAGAACACTTTTTAAAAATCAGACCTTTGAAAAGAGACACTCTCAAACAGCGCTAGGAGAAGCGTGCATTGGAGAGCCTGGTTGGCAAGACATTTGGCAAAAAGTATCAAAAGCGTCAAAAGTGCATCTGCTATTTGAGCTGGGAATTCCACTTCCAGGAACTTACCCCAAGGAAACAGTCTAAGATATGCCTAAAGACTGAGATGCCAGGGAATACATTACAGCCTGTTTAGAAAAGGGAAAAAGCTGGAAACAACTTAAAGGAGAGCAGCTTCAATATATAAGTGTGATGATAAGATGAATCTTACCTAGGCTGCCACTACAAGTGATGCCCCAAAATATTGTAAAATGAAAGAAAGGAGGAAAGAAAGGTGGGGGGGGGGGAGGGAGAGGAAGGAAGGAAACAAACAAAATAGTATGTACCATAAAATCTTATTTTTGTAAAAATGTATGAAGGACACATTTCAAGAGGTAGTTGTGGGATTATGTGTAAATTTTATTGTCTTCCTTTTGCTGCTCAGTACGCTCTAATTTTTCCACAGGAAACATAAATACATTCAATCTTTCAACAAATATGTATTGAGTAACTACTAGGTATCAAGGGCTGTGCTAGGTTGGTACTGAGAGAAAAGGTTCCTGTCCACCAGAACTTTTGATCTATCACTACTTGTACAATTTTTAAAAAATTTTTAATTGTATTATTTAGTACTATAGTACAAATAGTACTAATCATACTACTTAGGTAATTTTCAGTCTAGAGTCCAGGAGGTGAGTTATGCCAGAGGCTCTCCAAACGTTGTAGTCTACAAAGCACCTTGCGGTGCTGAAACCCATGGTCCTCCTACCTCTTTCTCCCACACCCCACTCCTGCTTGTCATGAGAAACCAAGCAAAAGCTTTGGCAGGGCAGTAGGGAAAGCAAGACCTGCTTCTGGAGAAGGCTATACTTTTGTGAAATATCAAAAGGTATTACTAATTTGTGTGGAAAGCAGGATACCTGTGGTGAGAGATGGAGCAATGGGATGAAGAGAAAGGGTGGCTGTGGTACCAGCCCTGCTGAGGCGTCTGGGTGGCTTTCAGAAAGTCATTAATGTCTCCGTGCCACACTTCCCTTGTGGGAACGTCTGCCCTGCCTGCATGTCTAATCGTATGAAAAGAGGAAAACATATCTGCCCTGTCTACCTGTATGGGGAGTTGCCCCAGGCTGGGCCATGTTTGTATCCCGTGGCCACAACTGGTCGGACTGGGAGTGTACACCACCCTCACCCAGGCACAATCAGACTTTCTCTCCTGGGATTTTAGAATAAGCACCAGGAGGTTCAGGCTCAGTCTGGGTTGATTTTTTTTTTTTTTAACTTTACTCTTTTTATTAATACACCCCAACCTTTTTTTTTTTTTTTACTGGAGTATAATTGCTTTACAATGTTGTGTTAGTTTCTGCTGTATAACAAAGTGAATCAGCTATATGTATACATATATCCCCATATCCCCTCCCTCTTGAGCCTCCCTCCCATCCTCCCTATCCCACCCCTCTAGGTCATCACAAAGCACCAAGCTGATCTCCCTGTGCTATGTGTCTGCTTCCCACTAGCTATCTATTTTACATTTGGTAGTGTATATATGTCAATTCTACTCTTTCACTTCGTCCCAGCTTCCCTTCCCACTCCCCACCATGTCCTCAAGTCCATTCTCTACATCTGCATCTTTATTCCTGTCCTGCCACTAGGTTCATCAGAACCTTTTTTTTTAGATTCCATATATATGTGTTTGTTTTTCTCTTTCTGACTTACTTCACTCTGTATGACAGGCTATAGGTCCACCCACCTCACTATAAATAACTCAATTTCATTTCTTTTTATGGCTGAGTAATATTCCATTGTATATATGTGCCACATCTTTATCCATTCATCTGTCAATGTAAGGCCAGACACTATAAAACTCTTAGAGGAAAACATAGGCAGAACACTCTATGACATAAATCACAGCAAGATCCTTTTTGACCCACCTCCTAGAGTAATGGAAATAAAAACAAAAATAAACAAATGGGACCTAATGAAATTTAAAAGCTTTTTCACAGCAAAGGAAACCATAAACAAGACAAAAAGACAACCCTCAGAATGGGAGAAAATATTTGCAAATGAAGCAACTGACAAAGGATTAATCTCCAAAATTTACAAGCAGCTCATGCAGCTCAATGTCAAAAAAACAAACAATCCAATCCCAAAATGGGCAGAAGACCTAAATAGACATTTCTCCAAAGAAGATACACAGATTGCCAACAAACACATGAAAGGATGCTCAACATCACTAATCATTAAAGAAATGCAAATCAAAAGTACAATGAGGTATCACCTCACACCGGTCAGAATGGCCATCATCAAAAAATCTACAAACAATAAATGCTGGAGAGGGTGTGGAGAAAAGGGAACCCTCCTGCACTGTTGGTGGGAATGTAAATTGATACAGCTACTATGGAGAACAGTATGGAGGTTCCTTAAAAATCTAAAAATAGAACTACCATATGACCCAGCAATCCCACTACTGGGCATATACCCTGAGAAAACCATAATTCAAAAAGAGGCATGTACCACAATGTTCGTGGCAGCTATATTTACAATAGCCAGGAAATGGAAGCAACCTAAATGTCCATCGACAGATGAATGGGTTGATTTTTTGAAAGGAAGAAATGAAAAACCTCAGTTTCTGGGCTTGGCCAGAAAGGAAGCTGGCCAGAGAAGAAGCTGGGCTACAGAAGAACAGAGCAGCTTGCTGGGAGATGCAGAGCTGAGAGACAATCCTGATGGATTTCCAGTTCCTGAACCCTGGCCTGGCCTGGCCTGAGGCTGAGCTTTATGCCTATCTTCAAGTCTAAGGAAATGCTTTTATCTTTTTATCATAAATTCCCCAATTTTACTCATGCTAGCTTAAATGGTCTCGGCTTCTCATAACCGAGGAGTTCTAATGAATACCCTTGCTCACAAAGCTTCTATGAAAATCAAGTAGACTCATTTTACACAAAACATTTGAAAACTCCTTTTAAAAGACTCCTGAATTTGCAGTTAGGGCAGGATCTCAGGTTCTGACTGTTTTTTTTTTAATCCCCAAATTCAAAAAATTCTGCTGATTTCAATCCCACCCTCACCACAGGTTCAAAAGTGCATGTTGTATTCAATGCCTGGGTTTTCAGAGGGGGGTTGCTGTACCACAAAGTAACATGATCCTTGGATTCTCTATTACAGTCGATAACCCTGGCTGCTCTATCAACAGGCCCCCAATTCTCAGTGTTTTGCAAAATAAAAAAGTTAATGCCCACTTCCTGTCAAAGTTCAAGGGTGTTGGCAAGGAAACTGTGCTCCACCCCGTTATCTGGGAACCTAGGTTTCTTCTACCAAGTGCTCTTGCCACTTGGCATACCTTACTTCCAGAGCCCCAGAGTTCTCCACCGGATCCTCTGTACCCAGCCAGCAGATAAGGGAAGAGCAAGTGAGAACACAGAGATCTCCTGGGATGTTGTTAAGGATCCAGGCCTGAAAATGGCAGACTTCATTTCCGTTCATACGCCACTAGTATTCAGAACTCAGTCACGTGGCCCCGCCTAACTATGAGAGAGGCTGGGAAAATATAGGCCACCTACATGTCCATAAGGAAAAGGAAATGCTAGTGAACATAGCAGTCCCTGACTCCATTGTTCAGCCCTTCTTCCCCAACTCCTGTTTGGAGTTGTCTCTGGCCTGCTGTCATGGAACCAATAATCCAGAGACTGGCAAACGGCCTGTGGGTTAAATCCGACCCATGGCCTGTTTTTGTAAATAAAGTTTTATTGGAACACAGCCACGCCCATATTGTCTTTGGCGGCGTTCCTGTGATAATGGCAGCGTTGAACAATTTTGACGGAGCCCACAGTAACCCGCAATGCCTGAACCATTTACTATCTGGACCTTTACAGAAAAATTTGACAATTCCTGCAAAAATACATCAGCTTTCCAAATTCCAAAAGTGTGTTGATCTCTCTGAACTGTGACTTTTCTTCTGTTTCTTTCCCCTTGCGGTACAGCATGCTGCGCTGGGCAAACCAGTGGATGAGACCACCTCTGGAGAAGGGTTCAGATGTGCAGGGGAAGAACTTGGATGCTCGCTTATTCCTCGGGTCATTGGGGCATTTTGGTCATTTTCATAACATTGCTGAAGTTTTCCATGTTTTTAGGTTTAAGGAAACTTTCTGAATTTAATTCCTTTCACTTATTCAACCTCCAAATGAAGTTCCCGTATCACTTGGAAGTTTTATATATGTTTTCAAAAATGGAAGAGAAAGCAGACAATGTGACTGTGGTCAACTAAATGACAAAAAAAAAAAAAAAAAAGCATTATAGGAAGAGCAAAAATTGGAAAGAGAGCTGAGAAATGTTATGACAAGTCTCACAAACTGCAACCCCAACTCTACCCCTGTAAAATCATCTTATTGTTGCTACTGAAAAAAAGACTAACTGCAAATATGATTTATTGCATAAGTTGTGCTACCTTTGTAAATTCAAAGATTATACATCACTTAGGTCATTTTTAACTAACAATAGCTCTATGTTGCTTCATTTTCCTTTATTATGTATAACGTTATTAAACTTTGCTCTATGATCAAGGCCTCTTGGATCCTTTATTTAATAAAGATTTTGAGACTTCAAAAGAGCCTGCCTCCCCTCTCTGATGGCCTCTTCTTCCCTGGAGTTTCTGTGATTCACTGCAGCACCATCCAACTCCTGGCTGCTCTGCCGAGCCCTTCTGCGGTGTGTCTAAGGACATAGGTTTGGTTTCTAAAACACCAACCCCTCCCCGCCTCTCCCAGTGCTCAGAAAAAGTTTCCACCTTCTGGTTTGGGGCTTTGGCCAGAGTCCACGCCCTGTTCGCAGATGTGCCGGAAGGGAGCCCAGGCCCTCTGGTGGAGGCGCTGTCTTCTCAGCCCATGGAGTGGCTGGTGGGAGGTGATGTGGGTGCTGCCCCCCGAAAGTCACCGGGAGACTCTGGGGTTGGGGCTGGAAGATTTGCAGACTCTCCCTCTGGGCTCCACCTGAAAGAGAAGTTCTAGGCTATGAAGCTTGTGAGGACTTCTTTTTCCTGCCTTGTGAGTCTTTTTCACTAATCCTCCTTTTTCATGGATCACTGGGCCATCTGAGATCAGAGCTTCCCGGCGCTCCGGCTGAGACCAGGGGAAATCTATCTCTCCTCTGCCCCCAAAGGGTCCTGCTAAAATGTAAGCTTCATGAAGACAGGGACGTTTGTCTCTTCACTGATGGATTCTAGAACAGTCCTAGTACATATTAGGTGCTCAATAAATATTTGCTGAATGAATGGCTCTTAGATGACTGACCAAATGGCCTTTGGGAATGACTCTGTGTCTGCTTACTGATGATTCTTTTTTCATTTCTTAGACAAAAAACAAAAGCAAGAAGAAAAAACAAAACACAGGTTTTACTCAGGTAATATTTACACACAAAGAAACGTACAGGTCTTCAGTGCACAATTTGATGAGCTTTGAAGATATATATTCCCTATGCAACCAATATTCCAATCAAGATTTATAATATTTCCATCACCCCAGAAAATAACAATGCCTTTTATTAATCAGCTTGGGGTCCTACCTTGTTTTATGTATTCCCCTTTAGAGTTCTCATTTCATTTTATCTTATTATAAGAACTCATGTCAGCCTTCACCTACCAAAGTATAAGGTCAGTGAAGTTGGGGACACCGTGACTCATCACGACCTCTCCAGAGCCAGGTGGCTAAATAAATGTTAAAGAATGCACTCCTGGATAATCCGAAGATAAGGCTTACAACAAAGATGCACTGGGGTGCATGTGACCTATTTCTGAATGCAGTGCTGGGTGGAGAGCACAGAGAGAAAATACAGGGTAGAGGAGAAGGAAAAGCCAGCTAAGTTGAAGACAGAACAGAACAGAGTTCAAGAAGGGCCAGACAATGGGACACACAGAGACCTCATAATTTTGTCTCAGGTCAGATCTACTTGCAAGCAAAAGGATTCCCTTCCCAATCATTCAGTGAAAGATTAGCATGCTTCGTCTCCACACCAAAACCCACACCCCAGGTTTGCTAGTTAACAGTGCTTTGCACCCCCAGTGGATGTTCAACACAAGCTTCTTCAATAGAATTTATAGAATACCTGTCTTATCTCATGATACAGCTGTACCTGACCCAAACAACTAGGACCCAAAGGACCCTTCAGGAAATGGGCTAAGATCTGGAACCAACCAATAGCATCACGGTGCAGAATAGGGGCTTTGGAGCCAGTTGACTGCATTCAACTTCCAGCACCACTACTGGATTTGCGCCTCTGTGCATGTTATTTGACATCTCTGTTCCACAGTGTTTGCATTTGTAAAGGAGGATGACAAGAGGGACAAGCTTCTTGTGAGGATTAATGAAAACAAAGCACATAAAGAGCTTAGCACGAGCCTAGCCTATACTAAGCGCACAACGATGGTTCTCATTATTAGCAACTCTTGGAAAGTGAGCCTGACAAGAACACCCCCAGCTGCAGGAGCTGAGCAAAAAGTATCTCATCCATTCTGGGGTCAGCTACAGTATTGGGAAGATGTGGCCTCAGCAGGTCACAGTCCCAGCAGAGAGGGGACCTTGGAGAATCTGAAGGAGGCAGCAGAACAGCCCAACGAGCAGGGACAGAAAAAGCTTGGAATTCAGGGGCAGTGGAGATGGAAGATGAGTCTGGGAGAAATACTTAAGGAAAGGGTGGAAACTGAAAATGAGTGACTTGTCCAGAAATGTGGAGGCAGTTCTGCCTTCAAACCTAATACATCCAATTCCTTCCCCCCATTTTTTTCTAATTAGGCTACTGGTACACGCACAAATACATCACATGTTTGTCATGAGGAAAAGATTATGGTAATTAACACAGAATACTGAAAATACAAATGGAGGAAAAAGAATTTGTGATACATTTCCACGTTAGTGGTTCCCTGATAAAATGTGGCTCTCAGCTCTATAAATCAGACTGATGATGAAATGCAAGTGTAAGTTGGTAAGGACTGTGAGAGCTGGGGTCTGGAAACTTGAGCTAAGCATCACTGCATCCCTAGATCAGAGCAAAGCAGGGAGGGAAGAGGCATGTCTTGGATGAGAAGCTGGTTCCAGGTAATCTTTTTCCTTTTTCAGGCCACTTTCTCAATATCACAATTATTAATTATCCATTTCTATACTCCCTATTAGAAGGACGCCCTCCAGGGAAAAAGCAGTTGATGTTTAAAAAAATGTAGTTCTTTAAAGGCTTAGGCCTATGACTGTCCCCTCTGTGATGTTCTAAAAATGCTTCCCTTGGCAGTTCAGCTATGACTCACATGGCCCAGAATGGCATTTCAGGGAAATTGTTTTTCTCTGTCTCTGAAACTAGGCCTACAGTCTACTCTCTGTTCTTGGTTTCTCTTGTTCAGCTGATGAGGCTTTCTGGTGCCATCTTGGTGAAGGAATCAGAGTTATATCTGCAAATAGAACCCCTCCACTCCATCATGTGTCCCATTTGCTGTGGCAGAAGCCAAGGCTGAGGGCTCCTGCTTCTTGGTGAGGAGGACTGGGACAATCTCTCTGGGCCCCGAAATTCCTGGTTGTCCTTCTCCACTGGGGTGGGCTGTTGCAGGCACCCGTGGGAACAGGTGGCACTGCATCCTCCCTGGCACATTCAGCCTTTGGCTTAACACAGAAGCAATCTGACTTGGAGAGTGAAGAAGGGATTCCTTCCCCAAGGGATTTGTTTAGCTGGCAGCAGTTCTGGTTAGAAATTTACCTGTTGGCACAGAAAGAAAAGAACAGAGTAATTCTGTCAAAGCTGTACAGTCAAACTGGTCAGCTCTCCCTGAATGAAGGCCTAATGTTGGAGTTAGCCCCGTGCCCCATCAGCAGGAACAAGTGGACCTATTATTGGATAAAAACAATTACCTGCATGCCAGGAGGCAGCGTGCTGCAGTGGAACCAACATGCTTTGCTTGTGTCCCATCAGTGCCACCTTCCTGATAAGTGACCTTGAGAAAGTGATGTCAACTCTCCATGCTTCAATTTTCTTATCTATGAAATAGAACTAGTAAAACCAGCCTCATAGGGTTTGGGGAAATGATTAAATGAGACCAGTCATGGAAAGTGGGCTGCAAAGTGCTTGACACATAGTAGGCCCTCATTATTGCTATTGCTACGTATGTCTCTTCCCTGTTCCTTTCCCTTTCCTGCTGGCTCTCACAAAAGCAAGGAGAATGGAAAGAAATAAAAGTTATGAAGAATAAAAGGGTAATACAGGCAGGCAGGAAGACAGAGCTGGCAGGAAAAGTCTGATAAGGAAAGCTCAGGACATTCAGAAACCAGAACAATGATGGTGTTTTGTGTACTAGTAGGTTCTGCAGCGGATATCTGTGTATTTTTTCTGTCTGCTGAATGTCCTTCCTCCCTGTTTTAGTTTTCTGTTGCTGCATAACAAATTACTCCAAAACTTAGCAGCTTAAAGCAATGTACATTGATGACCTCACAGTTCCTATGGGTCAGGAATGTGAGTGTAGCTTAGCTGGATCATCCTGCTCAGGGTCTCTCACAGGCTGCAATCAAGGAGTCGGCCAGGGCTGCCCTCACTCAAGGTTCAGGTGGGAAAGCATCCACTCCCAAGCTCAGTCAGTGGTTATTGGCAGGACTCAGGTCCTTTTGGGCTATTGGATTGAGGGTCTCAGTTCCTTGCTGGCTATTGGCCAGAGGTGATCCTCAGTTTCTTGCCACAGGAGCCTTTCCATAGGGCAGCTTATAACATGGGAGCTGGCTTCATTTGAGTGAGCAAGAGAAAAAGGGGGAATCACAGACTTCATTAAAATAATGTCAGAAGGAATATCCCATCACTTCTGCCATATTCTATTCATTAGAAGTGAGTCACTAGGTCAAGCTCACACTCAGGGGGAGGGGATTACATGAAGGCCTAGACATCTGGAAGTGGTGATCACTGGGAACCTAGAAGGCTGATTACCTCACTGCCCTTCTGGTGAGAGCAACCCTCCTCCCTCTATAAAGGCACATATGATTCTGGTAAGAGCACTCTCCATAATACCTGCCATCCCCACCCCACCCCACACTGGGATAACATGAGACCCAGGTCATCAATCATCACAGCACATCCAGTTGGCCACAGTGATTGGTCCAAGAAGTAGCCATGTGACCCAAGCCAGGCCAATCAGAGTCTTTCCCTGGGATTTATATATACTGAAACAAGGAAACAGAAGTTCTCTCTTTCATCTGAAATCACTAACATGGAATGATGTAGCCTGGGGTTTTCTCTGGCCATATCCTCTACCAACCATAAAAAAGAATTCCAGTTGTACCAGGAACAATTGAAGACATCACATTTTGAAGTAGAGACAAAAGATCTGAGATTAAAAAGAGAGCACAAATAAACTAATGACATTTGTTTTTCACCCCTGAAGCTAGTTCCACCCCTGAAAGCTAATGTAACTCCCTTTTTCACTTGAGATAGTTTAAATTGGGTTATGTCTCTTGAAGCAAAAAGAAACTTGGTTAATTCAGCCTCAGTTTTTGCATCTGTAAAATCAAGGAGCTAAACCAAATGATCTCCATGGCTTTTTCCACGTTTCAGTTTCTAAGATTTGGACTTGAACGGTCTGATCCTTTATCAAGAAATAGATTTTTCAGAAGTGGGGAATGAGTAGAAGGAGCAGCCTGAAGGAAGAGGAGTGCACAAGGGGGTCAGGGGCACTCCTATGACCTATGGAATCCAAAGAACAAGTCTGCCTTCTTCATAATTTAGCAAGGCTCCAAGTTTTAACTCAGAACCTTAAGAATGCCACCAAAAAGGACTCATGCCTTAGTGATCCAGGGTAAGACTCAGACATTTGCTTCTTTCACATGCTGCTGGAGCCATGATAATACTGTCTCAGGGACATGGGCTTTAGAGGCAGTAGCCCTGGGCTTAATAATTATAATAATAAAATAATAATATCTAATGATTACTGAGTGTGTACTACACACCTGGCAATATCTTACATCGCAGCTCCTTGACTTACTAGGTATGTGACCTTAGGCAAGTGACCTATCCTCCAGAAGCCTCTGCTTCTTCATCTGTAAAATGGGGGTAATAATAGTTCCCTTCTCACTGGCTGTTGTGAGCATTCCTATGAGTCAGTGGAGGTAAAGCACCAAGCACAGTACCTGGCATGTTCTGTTCTTCTTCAAATGTTCTTCTTTGCCTTTTACACCCAGCTCAAATATCCTCCATTCCACAAACTGTCCCCAGTTGCCCTCCACCTCCTCTGTGTTCCCACAGCACTTTACTTCTGCCTGCTTTTCTAGCCCTATGGTCCTGCAATATATTCACCTGTTCACCTAGTTATCACTCCTGGCCGACCATACCTTATTTATCTTTGGGTTCCTGAGGTCTAGATCTATGCCAAACACACAGTAGGATCTCAACAGATCCAAATGGGTTGATAAACACAATATATATCAGCCTCTCAAGCAGAGGAGCAGACAGTCTGATTGGGACCAGGACACACCCAACCAGGACACCGCCTTGTTGGGCATTTAGGATTTTTGTCAGGCGAAATTCTGATGTGTGTCTGTAAAACTACTCCTCCAATGAAACCACCAATTGCTCAAGCAAAAAGTAATAATTCCTCACGACTGGCAGGACAACCCGTCAGTAACCAGTGTGGAGCCCAGTGTTAACGGGTGTGGTGCTGCTGGTTTGGAAGCCTACCAAAGAGACAGCAAGTAAACACGACGGTTGCCTGGGTGCACAAACACCAAACCAGCTTCTCATCACCTCATCCCTGAGACAGTCCAGTCACAGTATCTGTGACACCCACAAGTGGTTACTTGTCAGCTCCTGTCAAGTGCAGCAGCAAGGGCCAACCACCCACAAAATGCAGATCTTAAGGACAAAAACACAATAACAGCAGTTTTTATAGGAAGCTAAGCAGTGTGTGTATGTTTGTGTGTGGTTGTTCAGAAAAAGTGGTCATTTTCTAAGGTGAGTATAAGACAAGGGACTGTGTTAAAAGAGGAAATATTTCTCCCCTTCTAAGACCACATTCTTCTCTCCAGCTAGAGGCTAGGCAGGGCTAGAAGGGAAAATTGATTAGAATTTTGCACCCACCCAACTAACTACAGAAAGACACCCTGGGGGACAGTCTGCTAGGCTACATGGGGCTGACCACACGGCACTTCATTTCTCACTCGTGTGGGTCTCAGGGAAGCAGTGTGAAGTGATTTTGGAATCTATAAGGAGAGTGGGGAAGGAAATTGGAAGCATGCCTGGCTGGGGTAGCATGAATAGAGGAATAAAAGATTTTAAATACAATTTTTATCCCCTTGTGTTGATTGGAATTCAACTACAGGGAATAGTAGTGGGTGGGTGGTCTCCCCCCATGACAGGAATTCAATAAAACTTTCTTACCCCCAATTCCTCTTCCCCATCTCTTTGTTTCTATTCATTCACTCATTCATTTATCTATACCCTGCCTGGTTCCCAAAAGCAATGCAGCCTCATATTCTACAGCCCCTGGGGAGCTACTAATGGTTTTTAAGCACGGGAGCTCCATGATCAAATATGACTTTTAGAGCATCTAGAATCAGTGATGAGGATGGAATTAGAGAAGACAGAGGTCAGCAGCCATCCAGATGTGTACTAACTAGTGGCTGGGGAGGAGAGAGGATGGAGATTATTTAAGAGAGAGGATAGTCAGGATTTCTTGGCTTGGCCAGAATGTGGTTGGCGGAGAGAGAGCAAAAAATAACTAGAAAATTTCTTCTTTAGGTGATTTTGTGAATGATGACACTACCAAAGAAGACTGACAATACCGAGGAGGAGAATTTTGGAGAAGGGGAGATAAAAAGCACGAGGAACCACTTTAGTGAAAGATGCCATATAATGATATGGCCTGTTACCAGTGCAGGGGACAGATAATGTTGCTAACGAGGGTCATTTTTTGCTCCAATGATCTGTTGTGGGTTGACCTCCAGCTGCATCACGTGAGGTTTCTCTGATCCACATCCACAGCTGGTCTTAGATGCTGATCGTGCCCCATGGTATGATCACTATGGTCACTACAGGAACTTTGAGAGTGTAGGAATGGGGCAGTACAAGCCTAGGCCCACCCCTTAGAGACCACCCAGAAGGCCTCTTTTACTGATAGTGGTCCCTGCGTGTACCACTTTCACATCTAAATATCTAGAGGTTGGACAGACATCCACTGGTAGTGGAAAACTGAGTACACCAGGGTAGGTAATCTGACTGTTGTGATCATCCTCAGGCCCTGCCTTGAGTCTCTGCGCAAATCTGACCTCCTAGCCTGAGGGATGGAGGGGGAAGAGGAATCCTTTCCAAGCAGCCTAGTCTTCTCTCCTTCCCCCCAAAACACCTTCTGCCTATCTCAGAGCCTCTGCTGCTCCTTCCTTGTCCCCAGAACGCCTTCCTTTCCCATACTGGGCAAGTCTATTAGCCGGGCAGCTTCCTGAGTGGGAGAGTTGTTATCTGTTGGAGCAGTCTACCTCTGGACTTGGTAGACTGTCTGTCTCTGTTTGCTGCACACATAGAAGGCTTTCGTTCAGCTTGGAAGTATTTTTTGTTTTGTTTTGTTTTGTATTGCTTATTTATTCTCACTTTGCTTTAAATAAAAGTTTGAGGGCTTCCCAGGTGGCACAGTGGTTAAGAATCTGCCTGCCATTGCAGGGGACACGGGTTCGAGCCCTGGTCTAGGAAGATCCCACATGCCGCGGAGCAACTAAGCCCATGCGCCGCAACTACTGAGCCTGTACTCTAGAGCCCGTGAGCCACAACTACTGAAGCCCACGCACCTAGAGCCTGTGCTCCACAACAAGAGAAGCCACCGCAATGAGAAGCCCGCGCACCGCAATGAAGAGTAGCCCCCGCTCGCCGCAACTAGAGAAAGCCGGTGCGCAGCTACGCAGACCCAATGCAGCCAAAAATAAAGTAAATTAAAGGGAGACCAGGCTAGGCGCGAGGACCTCGCGAGCTCCTCCACGTGGGCTCCCCTCCCCCCTGCGGCAACCCCCGCTCCCACCGACTGGCCCTGAAACGGTGGCGGCGGTTTGTGGTCATTGGTCCCAGGCATTTAGGACCAACATTTGAAGACCCGAGGGGAACTGCAACCATGAATGAAGAAAATACAGATGGAACAAATGGATGCAGTAAAGTCCGAACTGGTACTCAGAATGAAGCAGCATTACTTGCTTTGATGGAAAAGACTGGATACAACATGGTTCAAGAAAATGGGCAAAGGAAGTTTGGTGGTCCGCCTCAAGGTTGGGAAGGTCCACCTCCACCTAGAGGCTGTGAAGTTTTTGTAGGAAAAATACTTCGTGATGTGTATGAAGATGAGTTAGTTCCTGTATTTGAAAGAGCTGGGAAGATATATGAATTTCGACTTACGATGGAATTTAGTGGTGAAAATCGAGGTTATGTTTTTGTGATGTGTACTACAAAAGAAGAAGTCCAGTTAGCCATCAGAATTCTTAATGAGATTCGACCAGGGAAGTTTATTGGTGTGTGTGTAAGCTTGGATAATTGCAGATTATTTATTGGAGCTATTCTGAAGGAAAAGTAGAAGGAAGAAATCTTGGATGAAATGAAGAAAGTTACAGAAGGAGTTGTAGATGTCATTGTTTACCCAAGCACAACTGATAAGACCAAAAATCGCGGTTTTGCGTTTGTTGAATATGAATCTCACAGAGCTGCTGCTATGGCTGGGAGAAAACTAATTCCAGGAACCTTCCAACTGTGGGGCCATACCATTCAGGTAGATTGGGCTGACCCAGAGAAAGAGGTTGATGAGGAAACCACGCAGATAGTTAAAGTTCTCTATGTATGAAATGTAATGATCTCAACTACAGAGGAAACAATTAAAGCAGAATTCAATAAATTCAAACCTGGTGCAGTTGAATGAGTAAAGAAATTTAGAGATTATGCTTTTGTTCACTTTTTCAACCGAGAAGATGCAGTGGCTGCTATGTCTGTTATGAATGGAAAATGCATTGATGGAGCACGTATTGAGGTAACACTGGGAAAACCTGTAAATAAAGAAAACACTTGGAGGCAGCATCTTAATGGTCAGATTAGCCCCAATTCGGAAAACCTGATTGTGTTTGCTAACAAAGAGAGCCACCCAAAAACTCTAGGCATGCCACCAACTCTTCCAGCTCATCTCAATGGCCAGCATGGCCCAAGCCCCCCTGAAACTGAAAGATGCGCTTATCCATTTTTTCCTGGAACAAAGCTTACTCCAATTAGTATGTATTCTTTAAAATCCAATCATTTCAATTCTGCAGTAATGCATTTGGATTATTACTGCAACAAAAATAATTGGGCACCACCAGAGTATTATTTATATTCAACAACAAGTCAAGATGGGAAAGTACTCTTGGCATATACAATCATTATTCCTGCTATTGCAAATGGATCCCAGAGTTACTTCATGCCAGACAAACTCTGTACTACGTTGGAAGATGCAAAGGAACTGGCAGCCCAGTTTACATTACTTCATTTGGACAGGGAACACAATCTCTTCAGCCTGGACCTATGTAGAAGAGTTTGGAGAAAATAAACAGGTCCTTTCTGATGTTGCTTGAGCTTATTCTCCTGCAGTTGATCTCATTCCTGTTGGCTTAATATTAAGTCCCATGACAACACTTAAGTTAACATTCATTTTTAGCCCTCATTTATAGCACCAGGAAAATATAGAAAAAACTTTACCTGTGCATTAAATGACCTAATTTCTTCTGTTCCTAGAAACACCTTACATTTTATAAATAATCACTTCATAGTCATTTTCACACCCTTGGCTTACACTACACCAAAGAACATAGTTGAGTTTTTGGAAAGTACAGGATTTACAAATTTGGTCTTTAGTACTCACACACATCTATAAACATTATAACTAATGAAGCAAGAAATTATTGATACATAAGATGAATGTTTATTGTGGAACAGTAATATTTCAAATGTTGGTTTTTAAAGAAATAATTTGGTTTAATTTTTGGATTTTTCTGTACTATAAGTTGATAATGGTTTCTTGAAGTTTATTTTATAAAGATGATTCATTTTACTGTTTTATGGTACCAGTAGGATTCTAATGTTAAATTGGTTTATTGGGTTGTATAAATGTTTACATTAGTATTTAAATAATGAAACATTAGAGAGTTTTTGCAGTCCAGGGGTAAATGTGTCTGCTGGTTTGATACCTAATAGTTTCAAAAAAGAAGCAAATATGAATTCACTGTTTTATATCTTTTCTTCATGGACGACCCCTTAGTGTCAGTACCAAATTTAAAAGGAGCTTCATTGTGGATAGAGCAAGAGAAATCAGAGATTCCCTTTTTTGCTGATCATAAAGACACAAAACAATGAACAGATATCCAAGAAACAGATATCCAAGAATGCATTCTAGTAAGATCTCTGAAGCATTGTGTCAGTGAAAATTTACTTAATACTGACTGATGAAACTATCAGGATTTGCAATGCAGTGAATGCTGAAACAGTCTTTACCAGCAATATAAGATTATCAGGATTTTGAATGTTAGAACATTATGTGATTATAGTTTTAATGCTTTGTCTCTTTGAATTAAATTTGTAACCATAAAGATGTGAAGCATAATTGTTATGTATTTATTTACAGACTACAATTTCTGTCACAGTTCAATAAATAGTCTTTCCCCTGTTGGTGCTACCCTCTCTTCTGGGACTCCCAGTGTACTTCCTTTCACTTCAAGGCTTTATTCTTATCCAAGCTATCCTTTGCCACCAACAGTATCACTTGCTAATGGCAGCCATGTTGGACAGCGGCTATATATCTCCAATCAGGCCTCATTCTTCTGAAGAAAATATTGTAAACAGGAGTATGAAACTTTCCTTGTAAAGCATGCAAATTAAAATACTGTTTTATTTTAGAATCGGGTTTGTACATTTGGTTTTAAAATGATAATTATATATTTATTTCAACATAGTAAATATCAGTCACAATTCAGAATAACTTACCGTTGTAAAACTTGTAAAAATGCTAAGTTTTAAAAGTTACTCAGTGATTTCTCTTGATAAAGGTATAACAAACTGCTGTTCTTTTTAAACTTTTGGGATTTTAAATAACTTCTGATTCCCGAGTGGTCAGTAGAACCCAGAAGTTTACATTAAATTTTTTCATTATAACTTTGCTAAATAGAGTTTCACAAGTATTAAAGCACTTGCAGACAATGGTTACACTAGATTTGATTACCAAGGATCACTATCTGTATTAGCAATTAGAACAATTATACAAACGGAAGCATCTAATTATTATGTAGAAAGAAATGAAGGGCAAAAAGATAAGATGCAAATTTTATGCAGTACTAAAGAAAAAGCAATCTACCATTGTGGTCCTTGAAAATAACTATAAATATTTTAGTTAATAATTGTTTGTTGTAGAAATAATTATAATTTTGCTGTTAATGTATTTAAGGTTTTTATAGGTATGCTCCATTTGTGTTTTTGATATTCATTGTATAGTTCTTTGAGTAATAAGTGTTATGGTTTTTAATGTTGAAATCATGTGTTGTTTAATTTTTGTACTTGAATTCAAATTCTTTGACATTAAATATACGATGCTTCTAAAAAAAAAAAAAACCTTTGTTTTAAATAAAAGTTTGAGGCATCTCTCAGTACAGTGGGTTTTTAAAAAAATAAGAGCAGAGGGACGGGGGGGATAGCTTGCTTAGGGCTAAAAGCCCAAGGAGCAAATGTAGAGTCTCCCCCTGCTGGCTGGTTTAGCCTTTGGGAAGCCCTGCGCAGGTTCACAGGGGAAAATCAGCCAACTTCAGAAGATACTCTTCCTTTCCGAAACAATGGTCAGTGCCCCGGTAGACTGACCCTGTTTAAAACTCATTCCATCACTTTCTGCCCCTCTCTTTCACCAGCTCTTGCACAGATATTCAGGGTCTTCATTTGTTCGCCCGTGGAACATTTCCTGGCCCCTGACGCTGAGCCAGCACTTTGCCAGCAGTGGGAGCCTTCAGGCGAATGAATCACACTCCCCGCCCCGGGAGTCCAGCGTTAGCAGAGCTGCCCTCTTTCGGTAGCAAAGCCCTAGCCAGCCCCGGCTGGGAACACTCAGATTAAAGGGGCTCCCCTGCCAAGGGCCCAGACCCAGGCCCGTGAGGGAGGCTTAGAGTCTATCTAGGATTTACAGGAAACGGGAGTATTTTTTCAGGAGTTAATTTAGCAGTTATCCCAGTGCTTCTGCTGGGCTGAGGCAGGACCAGGCTGCCCCCTACAGGTAGGAGGGAGAGGTACGCATCCTGAAGGCTGCAGCCCTGGCTGGCTGTGCTCCGCCCAGGTGACCTTCATCTCAGAGGGCTCCCCCAACTGGGCGATGCTCCCAGTGATGCGCAACACGTGATCCCCAGACTAGCGGCAGAGGCCACACTTGGGAACTTGTTAGAAATGTAAATTCTCAGGCCCCACCCCAGTCCTACTAAAAGGCAACTCCAGGAGTGGGACCAGCAGTCTGCTTTAGCAAGTCCTCCAGGGGATTCTGATGCACCTCAAGTTTGAGAACCACTGGTCCGGAGAGAGCGGTGTGGCCACCTCTGGGGCCCCTACTTCATGGCTTGGCTTCATGAGACTCGGCACCTCCTACCTCATATCAGCCTCAGAACCACAGCCTTTCAGAGGTACCTACTGCAGACCCCTTCCCCTTAAAATGAGAACAATGAGGTGCAAGGGTGTGGTTTGCCCAAGGCAATCCTGTCAGGGAATTCTTCCCCAAACCTCCCAAATTACACAACAGGAAAAGGAAGGCCAGTAAATGTGACCCTCCCGGGGTTCCTCAGACCTACCTACTCCAGGTCTGGGGGCTCTGCCCAGCCTCTCCTGCGGGTCTGGCTCTCCCACGCCTGTGCCTGGAGGACTCAGAGCTCTGGGCCCTCAGGACAGAGCCTCCTGCCTTCTCTTTTCTTCCTTTGAGCCATGTTCCATTCAGCCTTCTCCTTTTTGATCACACTGGTCCTGCCTGCCACTCGGAGATGGAACAGGAAGGGCCCAGCTGTGAAAGGATCACCACAGGATTTGGTTTTGGTTTTTGTCAGTCTCCAGCATCTAAAACTACTTGTCAATCACAGAGAGATAGGAAGTCACTAGAAAGACAGGAAACATTCAAGGATGAAAACGCATCCCCCTCGGTCACAGATGTCTCTGCAGATGAGCGCCTGGGTCTTTCTGGGGGGCTGGAATGAAGAGGGTGCTCTGCCTCCCTCTCCTCACAATGTTCACAAGCCTTGGTTTTCCAGAAGGGAGATGAGGGGAGGGAAAAAGGAGAAAAGAATAGCATCTCTATTAATATGAGTATGTTTGTTAACATCATCAGAGGGCTTGGGTCCCCAAGGGGAGATTATACCTTGAAGACACAGCTTTCTCTCGAAGACTGGAAAAAGCAATCAGCCTCCTTTCTAAATGCTGCACTCAACCACAGGGTGTCCTGATACCTCTCCACTTGTTACGGCCTTTGCGACAGGTCCAACGCTCCTCTGTTTCAGAACATCACCACACACACTCTTCCACCCCTTACCCGGTGCACAGGGTGGGTAGTGGAGGGGACTTTATAAAAAGGAAAAGCTGTCCTTCTCACCAAATGTGGAGGAGTCATTTTTGCAGGAGGCTTTAATTGAATGCTGCAGTTGAAATTATTGAGGAAGCACTGGGGGAAATCCTCCAGTAATAGGAGGACAATCCTTTTTCACATTTGCGGTGAGAGCTCCACTCCCTCCACCCCTCTTGGGAGGTGGGCTTTGCGCAAGCCTGTTCCATTCAGAGGGGCTTCAGCAGGTATTTGTATCATGGCTGGACTTAGGAACTGGAATTAAAAGAAGAAAAGAGACGATCTTGCAGTGGTGTGGGAAAGGGAGCTCAGGGTATAAAAGGCATGTTCATTACAAACACACTCACTCACACTCAAAGCTAATTCTGTTTTGTTTTCTGGATACCCCACCTCCTCATTCCAAGGAAGTGGCCAATCCTTATATTTCTTAGCCTCAAGAGCACTTGCTAAGTGGAAAGGTGGTGTTTCCAGAAGATAAACTCTTTTCCTGGCCTAAATGAAAGTTTTAATCTCCTTGAGGATATTCTATTACTCTGGAAGTGGGCAGTGTTTAGAGAAGGGAATGGGGGGTGAGCTGAAGGAGGAGGGAGATTCATGGGTTCATTGAGGATTGGGACCCACACTGTACCCTCTCAGTGCCCCAGGGATACGGCAGGGCCTCTGGAAGGAGTGACGCACCTCAGGAGGCTAGATGGGGGTCTGGGGGTACCCATTTCACACAAAGACAGCGTAGTGGTTAAAAGAAATCAGGTGGCCTGGGCTTAAACTCAAGCTCTGCCACTGGCTGGCTATGTGCCATGGGATAGCTGTTTCCCTGTATGTGCCTCAGTTTCCTCATCCATGAAAATTAAAATCACATATTCCAAAGCATTTATTGAACTCTATGCTAGGTACTGTTCTAGGGGCTTGAGAGATAGAAGTAAACAAATAAAGATCTTACCCTTTTAGAGCTTACATTCTACTGGGGGGAGGCAGACAGAAAACACTATTAGTATGTAAATCATATAGCCTAGAATGTGCTATGGGAACAAAAGTAGAGCAGGGAAAAGGGATGGCGAGTGTAGGGGATGAGGCACAGAGGCAGGTGGTCAGGATAGGCCTCATTGAGAACATAATATTTGGCAGACTTAAAGGAGATGAGGGAGAACTGTGAGTTATCTGGGAAAAGTATGTTCTAGGCCAAAGAGCAGTTGGCTCATATGAAATTATTTTTGTAAAGCACTACTGAGTCCCTGGCACTTTAGTAACATCCCATAAACGTTGTTGTTGTTGTTATTGTTATTATCATTTTCATGCCCAAGTGTGGTCCAGCAGCTACCAGATACCGGGTTGCCAGGTGGGCTAGGAAAAGAGCATATCCACAGTAGCCAGCTTGCCCTGAACTGGGGGGACCCATCCAAATGTTTTGCTCTGGATAAGAGCCCCAAGACCTTTGCCTGACTCTAGAATGAAGGGAGGTATCCCTAATAATGATGAAGACTGAATTTCTCTCCAGCCCTGCCAAATGGGGACTCAGAGGCAGACTCTATGATGATTTAAAGAAAATAATGTAGCTTTCTAACCTGAGTTGATAAAGTTAGCTTCCTACCCATCCCAGAGGAAAAAGGAAGGAGGCAGTAAAAGGAAGAACAGTCTAGACACACAATAGGGCATGAAAGATCTAAAAATGTCTAAATGCTGCAGTGACTTTAGTGAGGCATGGGACAAGAAAGGGGAAAAGACAAATAGGAGCTGGGGTCAGGAAGAAGAAAAATGTGTCCACAAGGATCATGTTGGAGGACATATCTGGAGATACTGGAAGGGCAATGCATGTGGCTCTACCAACAGGAGCAAGTCCTGAACATGTGACCAGAAAAACCAACCCCCCAAAGGAGGTGGGAGCAATAGACAGTCAGAGGGGCTGCTGGTAATGGGGGCCGAGAGTGGCATGTGGCTCCAGGGAACCAAGTTTGCCCACAGTCAGAAATGTTTGGGCTCCATAGATCAGTGACCTTAAATGTGTTAGAATTCTGAAATGTTAAAATCCTGGAAAGGGCTTTACTGCTTATCTAATCTGACCCCATCCTTTTTATAAGTGAGGAAGCTGAGACTCAGAAACATGAAACAGCTCGCCCAAAGTCACATTAAATTTGTCAGGACTCTCATTCACAGTGACAGAAACCCAACTCAAACCAATTCAATAAGCAAAAGGGAATGTATTGGCTGGTGTAACTATGGGAACCACGACTGGTCCCCACACCAGGACTGAGACAGAAATTTGGCTGTGAACAATTCTAGGATTTTGAGCAGAGACAAGATGAGAAATAGACTGCTGTCACAGTATTCTGTGAAGATACAGGCAGGCCTGGGACTCCCTGGAATTTATAAGACTTTTCCTGAAACTCCTTGTGTTTTATTTCGCAGAACAAAATAAATCAAACATCTACTTTTTGGGAGGTGGGAAACTGCTTGCAGCTCTAAATGGCACTTTTCTCCAAGGACTTCTCAGTAAGGGTCTAAAACAGAAGTTGTAAACTCATGACCCATGAACTAAATCAGATCTCCAGCTATGCATCATCTGACCCATATACTGGGTGTTTTTTAAAATTCATTTACTTAACAAATAAATGTTGAGCATTTTCTATGTCCCAGGTACTATTCTAGGCACTTGGAATACAAAAGTGAACAAAACAGGATGAAAAAATCCTTGCCCTCATATACTTTGATCATAATGGTAGGAATGGGCAGATCAATCAATAAGTTTTTAAAATTACTATCTATTTAGAAGGTAATAAATAGTATGGAGAAGAAAAAAACAGGGAAGGAGGAGACAGTATAAGGTGGGAGGGAGAGTGTGCTGTGGTCTTAAAGAGGGTGGTTGGGAAAAGCCGAGAGGGTGACATTTGGGCAAAGGCATGGGAGAAGAAGAAACAAGCCTTGCAGGTGCCTAGAGGAAGAACATTCCAGGCAGAAGGGCCAGCAAGTGCAAAAACCTTGAAGCAGAAACATACCTAAGACATTTAGGAAACAGCAGAGATGTCTGTGTTTTGGTTTTTTTGATCTGTATGAACTGCCAGCATTTAAAAAATTGGGAGATTTCACATCAACATCCAGATTCCCAGCTTTTCTTGAAAAAATATTCAGTTAGGATCTGGCAGTGCTGGCTCCAAAGTATCCCATAAGAGAATGAGCTAGATCTGAGCAACAGCTCTTCCCCTGTAATGGGACAAGCTTAGCCCCACAGTCAGGGTAGTCCCCTCCCCACCCGAGTCCCTGCTCTCTGTTAGGCTCTCAGCTACTTCGTTCATTTCAGTTGCCTCCTGGTCAGGCCCCTGCAGACATTTAAGCTCTTGTAGCTACATAGACCAGGCTACGGTCATAGGTAAACCCCGACAGCTCAGTGGCTTAATATAACAGAAGATTTATTTCTTGTTCACACAAAATCCAACAGGAGCAGAGTGATTCTTCCAGGCATCTGTCCTTCATGAAATGACTCCAGGGGCCAAGTTATTTCCATCTTGTGGCTCTGCCGTTTCAACCTGTGGGAGCCTAAAGTGTTTTGACTTTTACAGCACATGCAACTGATAAGCCAGTGGGAGAGAAAGGCAAGAGGGATGAAGAGCATGGTGTTATGGAAACCGTAGTAAGAATCCGAAGAAAGAGAGAACATCTAAGTTATCTTCCACTCCTGGATATAGTGTTGGATTTGGAGTAACTTGGGTTCTTTAGATTAGATAAAGCTCACTTGGGGTGAGCATTAGCAGTATGCCTAAGTCCATAAAGTAAGGGGAAACCTCCCTGTGGGCTCTGGGATGTCTGTTCAAACCCCCAAAACAAAAGCCACACGGCCATTCCTCTGCCCAAGCAGTGCTGAACCCAAGCCCACCAGGATGGACAGGACCTTCTGTCTGGCTCCGACAGTAGGGCCTGGGAGCCAACTCTGCCCCCTCTGACCCCACAAAAAGAACAAAGCCCAAGGGCCTGGTGTGTTCGACTCAGCTTTACCTCTTCAACGACTGCTTGCAAAACTGCCCTTCCCTTCCGGAATCTCATTTATGTCCTTCTCACTCTCAAATCTTCACTGTTCCCCTTTTCTAAGCATGGCCCACAGTCAGGAGTGTCAAGGACTGAGGTCATTGGATGTGCTGTCTATTGATGACTTACGAGAGGCCAGTTTTAATAGAAATTGTGGTTCCAGATAAATTGACTAGAGCCTGGATTCGGATAGGGAAGCATAGTCATGCTATAGGTTTTTGCAGTCAAGACATTGGGGTACGTTTTCAATGAGCTAGAGGAGAACAGGATCTTGAAGATGCCAGAAATAGGGAGATAATGGTTGATGGAGGTGGAGGTGGGGAGTTACTGGTAAAATCAAGAACTCCAGAAAATATTAGCTTTGGGAACAAAAATAGGATGTGGCTTCTCTGGAAATATGTAGAAAGAATGAAGGAAAAAAGCAAAGGATGGATGACAATGCAGATCAAATTGAGAGAGTGGAGAGGAGAGCTGAGGCCTTGACCCCCTCAGTAAACTAGGTGTGGAGGTCATCTATGGGGCTGGGGGAGGTCAGAAGTTCTTTGAGAAAAATGAAAAGGATTTGGAACAGCTACCTTGAAGAATTCAATAAAAAGTTAAGAGGAATAAAAAGGCTACTCTGACAACAAAATGACTTATGAATCGGAAAAACAAACATGCCCGGATAATGCATTGGGTACAGATTGATTTCCTCCAGAAAAGTCTTTACAGGTCTCTGCTGACCGTAGTGCTGGTTGGAACATCTATCTGAATGTCTAAGTCTGACAGAAATCTTTGGCAGACTAACTAATGGCTGGGATAACTATTAGCCTGCACTTCTCAATACTTAAAGAAATGAAATGTTCCACTCACAGTAAGCTGTTAAAATCCTCATTATCCCCTTGGAGCCCAGCCCTCCCCATTTCAGAAACTAGCTCCTTTACAAAGGAAAGAAATCTCTCTCTCTGTCACAAACACACACACACACACACACACACACACACACACGTACCCATTCATACACACCATGACTAAAATAAATGGATCTTCATTTCCTCATCTGGTTAGATACTCTAAGTCACTCCTTGACACGCTGACTTTCTGCTAACCCTATCATTGATGGTTCCAAACAAAGTAAGCTTTCTCCCAGCTCCAGTGACAGCAGCGGCTGGTTTTTGTGGGAAGATAGATGCATTTATGTCAACACTGGACGACTTTTACTCCTTCATCACACTGTGGCCCATTATGAACGAAAAGCCAGTTCCTTTCCTCCTGGGCTTTTGTGGAGAGACTGAGAAAATCATTTCCTGTGGAAATGAAGGCTGAAAGCCCTGGCAGGGAGGGAGACAGTTCTCCAGAGAGGGATTGGAAAAGGTTGGCAGGGGGAGAGACGTAAGAGACTGATTCTAGAAACAAGGTACTGAATGATGACAGCACCTTCTCCCAAACCCTAAAGGGCTTCTCCGTGGGCTCAGGCTTTTCAGCCAATAGCAGCCTGTGTGAAACAGCAAAGAGACTTGCCTTTACTTGGTCCTAAGAACAAAGACTGAGTAACACAGCCTGCGAAGCCCCAGGTCAACCAGAAGCCCCATGGCAGGTTGCCCAAAGGGGAACCCAAGAACAGAGTACAGGTTGGAGGAGGTTTGGGAAGCAGAGCCATGCTTTGACCAAAAGGTGAGCAGCAATAGAAGGAAGGGGAATGAAAGCCCTCCTATGTGGTCATCCCTGCACAGAAGATTGAATTAATTAAATTAAAGGCTCCAGTAATACTCTACAAAATTTAGAATTTGCGGCATTTTGTTATTTGGGACCTGGTGTTAGATTGCAGTTAGACGTGTAGTTTAGTATATACAGATCATATGTGTTATAATTGTTATGAATCCACCGATGGTAAAAAGAAAGAAAGAAAGAAAAAGAAAGGAAGGAAGGAAGGAAGAAAGGAAGACAAAAAAAGAAGGAACCAGCAGGGCTATAAGGAGGGGAGCTACTATGGGGACATAGTTATGGACAGTTAAAGAATACAAAGAATGTGGAATTAAATGAATAGAATGGGGCTACCCCGGGAGATAAAGATAAACAACTGAGTTGAAGCACAACCAGACAGGTGATATACTGTGTTCTTTCCCAAGGCTGGCTGTTCTTTAATTGTGCTGTTTATCTCTTAAGAACACTTTGGTATTTGCAAAGTCAACTTCTGAGCTGAGAACTGAAGAACTGTAAGTCCACTTACAACTTCCCAATTGCTGTAGACCCGTTGGTGCAGAAGTAAAGGCCCTCCATGGATTGGTCTCAGCCTACCTTTCCAAACTAAGGCATAGAAGAGCTAGTTGGTAAGGCATTAGGTTGGGAAAAGATGAGTTAACATGGGCCTCTCTAATACCATGTTGGTAATTGATAGAAATTACTGGTTGCCTAAAAAGGAGTGAGATGGTGGGTGGGTGGGCTTGCCCATGGGTCCAGGCATTGTCCCACCTCCTCTCCACTTCCTCCCTCCTTCACTCTCACCCCATTTCCAAGGCATCCAGTTGTACTCTGGAGGTGCTCACCATCACATCCAAAACTAGGCTTGCAGCTCTTCGACATCCTCCAGATTACTACCCACTTTCCTTCCACTTTCTGCCCCACTCCCCAGACAAATCCATCAAGAAATTATGGCATTATTTGTCACAGCAAAACACAGCAGAGACACCTTCATGCTAATCATCATGGGAATTGGTTAAAAAATTATAGCAGCATATTATGGAGTACCATACCGGCATAGAAAGGGGAAAGCACTGTGTAAATTGATGGGGGTAATGTCCATAATATATTGCTGAGTTTTTTCTTAGAAAGCAAATTTGCTTACATGAAATTTCTAAAAATCTTATATGTTCTGGTATAATGTTATAAGTCACAATTCTAGTTATTACTTTAAAATGTATATCTCAGAAATAACTAAATTTCCTTGTCAATTGCATTATTATGAACTTTCATCAAATCTTTAACCATGGTCATTTTTAAGTCTTTTGTCATTTACAGACAGTTCTGGGTGTACTCTGATGCTTTTGCAAAAATGTTCCTGTAAAAGGGTTTCATCTTCAAGGAATTCATGGAGAAGACTCTGACAAGTACAGGTTTCTGGTAACTGACTATACTGCTGAACTGAATGAATAAGCCTTTTCAGAACTCTAATGGAAAACTGATGAATTCATAAAAGTGCTAACAAAAGATCAAGACGAAAAAAAAATTAATTACATGGGACTGAGTGAACTGATGAAGATGATTATAATTTTTGTGACTTTCTGTTTGAATAAAAAAAAAAATCCCACAAGGACTCAGAGGCAAAAAATATACAAATCAATTATCACTGCAAAGTAAAGGAGCTGTTACAGTGGAGGATTACTGGACTGAATGTCAATATTATGACATAGTATGAGTGTGTTTCGTGTTTGGTAATTGCAATCATTGTTGCTTTTGTTGTGGTCATCCATTTACAATGCTTGGTGTCAGTTTATTTATCTCTTGTAAAAATAAAATACAGTGTGTGTGTGTGAAAAAAAAATTACAAAAAAAAAAAGAAAGTCAAGGCTTTATTTAACATCTTAATTTTGAATATTTATTATTGGAATTTTCTACAGGTACTTTGATTAAATAAAACCAGTGTGGTTTGTTTAAATATAAAATTTACTTTTAATAATAAATAATATTTAAATCATTAAAAAAAAAAAAGTAAATTTGCCCAAAAGTATGTCTGGAGTCAGATGATTCCATCTTTGTAAAATAAATAAAACAAAACAAAAAAGGTATAGATAGATGTCTTGAGACCCCAAGGGTAAGCTTGAGGAACAGCAGACGGTCTGCTTGGCGAGAG
The DNA here is from genome assembly GCF_009873245.2 of Balaenoptera musculus. Classification (NCBI taxonomy): domain Eukaryota; kingdom Metazoa; phylum Chordata; class Mammalia; order Artiodactyla; family Balaenopteridae; genus Balaenoptera; species Balaenoptera musculus. The sequence goes on along the minus strand of NC_045797.1, from coordinate 35,590,562 downwards.
CCCAAGACTCACCTTGCTGGGTTGGGTTACACACACTGAGTGGATCTAGAGGTGGAGGTGGTGGAGAACCAGAGTCAGTTTTCCCTCAGAGAGGTTAGGAGGAGGTGGGTTTGGGAGGAGGATGGGCGGGAGAAAAGAAAGGGCTAGAGAGACGCCATGCCATAGGGAGAGGAACTACTTCAGGGATGTCCTGACAGTTACGCTGCAAGTCATCAGGGCTGTGGTGTGATTGCCACTTTCTAGAGTCAGTTTCTCAGCTCAGATTTTTTTTTTGCACACTATTGAAGAAGAAAACTCCTCACTGGGTTTTAGGTTTATAAATTGTCAGAATGAACAATTATTCATTCAATTCAACAATTATTAGAAATGAAGAACTTTCATTTACTCATTTATAAACCACTCAAAAGGAAAATAACAGAGCTGGTGTTTGCTGCCTCAAACACCAGAAATCACACTGTACGGTGTTAAAGAAGAAAAACCTGGAGAACAATGAGAAAGGAGGAGAAAGATGCTTTGAATTTAATGGAAGTTCATGTCTATATTTCCATGTGTTAATAATAGGCAATGTACAAACCATTATCATCTCCTACAATTGTTTTATTACCTTCCACGCCTCTCTAAGCCTTTATCACAAGCCTTCGTGTCCATACAGATGTAACAGGTTTACATTTTTAGAAAAACCATTTGACAACAATGGCAGTTTTATCCCTTTATAAGTAATGAGAAAATCTGTGCCTTGATGGATATCAGTGCACAGACACATTTATTCTAATTTGAGACCTTCATCACTATCCCTGTAAGTCAGCTAACGAAGATTTTTGGTTTAGTTCATTGGGTGTTCACTTCAGCTTCCTTATCAGCAAAGAGCAGGGCATTTACAACACAACACTGAATAAACAAAATCGAAGGCTTGACTGCTCACCTGCCGGGGCGGGTGGGGGCTGGGAGCTGAGGCTCAGGCTACAGAGGTCAGATCCCAGGGAGAGGACAGAGGTTGGCTGGGTGAACACAGCCTGAAGGGGGCTAGTACACCACAGCTAGCCGGGATGGAGTCCAGGAAAAAGTCTGAACCTGCTGGAGAGGCAAGAAACCATTGTTTCAGGGTGCACAAGGAGAGGGGATTCCTTCTCTGTGTGCCCACAGAAGGCAGAACACCGCCTAAGCGAGCTCCAGAGATGGGCATGAGATGCAGCTATCAGCTCGGACCCCAGAGATGGGCATGAAACTCTAAGGCTGCTGCCGCTGCCACCAAGAACCCTGTGTGCAAGCGTAGGTCACTATCCACACCCCCCTGGGAGCCTGTGCAGCCCCCGACTGCCAGGGTCCCGAGATCCAGGAACAACTTCCCTGGGAGAACACATGGCGCGCCTCAGGCTGTTGCAATGTCACGCTGGCCTCTGTCACCTCAGGCTCGTCCTGCATTCCAATTATGACTACCGTTCCCCCCCCCACCTCCCTTCTGCCTGAGTGAGCAAGAGAGCCTTAATCAGCCGCTGCTTTAACCCCCTCCTGTCTGGGTGGAGAACAGACACCTGAGAGTGACCTACACGTGGAGGTGGGGCCAAACACAAAGCTGAACCCCAGGAGCTGTGAGAAAAAGAAGAGAAAGGGAAATTTCTCCCAGCAGACTCAGGAGCAGCAGATTAAATCCCCACAATCAACTTGATAAACCCTGCATCTGAAGAATACCTGAATAGACAACGAATGTTCCTAAAATTGAGGCAGTGGACTGTGGGAGCAACTGTAGACTTGGGGTTTGCCTTCTGCGTCTAATTTGTTTCTGGTTTTATGTTTACCTTAGTATAGTATTTAGCGCTTATTATCATTGGCGGATTTGCTTATTTGTTTGGTTGCTCTCTTCCTTTTTTATATATATATATATTTTTTTCCTTTTTCTCTTTTTGTGAGTGTGTATGCGTATGCTTCTTTGTGTGATTTTGTCTGTATATTAAAAGCAGCAAGGGAAAAGCAACAAATAACATACAAGGGAAACCTCATAAGGTTAACAGCTGATCTTTCAGCAGAAATTCTGCAAGTCACAAGGGAGTGGCAGGACATATTTAAAGTGATGAAAGGGAAAAACCTACAACCAAGATTACTCTACCCAGCAAGGATCTCATTCAGATTAGATGGAGAAATTAAAACGTTTACAGACAAGCAAAAGTTAAGAGAATTCACACCACCAAATCAGCTTTACAACAAATGCTAAAGGAACTTCTCTAGGCAGGAAACAGAAGAGAAGGAAAAGACCTATAATAACAAACCCAAAACAATTAAGAAAATGGTAATAGGAACATACATTTCTATAAGTAAATGTAAATGGATTAAATGCTCCAACCAAAAGACACAGACTGGCTGAATGGATACAAAAACAAGACCCGTATATATGCTAAATTTTATTCACCAAAAAGAATAGAACTATATTCAGATCTAATAAGGTAAAATAATAAACTTATACACAGTTTTAGCTATCATAAAATTGGAAACAACTAACTGGATAATTTAATAAGTCTTTTTCTAGGTAATACATAAACCCATTCCAAATTGTGTATACTGGTAAAATACAAAAACTATTCATCTTGACCCATTAGCCAAATCTGGCACACCACCTGTCTTTGTAAATAAAGTTTCGTTGGAACATGAAAAAAAAAAAAATGGATTCACTTCTTAAGGGTAAATATACTTCTGGTTTTTTGTTTCAAATTTAAATACAGTCTTTTCTGAATTATCCAAAACATTCCCCACTGCTGTGTTCTCCCAAAGAAGAATCAGCGTGTTTCCTCAAACAAGATCTCTGCTTTTAACGGCAGGGTCACTTTGGTGACTGGCTTGGCCTGGCTGGACCATATCCCTGGAAGAAGCCATGTCATCCCAGCATCTCAGTAGTTTCCACCATCTGTTAAAAAGAAAAAAAAAAAAAAAAAAGAAGTACTTCAATAAGTTTTACTCGCCTCTTGGTCCTGATCATTTTGTCACCGTAGCCTCTGTTTCCCACAGAAGACAGAGTGTAAAGCACCCCAAAAGTTTCTGTGTCAGTTAGAGTCCAATGAGAGAAACAGTAGATCAATAGAGGGGCTTCAATACAGAGACCAGTAACCAGCATTGGAAGAGTTGAGATACCAGGGGCAGTGCTGCAACCCAGGGATTAGCAATAGCTGGAGGGATAAAATTAGTAATAGAACCCAAAGCCAGGGCTGCCTGGTAAGATGTGGCTCTACAAAGAGGGGCTTTCTCATAGCAGCTGGACCATGGAGGAGGCACAGCCCCTGTTGGAAAGGCCACTAGAAACAGACAAAGGGGATGGAGGAGAAAGACCCAGGCTTCCTCCTTCCACCCTCTGTCTGACCTCTCACCGGTGCCTCCCATGACCTGAAGCTACCCAGAAGCCACTGGCAAAGGAACCTGGGAAATAAACAAGGCACCATGGAGGCACCGGTTCCATTAACCCACTCACTGTCGTCTCCCACTCGAATTGTGCAGCATTCATCTACTCGCCACCAGGCTCCAAGCCAGCTCCACAGTCCTCCTGATGCACCCTGCCAACCACTCCACCCGTACCTCTTCCGGTCACCATGTCCAATTCTATGCTGTTAAAGACAAAATCTTCTCACAGGTTTCTTTTCTTTATGAAAAATTTCAAAAAGACAAAAAGACATAGAGAGTAACATAGTAAATACCCATATACCCACCATCAAAAGATACAAAATTTTACAAACACAGTTGAAGCCCTCTGTGTAATCTTTCCATGATTTCACCCCTCTTTGACTCACAGCCAGTGAAAACCATTGTCCTGAATTTGATGTTTATCATTTCCAGGTATGTTTTCATGCTTTTATTACATTTGTATAAGTATCCCTAAATGATCGATGATATCATAAGGTTTTGAGATATTATATATATAATATATAATATTATATGTGTCCTCTGGCCATTTATTTTTTTCAATCAGCATCACATTTAGGAAACATATACTGTTACCAGAGGGGAGAGGGAAGTTGGTAGAGGTACAAACTACTATGTATAAAATAAATAAGCTACAAAGATATATTGTACAGCAAAGGGCTTATAGCCAATATTTTATAATAATGATAAATGAAGTATAACTTTCAAAAATTGTGAATCACTATATTGTACACCTGAAACGTAATATTGCACATCAACTATACCTCAATTTAAAAAAAGAAATTTATAGTGTTAATACATGTAGCTCCATGGTTTTCATTTGTTTTCACTGTTCTATACTATGTAACTGTACCATAATTCTCTTGGATAGTGACATAAGTTGTTTCCAAATTTTTGCTATTACAACCAATGTTGCCATCAACATTCATATTCTTGTCTTATTATGCTGACTTGCAAGGGTTTCTCTGAGATGTACTTCTGAGGTAGAGTTGCCAGGGTTCATGGTCTGGGCATGCTATTTGTTTATTAGATATTGACAAATTGCTCTCCAGAATGGAGGTACCAATTTACATTCTTACCAAAAGGAAAATGAGAATTCTTGGTACTGCACATTCTAATGGACATGCAATGCTGTCAGGCTTTTTGTTTGTTTGTTTAATTTGGCAAACTAATAGCTGTTAAATTGTGTCTTACTGTGTGATTTTAATTTTTTTTTTTCCTGACGACCAGCAAAGTTGGGAATCCTTTTATTTTTATTGGACATTTGAGTTTTCTTCTTCTGTGAATTACCTGTTAATATTCTTGTTCGTTCTATATTGGGAATGTTTACCTTTTCCCTGTTTACTTTTAGGAATCCTTTATATATTCTGGATATTAATATTTGTTAAATACATTACAATTATCCTCTCTTGGGTTTTGGTGATCTTTACACTTTTAAAATTTGAAGTCTTGGGACTTCCCTGGTGGTCCAGTGGGTTAGTCTCCGTGCTCCCAATGCAGGGGGCCTGGGTTTGATCCCTGGTCGGGGAACTAGATCCCACTTGCATGCTGCAACTACGAGTTCGAATGCTGCAGCTAAAGATACTGCATGCTGCAACTAAGACCCTGCACAGCCAAAATAAATAAATAAATAAATAAAATAAATCTTAAAAAATAAAATAAAATATGATGTCTTTTCACAAATGAACCTATCTATGAAACAGAAACAAAATCAGGGACGTAGAGAATGGACTGGTGGTTGCCAAGGGGGAGGGGGGTGGAGAGGGTAAGAGTGGGGGTTTGGGATTAGCAGATGCAAACCGGTATGTACAGAATGGATAAACAGCAAGTTCCTACTGTATAGTACAGGGAACTATGTTCAATATCCTGTGATAAACCATAATGAAAAAGAATATGAAAAAGAATGTATAACTGAGTCACTTTGCTGTACAGCAGTAATTAGCACAACGTTGTAATTCAACTATACTTCAAAAAAAATAAATTAAAATAAATTTTAAAATATGATGTCTTTTGATTTATTGAGGTTTTAAGTTTAAAATTTTAATGGAGTCAAATTTATCAATTTTTTTAATTTGTGGTTTGTATTTTTTATATTTTATTTAAGAAATATTTTCTTATCATGAGTTCATGAAATATTCTCTTATATTCTTCCTGAAAGTTTTTAAATTTTGCTTTTCACTTTCAGACTTTTAATCTATCTAGAATTTATTTTTCATTTATTTTGAAGCATGGTTCTAATTTTATACCTGAATGGAAAATTCGGATAACCAATTTCCCCAGTACCATTTATCGCATTGTCCATTTTTTCTCTACTGGTCTGCATATATATCAATCTTCTGTGTTTGTGTAGATCTGTTTCTGGGCTCTCTGATCTATTCCATTGGTTCACCTGTGTATCTCTGAGCTGATAGATATTGTTTTCAAAACTATAGCTTTACATTATGGCTGATCTGAAAGGGTAATCACCCTGCCATGTTCTTCAAATTTTTACTTGTCTTGGCCCTTTGCTCTTCCAAACAAAATTTTAAATCAACTTGTTAAATTTGATGCAAAAAAAGACATGCTTGGATTTTTGTTGGGAATTCATGAAATTTGTAAATTTATTCATGAAAAATTGACTTCTCTACCATATTGCAGCTTCCTTTCTATGAACACAGTATACCTCTTTACTTAGTTAGGTGGTTTTAGTACATTTCTTAAAAGATTTATGACCTTCCTCCATAAAATCTTGCCCATCTTTTGTTAAATTTTCTTTTTGTTGTTGTTGTTATTATGAATGACATATATACTATTTAAGTTACACTTTTCTCACTGTTGCTTATGTACAGTAATGCAGTTGATTCTTGCATATTAATCTTATTTCTGGCAAACTTGTTTAGCTCCAACAATTTGTCTAAAAAGTACTTTAGATTTTCTATATTGCCATTCATATTATTTCTTTTTTCTTCCAATATTTATTTATTTATTTATTTATTATCTTACCACGTTGTCTAAGACCTCCAAAACAATGCAGAATAAAGCAGTGAGAGTAGGCATCTTTGTCTTATACCTGATTTTAAAGAGAATGCTTCTAAAATGTTACCACTACATTTAACATCTGTGGCAGGTTTGGTAGATACCCTAGTTTCATGTTCTTTGTCTTCAAAGTGGAGATGGTCTACATTCTTACTTTTCCCATGGACATCTAGGGATGGTCAGGCTCCAGTAATTTGATGCCTGCTGACCACATTTACAAAAGACTGACTAGAATGTCAATTAATTACTTTATAATAAGAAGAATAAATACCAGGTGGACCAGATACTGGTGTATTTTGTCTGTGGCCAAACCTTTCTGAGAAACCAAATTATCATCAGAAGGTAGCTTGGTGTGTGGGAAGAATTCGCTGAAGTGTCATCAAACTGTGATGCTTCATTGCTCCCTTCTCCACTACAGGAAAAACCCAATTGAAACAGCACACGGTCAAAGGACAAGGTAATGCTGCATTTGTTTCTCCTCCTTCTGTTTCCCATGTGTCCATTGCTGGCCAGCCTTTTTCTGAGTGACATACCCTGCAGTATGCTTGTGCCTTCAATCATATTAAGACCTATGATGATGGTTTGGGAAGAACTTCATGTATTCCTACTTTGATCCATAGCGTGTTTGACACTCTACAGCAACTATATTTATAGTTTTGACACTCATACAGCAACTATGTGACAGTTTGACACTCATACAACAATTATATTCCACCTAATTTTAAGAATGTAGATCCTCCAAAATGTATACACCCTTTGATCTTGCAGTTCTAATTCTAAGAAATGGTAGGATAAGTCTTCAAATGTGGATAGGTAGAAATGTTGCAGTGCTATTTTAATATTTAAAAAATTGAAACATAAATATACCTCAACAGGGGACTGGTTAAATTAATTGGGTATATCCACTCAATGAAATACACCACAGCTGCTAAAGAGGCTAGGATAAGTTTTTATATATTTGCATGGAAATAGGTACCCAACATGATTCCATAGAAAAAAAAATCATAAAATAGTATTTATAATATTATCTTACCTTTATTTTTTTAATGTTTGTGTTTATATAGGTCAAAAAACCTATAACTACCTATCTCGCCCCCACAGGTGTGTATATATTAGCAAGCTGCTAACACTGGTTATCGCCAAGGAGGGGAAATTGTGGAATTACGGTAGGAAACACTTTCCCTTTTTCTGTATTTCCATTATAATGTATTATCTGATGAAAAATATTTCTGGATGTTATTTGTATTTTTATAATGTTTTAATTTTTAATTATGTACATAAAGGTACAAAAATTACAAATATATATTGTAGGGATAAGCAAATTTGACAGGCCCAATTTAAACACAAGCCTTTGCTATTTATAAGAACTGCATTGCCAAAAGGAAGGAGGAGAGGGCTACAAGCCAGTGGCTGGGAACCACCAACCCCAATTCCTTAGTGCATTGATTTTATAGGTTCTCTTTCATACCCAAGTACAACCCAAGATTCAACCTGTCCCCACACTACTCTAGGAACTGCTTTGTGAACCACAGGAAAGGCCTTGTGACACCTGGAATATGGGTCCAAACAAAGCACCTGCTGGGAAAACACGGGCTATCCATCTCTGGCAAATGCCCAACCTGAAGGATAGAAGTGGGATAACAGAGACCCCTTCTCCACCCATTCTCAGAATTGGTGGACAGCATGGGACACATGACTCACCTATTAAAAAAACTTCAGACAGTTATTTGAGAGGAGAAACTGAGAGTATACATTTGAAAATGAAGGGAGGCACAGTATTTGTTCAAAGAACAAGAGTCAGTAGGACAATAAGGAACTCTGTTTTAACTTTTAGAACATGTAACGTGAAGGTCTTCGATTATGGAAGCGCTGATTCCTCATCACAGATGCCTACTCATTTTTGAGAATATGCAGATATTAACATTTTGCCTTAATTGTCACTGATATTTCTCTCTTTTGTAAAAATAAAATATGGCAGATAAGATGAAGGCCTCCCTCCCAAACTTCCTCTCATCTCCCTTCCCAGAAATCAGCCCAGACTTCCAACCCGTATCTCCCTTTCCAGAGCTCTTTCTCCATTATCCTGAAATTTGTAATATTTCCCATGCATGTTCTATTATTGTAAAATAGCTTGCATAGTATTATGTTAAATTTACATGGACAGTTTCAGGCTACATGTATCCTTTGGCTACTTGCTTTCTCTTCCAATCAATCTTGTTTTTGAAATTTATCCATTTGTACATGTAAATCTAGTTCATTCATGTTAAGTGTGAATAACCACATTTTGTTTACCCATCCCCCTGTAGGATAACAGATTGTTTCCACTATTTCACTTCTATAAACAGAGTTGTAATGGATATTCTTATACTTATTCCTTGGACACGGATGCTGGAATGGTTCATGGGAGTTACTGGCATAGGTATTTTCTGAACTTCTTCAGAATGAACTCTGAAACATTTAAGTGAATATTTTATTTATTAAAATAAAAATAAAATTATTATTCATAGAACATATCCATCATTCTATGAGTATTTGTGGTCTCAAATGTCTCTAGATATGTATGGTTTGATTCCTTAGGGTATGTTAACCTTATACCAAGATGAAAGAGACAACAAAATCAGTGATAACGATTCTTTGCCCCTTAAAAAGAGAAATTGAATTTTATGCTATCTGTCTTTTTATGTATATAACCTATCTCCCCAACTAGCCCATAAGCCACTTGTCAGAAATTAGTGTTAGATGCCTTAGAATTCCCAGCAGCTAGGAGGGTGCCCTTTACATACTATAACCCGCTCGCTACTCAAAGCATGTGCTGCAAACTGGCACCATCGGCATCACCTGGGTGCTTGTTAGAAATGCAGAATCATATGTCTCAAGCCAAACTAACTGAATCAGGTTCTGTAATTTAACAAGATCTCTAGGTGACATTAAAGTCTGAGCAGCACTGGTGTAAACAGAATGTTCCCCGGGCCTTACCAGCAGGTATGGTTAATTTTGATTGTGTTGACCTCAATAACTCAGATTCCCTAATCCTACCTGTATTTGCTCTCAAGGACCTTAACTATTCCCGTGCCATATGATGTGTCACCCAGTGTGCTGTGGGGCCTTAGAAATAGGGCATTCTCAGATGAGTGAGTCAGAACATTTTCCCAAAGAAGTTGATGTCTGAGCAACTCTTAAAGGACTCATAGTCATTAACCAAGTAGGCAAGGGAAGAAGTGAGAAAATGCATGCATGCTTGAAAATGTTTAGGGAGCTGCAAGTAATTGAGTTCAAATGAAGAAATAACACGACAGGAAGCTGAGGGCAGATTACAAAAGATCTTATTTACTAAGCAAAAGAGTTGTTTTTATCATTCAGACAGGCTGGAAGAAACTAGAGCAGCATTTTCGGTAATAAACGACACAATTACATTTGTTATATATATATATATATAGGTCACTCTGGAAGCAATTAATCGGGGGAGGCTGGACTGGCCAAAAAACTGATGGATGGCACGGTGGCTGACATATCCAGAAGTGACCTGAAGACCAGAGTCAACGAAGGGAAGCTTGAGAAATACCCCACCTACATGGCCAAAATATTCAGAATCTGCCTGACTACAGATCCTGGTTGCTGATCTGTGATGGAGCTGAAAAGTGAGCTTCAGCAACACTTTTCCAGGTTGGGTGTTACAGAAGATGGATAATTTAGTTTCTCTCAGAAGGTGCTGTGGTAAGATCAGTACTCCAGTTGTTCAGGATGGACACATTTCTGGGGAAGGTAACACAGACTTGATACTGCTGATGCATTTGAGACATACATGCTCATTCATTGAATAAACATTTGAGCATCATATGTGCATTATACTGATGGAAGGGTAAAAGCACCATGGCAAGCTCATAAAAGCTCCCAGGAGATAGGAATCACCAACCCTGTTTCCTTAGTGCACGGATTTTACAGGTTCTCTCTCATACCTGAGTACAACCCAGATTCAACCCTGTTTCACCCCACTCCAGGAGCTGCTTTGAGAACAATAGGGAAGGAAGGACCTTGGGACACCTGGAACACTGATCCACTTGAACCCATGCTCAAGAGTCCTGAGGTGAAACACATTATTCAAGGTACGACATCCTCTTCTTGGCATGACTTGTCCATCTCAAATTCCAGGCAGCTGATATGGCAGGAAGAGATGAGCTCTATCTCTCAGATGGTAGAGATACAACACCCATGGAATAACCATGACAACAGCAACAGCTAACATTTGCTGGTACTTTTATGTCCCACGCCTTGTGTTCAATATTGTATTTACAGTATCTCACCTAGACCTCAGGTAGATCCATGAGGTAGAGACTATTATTTTTCAACAATTGTTTTATGAAGGCATAAAACTTATAGAAAAGTGCATAAAACATGCAAAAATCTTTACATGTACCTGATACCAGGCTGCAGACTCCTGGAGGACAAGGAGTAGCTTATTCACCTTCATGCCCCACGGCACCTGGGACTGAGCCTTGACATACCAGTTAATGTTGTTAAGTGGTAAAATAATAAGCTAATAGCCAAAAGAAAAGGAATGGTCCCTTGTCTTAGTAGTTCTCAACTTCTGGTGCATTTTGCCATCACCTGTGGAACTTCGACTGACACAGCTCCCAGTGCCCTAAGCCTGGGGACTGATGCTGTGGGAGAATTTTGATTCGGTAGTTAAATTTTTGACCATGCAAATATTTTCACTCACCTTTAACCCTATGCTCTTCTCAAATGAGAACACATTTGCTTTACTAAATCATAAGGTTAGAAGCTCCATGATGTGTATTTATCAGCTCTTTGCTTCTAAAATGATTTTTCTTATACAACTCTTCCTCTCAAAAACTTAAGGTACTCTAGGGAATATCACTAAATGGATTTTTTTTAGACCTACACTTTCATCATTTTTATATCAAAAAGAATAAAAGTAATCATTGGAATAACAATGAAAATTTCTCTGGCACTGCATAAAAAGAGAATAGTTACTAGGTTGAAAAGGAATCCATTAAGATTATGGATATAAGTAATATCTAAAGAATTTATAGCGGTATTTTATAAAAGCAGTCCTTTAAAATTTGCTCTATTTTTATTGTCAGTAGAACCTTATCAATGCTCTATTATGACAAGAATGTAAATGGTTAAAAAAAAAAAGAGAGAAACTTTGAAATGATGTCTATTTATGTCCAGAGCTGTTTTAACATACTAAATTTCATACCATCAATTTCATTCATTCAATTACTCATCCATCCAATAGCTGTTAGATGAATGCTACACAAAGCACTAGGGATACAGAGATGAAAAATATAGTTCTTTCCTTTAAAGTTGTGAGTTTAATGGGGTAGACAGTTTAAGAAATTGGAAATTACAATGCTTATGATAAGAACAATATCATGGGTATACACGAGGCACTGCAGGGGCTTAGAAGAGGAACAAAACCTTTGAGTAGGGGGGCAAGTACAGAGAAGATATCAGTGAAGGTTAGTAGGAGGAGTAATTCTTGATCTTTGAATTTTATCTTAAGGGAAAAAGAGAAGCCAGCTGGTTTAAAAGGAGTATCATACATAATAATAATAATGCTAACTAACTAACTAACTAAATAAATAAATAAAAGGAGGACTTCCCTGGTGGTCCAGTGGTTAAGACTCCACACTTCCACTGCAGGGGGCACAGGTTCGATCCCTGGTCAGGGAAGTTCCGCATGCCGTGCGGTACAGCCAAAAGAAAAAATAAAAAAGACGTATCATTCAGAGTTATTAGTCACAAGCAACAGAAATTGACATTGGCTGATTAAAGAGAAAAGAAATGTATTAAAATGATAGTAGATAGCTCACGGAACTTCCTGAATGACTCAAGAACCAGGCTCACAGTACATGCAGCCAGAAACATCCCCCCAAATCATGCCAGAGATCTAGTCCAGTAAGGATGCTGGTGAAGCTGGTATTACCACTACCACTGGCCCTGGACATTCAACAGCAACTAGTCCCTGCTGCCTCAGAAGTTCAGTCGTGCTGCAACTGCTACCATCACCATCAGCAAAAGTTCTCTGAGTTCGTGTTTCTGTGTGTCATGAGCTCCTAAATGAAAGTCTAGAGAGAGGCATCTGGTCAGCAAAGCCTAGGTCACATGCTATACCTAGCTGCAAAGGAAGCTAGGAAAGTCAACATCTTCCTGTTTTCTTTACCCACTGCTGCATAACAAACCACCTCAAAACTTAGTGGCTTCAAACATCAACAGCAATTATTACAATATGTCTCAAGATTCTATAGGTTTACTGGGCTCAGATGGACAGTTCTGCTCCAAGTAATGTCTGCTGGGTCTAAAATCATCTGAAGGCCCATCCAAGATGGCTCACTCACATGGCTGGCTGTTGGCTAGGAGCTCAGCCAGCCATCTAATATTATTTTAATAAATTTATTTTCTGCTTAATTAGCCAATTTGATTGGCTGAGCATTACTTGATTGAGGAAAAAATAAGACTGAGGAAGAGATGGAACTGTAGCAGGTCAATTCTCCTCAATGGGCCTCTTCACATAGATTGGGCTTTCCCACAGCATGGTGCTCTCAGGGAAGTTGTACGTTTCCCATGGTGTCTCCCTTCAAAGTGGGAGCATTCCAAGCAGCAAAGTCAAAAGCTTCAGATCTCTTAATGCTCAGCCTGAAAAGTTACACAGCACCGTCTCCACCACTTCTGTTGGTCAAATCAAGCCACAAGCTAGCACACACTCACGTAGAAGGAAGATAAACTCCATCTCAAAATGCAAAGAGGGGCAAAAATCCTGCAGCTGTCTTTAAGTCCCCATACTGGCACTTTCAGCTCTTATACTTGGAGGAAGGCTTTGCCTCCCACCTAGTCTCATAAGTTAGCAATTGTCTCAAATGTATGAAAAGGGGTTCAGATGCTGAGCTCTCAAAAAAAAAAGGTAACCGACCACTGTAAGAAGCAGAAAGAAGGGCATTCCGTGCAGAGGGAACAGTATTGGAAAGTCAGAGAGAGGGCTTCAGTTGATACTGCCACTTAAATAGTGCAGTACTCATGATAACATAATTCTTGCTGTTTTCTTGCTAATGCTGCGTTAGAACTGCTCCTTGTTGAACAGAATTGTAATTCTACCGTATTTGCACATATTAGAGGGTTTAAACTAATTACAATTGATTTGGGAGTTGCAGTCCTTGCTTGTTTTCTCCTTTCTATATCTTTAAAACACTTTACAAGATCACTGTTTACAAGATCTGCTCCAGAATCAGAAATGTGTGTTTGACAATGATTGCCTAGGGTGTGCAGTAATTTGGAAATAAATGTAAGGGAAATCCAAACCTCATATGCTCAGGCATTTTTAATAGTCTTTTCTTTTACTTTTCATTATGAAAATATTCAAAATAGAGAAAAGTAGAAAGAATAGTACAATAAACACCAAGATATCCACCACCTTTATTCAATTCAATAATTGCTAGCATTTTGCCATATTTTCCTTATCTCTATGTACATGGTCTTTTTTCTGAACCATTTTAAAATAAAGTACACTTATTATGATATTTTAGTCACTTCCAAAAAGTAAGGAAGTTCTCATACATGACCATAATTTCATTATTATATCTAAAATAGTTAATAATAATTTCTCAAGAGGATTTCATGGCCATCCACATTCAGATTTCCTCAGTTACCCCCAAAATGTCTTTTATAACTGTTTTGTTCAAATCAGGATCCTATTAAGAACCACGCACTACATTTGGTTATTATTTCCCTTGTCTCTTTTAATCTAGAATATCCCTTTTGAAGAGACCAAGTTGTTTGTTTTGTCCAATAATCCAGGTACTGGATTGGTATGATTGTGTCTTTGTAGTCCTGTTCAACTGGTTCCTCCAGCATTTCCTGTAAAATGGAACATAGGCTTAAAGGCTTATTTAGATTCAGGCTAAATATAATTGGCAAGAATACTGTGTACCTCTGTGACCTGTATGTTTCATCTGTGATCTGTGTACTTCACATTGCATCATATCAGGAGGCTTATTGTGGCCAATTATCTTTGTCTTTTAGTTTGGGGAGGGGAAAGCAAAAATAATATACGCCAGGTTCATGAGGCAAAATAATCTAAGACAGGGTCATGGCAGGACTAAAGGTGTGGAGAGGAATGATAACCAGCCCACAGGGATGCTGTCTGCTTCTGAGCCCTAAGCTTCAGGCTCACTTGCTCACCTGAGAGACACTCATCTTGATGGTATTAATGAAGGGAGGAAAAGACCCTCTCTGGGATCTGCAGACAAGTCCTCCTCTCTAGCTCAGAGAAGAGGAAGATCCCAGCATAGCCCCTGAACAAGTCTTTCTTGCTCCGTCCTGGGAGAAGTCTGGCCTGATTTTCTAACAAGGAAAGCAGTACAGCAACATTTACTTCATGGGAGCTACAGAGCTGTGAGAATTTAGGGTCTGGTGTACTTAAGTGGGCCCAGAGGCCAGAACACCAAAATTATTGTCTCTGTCAGCTCTAACACACCAGAAGAAGCCCAAAATGGCAGTAAGGAACCCTCTGGAAAGCTGGTGCAGAAATTTGGCTCCTGGAGTGCTTTTAAGTTTTTAGGTGCAGTAGCAGACACTTGAGGGGCCCAGGATTAACAGACCCAGTGGACAGAATTAGCCAAAGCAGTACAGTAGCACCTGGCAGCTCCAGGGTGGTCTGGAGCAGGATTTCTCAACCTAGCAACTACTGACATTTTGGACTGAATAATTCTTTGTTGTGGAGGCCACCCTCTGCATGGCAGGATGTTGAATGGCATCCCTGGTCTCTACCCACTAGATGCCAGCGGCACCTCCACCTGAGTTGTGACAACCAAAAGTTTCTCCAGACATTGCTAAATGGCCTGGGCAAGCGAAGAGGGGGCAAAATCGCCCCTGGTTTTGAATCACTGGTCTGGGGGAAGGATCAGTTAGGTAGCAGTAGGGTTTCCCACTGAGGGACTAACACCAGGCTCTATACTGAAATCTCTTACGTACATTAGTGCATCTCGTCTGGATAGCGGCTCTGTGAGGTAGGGGTACTGTCTCGATTTTTACAGCTGAGAAAATTTCTCAGTAAGGTTCTGTGATGTTGCTAAGGTTCTGACCAGTATCTATCCCACTTTAAATCTAATTCTCTATCCATATACCCAGCTGCCTCTCTTTCTGATAGCAGGGAGCAGCTGCCAGAATGCCAGCATCCCAGGCCTGGTTGCAGGCACTGAGCTTCAAAGTAGGTGAGGGGTGTGAGGGGAAGAACTGAAGGAGCGTTAGCTCGGGGCAGGGAGCAACTTCCAGCTCAGCATCATTAATCTGGTCATTTGGGGGCACAGGGAAGTTTCCATCAGTGGTCTTCCTGGGGCTGCTGCTACCTGGTCTGACAAAAGACGTGAGGAAAGGATAGCCAAGAGGGTTGCAGAGACCTGGCATGAGAGTTGGGAGAACATGGAACATGTGAAAAACATGAAGGGCAAACGTTTTGGGTCCCTGAGAAATAACGATGAGAAGATTATCCTTAAGGTCTCTGAGTAATGTATAAGGTCCTGGCTGCAAAGAAGCCTGAGATAATTCAGGAGTTGCAGTGTGAGAACAGTACCTGGGCAGACTGCACTTCCACGGAAACAGCATAGAGTTGAGAGAAGTTCATCGGATACCCTAGTTAGGAAGGAGGGGCAGGGCCTGAAGCACTGGGCCTGGAGGAGTCTGGAGAGCTGCCCCACTGCCAGTAGAACCAGTCAGATACACTGGGGCAAACACATATCTGAAGTGAAGCATTTTCCAACTACTCCAGCAGATCTTCCTCTTCTCTGAACTCCAGTTACTTTCACCAGTTCTATGCAGCTCGGCATTTAATTGTTCTCTGTTTTACAGAATCAGAAGTTTCAAGGTGGCACTTGTTTCAGGTATATTGGTCTTGTCTCCCTAACTGGACTGTAAACTCTTGTTTACGGGCAAGAACCAAGGCCTGTTTCTTTGTAGTCCCTTAGCACAATGCTGAGTGCATAAAGGTGTTCAGTAAGTTGTTAATTAATTTTAAAAGACAAATTACAAAAATAATCAAGGACAGGATAACTTTAAACCATTGAATAACATAGTAAACAGCAAAGGCTCAAGAAAGCTAGTAACAAGTATTTTTCAAAGTTTTTTCTGGAAACACTCATCCTACTGATCCAAGAGAATGTCATTTGCTCAACAAATGTGTATTGTCATCAACCCTGTGCCAGGCAATGTTCTTGAAGTTGGGAACATAGAAGTGAATAAGAAATCTCTGCCCTCGTGCAAGTCTAAGTTGCATGAAATTTTCTCTGTCATATTTCCCTGGATCCTGCTACCACACAAAGTTAAAGACAGATGGAAATTTTTCATAAAAGTAATACTCTAGTTTGTCTAATAGAAATATAATTCGAACTACATATGTGATGTAAAACGTTCCAGTAGCTACACTTTTAAAAAAATAAAAAGAAACAGGTGAAATTAATTTCAAAAGATTTTATTTAATTGAATATATCTAACATATTATCTCAACATGTAATAAATATCTTTAAATTATTAATGAGATCATTTACATTATTTTTTCTATTAGGTGTTCAAAATCCTGTGTGTATTTCATACAATAGCACATCTCAATATAGACTACACACATTCTGAGTGCTCATCAACCACATGTGGCTAGTGGCTACTATATTGAATAATGTAGATCTAGTTGTTTTTAAGTAGCTCATTTGATTAGCCAATCACTTCTGTGATGGTTATTTCAATATGTTAATAAAGCCAACTAAAGAGGAGTTAAATTTAGGCATTGACCCCTCTTCCCCTACACCTAGGAAATGTCTTTGGGGTCCTTAATTTAAATGCTATGTATTAATGTGAATTCCGACCCCCAGGAGCCTATCCTTCAAAACTTCATCCTTGGAAAGGTCTATATTGCCCTGACATAGTGAATATTTTTCTAGAATGTTCTAGCTATCCAGTAGTCCAGAAAGTACCACAACATTAAATAGTAATTTTCATTATTTATACAATAAGCTTGATAAGCAAGTTCAAGAAGGACCAGTGGGAATGAATAAAAAACCAAATCTCTGTTGTTCATCACACTTCCACAAAGTATAAAATAGTGAAATCCCCATCAAACCAACAAAAAAAATTAGCAACAAAAAAGTTTAATTGTATTCCTACTATGAAACAAGTTTCTTTTTATACTTTTATTCCATATGATTAAGATAATTTATATCTAACATGAATATTTATCTTCAGCACATCTTATATTATGGCCGCAGCCAGCTGAGCATAGAAAACAAGTTCATTTCGGTTCCAAATAGTTTTGGTTTCTTATGTGCTTTGGTAAAAAAGAGAAGATTATAACAAACAAGAAATAATGTAGAGTAAAAACGGAGATTACACTGGATTAGGAACATGAAACCTGGCTTCTAGCTTCTAATACCTAGTTCTCTACAAGCCAATTGGATAGCTGAGGACATCACTGTCATTTAACCTCTTAGGACATTATTAATCTTACCTGTAAAATTGGAGGGAGAGGTGAGGATGAGACTGCTTTTGGACTACATGATTTCTCAAGTTGCTGAAACTTTTTCAGCAAAGTTTTCAATGGCTCAAATTCAATATACACAATACTTAGATTATAGTGAAGGCATGTTCCATTTATTAACCACACTTATTGTGAGAAGAAAAAAACTCCATTTGAAAACATGAAGAAAATGGGGACAGTGTATTAAATGATGAAATGAGGCAAATTGTCTTTACTATGAGGAATCTGAGGGACTACATTATTACTCTTCTATAAAGTGAGAAGGCCAAATGGTGTAGGGGGAAAGAATTTTGAATCAGGAAATCACAGTTCTAGCCCTAAATCCATCTCTAACTTTTTAATTTTGTAAAATCCCAATGTCTGCGATCACACCTTCTATAAAATGGCATTAATTCATTCTAAGGGAGTCTATGTGAGAGTCAGAAGAGATAATATACTTAATAGCACTTTGAAAAGTTGTGCAAATTTAAGATATCAGCATTAGCATAATACATCAGGAACTATCTCTAGGATACTGTTCACAATTCATGGTTTTAAACTAACTGGTTCTGGAAAAGTTATTTTTTAACCATGAAAAAATGAATGCAGAATATGTCAGAGAATTATATAACAAACACTCATGTACCCTCTACCTGGAATTCAATGTAAATGGTTTGATCAAAACATCAGGTCATACACCTTAAATATATACAATTTTTATTTGTTAATCATACCTCAATAAAAGTGGAAACAAAAAATGTAAATTGTTTTTCATATTTGCTTCAGATTTTTTTTAAAGATATAAAACTTTGCAATAACATAAAGTCTTCTTTAGCGCTTTCTGACCTATTCCATACTAGCCTCTAATGAATGTTGTGTTTATCATTCCAGTCCATATTTTTATACTTTATTATAAAAATGTACGTCCATAAATAATGAAGTATTGGTTTATTTTAAAAAGTTACATACATTGTAAAATTCATATCATATACACTCATTTTGAACTTCACATTTGTATTTATAATCTAACCATATTGATACTTATAGTTCTAGTTTGAGTGCTGAATAGTGACCATCTATGAATATATGTTCGTTTATCCACTAAAAAGTATTATTTAGACATAAAGTATTTACTGGGTTATAAAATAAAACCATAGGAAATGTTTAGATGTGGAAGAGACCTTGGAGATCATCTGGTACAGGGTTTCTGAAGCTGCAGTTCATAGAACCTCTTCCATGAATGAGATTTAGGAGGCCTAAGAAATTTTGAGCATCCGTGGGATGAGCATTTTCTGCAGAAATGGCCAAAGCTTTGATCATATTCTCAAAGAGATAAATGTGTTAAATAGTTATGTCCTAAGAGAGTGGAGAGCATGTGGTCTAGTTCCATTCTCTCATTTGACATGTAAGAAGACTGAGCTCCAGAGAGGTTAAGTAATTTACACAAAATCATAGTGATAATAGAGCCTGTTCACAGACCCAGATCTATGTATTGCTTTTTCAGCACGCCACATGGGTGGGGTTTTGTGCCTGCTTGTTTGTTGATTTCTTATACAATATAATATGAGTTAATTTCCTTTCAACTTTTTAGTCTACAAAGTACAATTCAATCTTTTTTTCTCTTTTAATTATTATCCACTGCTGGTGATGAGGTAGTAAAATTGGTATACTCCTATATTACTGGTGGTGTTGTAAATTGATATAAATCTTCTGGAAAATAATATGAGATGATGAAATGCCAATAAAACATTCATAGCCTTTTGGCTCAATTGTTTTTATATTGAGAAAAAAATTCCTAAAATCGGACAAAGCCACAAGCACAGAATGTTCATCAACACAGTATTATTTGTAATAGTGGAAAATATCCACTAATAGGATAATGGATAAATCATGGTTATGTCCACTCAGTTGAATACTATGTAGGCAATTAAAATCAAAGTTTTATATAAAAAAAAAACACAACAGGATGAAATACTTACAACATAATATTAAGTGAAAAAAAGATACAAAGTTGGCTTACATTATGACGACAATTTTGTAAAAAGTCTGCACAGGAGAAAAAACTAGAAGTAAATACAACAAATGATAACTGGCCATTTAATTTTTCTTTTCTTGATGCAAAATCTTGAGTAGTTATGGTCATAACTTTTAAAAAACAAATTAAAACAATACTATCACTAGATGCAAATACAATGAATGTTAATGTTTTCATCATCTTCAAAACATTCAGAGATACTTTCTTTTTGTAATACAATTTCATAAGCATTGGAATGCTGTCTTCAGAATTATGTGTAAGATTACCAATTACAAGTTCGTTGATTGCTCACAAGTCAGCTGGCCAAACAGTGACTCAATTTCTATATACAACGTTGGACACTGATTTCTGTATTGTTGTCCTTAAGTTAATAGAATTGGTTTCTGCATTTACTTGACAAAAATCATCATTTTGTAATCATATGTTATGTAAGAAATTAGGAAGATATTTTTCTGAACGCAGTTTTCTTTTTAATATTTTGATGTTTAAATTTATTATTTCAGTTTAAACATTTTCTTGATCTAGGGTCTGCTTTAGGATTTTGTCATATGTTCTTATTCTGATATTTCTGTTTAGTTGAGCTATCAAATTAGAACAAGCATGTGTTCATCTAAAATCAATTCATTTCCAGTTTCTACACACACACACACACACACACACACAAATATTTTTGTTTCTTTCCTTCCTGGTCAATAAACATTTATAGCGATATATATATCGCGTATATATAGCATATATATATGGTTGCACACGAGCAAAACCAGCAGGGGGCGAAATACAATAGGATTAAATTTGACAAACCATATAGATTTTTCTTGCTTTAGTGACTGAGCAATAACAAAAAATCCAGCACCTCCACAAAGCAATTGGTACTCCAATTTAAAGTGATGCAGTCTCCGTATATCTTACAGCGACTGAGTTGTAAAGAGACAAATGCGTGCCTATTTTAGCGCTCCAAGTTAAGTTGTCTAGAACATTGCAGAGGCGGGACCAACCCTGATGAACTGCTTTTGTCCTTATCTTTCCCCTGATTTGTATAATTCCTCCACTCAAAGGGGTGGCCACTTCCCTGTGGCTGAGGGGGTGTTTTCCAACCTTGTTTCTTCGCGTAGCTGATGAGCTTTGCTATTCCGGAACGATTTTAAATCATTCAAATTGCCGGTGCAGGTTTGGCGAAAGTGAGCAGAATGAGCACGCGGTAGGGCTCAGGATTGCAGGATAGGACCCCGGGCTCATCATCCCGGACGATAACAATAATCCTTGCAGCCTGGCGGTCTGGTTTTTACAGTGGCCGGTGTTCTACATTACAAAGGAAGGGGAAAGGTTGTAAAAATGCAAATGACCAAAACTGATGATAGAAAAATGTTATGACCGCTGTTAAAGAAACGCGGAAGTCGATTTGATTTCTTTAGTTTCATCGAATAGTCTTCCGCAGCATCTATGAAAAATGACCACCGTCTCAATACGTTAGCAAAACCCCCCAATTTTTTTGTTGTTGGTCTCGAAGACGATTTGTCAGTTCGGCAGCTGCTTTCCCTCTTGGTTTCCATTTTAAATTTGATTTAATTCTTCTTTGTTATTTCAATATATCAGCTTCCTCTTCTGTCAGCTTAAATTAGAAAGAGGAAGGGACTTAGACGGTGAACGAAAAAGTCGTTTTTCGGGGCGAAAAGGGCAAGCTGATAAGTGCTCTCCAGCAGGTTTTTGGTGGAGAAGATAGGGTTCCGTATTTCAAAACCTTTGCAATTTTTACTTGGAGAGTAAGAGACTTAACTCAGTCCTGAGCTGAACGTTGACGTTAGCCGGCTAAGGAGCACCTGTCCCTCTCCCGGAGCGCTGCCTCAGGAATCCCGGAGTGCGAGAGTACTTCTTTTTCCCTCACAGCTCGATGACTCGCGAGGAAGTCAAGAAAAAGGGCAGCTTGCCCGCACCCAAAATGGCGGCCGGCGCTCTGAGCGACGGCGCCTGCGCAGGGGTAAGCGTTCTGTGACACTGATTCCCCCGGAGTGTCCTCCCCCCCACCCCCCAGCACCCACTAGCGCCCGGCCCCGACCTAGCCACCTGCGCCCGGAAGTGACGTGTCGGCGGCAGCGGTTCTCCCGCTGCATGATGGGAGAGTGTGTGGAGTGGGCGGGGGGTCTCCGCGGAGGAGGAGGCGGAGGCGGCGGCGGCGGCGGTGGCGGCGGCGGAAGAGGGCGGAGGGTAATGGGATGGGGGTCTCGCGGCAGCGCTGAAACTCCGGGTGGGCGTCCATGGCGCTGCTCTGCTGACAGGGCTGAGAGCAGCCTGCCTTCCGCTTTCACCAGCTCCGCGTCCGAATAACCGGTCTTTCCCCGGGGAGTCAGTTCCTCCTCGGGCCCCTGAGCCATGCCCATCGAGGCCGCCCCGGACGAGCCAGGTAAGCGCCACCGCTCCGCTCCCCCAGCCGCGCGGGGGAAAGAGGATGGGGGACCCGGCCCAGCCCACCGGCCGGATCCTCGCCCGGGCCGGGGGCACCTGCCGCGGAGCTGGGGGCTGCGGGGACGGTGCCGGCTCTGCGGGCCTGCGCGCTCCGGGCTCTGTCCTTTTCCACGGCGGGTGCGGGGACGCCGGCGGCGGCGCCCGAAGCACACGGCCCCTCCTTGCCATCGCGGGCACCGGCCGGGGAAGTGAGAGCCTTTCCAACGTCCCCGGCTGCCAAGGTCTCGCCCTGCCCCGCAGCTTCCACCTGCCTACAGCTCCGCACCGGCCGCTCACTCCCGGGAGCTTGTTGAGAAGTTTGGGGCTTTGCTCCGGCTTCCTCTTTCTCTCTCCCCCTCCCTCGTGACAGGTGTAAACACTGACTGCTTCTCCCAGGCCCTAGGCCAGCAGCGACCAGAATGTGATGCTTCCTAGGGTCTCTGAAGCAAGCGGATTTTGAGTCCTCCAACAGGCAGAGGAGACGGCACCAAAGGTCCTTCATCCCTTCCTGAGAGGACCTTTTCTGCTCCCTTCTTGCACTCCTCAAGAAATAGTCTGCGTCCCCTCCCCAGACTGCGTGCGAAAAGTTGGACCATTATACTTTAAGTGTCCTGTTTGGCACGTGCTACGTCTTGCTTGGGCAGGGGACGGAGTATAGGGTGAACGGTGGTAGGATCCTTTCACCATTAGGAAAGTGCTGAGAATGACTAGGTTTTTCTCTTGTTGGTTAATTCAAGTTACAGCTTGGTTTCCCACTGAATCTTCTTTTGGGGCCGAGGGAAGGACTAACCCCTTCATGGAAATATTTTACTAGGGAGCAAATGAAACAAAATCAGTAGTTCCGTTTCAAAGTTCTCACTTTAGGAGAAGAAAAGTAAAACTTTACTTTTGAACTTTAATCTTCCCTTTCACCAGCTACGTTTTAGCTTTTTTGGTAGATTGGGAGGGCGAGACAGTCTAATCCTTGATGTTACATTTAATTGTTGCTTTCTGTTAATTTTTAGACATGGATATATGCTAAACTCTAAGGGAAACAACTGTTCAACGCTATTGTGTTGGCATAATCTACACAGTTTCTCTACATTTTATATGCTTTGCCAACTTAAATATTGGCTTTTGTAGTACTCATTTTTAACTCTTTGCAGAAGTAGATGTGTTTAAACAAAGTATCTATGGTAGTCTTCTAAATTTTGTCCACGATGATATTTCACATGTATTAAAAAGCAGATCCTGTGTAAAACATCTAGGCAAGTAAATGTTACCTATTAAATGCTCATTAGATCGAATTCCTCTGTTTATCATTATATTCATTAATCTTCAAGGCATAGACACCCTTTTCTAGATATCTATTAAAAGTATGGATATTCACATAATATGTAGGACATTAAATTTTAGTGTTTTCTGGTCTTTTGACCTAGAGACTATTATAAAAATAATCCTATAATCAAAGCAAAGAAAATGTATCCACAGTTGCATTGATAAATTTTGCAGAATCCAATTGTCTACGAAAATCTTGTAATCTAGGTGAATCCTATTTTAAAACATCATTTTAAATTCTCATTTTTTTTCTACTTATAGTAAGTTAAAAACTTGTTCAGGAAAATAGTGAAATTTATCAAATAATGTTTTATTTTGTGTGAAATTCTAACGTGCCTTCCTTAACAATCTAAGAAGTCTTTGAATAGCATCTCATTGAGGGATTACCCCTTCTCTCCCAAGCCTACCCCCAAAAACTCATAAAAGGAGGACATTAAATTTTTAGGCATTTTTAAACAGTCATACATTATTTAAACCAAACGTTGATATTCTTATTTAATTTTACCTACAATTTGTAAGTTAAAAAATACCCTTTTCTCTCTATGCTTAGCACTTTCAATTCCTCTTTAAGTAGGCTAGTGAACCTTTCCAGCCTGAAATTTATAAGTATTTCTGGTTTCTACACAATTTTGGAACTATCTGGTGTTATATGGAGTATATATACATTTCACTTTGGTAATTAATCTTTTCTCAATCAGTATATATATACACGCATACATACACGTACACACACAGTCACAGATTCTTTTGCAACTTTATATGATAGTTACTAACGCTGGTATACACTACTTCCTGTGAGCAAGATACTTTTCTTTTTTTTTTTTTTTTTTGGCTGTGCCATGCGGCTTGCGGGATCTTAGTTCCCTGGCCAAGGATTGAACCCAAGCCCTCGGCATTGAAAGTTCAGAGTCCTAACCACTGCATCGCCAGGGAATTCCCAGCAAGATACTTTTCTAAGTGATTTATATGCAATATATTAACTCATTTAGTCCTCACAACAACCCTGTAAGCTAGGAGGTGGTATCCCCACTTTTCAGAAAGGAAACTTAGGCACAGAGATGTTAAGTAACTTGCCTGAGGTCAAACAGCTGGTGACAGAGCCAAGATATGACAGTTTTATTTTTCATATTTATATACTCTTTATGTAGTTTTTAAAACACGCCAATACGATATATTTTATGGGAATCGTATAACATGTAGCAAAAGTATGAAAACATGCATTGGAATGATAAATTCCAAATCAGTTAAAGTTACCTCTGGAGAACTGGAGAGGAATAAGGGATCTAGGAAGAGTCCATGGTTTTTCAGCCATAACTGTACTGTCTTTAAAATAAATCTGAAGCAGATTTGGTAAAGATTAAGATATAACACAGCCAGGTGGTGTGCACTTGATCATTCACTGTATGTATTTTTCTAAACTTTGTTGTATGCTTGAAATCATAATAAAATACAAAGTTCAGGTTTTTCATTTAAAAACAAAGGATCACTCTCATCTTTCAGCAGTGTATATTTAAAAAGAGGACAGGAAGGAGTTAGTGTTATTTTGTGTTGATTTCCTTTTAAAATACAAGGAGCTTTTAATTTGAAAATATTTGAATTAAGAATTGTTGCCCTCCCAAGGGTCCTCTGCAGTAACTTCCCTTGCCTGGGCTCTTCTCTAATTGCTGCCAACCATCTCAACAGCCCTGTATCACACTTCTAATTTCTGTTTCTGGCCTTAGCCTAGGGTAGGACTTATAGGTCTCAATTAGATGTATTCCCTGGGAAAGAGAAAAGGAAGACACTATATGTGGGGAAGAAGCAGGGAAGTAAGGAGTTTGGGAAAAGTGAAAAAAGAGGAAAAATAGGAGATTTAAGACTCCATCCTATCATTCCTCAGTCACCACCACCCCTATTCCAAATAACTAACTTAAAGGTTGTCTGTATGCTCAAAGCCTAATTTACAAGCACTATTTTGGTGAGTAGTTTCCAGAGGAAAATTAAGTAGTAAATTAGAATAAATTCACTGCATGTTCTATTTATGTAAATATTTACAATATGCCACGAACCATTTCAATTAAATATCTACTAACATCATGGTGTTTTCTTCCTTTCATTCATACAGCAGATACCTATTGAGTACTCACTATATGTCAGGCGCTGTTCTAGGTGCTAGGGTCACTGAAATGATCAAATTAAAAAAAAAAAATAGCCCTTATAGAGCTTCACTTTCTTGGCATTTGTATATGTGTGTGCACATGCATGTTTGTGTATGTGTATTGGAATCAGAGATTTAGAGTGTGAGAGGGCAGTGTTGTAGGGCTTCATAGAAATTCTAATGTCTTTGGTTTTTTACTGTGTGAGATGGGAAGCTATTGCAGGGTTTTTGAGTAGAGATGTGACATAATCTATCTTTTAAAAGGATCTGTCTGGCTGTACAGACAGATCTTACTGCTGTACAGTAAGTAGATTATAGGAGTGCAAGAGTGGAAGCAGGAGGATTTCATTAGGAGTTGGTGACTAATACAGCTAAATGATCATTTTGTAATGAATACAAATGTCAAATCTGTATGTAGTACCCCTGAAACTAACAATATTGTACATAAACTGTATTTCAATAAATAAATAATACATCAAAAGTTAAAAATAAATAGATGATAGTAGTGGCTTGAACCAAGATGGTAGCAATAGAGATGAGGAGAAGTGGTAGGACAGTTACTAGAATTGGAACCTCTAAGATTTTCCCCATTGCTAAACTCAAAAAACTCAGAGGTACATACTCCCTTCTGAAAAGTCAAGGCCCACACAGCCTACTTTCCCAGCATACTGCCTACTCGCTTCATATATCCTACATTCCAGCCAAACTCTGTGATGTGACTTCCTGCTCTTTGACAGTTGCCCCATGCTTTATCTTTAGTGCCTGCCGTTTCCTCTGTTAATTAAAATCCTTCGCATTTCAAATTCTCTTTCATGAAGTTTTTTTTTTTTCCCATTTTCACCACTCTTTCCAGTCAAGTGAGATCTTTTTCTTAGAATCTTTAAAACCACATTTTACTTTATTTGGTGTTTATATTCTGCCTTGTATTAATTACTTTTACTGTCTTCCTATATTGGTCCTCATAATTAATTATAAGTTTCTTTAAGTTGTGGCTCCATTACTCAGTCCTACCCCTTATAGAACCTATCACATGTAGCAGATGCTCAGTAAGGTGCGTGCGTTTTTGTGTGTGTGTGTGTGTATAGTTTAATTTTTTAAGTCTTATTACAGAAGCATACAGAAGCATCGTAGAAAATAGTCAATCAAAAAAAAAATTACATTCCCATTACCCAGGAATCCCACTGTAAACAGTTCAGTGCATATCTTTCCACACATATATTTATGTATGTGTACTTTTTACCAGAATGAAATCTTATCATACAGACTGTTTTGTAGGTTGTTTTGATTTAGTCAGTTAGACTCCCTTACCACTTCAAGAAATTTTCATCTAAACTAATATTCAAGGCCATATTCAAATTCTTCCCCAGTTGACTCAAAAATATCCCTTTACAGCTGACTTGGCCAAATCAGCATTCACTCCATATTCTTCTGGTTATTAAAATTATGAAAGGGTAATACACTTTTACTATAGAAAATTTGGAAAATGTGGAAAGTGTAAAGAAAACTGGTATGCCTCTTAGTGGCAAATATCCATCTGTTTTAACACTTGGGACAGAGTAGCACTCAATAAATATATATATTTAAAGGAATAATAGAAAAATATGTCATTAGTCATC
This sequence comes from Balaenoptera musculus, assembly GCF_009873245.2. NCBI lineage: Eukaryota > Metazoa > Chordata > Mammalia > Artiodactyla > Balaenopteridae > Balaenoptera > Balaenoptera musculus. The sequence continues at coordinate 35,563,083 of NC_045797.1, read as the reverse complement.
ACACTACAAAAAGATAACTGAACATTTTGGTTTACATTTAGTTTTGTTTTTTTCCCTATGGATATACGAGTTTCATACACACATACATATATGAATGAATCATATTGCATCTCGGTGAACAAGTTTGTAGGTAATTTGGTTATTTTCATAGGACTGAGTCTTAGAAGTGGAGTTACTAAATCATAGGGAAAGCCAATTGCTTTCTAAGAGGTTGTAATAAAATCACTCCTACTAGCAATAGTCGGGAGCACCCATCTTCCTGTAATCTGCTCAGATGGTCAATAAATACGCAGTTTTAAAATTGTTTACCTGAATTTTTATTTTGAATTTAGGCTTTTCAGCAGCGTGGAATGTTTGCATAATTTAAAATGTTTTGAAGGGTTTAAACGTGAGACATATCCTTGTTGATAGAGGTTAAAATTGTTTAATGTCATGCTCTTTTAAAAATAGCTCTGATTCTGTTAGCAAGCTATTTATGTACAAGAAATAGGATATTATTTTCTAGAGCTATGTTGTGCAATACGGAAGCCAGTGGCCACGTGTGCCACTTGAAATAAAGCTAATCCAGAGTAAGATGTGCATTAAGTATAAAATACACACCAGATTTCAAAAACTAATGTAAAATATAGATTTTACATTGATTACATGTTAAAATAATAATATTTTGATACTTTGGGTTAAGTAACATATATTAAATTAATTTCACCTCTTTTTTAATTGGCTACTGGGAAATTTTAAATTGTATATGTGGCTTTATTGTATTTTGATTGGACAGTGCTACTCTAGAGTATGACATTTTTACCTATGGAAAAGAAATGCAAGATAACGTCATTGTTCCAGAAAGTAGTTAATAGTTTTCTTAAAATTACTTCCTACATTTAAGCCTGTCAGTGTGTTTTTCCCAGTATACTCAGTTTGCACATTTTTCAAATTATGTTTTTTATTACAAACTATAACTTATTGCAGTTCTTATGCTCTGAAGGAAATATGTGTAGTAGGAATTGGGGGAGGGTGTTAGGAAACTTACTTGAGGAATTGATACCTCTTCTAAGAATTGAAGCATGTGTGGGCATGTTTTATGCAATAGGATTGTAGGTGCAAAGGCCTTGTGGCACAAAAGAATGTTATTGTCTGACTTTCAAAAACTGAAAGAAGGCCTAGTTTAGAGCATTGAGAACAATAGGGGAAGGGAGAAGGAATCTGTGATGGAGAGATGGGAATGGCTTAGACTTTATTAAAGATTTTTAAAAAATCTTTATCACAAGCAGGGGATTGATGTGAACAGATTGGCTTTTTTTTTTAAGTTTATTTGTTGTGATTGTTTATGAGATATTTCTATATATATATATTTACATTTATTTTATTTATTTATTTTTGGCTGCATTGGGTCTTCATTGCTGTGCTCCGGCTTTCTCTAGTTGCAATGAGCCCCGGGGGCTACTCTTCATTGCAGTGCACGGGCCCTTCATTGCGGTGGCTTCTCTTGTTGCGGAGCACGGGCTCTAGGCGCGCGGGCGACAGTAGTTGTGGCGCGTGGGCCGGTAGTTGTGGTTTGCGGACTCTAGAGCACAGGCTCAGTAGTTGTGGCACACGGGCTTAGTTGCTCCACGGCATGTGGGATCTCAAACCCGTGTCCCCTGCAATGGCAGGCAGATTCTTAACCACTGCACCACCAGGGAAGCCCAGATTGACTTTTTAAAAGATTACTTGGGTTGGGCATGATTGAATACTAATCAGGGAGACTAGTTTAGATAATGGAAGCTTACACCAGAATGGAGTCAGGGGAGTTGGAAGGAGGTACAGGTATTCCAAAGTTGAGAGATTCATGAGATAAAAATAATTCTTTAGAGATAGTGGAGGGTGGGGAGCTTTGTCAAGAATGGCTCTGAAGTTTCTGGCTTAGTGACTGGGTGGGTAGTGGGGTCATCAGCCCAGGGTTAGAGAGCTCTGGATGAGGACCAAGTTTGAGGAAGAAAAGCTTGGCTTCTGTTCTTCTTAAGCCCAGTTCCAGGTCTTTGAGGACCTCAAGTGGAGAGGACTGTAGAGAATTGGCTTGGCTGGACTGGGTTTCAGGTTTGAGGGCTGGGCTGCAGGGAAAAATCTGGGAGTCCTAGAATGTACTAATTAAACCTTAGGTGGATGAGATTGTTTGAGGGAGAGTTGAGTAAGAACAGAGCCTAGATGAAACCTGGAAGAACTTATGCCACTAATTTGAGTATGTTCAGTACTTACAAGAAAATATCAGTTTGTTTTGAATCCTACTTGTAAAAGTGAAAGTAAGGAGTAAGTTGGATCAAATAAGTTAAATACTTCTGTTTGACTTATATGTATTTGAGTAGATAATCTAACACAATTCTTATTTGATTATTTGGAAACATACCTTTTTCCTGCAATAGAAAACAAACTGGGCTTCCCTAACATCAAACAGGCTGGGAATATTTATGAATAAGTATTGGTATTTTTGCTATATTAGTAGATCTAAGGAAAAATTATGTAATTATCTCCATAAATACTGAAAAGTCACTTTAAAAACCCATTTTCTGATTTTTTTTAAACAAAGCAACTTAAAATAAGAATTACTAGAAAATTCTGTAATATGATAAAACATATATACCTCAAACCAAAAATCAGTACCTTAATTCAGTATCCTAATTAAGGGGAAATACTAGATGCCTGCTATCACCACTACTACTAAATCTGGTATTGGAGGCATTAGCCAACACAATCAATAAGGAAAAAGAGACAAGAATTGGAAAGGAAAAGGTCAAACTACCCCAGTTTGCTTATGATGTGATGGTATACTGTACAAGTAACAAGAGCTTTCAATTTTATAAACAGTACTCAGCAGTTAGAAAATAAGACATGAGCAGAAGAAAAAAAAAGGTAAAGTACCTAACAATAAACTTAATAATAAATGTAAAAACCCTACATTGCTGTTTCAGTTTTATTAACAATTCTGTGTTTAGGTAATAGAAATCATTCTAAGTCATATCTTCTTATTCTTTAAATGCTGACTTCCAATGATACTTTTCAAAGTAAGACTTCTACGAGTAGGATCTTTAATATTTGTATACATCTTAATGAGACCACAGTTTTTTAAATGGATGAAGTGAATAACATTCCTGCCTCACCCACCCTCCCAAGTGGACATTTTTGTTGTTGTTTTCTTCTCGGTCATTGCTTATGTTTTTGTAGTATTTTCTTTTTTGCTGTGGTTTATCATCTCGCATAATAATTGTTTATTGTGTGCATGCAGAAATGTTGACCTGGAGTATTTGCAGATAAAACACATCTGCTATAGCAACACTCAAAATCTGAAGCATTGATTAATTTTCTCTCTTAAAGCTTTCATTTTTAGTAGCTATTTATAAAAAGTAATGAACCTATCATTAAGAAATAATTTAACACTCTCTCTCTCTCTCTTTTTTTTTTTTTTTGGCCATGCTACACAGTTTGTGGGAATCTCAGTTCCCCCCCAGGGATCTAACCCGGGTCATGGCAGCGACAGCCCAGTATCCTAACTACTAGGCCACCAGGGAACTCCCTAACTCTTTTTACATTGAATATTTTTAATAGCATCTTTGTTCCTTAAAAAAAAATTATACAGGAGATTCAGATATCAAATTCAAATTTTCTCTTAGCTAAAGCCAAACAGAATGTTTGACTATTCATTACGTTTTACTTGTAGTTAAATCATGATTTCTTCTTACTCCTTTCCATATTTCAGACTCATTCCTCTATATCATAATGAGCCAGCAGATGATAGCATTCTGTCTCATTAAGTTTCAGAAGTTTACTTGAAGCACAGTACAAGTGTTACACCTGAATAAAATGTACAGATTTTTATCAGATAACCAGTGACCTTGGTTTCTGGAGGTGGAGAAAAGTTTCTGTTGTTGCTGCTATACACATATTCATTTCTTAGTGTTCAGCTGCAAGTGAAACTGTGATTAATTTTTTAAACGTGGGGTTTTTTTTCCCAAGAATTCTATAACATTTAAATTATATAGATAATTATAAATGTTTCAAGGATTAGTGCAGTAATTTAAATTTGATCCTTTAAGGAACTTTTCCAATATTCATTTTTAAGAAAAGTACTAATTTATCGTGAAGTCCTTGTTTTTGAAATCTTAAGAGAGTTAAATTTTGTAGTGATATTCTCATGTATGTGTACTGACAGAACTTTAAGAAATATTTGTACAATCAAATCACTGTAAGGGAAAACTTTTTTTATAAGAAAAAGTACTATTTCATTGATTTACCTATATTAATGAGTTCAGCAGTGAAGTTTAGAGATGTTTATGTTATCCCCCGAGTTATGAAGTCCAGTAATATTTATATTCTCTGGAAGCTTAACACAGTGGTTCTTAACCTTCGCTAACCATCAGAATTATCTTTGAAACTTTTTTTTTAAATACAGATATTCAGGCCCACCTATTCTATTAAAAAAATACTTAATACAAAGCTAAGATTGAAACACATTGGTTTATAGCCTACTAGAGGAGAAAAACATGGAAATAAATTTGATTCACTTTGTTAAATGTAATAAAAGAGATAGATATAAAGAAGAATTAATTCAGACATGCAACCTGACATAATGAAAAGAACACTGATTTTTTTAATGTTAGAATCCTGCTGCATAACTCTTTGTGGGACCTTGAGCAGATTTTTTGACCTCTCTGAGCCTGTTCCTTTATCTAAAAATGGATATTTGAGATTAAATTGGATAGTGTACGAATAAGTACCTTGCACAGTTCCTATCACATAATAACTTGATAAATATTGGTGATATCACTTCACAGAAAAACTCTATGCCTGAATAGGGTTTTGAAGGCTTAGTAAATGGGTTTTCTGGACAGATAAGAATAGTAAATTAGAAGAAGTGGCGTATGTGACAACCTAGAGGTAACGTAGTGCCAGTGGAGAACCCAGGGGGTAGTGTTGTCTGGCTGGAGGAAAGAGGGAGTGTCTTGGCTATATGGCTAAGATAAGGAGTTTCAAGTGGACTACAGGAATCCTGGCCAAAAATAATGAGACCCTGAAATACGATATTGGTCGTGGGATATTAAATACAGGAAGAGTTGTTAAGGACTTAATTTGTGGTTCATTTAATTTGAGGGAGGGAGATGGCAAAGAGGGAGCAGTCAGAGGTAACACTCAGATTTCCGGACTTAGAGCTCAGAATGTTATAAGAACGAGTGGTTTCTGTTTGTTCTTTGAGTGGAGGTTGACTTCAGTTTTGGAATTGGAGGATATGAGTTGTACTTGGGACATCCAGGTAGAGAGATTCAAAAAGGCAGTTGGGTAGGCAGAGGTTGGGCAGCCACAGATAGATAGAGGTTTGGCCATAGTGAACATACAATATCAAACAAAATGGGGAAGAGACCTCTCAGGGATAAGAATATGAGGAAGCCAAGGCCTGGGGAACATGGACATTTATGAGGCAAGCAGAAGAAGCAGATACACTGAAGGAGGAGAAAGAAAGGATATGATAGGTAGGAGGAGAATCAAGAGAGAATGCCTCTTCAGAAAGGCTTTTTCACTTAAAAATGTGTTTTAGACACCTTTCCCTATTAGCAATATAGCTTTATCTTTTTAAAAAATGGTTACAGTTTCTATTTACCCTAATTCCTTATTGATAGATATTTAAGTCGTTTTCAGTTGCTTCTTTAAAAACAAACAATGCAGGAATTAACATTTTGTGGAAATATCTTTGCATACTTATATGAATGCATCTGTGGAATACATTCTTGCAGATGAAATTGCTTAGTCAAAAGAATATGCATTATAAAATTTCTGATATATTACTAAATTGCCTGGAATATGTGAACCAATATATACTCCCACCAGTAGTATCTTTAATTTTATCTTTAAAGTGGCTTGCTTCCTAGATTGAGGGTAGTATGAATTTGAAAAATAAATAATATTTTTTATTTATTACTTTTATGTAAAATTCTTTAAAGAGAAAGGGAATACTTTGATTTTATCAAATTACTTGGTTCATTCAAATAACATAATTTAAGAATGCATTTTGTCCTTGAATGCACCAGATCAAGGAGTTCTTTGTTTTAAAAGAAGCTCTGTTTCCTCTTCTTATATGCTGGAAGCAATAATTGGATTTAGAGGAAGTGAATCAGAAGGAAGGAGAATGATAATATTATTGTGAGGTGAATTAAACTTGAACAGAATTAATGGATGCAAACAGTTCTTGTCATTGTTGTAGACATAATGACATAACCAACACAAATTCTGTGCTAAGATTTTAGACAGAAATATTTTGATTTTTTTTTTCTTCTTATATAGACTTTAAGCAATGGCCCCAAGACTGGAAAATGAGTTATTCTTATAAAGCTGATCATAGGAGAGTCAGTGCCTTAGAAAATACCCAGAAATACTGCAGAAGTTTTAAGTTGCCCTAAATTGTACTGCTTACATAATTTAAAGGTAAAAACTATGGACAAATTTCACAGCTTGTTTTTATTTTGTTTAATTACCTGACATTGTTCACAGTACCAGTATGGAACTACCCACTGCCTTTTCCTAACTTCAGTGATACAAACAATATTAGGGGGAAATTGAGGTTAATTTTGGTCATTTTCTCTAAACTCCTTAGTATCCTTTTTGTCAGACTTTTTTTTTTTTTTTTTTTTTTACACTTTGGGTTATGACCTCTTTCTGGTTTGTAAAATTCGCTATAGGGGATCATGACCAGCTTTTAAGAAAAAATGCAATAGAACTAAAAATATCAAGAGTACACAGAGTAACAGTAAATACTGAAACTTTTTTTTTTTTTAATTTATTTATGGCTGTGTTGGGTCTTCTGTTTCTGTGCGAGGGCTTTCTCTAGTTGCGGCAAGCGGGGGCCACTCTTCATCGCGGTGCGCGGGCCTCTCACTATCGCGGCCTCTCTTGTTGCGGAGCACAGGCTCCAGGCGCGCAGGCTCAGTAACTGTGGCTCACGGGCCTAGTTGCTCCGCGGCATGTGGGATCTTCCCAGACCAGGGCTCGAACCTGTGTCCCCTGCATTGGCAGGCAGATTCTCAACCACTGTGCCACCAGGGAAGCCCTTTTTTTTTAATGTATATGTTTCTACTGTGAGTTACAGAGGGGAAATTTTTGAAAAATTCTGCTTTATACAATAGGCTAATTCTCAAGTCATTTGTAACCAAAGGTATAATAGTACATTGTAAATAATAAATGTCTGTTTTTTGTTTTTTGTTTTTTTTCCTTTTTACCCTTTAGTCTTTCTACCTCTTAGGAGAAAGTAAAACTTTAAACCAAGCAATAACACCATTAAAAGGTCAACTAGCTAGAAATTTGTTTGTAATGGGAATTCCTTCCATAGTTTCCATGAAGTTATCAGTACAGGTAGATCCACTTGTGGTAGTACCTGTATATCACACACACACACACACAAGACACACACACACTCATGAGCACTGTTTTGGAATGTGTTTACATTTGATTTTTCAGATATACAAAGCTTTTGTTTTATGATAATTTACCCCAAGAATGCCATTTATGTTATTGTCTGTGGATAATTTATGACTATTTCTAAGCCTGGTTCATTGTCTGGTTTCCTTCTGTTACCTCATGTGTCTCTGGGTCATCTTCTCAATTGATGGGTGGTCAGGGAACAAATTAAAGTAAAACTAATAGTACTTGGGAAAGACATCATTTGTGAGGTAAATCTTCTGTTACATAGGTCATAGTTTAAGGCCAAATTTGTGAGTTTTAGATTATCTAGGACATTGCTTTCTTTCTCATTAGCTCAGATAATTGAATTCTAACTGCATTTGGTTGCAGTTTTATAACTTTAGCTAGATGCTTTTTCCTCCAAAAGGTGAGTTGCTCTCATGGTGGGCGTTATGATACAGAGAGTAACACTGTCAGGAGAAGGGCAGCTGCCAAGAGCTTCACAAGGTGTACAGGTTTTAGTTACAGACTAAAATGATGTCTTTAGTTTTGAAAGCCCACAAAGTATGGTTTTGGGGTTGGTTGGTTTGTTTTTCCCAGAATACCCTGGGCCCTTGAGGTTTAACTTACCAGTCTTGACCAGAATGCTAATTTAAAACTTTACAGCAAGAAATTTCTTTCAAAGTATGTCAGCTGTTCATGTCAGCTGATAGCAAAATCTGTGGGAAGATTTACATGGAGTACTGAAGAAAGTTGCTGGGAGCAGAGAACAAGAGCAAGGGAAATTAGTTGACTGCCCAGAGTAGTATCACGCTCTGGTGACACCAGGTGACACCGGCTGACACCTCCAGTTATGCGGAGAAACGGCCTCAGATTGAAGCAGGTATTTATGTTATTTGGTCTATTAAAAACACACGAACAAATTTTTGTCCTTTGGCTGTTTTTTTTCCCATAGCTGCATGTGAGTACTGTTCCTCTCCACACATTCTTTCCTCAGACAGATTGCAGCAAAATGATTGGATTTGTTTTCTTTCACATGTGTCATATTTCAGACCAGCCTCTCTCAAATCACACTTACTTACCTTGATTGAACTTAGGTATTTCCTAACTTCTTTGGGTGAGCACAAGGAGACCAGAGCTAGGGTTATAAGAAATTCAGCGGGGGCATGGAGGAGGTGGCAGCTCAAGAGGGTCAGTGGACCAAATGCCCCAGCAAGAACAAAAGTAGTGTATGCAGTTCCTACTGTGAGCCAGGCCCCGAGGACGCAGTGGTCAACAAAAGAGGCCTGTGCCTGCACAACCTTTCTAGTCTTTTGAGCTCAAGTAAAGTACCTCTTGGAAGAGCAGTTTCAGTGGAGTGGTAGGGTGAAGCCACATTGTGCTGGGCTGAGGAGTGAGTATAGGAGGTTAGGAAGTAGAGATAGCGAATAAATAAGGCCCTTTCAAGAAGCTTGGTGGTGAGGAGGAGGAGGTGAGCTAAAAGGGCACAGAAGGGAGGGGTTTGTTTTGTTTTGCTCTGATTTGTTTGAGGATGGAAGATTCTTGAACATTGACAGGCTGTTGAGAAAGCATCAATAGTAATAGAGAAATTCAAAAGAGGCCCCTGAGCAAGCAGTTGAGAAAGAAAACAGAAGGTCCAGGGATTATCTGTAGACAATACTGTGGATGTAAGCAAGATTTTAGTGAAGGGGCATGAAATTGAAGTAGTTTCTGCTTTTAGATTCTATTTTCAATGTAAAGTTTCAGGGATATTAGGGTGGAAATTTAGCATGGCTAATTTATTCTGCAGCTGTGTAAGAGCAGAGGGTAAAAAGGGGAAAAAATGGTTTTCTGAGGGCTAATGCATCTGCCCTCATTGCTGCTTCTGTTTCATTGCCTTTTTATCAACAGTTATCCAGTGTCATTTATTCAATTTCAAGTTGAAGTACCTTCTGGGAAAAATAGCTAGTAAACTCTCAAATATGGTCAGTTGATACTACAAGTTAAAGGTAAAACAGTTTCTAATGTTTTTATTTATCTTCAATTTTTACTGTGAAACTGTACAAATAAGTAAAATACCTTATGGATTTGCATAGAAGGTTAAAATATACAATGAAAGAAAAGCTCTTTCTTAGGAATTTTTGAAAACCAGCTTCTGTAAAGTAATAACTTTTATTGCTGTTTAGCAACATTCATTGAAGAGTGAATATATATTGCTGCTCACATTGTCATTTACCTTATATATAGTATATTGGTACTTTTGTGACTCATCCTTATATTGAAACCAGGGAAGACAGATAATTTGGTTGTCACTTTTGGCAGTCTGGCTTTTTGAGGGTGGTCAACTTAGGTATAAACATATTTTGCTGTTTATTTTCATTGTTTACCACATTTTTACCACTATGTACATTAATATTGAAACATTCACTTCTTGGCATTTTTGTTGGTTATACTTTTTTTTTTTTAGGTGGGGGCTGCATTGGGTCTTTGTTGCCGAGAGCAGGGGCTACTCTTCGTTGTGGTGCGCGGGATTCTCAGTGCAGTGGCTTCTCTTGTTGCGGAGCACGGGCTCTAGGCGTGGGCTTCAGCAGTTGTGGCTCGCGGGCTCTAGAGTGCAGGCTCAGTAGTTGTGGCACAGGGGCTTCGTTGCTCCACAGCATGTGGGATCTTCCCGGACCTGGGTTCGAACCCGTGTCCCCTGCATTGCAGGAGGATTCTTAACCACTGCACCACCAGGAAAGCCTGGTTATACTTTCTTCATCTTAGCTCGTAAGCATCTTTTTTTCTTCTTCAAAATTGTTGTGGAAGTTTCAGAAAACTTTTAGGGAAGATTCTTGTAATTCTAATATTTGATGTCAATTATTTCTGCGATAGGACATTCTTCAAATATTTTATTAGCTTGTGACTGACTCACCACTTACTAGTTATACTACTGTGAGGGATTATTTAACCTCTTTAAGCTTTTATTTCTTCATCTGTAAAATGAAGATAATCATTCCTACCTCATACTATAGTGTGAGGAATAAATGAGATAATTCACCAGTGCTTTTCACATAGTATTGACACATAGTTAGCGCCCAACAAATATTAATATTGTTATTGATGGAAGCAGAGAATGAAAGTATGTGGAATATACTATTTATTTAAAAGATGTTTTAAATAATATTGCATATTATTGATACAGTTGATGTCAGTGGTATCTTGGGTTTTTGTTTTTAAATTGGCAAGTTCTAAGGAATTCTGAAATCTCTGAAAAATGTTCAGCTTTGAGATTGTGGGAGTGTGATTAAGTAGCCTTAAAGTTTGCAGCCTATGTTGATGGGAGGATGATAGTCCTAAAAACAAACAAACAACACCATCTTTCTCAGTTCTTTACTAAAAAGCTTTTATTTTTAGGGGCTCTCTTTGTTTTGTTAGCCGTGATTGAGCTAATATGCTGAGGACAAACCACTCAAAAAGAGAAAAAATATTATCCTTTTCGTAGATTCTGAATATTAGAGGCATGAAAACTTTTGTGACATCATATTCCAGTCATCTCTAGATGTATTGAAAACCAAAAAGTTAACTAAATTTAAATCTTCATATGACTCAGAAGAAGGGCTTTTCCTTTTGTTTCTTTATGACAAGACGACTCTTAAGCAGGAATATGGGCAGGGCAGATTCATTTACAGTGCATTTTGATAGTGATAGTATCTTAAAACTCCCATGAGGATATTACAGTAAAGATTTGAATAATTTGAACTACTGCAATAGCAGGCAACATTTGTAATGCAAATTGATGTTGTTAATTGCTTATGTAATATTTTCATTCATTTTTCTAAAGAAAATACAAATTTTTTTTCACTCACCCAAATGATTTAACAAATGATTAATTATAAACCTCAAACATATTGTGGTAAAAAGGTAGTGATTTTGTGTATGTGTGTGTCTGTGTGTGTGTTTCATTAAATAAGGCTTGTTAGTGTGGTTTATACTACTTAAGTCAGTAGCATAACTTCAGATACAATTGTTTGTCTTTCTTTTCCCTTTTCTTACCACTAACCTTTCTGCTTGTGTTCTTCACCACCACCACCCACTTCTGTCCCAGTCCCTGTAAAAATAAGTTTGGAGCGAAGGGTCCTTGGTAAAGCTGGATTGTATCATCTAGAAGTACTATCTGGCCTTGAAAGTTGATGTACAAGTTGATAAAGCTGGGCTGATGTCCTGTAAAAGATGGGAATTTCTCTCTGGTGGGTTTTTAGCTTCTCTGGAAGGAACTCTCAATGTTTGATTCTGGGAGATTCCTAGAGGGCCTCTTAGAGACCCCACCACTATCACCAAATGTGAGCCCAAGGATCTTTGGGGTAGTTAACACTTTGTGTGGATGATGGAGGGTAGAGGGTTGGTCGAGGATTAACTCTCTCTTAGAGGAGTATGTGGAATGCTAATCCAACCAGGCACGTTCTTAGAAGCTTTTCTTCTTGTGGTCGTTCCTCTAACTTGAAAGTATCTACAGCCGTATAATTCAAGGTACTACTGGTGAGAACTTCTGGGTTGCCTTGGCCTGTTCCACTTCAAAACCTCCATCTTTTAACAGACTACTGTTGGTCCTTTGAGTTGGTTCAGAGGATACGGTCTCAGTCCTTTAACCTTGGGCATTGTTTCCTATTTTCTAGGGATTGATTATAGAAATTAGAAGTAAAGTCAACTTCATGTATCTTTAATGTGGTTAGTAATAGTTTTCTTTAATGATTTATTCTTTCAGTGACTTATAAAAGTATATGCAGAGTCATGTGAATGTTTGTGCCAACTAAGCAAACGTTGGCTTAGATTTTGTTAAGGGTAGACTATGATTTGAGCCGCAGACTTGGTGCAAGTTCAAATGTGATGATAGTTTATAACTTACTGAGTGCACAGAATGTGCCAAGCACTTAAGGTCTGTTATCTTTAATACTCATAACAGCATTGAAAGGTAGGGACTGCTAGCCCCTTTTTATAGATAGGAAACTGAAGCTCAGAGAGGGCAAACTCACATAGTTAGTAAACGGGGAAACCAGAATCTGAACCTAGGATCTGTCTAACTCCAGACCCAACATCTTTCCCCCATACCATACTACCTCTTGAGGCATACATATATAGCCTTAAATCCCAGAATAAGGCAAGGTTAAACAAGCACAACTTTTTTTTAATAGAATGGTATATTTTAAACTCTGATCATATATTCATTCACTTATAACATAGCTGCTGGTAATCTAAGTATGCTGATTTTCTGAGAAACACTTTTTGACGTATAGCATACACACAGCAAAGCACACAAACCTTAACTGTACAATGGGGTGAATTTTTACAAAAGTATGTGCCTGTGTAGCTACTACCCAGGTCAAGAGATAATAACATTATCTCTCTTAGCATCCAACAGGCTCTTTTATGCCTCCTTCCAGTCAATACTCTACCCCCTCCCTATAAATAACCACTATTCTGAATTACCACCATAGATTAGTTTTACCTGTTTTGAAGTTCATAGAAATGGACTTCTACAATGTGTATTTTGTGTGTATTTATCTGGTTTCTTTTATACATTATGTCCGTGATAGTCATCCATGTTGTTGCATATAGTAATAGTTCTTTTCATTGCCGTGTTTGTCTATACCATGGTTTATCTTAACCATTCTCCTGTTGATGGACATTTGGGTTATTTTCAGCTAAGAATAAAGTTGTCATGAAGAGTCTTGTTCATGTCTTTTAGTGCATATATATATATTAGGGGTATAAACCTGGTATAGTTTTAGTAGATACTTCCAAAGAGAATCCCAGTTGCTCCACATCTTTGCCATCAGTGGCTATAGTTTAAATTGTTCTAATTTTAGCCATTCTGGTGGGTGTGTAGTTGTGTTTTGTGGTCTGTTTTTTTTGTTTGTTTCTTTATTTTGGCTGCATTGGGTCTTCATTGCTGCATGCAGGCTTTCTCTAGTTGTGGTGAGCGGGGGGTTACTCTTCATTGCGGTGCACAGGCTTCTCATTGTGGTGGCTTCTCTCGTTGCAGAGCATGGGCTCTAGGCGTGCGGGCTCAGTAGTTGTGACACACGGCCCCTAGGGTGCACAGGCTTCAGTAGTTGCAGCGTGTAGGCTCAGTAGTTGCAGCGTGCGGGCTCTAGGGCGTGCGGGCTTCAGTAGTTGTGGCATGCGGGCTCAGTAGTTGCAGCTCATGGGCTCTAGTGTGCAGGCTCAGTAGTTGTGGCACATGGGCTTAGTTGCTCCGTGGCATGTGGGATCTTCCCGGACCAGGGCTCAAACCCATGTCCCCTGCATTGGCAGGTGGATTCTTAACCACTGTGCCACCAGGGAAGTCCCTCTTGTTGTGGTTTTAATGTGCATTTCCCTGACAACTTTTCAAATGCTTATTGGCCATTTGGACATCCACCTTTGTGAAATACTCTTTTGTTTAAATATTTTGGCCATTTTTCTTTTAGGTCGTCTCACATTGATTTGTAGGAATTTTTTGCATATTCTGGATATGAGTTCTTTGACAATTACATGTATTGCAGATATCTTCTTCCAGGCATTGGCTTGCCTTTTCATTCTCTTAATGTTGTTCTTTTGATGGACAGAAGTTTTTAATCTTAAGTCCAATTTATCAGTTTTTTCTTACATGAGTAGTGCTTTCTGTTACTTGTTTAAAACATCTTGTCTTCCTTAAAGTCATGAAAATATTCTCTTAAATTATCTCCTAGAAGGTTGATTGTTTTACCTTTCACATTGAGGCCTACAATCTGTATGGAGCTGGCTTTTGGGTAAGATGTTAGGTAGAGTCAAAGACCTTTCCCCCAGTTGATCTAGCAGCATTTGTTGAAAAGGCTGTTCTTTCCCCCCCCGCCCCCGCCACACTGCATTGGCATCTTTGTTATCATGTGGCCATATAGCTTTAAACCAAGGCTTGGTATCTGGTAGGTTAAATCCTCCAATTTTGTCTTTCTTGAGAAACTATTTTGAAATGGCTAGATAGTCTTAGATGATAGACCAATCCTTCTTCATTCCTCTGCCTTGCCAAGCCCATCTTGCCACTTAGCCCCAGAGCTTTCAGCCTAGAGACTCACCATCTTTTTTTTCTAAGACTATTTCAGACTTGAGGCTAGAACTCCGTAAGCAAATGTGGCTCCTCTTCTTGTGAGAGATTAATACTGAATCTCCTTCACTCATTATATCCCCTGCCACCTTGGCTGCTACTCTGGCACAGGCCTGCTCTGACTACCTTTAGGACTACCGTTACTACTCAGTCATGAGAGCCTTGTGTATACTATGACTTGAATCTTTCCTGAATATCCCCATTACTTGTTTACTCTCCTCTACCAGGTCTTGGAATAAGCAGACAAAACAATGGCAAGTTGAGCACACCCCCTTCCCTGCAGACATACACACACACACACACACACACACACACACGCACAAGTGCTTGTTCAGGTTGTAAAGAAATTGGATGATTGATTAGGACTCCTTGTGCGTGGAGTAAGTAGTTCATTAAGGATGAAGAAACATTTATTGGGGTTGTCGTGTGCCAGACACTGTATTAAAGTAGCTCATCTATCTTTTTTTCTTTTTTCTGTTAAGTAGAAATAGCTACTTTAAAATCCATATTTTCCTGTGGTTAAAAAAAAAAAGTTAGATTTGTCTAAGTCAGACTTAATATGTAAATTCATTATACAAATAATACTTCAGTTAACGAACAAATATACTTCAGTTAACAAATTTTACTGAATTGCCCTGGGCACAGAAGAATTTTCTGAAAAATTTCAGGCCTCCTCCACACTGGCTGGTTGGCATTCTTGGCTGAAACTCGTGAGCAGTGGCACTCTCTTAGGTTTCTGAAGGGTGAGTTGGGCCAGAGCCAAGACCTGCTGAAGGGGAATGTGCAGCCCACGTTCTTCCCATCAATAGGTGACACAGGTTTGAGGAATGTGGAAATGTTCATAGTCTGGGGGGCTTGATAGAGCCTGTTGCACCTAGAAGGAGAAAGAGAGTACCTTGCCAAGGTGTGACAGGAAGAAAAACTACTTTGTGTTGTTGGATTGGTAACAAAGTTCCTGATTTCAGATCTTTGTATTTGCCTTAGCATCTGAGTTTTAAATAAGCCTTGAAATAATAAAATATTTTTCAAACAATGAAAAGTTTTAGAAAAAGCAGTAGATTAACCATGAACAGATTCTACTTAAACATCACAGATGGTTCTTTAAAAATATAGTATTATGAGAATATAAAATGATACAGCACTCTAGAAAATAGTTTGGCAGTTTTTACAAAATTAAACATGCACTAACTTAGGACCCAGTGATTATAGTCTTGGGCATTTATCCCAGAGAAATAAGAACTTATGTTCCCACAAAAACCTGTATGTAAATGCTTTAGCATCTTTATTATAAATACTATTTAAATATACTATTAGTGTATGTATTATTAATGTAGTATATATACTATTTATAATAGTAAAATATAGGAAATAACCCGTATGTCCTTCTGTTGGTCAGTGGTTGAACAAACTGGTATATCTGTACAGTGGAGTACTACTCAACAATAAAAATAATTGGCCTACCGATGCACGTAATAACCATACATTGGACCTTAAGGGCATTGTAGTGAGTGAAAAAAGTCAACCTCAAAAGGTTACATGCTGTATGATTCTATTTACATAACATTCTTGAAATGATAAAACCATGGATATGGAGAACAGATTAGTGGTGGCCCGGGTACAGGAATGAGGTAGGGAAGTGGGGGCAGTTCTGTATCTTGATAGTGGTAGTTTCATAGATCTGTATGTGGGATAAAATTGAACTATATACAAACACAGATGAATGCAAGTGTTTTGGGTTTTTTTTAATGGTGAAAACTGAATAAGGTCTGTAGTCTACTTAATAGTAATACCAACATTTCCAGTTTTGCTATTGTACTAGAGCTATTTGAGATGTCACCATTAGGAGGAACTGGGTGAAGGGTGTACAGACTTTACTATTTTTGCAACTCTGTTCATCTATTATTATTTCAAACTAAAAAGTTTTTAAAATAAGGTATGTTGTACGCTCACGTTCATGGCAGCGTTATTCACAATAGCCAAAAGGTGGAAGCAACCTATCCATCTGTCGACAGGTGTTAGTATATACATACCATGGAATAATATTCAGCCTTAAAAAGGATGAAATTCTGACTCATGCTACAACGTGTATGAACCTTAAGGACATTATGCTAAGTGAAGTAAGCCAGTCACAAAAGGACAAATACTGTATGATTCCACTTATATGAGGCACCTAGAGTAGTCAAATTCATAGAGACAGAAAGTAGAAGGGTGGTTGCAGGAGCTGGGGGAGGGGGAATGGGGAGTTATTGTGTAGTGAGTACAGAGATACTTTGTTGTTTTGGAGGATGAAAAAAGTTCTAGAGATTGATGGTGGTGATGGTTGCACAACAGTGTTAATGTACTTAATGCCACTGAACTGTACACTTAAAAATGGTTAAAATGGTAAATTTTATGTTATGCTTATCTTGCGACAATTTTTAATAAAGCATTATTATTGTATAAGTAACACGTTTTTTATAAAATAGGCATATTTTAAATGCAAACATAAATCTCCTGGAATGCTTTTAATCTTTTTCATTTTGCAGTGATCACAAACTTATAAGTTGCAGGTTCAGTACAAATAAGATTTTTTTCCAGAACAATTTGAGACTGTTGCCAACCTGATGCCCCATCTCTTTCAAATATTTTAGAGTGTATACCAAGGACATTCTCTTATATAACCACAATACTACCATCAAAATCAAGAAATTAGCATCAGTGTATTGCTGCTGTCTAATTCTTGGGCTCTTCAAGTTTCACGGTCATCCCAATAATGACCTTTATAAAAAGGGGAGCCAGTTGAGAAACAAGTGTTATATTTACTTGTCACTTCTCTTTAGTCATCTTCAGTCTGGAACAGTTTTCCAGTTTCTTCATAACTTTCATGACATTGATCAATACTTTTGAAGATTATAGGCCAGTTGTTTTGTAGACTCTCAATTTGAATTTGTCTGAAGTTTCCTCATGAATTTATTCAGGCTATGTATTTTTGGCAGGAATATTCCAGAAGTGAGTCTGTGTCCTCATTGCATCCTGTCAGGTGATGCATGATTTCGATATTCCCATTACTAGTGATGTTCACTTTGATCACTTAAGTGTCAGGCTTCACCACGGTAAAGTTACACTTGTTCCCTTTGTAATTAAGTATGTTGTAGGGATATTTTGAAACTACGCAGTACCTTGTTCCTCATCTAACTTTCAGTTTATTCACTTATATGTTTATATCCATGAGGACTGATAGTTTATTATTTTATTCAGTGAATTATAATCCATCATCATCTTTATTTTGATGCTCAATTTGTCCCTGATTTTAACAGCAGTAACCCCTTCAAGCTGGTTTTTGTGTCCTTTTGACATGTTCCCATCATTATGAATGCTTTTAAATTTAAAAAAAAAAGGAATTATGATATTAATGAGTACATAATATCCTATGTAGCATAATTTGCTTAAGTAATCCCTTTGGAGCATTTTGTTTTACTTTAAAAACTTTTTTTTTTTTTTTTAGTATAGCCAGATTGCCTTCTGGAAGCCTTGTAACAATGTATGCACCCACCAGTAGTATGTGTGTACAAGTGTCCCTTTCTCCACACTTTCATTAACAATTGGAGAGTATTTTTAAATACTAGGAACTTCATCATTAAAGGGAAACTGTCAGAGGTCAAATGACCCTGTACACCCAGCATTAGAAGGGGTATTGGGGACGCTAGACAAGGGAAGAAAATAGGGTTTATGTGTATCTTTTATTGTTTTTTTTTTTTCTCTTTAAATCAGCAGAAAAGAAGGTATCTTAGCACTAAAGCAGTTATTTCCTTCTTTATAATGCTGATTTCATAGGTGAACAATTAAAAGTAGATGTTACAATGGAATCTTTTTTCTCATGACTCGCTTATTTCTCTCAGCAGCTGACCAGTCATTGACCTAAAGATCTTTTCGAAATTCTGAAGCCATTCTCTGCTAATCAGCTGTATGACTGTTGGTAAAGTTGCTCACCAGTAGGCCTCATTTTCCTCATCTCTGAATTAAATTATGTGGTTTCTAAGGTACCTTCTCTGTAAAACTGGAAGATCTTATGAAATTTTATCCTGATAGTCGGAAGAAAGTTTTTTTGTTGTTGTTGTTAGCTTGCAAAACTGGTTGAATTTTGTAGTAAACGTTTTCTTTATGTGTCTAAGGACAACTGTGAATTGCAGTCAGTATCAATTCATTATCTATGGGCTGTTTTTGTTCTAGGACTTTGATGTTAATCTTCCCTTTGCTTTTAATGTTAAGTTTGTCTTGTGACACTTTTGACTGTTTAATACAGAAGACCAAAATAACCCAGACATAGATTTCATTTAAGAATTAAATGTATAGGAAAAGAAGGTATCATAAACAGGTGGGCATGGGAAGGATTATTCAATAAATGGGATTATGATAATTGCTAGTCAGAAAAAAAATTCACTTAGACCCTTGCTTTAGACCATATGCCAAATAAATTGTAGATGTATTAAAAATTAAATGTAAAAAAAAAACCTCTAAGTAGAAGAAAATAAAAATGTATTCAATTGTAAGCTTATATGATAGCAAAATAATGAAGAAAATTACTAATGGAAAATTAATTAATTTGATCCCTTAAAAATTAACTTGGGAAAACAGTTTGGCTTATAAAGTTAACCACACACTTACCATGAGATCCAGCATTTGCACTCCTGGGTATTCATCTTAAAGAAATAGGAACTCATGTTCACATGATAATCTGTACACAAATGTACATAGCAGCTTTATTTGTAATTGTAAAATACAGAAAATAACCCAAATGACTTGAATGGAGTAAGTGGAGAAACAAACTGTGGTAACATCTATATAATGGAACAGTACTTAGCAATAAAAAGGAATGAACTGTGGACACATGCAACAACATGGATGGATCTTGAGGGCATTAAGCTGAGTGAAAAAGCCAACTTCAAAGGGTTACATATTATATGATTCCATTCAGATAACACTCTTGACATAGCATAATTATAATGATGGAGAATAGATCAGTGGTTGCCAGCAGTTAGGGTTTAGGGAAGGGCATGACTGTTAAGGGATAACACAAGGGACTTTCTTTATATTGATGAGTATTATTGAACTATTTTTGCAACAGTTCTAATCCTCAATTATAGTGACAGTTACTGAAATCTAATCTGCACATATGATCAATTTCGTAAAGCTATACAGACACACAAAGAAAAAAAGTGAAATCTAAACAAGGTCTGTGGCTGAGTTAATAGGTTGTACTGATGTCAGTTTCAGGGTTTGATCATGTACTATTGTTGTTTACCATATTCTTATTGAGGGAAACTGGGTGGGAGTATACATGAGAACTCTCTGTACTATTTTTTCAACTTCTTGTGAGTCCTAAGCAATTTCAAAATTGAAAGTTATAAAAAATTAAGTAAACTATGGTACATCCAGACAATGGAACATTATTCAGTACCTAAAAAGAAAAAAGAAAAAAGAGCTATCGAGCCATGAGACATGGAGGAAGAACCTTAAATACATAGTACTCAGTGAAAGAAGCCAATCATACAGTGTGTACAGGCCACATACTCTGTGATTCCAATTATACGACATTCTGGAAAAAGCAAAACTATGGAGACAGTAAGAAGACCAGTGGTTGCCAGGGCAGGGGAGTGGGAGGGATGAATAGAATAGGTGGAACACAGGATTTTTAGGGCAGTAAAATTATTTTGTGTGATACTGTAATGGTAGACACGTCTTTATGCATTTGTCCAAACTCATAGAATGTACAGCACCAACAATGAACCCTATTATGAACTATGGACTTTGGGTAATAATGATGTGTCAGTGTAGGTTCCTCAGTTGTAACAAATATACCACTCTGGTGGAAGATGTTCATAATAGAGGAGGCTATGCATGAATGGGGGTAGGAGATATATGAGAAATCACTGTACCTTCTGCTCAATTTTGCTGTGAACCTAAAACTTATCTAAAAAAATAAAGTCTATTAAAACAAGAAAAAAATTAACTTGGGTCAGAAATAAACATTGAAAAGTAAAGTGAGGAAAATATCAATATTCATAGCCATCTTTAGAGATAAAATTTTCATGTCTTTTATTTATAAAGAACTCATACAAATCCATAAGGCAAGCCCTGAGTCCCCAATGAACTGGAAAGAGAGCTTAAGAGAACAAGCAAGTGCCCCAAGAGAGACTTTTGTAGATATACTTTTGTAAGTGTTTATTTGAAATTTTCTGGAATCCCCAGATTCAGTAATGTACTACCAATGCCCGTGGAAACATACACTAGAAGAGAGTGTTTTTTTTCTTTTTTGTTTTTTGTTTTTGCCATTATATTATAGCTGTGTAATCTCACCTAAGATAAAAATAGTTTAAAAGATAAAAAACAGAGCACTGTGAATTTGCATAGTTTTGAAGTTTCTTTGAGAGAATTTTGAAAGACTTTGTTCTATGTAATCAGTTCCCTAAAAAAAATCTTTTTTTTTCAGGTGTAAATTAATTATTTGAAAGCAATTGAACAATGGAGCCAGACATCATTCGAATGTACTCTTCATCCCCACCACCACTAGACAATGGAGCTGAGGATGATGATGATGATGAATTTGGGGAATTTGGTGGGTTTTCCGAAGTTAGCCCTTCTGGTGTAGGGTTTGTTGATTTTGATACACCAGATTATACTCATCCCAAGGAAGAGTTTGTACCTTCAAACCATTTTATGCCAATTCATGATTTCTCAGAAAATGTAGATAGCCTTACAAGCTTTAAGTCCATTAAAAATGGTAATAATGATAAGGACATCACTGCTGAACTTTCTTCTTCTGTGAAAGGACAGTCTGATATTTTACTTTCTACCACCAGCAAAGAAATAATTTCATCTAAAACTTTAGATACTTCCATTGATGGCATAGAAAGTCCAAGAGATTTGAATGAAATAGTGGAACAGAGACAGAATGTTGGAACACCTGAAAGTTTCTCTCCAGGAGATTTTAGAACTGATATGAATGTTGTTCATCAAAACAAGCAGTTAGAGAGCTGCAATGGTGAAAAGCCTCCTTGTCTGGAGATTCTAACAAATGGGTTTGCAGTATTGGAAACTGTAAATCCTCAGGGAACAGATGATCTGGACACTGTAGCTGATTCAAAAGGACGAAAGCCTCTTAGCACTCACAGTACTGAGTATAATTTAGACTCTGCACCTAGTCCTGCAGAGGAATTTGCAGATTTTGCCACATTTTCCAAAAAAGAAAGGATACAACTAGAAGAAATAGGATGTGCAGTTTTAAATGATAGGGAAGCACTTACCATTCAGGAAAACAATAAAATTAATAGAGTCAATGAACTGAATTCTGTAAAAGAAGTGTCCTTGGATAGAAGCATTGACGATAAAGGAGACACTGCTGGAGAGGATCAGGTTTGTGTTTCAGAAATAAGCATGGTGAGTAATGGAGCTTTCACCAGTGAAAAACAAAGCCTTCCAACATTGCAACAGGATGAATTTTTAAATTCAAGTGTTCAATCAAAGGCTTGGAGTTTGGTAGACTCAGCTGAAAATTCAGAAGCCAGTAGGAGAGAACAATGTAAAACTGAGGAAAAACTTGATTTATTTACTTCTAAATGTGCTGACCTATGCATGGATTCTACTAAAACTTATGATGCTGATGATGAAGTTGGTTCTTCCAAAGAAGAAAGTAGAAAGTTTACTGATTCCCGAAGCCTCAGCATTGATCCTACAGAAGAAAATGTTTTGGATGATTCTATAAGTGTAAAAAATGGTGATAGTAGTAATGACTTTGTGACTTGCAACGATACCAATGAGGATGATTTTGGTGACTTTGGCACAGCCAGTGGCACGACTCCACCTTTTGTTACTGGTACACAAGATTCAATGAGTGATGTCACTTTTGAAGAGTGTTCAGAGCACTTTCCACATTTTAGTGAACCAGGTGATGACTTTGGAGAATTTGGGGAATCAAATGCTCTCTCTTGCCCAGAGGAAATTATATTTACTGAGTCAGTTCTAAAACAGACTTCTGATAGTTTATCAGAGGGATGCAATTTGGCAAGAAAATCTACTGGGACAGGCACTGAACCTGTTTCAGAACTGAAAATTGGGCAAGAAGGTGAGTTTGGAGATTTTGATTCTGTGCCAAACATTCAAGATGACTGCAGTGATTTTCAGGACTCTGATGATTTTGCGGACTTCAGTTCAGCTGGTCCTAGCCAGGTCGTAGACTGGAATGCTTTTGAGGATGGACAGAAAGATAGCTGCTCTTGGGCTGCTTTTGGAGACCAGCAAGCTACTGAATCTCATCATCGAAAGGAAGCCTGGCAGTCACATAGGACAGATGAGAAGATTGATACTCCAGGAACCCCCAAAACGCACAGTGTCCCTTTAGCAGCTTCCAAAGGAGCAGTTGCTGGTGGTCATTTACGGGAAACAGCCACTTCAGCTCAGGTATTTACTCATTTTCTCTATTTTGTATGACATTAATTGCTGTGGAGGTTTCTAATTCAGCTTTTCAAAAAGTATTTTTTAATTGGGTACCTGTTTAAGGCATCTCTTTATGATACACAATGCTTGCCAGATTTGTAGATTAGTTACATGTTTCACAATCATTTGGTTAATGTTAAAGAGACATTCTTATAATAATGCTTGGTAAGATTTTTCTTTATCTCAGTGGGTTTCTTTACTATTTACAGAAATATTAAATAATCATAATAATCATCAACTTGGTTTTTTGATAAATATAAATACCGCTTATGTAAAAATTCATTAGTTAGTGAACTATTCCAGCAAATCCTTCAGTTTTTACCTTTATAGTGATTTTAAAAGAAGGTTAAACTGAGATTTAGAAGATTTTTTAAGCTTCAGAAAATAACGTCTCTTAATTTTGTCTATCAAAGACCTAGTTTTGATTACAAAAAAGAGCAAGCAGAGTTTGAAACCTCAATCTGTGCTGAAGGCTATAGGGACTTGAAGGATAGAAAAAGAATTTGAAAAAAGCAGATATGGGCCTCATAATTTAACAGCTAATAAAAGGCCTGAGGTGAGGATGTCAGATGGATTAAGGGTTAGAGCTAGAACATGCAACAGCCGTAGTTGACTTAGCCGTACTGTGACTATTTATTTGCTTATAATTTCTTGCAAATGCATATTTATGTTTACTCTTAGGAAGTAGGATTGTCAGGAATATTTTTACCCCTTAGCCCCTGTACTTTATCCTTTTCTGGTCCAGATTCTTTCAGAGAAGATTCATTAAGATTTATTTTGACCTAAAGTAGCCCCTGGAGGTGCAGTTTGATATCCAGATTGTTCCCCAGTCCTGAGTTGTACCCTGTGCTAAATTTAACCAGGGGTATGGAAGAGAGCACTCCCTTGAATATCACTGCTTTTTATTGATATATGTAGCACTTGGTCCACAGGCCTGTTTTAAAAATACTGAGAATAAAATCAGAATCTATAAACTTTGCTTCTCCAATTATCTTTTGCTAAGCAAACCATTTTCAATTGGAAATATTTCCAGAATCTGTTAATTAAAATGGTTATACATCATTGCTTTGATATCGCTGATACATTAAGATATTGTAGAAATTGTGGTACCACCAGTTGGAGTGCACAGCTAATCACTTTTCATTTGACATTGAGTGTCTGAATAGCTTAATTTGCTAATTCAGTTATTACATGGTTTGGCTAATGTGTATTATTCCTGTTGAGTAATTCATTATTGAGGCAGAAGCTTACAATTTTAAACAAGGAATGAATTAATTATATAATGCAAAGTGAAGACTCTTGGTTTTTGACCTAATCCTTCCCCTGTTTAGTTTCATCTTATTAGAGTATAGGGTGACACTAGTATTGGATAATCTTTAATTTATAGCCTTAGAACTTTTAACATCATCATATAATGTATTTTTTAAAGTATGACCACTTCAAAAAGGAATTTTTTGCATCATATAAGTTGATTGAAGTTATTTATGTGTAATCTGATAACTGGATATAGGAGGAAATAAAGTACAAGGGCTTTATGGAATCTTACAGATCTGAGTTTGAATCTTGACTCAGAGTCATGTAAGCGTTATGATTTTGGACAAGTTACTTCTGAACTCAGTTGTCTGTAAAAAAGGAGGTAATATCTGTTGCAAAGGACTTTTGTGAAGATAAAATGACAGTAAACGTTAAAACGAGTGAAAAAAATCTATTGAAAAATAAGAATCTTGTAGTATGATTCTATTTTGTAAAAATAAAACAAAAACTATATGGATGTGTCAAGATGCATTGACTTCCTGAGATTTGTCTGGTTCAGTCCTCAGGCTTTTCTTTTCGCTGAATGGCTATGCAAAATGAGCAGAACTTGGAGATGCATGTTGGAAAGGAGAAACTGCTGGAAGGGGGGCTAGAAGAGAAGTTTGGAAGGAAATTGAGGTGGGGAAATGGAAAGTGACTGAGTTGGAAAGTGACTTCCATTCTTATCCTTCTGTTGTAAAGGAGGGTTGTGACCTGTAGTTTCTTCCTTTTCCAGAATCTGCTGGAAATGCACATTAATCTAGTTCTCTAGGAGAGGATTAGATTTATTAATATTTTTCTTAAAATGTTTCTCCTAGTTGCCACCATTTTGGGGACAGCACAGAAATCCTCACATATAAATGACACTAAAAGTTAGATTTTTTAATCATAAAATGATTTATCCCTGTTGAATCTTACCTGGATACAACAATTCTGTCTTGAACAGAGTGCCCTCAAATTGTGTTTTGACAGAATGTTGTGAGAGTCTTTTTGAATTCAGAGCTCAGTTAATTCAATTAAGCAAACATTGGGAACAGTTCTTTGTGAAGTCAGACAAATGGTATAGTTGTCATTTCAAATTTCTTTGACTTTTTTTGCTATGTATGTGACATTGTCCAGGTCCCTGTTTTTTTAGTACTTTCCTTTTTTCAGCCTACCAAAAGGATATCTTAACATTTTAATAAAATACATCTTCCATGGGTCAAGAGACAATCAATTATTGCAACTTTATTGCAATAATTTGTTACTTAGGGAAAAGTCAACCAAGTAGAAATCTTTGAAACTTATAAAATGTTTTCAGTCAAGCCAATTCTCAGATGGTGAGTCCAGCAAGCCTCAGAGGGTTCAGGCCTTGATGTAAAAGCCATAATGACCATTTATTGAGAAATATTCTTCCCCTTCAGTGAATACTTTTTTCTGAGAACGGAGAGTTCAGTTTATTTCATTCTCCTGTTAACATTCTTATAAATTGTAGAGAAAAGCAAGTTAGTGGTATCTCTATTGTAGAAAGTGGAAAAAGGTCAAAATTATTCTTCACTTTTGGGGCTAAGATTTAAAACAAAATAAAATGACAGTAACAAAAAACAAAAATCTCCTTACTTTGAAAGCAGTTCTTTTTCCAAAAGACCATTATATGTATTGTTTTAACAGTTTTTTGTTTTTTGGGTTTTTTTAACCTGTTAATGTTCCAGAAAGGAACCTTGATTGAAATAGCCAAGATGCCTTTTCTTAGGTATAAGGTAAAGGAGATAATGTCATGAGCACTGCATTAAACTCTGAGCTTTTGTAAAATTTTCAAAATATTGCTCTGGGTGTTATTTGAGAATTTAGGTAATTGGTAAGTAATCTCTTTATACTAACTGGCTATAGAAAAGGAAGCTATGAGTCATTTTCTTTTATTAGCCATCTAATTGATAATGCTACTGGGAAAATGTTATTGGGAGATTTATCTTGAGAGCTTTAAAAATTGAGTATCACAAAAAGGAAAAAGAAGAGAATCACTAATACTTTGGCTTATGTTATTTTGAGATTAAGTTATTGGTTTGCTCACCAGAAAGTCAGCATTCTCAAACTGAGTGTAACTACATTTTCACCTTCATTTATTTAATCACCTGCCTAAGATTTTTGCAGGTTTTCCTTAATGTGGGTGAACACTTGAACTTATGACTGAAAACATAAGTAAGCAACAAAATAAAGAAATTAAGTGGTCAAAAGCTACAGCCTTCCAGTCATAAATAAGTCCTGGAGGTACAATGTACAGCATGGTGACTATTGTTAATAATACTGCATTGTATATTTGAAAGTTGCTAAGAGATTAGTGGTTAAAAGTTCTCATACAAGAAAAGAAAAATTTGTAACTATGGTGACCATTTTGCAATATATACATATATTGAACCCTTATGTTGTACGTATGAAACTAATATAGTATGTCAATTATATCTCAATTTAAAAAAAAAAAGAAAGAAAGAAATTGAGATTTTGGCCGTAGAGCTCTTTGCTTGCTTGAAGTATTTGGACAGCAATTCCTTTTGTTATTTTTCTCTCAGAAAATTTGAAATTCTGTCTTTAATTCCAAAATAGATAGAAATACTTTATTAGATTCATCCAGAAACTGTGCAGAAGGGGCAAACCATCTTTTTAGAGCATAGTGAGTACTACAATTGGTTACTCTTCTTACGTAGCTTGAAACTGGGGATTGATTAAGTATACAGTTGTAGATTGTACTTGATATCTTACTTAATATTTAATGGTGGTAAGGCATAAGGTATCCTCTTAAATGGAAGATTAAATTGCCCAGTGGATTTTATGTTTCTTCTAAACTTCCACTTAAGAACAAGACCTAATGCTATCAATATTAAAACTATTGACATTAATCAACTACTGTTTGTAAGGAAGAAAGGAAAACTAACTAGAAATATGTTGAAGGAATTTTAGAAATTACCTTAAAATCAAGATACTTTAAAGGGAATATGCCTTTGAGTGGCCTCAGAACCATAGTCTAGGATCCTCAGTGCTGTCTTATACACTCCTTTGGAAAACTGAATGAGAATTTCAATACACAATCTTTTTATACTCCACTGTAGTCATTTACAAAATAGAGTTGTATTAATCATGGTTCTCCAGAGAAGTAGAACCATGCATGCATGCATGCATGCATGGAGAGACAGACAGACAGACAGACAGACTGATGTATTATAAGGAATTGGCTCGTGCAGTTATGGAGATGATCACGAAGTTCTAAGATCTGTAGTCCGCAAACTGTCTTCAATTGATTGAATGAGGCCCATCCATACTAAGGAAGACAGTCTGCTTTACTTAGTCTACTAATTCAAATGTTAATCTCATCCAGCAACAACCTCACAGACATATCTAAAATAATGTTTGACCAAATGTCTGGGCACCCCTTGGCCCTGTCAAGTTGATGCATAAAATTAACTGTCACAAGAGGGAACACCAAATATCCATATATAGCTTTCAGGATTTTTGGAAGACCTGTAACCTGTTTGTAACTGAGCCACGTCAGTTGAGAAGCTCTGCATTAGATAATATGACTTATTTACACCAGTGTATAAAATGAAAGGGTTTTCTTCCTCCAAACCCAGACATGGAGACAGGACAGAACTGGGAATGAGTATAAGTGAATTCATGCATAGTGCTTTGCCCTCATTGATGAATTAAAACATTGGGTAATCGTTTTTTCTTTTCCAGAAACACTGTATGGGTTGAAAAAAATAAAATATAGAGAGATTCAAGGTAATAAAGGACCCTGATAGGAAAACAAATATATGAGAAATGAGAAAATTGGGAAAGAGAGAAATCCTATAAAAGCCAGTGTACCTTTGGAGAGTAGTATAGCTAAGACCACATATGACTTTTGTGAGCCCCTTCCCCATAAAAGATATTTAATATTCTATTTTATAACTTGGTATGAGGTTGAGTATGTTAATATTAACTATTAAAACGTTTTCATGAACCCCTAAAATTATTGTGGACCCTAGGCCCTGTGCCTACTGCATAAGTTGGCCCTGGTTATAGTATAGTACCTAAAAATCAAGGCTCTGGAGTCACACTGCTAGATTCAGATCCAGCTTTCAGCACTGACTTGCATTAGCCACTTCTCTGAACCTGAGATTTAGAGAATAATAATAGTACTTACTTCAAAACTCTCATTATGAAGATAAAATGAAATTGTGCATATTAAAGGTGCTTAGCGCAGTGTCTTGCACATAACTAGTGCTCAATAAATGTTAGCTGTTACTGAATAATCTCAGAAATGCACTTCTTAGAAAATGGTCTTCAAAGGCGCCAGAAATAGTGTTGCCAACTGGATTTTTTGGTGAATAGCAAAAAGTAATAGGGAGATAAATGAGAATTTGTGTGGGAGTATCCCGAGTTCAGCTATATACTCACCTGTCAGACTAGTTTGAGAGCAAAAGTGCTGCTTCTGGCTAGTTTCCCTTCTTAGAATAGTTTTGACAGGTAGGAACTCTTCTGAGCACAAGTGTGCTTGTCTGCAAGTAGCAGACCTTCTCCTTTGGCTTCCTAGCACTGGAAACGATAGAGAAAATAAAAAGGGAGTCTGGTGCCTGTCTAGAAAAGCATTTGCCTTTCAACCCTGCATTTATCAGAGCCCCCTGTTCTTAAAATGTTTAATGGCCAGATGTGCTGCTGTTTGCAGGTTTAGAATTTGATATGTGTTTGAATTGACAGACATGGCTCAATCTCCAGTTTCCTAATTCCAAATTCAAGGGAGAACTGATGACTCTTTTTCCTCTTTGACTTTGAAGTTGAAGGCATTTGAAATTCAAGTAACTGGAGTGAATATTATCTTATTTAGTTTGCTATTTAGTTACTGTTGTAACCTCAGCTGAATATTTAATATGCTAAGTGGGTGTGTACTTATTTTGTTACCCTCACATTAATTTAGAGTGCAGCACTGGCTCTTTAGTAAAAATTTACTATTTGCTTTGTTGGAAACTATGAATAGTAGTGTTAGATGAATAATTTGCTTATGCACAGTAGAATAAATCGAAGTTTAAATAATATTTCACTTTACTGACTTTAAGGCTGTTGCATGTGTTAGACTACCTTGGCTGACAATGTTGAGGAAAAAATTGAATATATTTTAAAACAACTAAAATTATTTAATAATCTTCAAGAAACAAAAAACCCCAAAACCTTTACCAGTATCAACCTTTACCTTTTTTTTTGGCTGCGTTGGGTCTTCGTTGCTGCACGCGGGCTTTCTCTAGTTGCGGTGAGCGTGGGCTTCTCATTGTGGTGGCTTCTCGTTGCAGAGCACAGGCTCTAGGTGCGTGGACTTCAGTAGTTGCAGCACGCAGGCTCTAGGGCGCAAAGGCTTCAGTAGTTGTGGCGCGCCAGCTCAGTAGTTGTGGCTCCCGGGCTCTAGAGCACAGGCTCAGTAGTTGTGGCACACGAGCTTAGTTGCTCTGTGGCATGTGGGATTTTCCCCGACCAGGGATTGAACTTGTGTCTCCTGCGTTGGCAGGCGGATTCTTAACCACTGCGCCACCAGGGAAGTCCCAACCTTTACCTTTTATCTCATGCTCAAATTTTATGAGTTTTTTAAAATTGAGTGTCTGATTACAGTGTTTTGGGAAATCTGTTTTTTTGAAAGAAATTTATCTGCTTGGTCATAAGAGAAACTATTCTTGTGGTAAGTTAGTTTCTCTTCTTCTGAGTGTTAATGTTAGTTATATTCTTGTACCTCTTCTACTTACCATGTTACTTGGGCTATGTTCCATCATATCTGAACTTTATTGTGCTTCTTGGGAAGTAAAGCATCTTAACACACCTCATGTGTGGTTTACACTCTTTGATTTTCAGAATGTGATCAAGATTTAAGTCACAAATGCCAACAATCAACCAAAATGTTCACGAATTTTCAAAATTTAAAATCCCCAGGGAGTAGCAGTAACAGGTTCTCATTATATAAGCAGCTCTTAACAACAGATATTTTTTAATTAGGTACCTTTTTCCCAACTTGATAGGAGGATCTTGGGGAGGATGCAAAATATTTGGATTATTTAATTTCTTGATATAATATGGTAGAAATTGATATAAATTGAGACAGGTATTTTCATAATGATTTAGAATGCTAAATAGTGGTGGAGAAATAGCCTTAGTGAGATTTGAACCTGGTTTTGACATTTATTCCTTGGCAGGCCACTGTGTTTGTATGTATCATCTATATAATAACAACAGTAGTGATAAAAGCTACCACTTCTTGAGCACACACTGGGTGTCAAGCATTTACTCCTCTAATTTATTATTCACCTTGTAAGGTAGGCCCTGAGAGCTCCAGTTTATAAATCCTGAAACTGAGTCTCAGCCCCTTGGGTCCACAGTCCTCTATTGAAGTGTTATAATTACATCAGCTATTTACTTACTGGAATTAACTAGTAGTAAATGAAATTTGGTATTATTTATTACCATGAACAAGATAGTAGCCCTTTTAGCATCAAAGTGGTCTTGTAGATAGTTGGAAATTAATATACTTTAAAAAGTAAAATGTTAGGAAATTTAATTTTAATCAAAATCTTTGTTAATTCTATTAGCTGCTTTCTTGTTGAATTGTTGAGGAGTTCCTCCCTGTGGTGAGTGGTGCTGGTCAGTTAGTGGATTCTGGTTGTTTGAATCTTCATTTAAAAAATTTATTTATGGCTCTACCTCCAGGGTCGGCAAACTATGGCTTAGCAGACAAATCTGTCCTGCCGCCTGTTTTAGTAAATCAAGTTTCATCGGAACACACCCACACTCACTTGTTTATGGATGGCCTGCAACACGACAAATATTCACCATCTAGCCCTATAGAGAAAAATCTGCCAACTCCTGCTCTACCTCATTCAACAAAAGATTTGAAGCAATTGAGTCTAATATCTAATCCTAAAGACATATGGAACTTTCTTTTAAAATTTCCATGTAATTTTATTCTTTATGAGAAAAGGCTGGGAAGAAGTTTAAAACAAAGTTTAAACGTGATTGGGTTAAAATAATGTTCTGTTTCCTCAAGTACATTCCACTAATTTGAGAATTTGCTCACTGGTATACCTAAGACCTGGTAGTTATGTGTAATGATTGATCCAAATCATTGAATATGTTTTGAGGTCCTTTCTTTCATCCTTAGATAAATGTTTTTTCTATCCCATTAAAAGGATAACAAAGAGGATACAAGAAAGATTCTGTTTTAATTTACAGAGAAATAAAATTTGGTCATATGTGAGTTTTTGCTTACCCTCCTTGCCCAAGAGGAGCCAATGCTTATTATGTTTCCAATTAGACGGTTATCTGATCCCTTTAAAAGTAATGTCTGTCCATTCCCTCTGTTGAAGTGAGTTAAGTATGGGTCCCCTTGATGCACTCAAGTTTCACAAGCCTTGGGATCTTGAGTCTACTCTTTACTGTAGGTTTCATAATTGATACTGAGAACCTTTTCCCATATCACATACATGAATATAATGAAGGTGTTAAACTTTTGTAGAGATAGCAGAAGAGTACCCTGAGACCAATTATGCAGCGTTAAGTTTTTTGCTCTGATACTGCTTCCAAAAGAGATTTTGTTTTGGAAAATATGTATGTGAAAATTTTTCCTTTTGTTTTTAATTTTCCTGTTTGCTGACTATACTAAACAACAGAAATCAAGCATTAACTTGTTTTGTTACTTGGCAGGAAGTACCACCATGATGTGGCATTTTCTTGTACACAGGATGTCATTTCAGTAGTACACTTAATCTTCCAACAAGTTTTGACTTAAAAGTTTGTATTCCTAGTTGATGTTTAAGTAGTAAGGTGAGCTGAGTTGAAAATATTTTACATGTATCTGAAATAAAGTTAGGAAAGTGGGAATAAATGTTATTGTAGGTTACTCATGTAGACTAAACCTACTAGTACCCCCAAAATCTAAGTTAATCTAAATCCAACAAGTTTTAATTAATAAAAATACTCCAAAAATGCCAGTGTTCTCAGAGAAAATACTCTAGGGAATATGCAGGCTTTGCTTGGAGGAAAGGTAGTGTACTATTCAGAAATACAAATATGCACACCATAGAAGAGTAGAGAAATGGAATTTCTAAAAGATAGCACAGATCATCAAAATGATAAATGAGCCATTGAATTTCTTAGTAAAAATTGAGACATTCTTTCCTACTTTGGTTTCTTCTATTAGCAGATATTTCTAAAAGGTTTTCACAACAAGGTCATTCTGTATATCACAGGGAACTATATTCAATATTCTGTGACAAACCATAATGGAAAAGAATATGAAAAAGAATATATATGTATGTATAACTGAGTCACTTTGCTGTACGGAAGAAATTAACAAAACATTGTAAATCAACTATACTTCAGTAAAATTTTTTAAAAATTGTAAATAAGGTTTTCAGAATTCACGTGTTCATATCCAGGTTCTGTTCAACTATAATAGGATAATACTTTTTGCAAGCACCAATCTTACTGTTCTACAGAGTATGTGAGTGGTAGTAAGAAACACCCCAGTGTTATGGAAGGATTATGAATACTGTCTGGTTTTTTTGGTTTTGTTTTTGCTTGCAGATTATTCAAACTTTGAGATTGCTTTCTCACTGTACAATGGGGTAGTAATTTCTTCTTTGTAGAATTTTGTAATAGATTAAGTAAGATAATGTTTGTAAAGTGCCAGGCATGATGCTTGGTGTGTAACGACATTTATTTGTCGTTACACAATTATTTAAAGCTGTTCTATGAGTAGTTATGCTTCTTACACTTAGTGTTTCCTGTATCTGACTGGTAGTTCCCCCACCCCCTAGTAGCGGACAGGATATTGGTGTATGGGGGTGTGTGTGTGTATTAATGATAAAGCTATGACATTATTAAAATTACAAAAATGAAAATAAACTTTTGGGGGGTATTTTGATGCAGACAGCTTTACTAAACCGCCTGGAGCGAATTTTCGAAGCATGTTTTCCTTCCATATTTGTCCCTGATACTGAAGAAGAAGTTACTTCCCTGAAGCACTTGCTGGAAACAAGCACCTTGCCAATAAAAAGAAGAGAGGCCTTAGCTGAAAGTGGGTAAGTAGTAGGCACTTTCCAGATAGCATGTATATTTGTTAGTTTCAACTGTTCTAATTTATAAGGTTATCTAAGGTTATCTTAAACCATTAAGGTTCTAAAACATTACTGTGTTTAAATTTAAAAAATTATATTGTGCTAAAAGATATGATTTAAAAGACTCTCTACTTGTCCATTTTTGAGCTTTTTAAAAAAAAAATTCTAAATCGATATTCTAATCAATTTTATATATTATTTTTTGATTTCCTATTATGATAGATGAAAATTTAGATCTTACATCTGCTATTCTCTTCTCTTCATCTTCCCAGTATACTTATATCATAGTTTTTGGTTAAATTGTTATTTGGTATTTTCATTATTATGATCATATATATAGTGTTCACAGCTAAGCCACTATTTTCTTTATAGTATACCTTTTTCCTGGATTTAATAATTGCCTCTCTTTTTCATTTACTGAGTCTTTCCCTACCCTCCAACAGCCTGTTAATATAATTTTACTTGTGATAAAACCTATCAAGCTGACCATTCCATTTTTTACCTGGAGTCCTCCATCTTCCAATTCCTTCCAGTTCCTTCCAATCTGGAATGGATCAGTCTAGGCCCCCTAAACACATGTTGTCTTGGGACTTGCCTTCACTTAAATCCCATTTTGGTGGAGCACATCCTCTAATAGCCTCCTGAGAGAAAAAGGTACACAGGAGGTAAAATTTTACTTTATTCTACCCCTACATCAAATTTATAATTTAGGGTCTTTTGTTGCTGGTGTTCTGAAATTTCACAGTGAAGTATCTCGATATGAATCTTTTTTCATTCATTGGACTGAGTACTAGGTAGGAACCTTTCAATCTGGAAGCTTCTGTTCTTCAGTATTGAGCAATTCTCTTATAATGACAATTACCTTCCCTCCATTGCCTCTGTTTTCTTTCTGGAACTCCTATTAATTATTAGATGTTAGAGGGTCTAGATTGACTTGCTAATTTTAATTTCAAAGTTATTCTTATTCCTGGGTACTTCTGTTACATTTCATTACTCCCCACCTCTGGAGGCAGTATTTCTTAATTTCATTGAAGATGAATATTATTTTTGCTTCTTGACTTTTGTTTTGGGGTGATTTCTGAGAACAGAAGGGGACAAAAAGGTTGATGTTTTGCCATCTTTAAACTGTAGATATTTTTTAAAAATATGCTAGCTGTGCGGATAGTTCATACTCTTAGACCCAAGAGATTCATTCTAAGGAAATAACACAATTCTGCAATAACACACACCATAAAATACAGGAAGATATTCTTGCACTACTAGCAATAGGAGCCAAACAGTAAGAACAACTTAATTAAAACTGTAGGATTGTGGCTAAATAAATGATGATGCATCTGTCTAATAGAACATTACACAACCACTGAAAAAGATACATATGTACATAAGGAAATGCTTAAAATCTGAAAAAAGAATACAGAACTTTAAATATGCTGTAATTGCAACTGTGTATTTGTGGGTCAACACTCAAGGAGAAAACATATTAAATAGCTCCAGAAAGATGGTGGGATGCTGGGTGGTATCTTTCCTCCTTTTAAATATTTTTGCCTTACAATTTAAAAAGAATAACATACCAGCCCAATTTTTGCTTGATTGTTTCAAATGAGTTTAACTTAGTTACTTTTCCAATGACTAAGTGTTGGCTGTTGATTTCATTCAGATAGTAGTTATATACTCATGTTAGACACAAGATTAATTGAAATGTATATTTCACAGTCACATTAAAAGAATTCATGGTGAAAGCTATTGAGTAACCCATTGTTGGTGGCTTCATCGTGACCTTTGCAGGGAACTGCTGGATGTGTGGGCTGAGCTACAGGACATCCATGATGCACATGGCTTGAGATATCAGTGGGGCGGCTCCCATAGCAACAAGAAGCTCTTGTGCTCCTTGGGAATAGACACCCGAAACATTGTGAGTTTATTAGTACCTTGGAAAATCCTTTAATCAACCTATGAAAAATGTTTTTAAATTCTGTCACACTTCTGTTGAAACTAGTTCCTCAGAAAAATAAATATTAGTTGGTTTAACATGTTCATGTATTTTTGAATATGCCAACTTTTAAGCATAAATCTATCTAGATTTTTCTGCAATATTTCTTATTTTTAGGAAAAGTTGTTTTAGTGTTTTTCCTTAACTATAAAATGAAGGAATTGGGCTAGGAGATCAAAAATATAACCCCATAAGGGCAATTTAACAATTTCTTCAATTTATCATTCACGATGTATGTAATAAAGCATTACAAGCATATTTTGGAAACTTTCATTCTGTGACAGATCATTCTCTAAATATATGTTCTTTCTCTCTAACGTACGTATATAGCTCTTCACGGGCAATAAGAAGCAACCTGTTATAGTGCCCATGTATGCAGCAGGATTGGTAAGTACAAAGATGTCTTTGCATGTGTTTATCATTGCTGCATTTATTCTGTAAAATCATCTTACGTAGCACAACATGGAAAGTGTATTTTAAGGGGCATTTACTGTGGGGCCATTAAGAGAATAAATACAGTATCCTTTTTCGATCTCATAAATCCCTTCAAGTCTTGATCTGAGGATATTTTTCTGTATTCTATTAATTATAGACACTTTTGTTTTAGATTGAAGATTATTTTTTATCTTAGTAATATTAGTGCTCATAACTTTTTGTAAAATGCACCTTTGGAAGTCTCTCTCTTTTAATTTGCTTTTAAAAAGAAGAAGCTGAAGTATCTGAAGCCTTAGCTATCACTTGTTTTAATGCATTTGCGATTTTTTTAAAATAATGCAGTATTGAAGCCATGGATGTATATCAAAGCTTGGAAATATCAAATTATAACAAATGAAAATGAGTCAGGACCCATAATTGGTATTTAGTTTTTCCATTAATGTTTTAAACGTGTTGAATTTTGTTTTTTCAGATATGCCAGGTAGTCCAGGAAAACTGAGGAATTTTCATTCTGTACCTTATCAAGACTCAGTCACATTTTAAAGTTGGACTTGTTTGTGGTTTTTGGCGTGTCTTTGAGTTATTGGTGCATAAAAATGGCCTATCAAACTAAAAATATTTTTAAATTCTTTCACCAATAACTTGAAAATAAGAAAAAAATACTGTGTTTAAGATAGAGAAAAAAATAACTGAGGAACCCTTGGTATGGAGTTTAAGTTTAAAAACCCTTTATGTGCATGTGAAAATGAATTTGCTGTGGAACTTGACCTTTTTTTAATCTGCAAACTTTTCCATGAATAAGCTCTAATTATTGTTATTAAATTGAAGTGTTTGTTTTGTTTTGTGGAATTGCACAAAAACTTCTGTGCTTGACCTTTTTTAAAAAAATCAGTTTCTACTCCTTTGTGAATGGTTATCTTGTATTTTCAAAACACCTTGATCATCCCTACTCTCTTTTATGTTGTAGGTAAATGTAATCCACAACGTTTCTTTAACTTTCTGGTTATGTGGATCTCTTTCCTCAGGGAGTAGCATTCTAGAGATTGTTGGTGGTGTTATTGTCACATTCTGAATAGGAAGTAGGAAATTTAATTTGTGGGCACTTTTCATTCAGCATGTTGGCGACAGTAACCTACTTAATGCTCTGTGTTAGGGTCAGCACATTAGCCAATTCTTTAAGTTTTATGTGGAATTAGAGACTAATGTCTATGCTTTTTTTCCTATCTTAATTACAACCTTTTATTAGTAATGTAATTTTACCATTTTTGTAAGCTTTTAATACCAAAGTTGGTTTAGTGAATGTATCATCTCCTCCTCCATCTTTGTGATGCCTTATATTTAGAAACTTATTCTTTTTCATATCTGGTTTCAAATTTTAATGATACCTGAATTTTTCCCATGGTGCTTTACACACATGTGATGTTAAGTATCTTTTGATCTCATCTGGAGGAATAGTACCTGAAATTGTCATTTAAGTCACTGGCTCTGAGACTTCAATGTGCATTGGAATTGCTTGGAAGACTTGTTAAAACATAGAATGCTGAACACCACCCCCATAGTTTCTTATTCGGTAGGTCTGGGGTAGGGCTCAAAAATTTGCACATTTGACAAGTTCCCAGGTGATAGAGAAGCTACTGATGGGGACCACTTTGAGAACCACTGACTTAAGGGAGAGCTCACATTAGAAAAGTTGGCTAAGACTAGTAATTGTTTGCCAAATGCATGGAGCCTTTGTAGAAGGGCACACTAGAAAGCCTGTATAATGTGTATGGTATTGAATTAGACCATGAATTTATTTTCATTTTTCAAGCTGCTAGATTAAAGCCTTTCACATGCACTGTTAAGAACTAAATCTGTAAATTGCTTATTTAGCTTATGCTTGATTTTATGAGGGTAGGGGGATTCTCCTGAAAACTTGGTTTTAGAAATGTATAGATTCTAACTATAAGATTCCTGACTTAGCAGCTTTGGGGTTTTTTCCCCAATAGTAAAGGGAGACTTTTATTTGGTTGATAACTATTCAAGAGCTTATCAAGTATTATTTTTAAATTTGTAAAAGCTTGGGCCTTTTTTCATGCCAGTAACCTGGATTATTACCCATTATTTTTAGTGTTTGGTAGAACATTAATGCAAAATGCTGATTTTTTTTCTTCTTCTTTGTTTCTACATCCATCTTGAATGTTTTTCTCTCTTACTCAAAAAGTGTGTTAGATTCATAGTGGAATATGTAAGATGTTTTCCCCTCTGAAATGACTGTCTCTGCTTTGCCAGTCCAAAGAACCAAGAACTAAGGTTCCCATCTATAGTGGAACAAGGATCAAACACTAAATTCACATTGAAGCATGTAGACGTCATCACATGATATGGTGTGTTTTAGAATCAGCTCTCACCTCTCCAAGCACCACCTTGGTGTAATGTGTATGAAGAGTGCCCTTTCCTGCAGTTTCAGATCTGAAACATCAGAATAATGTTGGATTCTTAGGGCATGGATGTAATATACTGTTCTGCTTGCCTCTTCCCCACCCCCACCATCCCATGTGCTTATGCTTTTGTGTGACAGTGATAACCAGGCACTTTACAACAAATCCAGTTCAATTACAACGTCTTGCTTCAAAAAGTTTGGATTCCAAAGGTATTATTATGAAACATTTCCCGTTATAGTGCTATAAGATTTTCACTAAGCAAAATTTAGGACTAGTTCCTTTTTGTCTTCAGTTCTTTCCAGATGACCTGTTTTCTTTCTGCTTTCTGCTAGATTAACTTTCTTGTAAAGTTTATGGGCTGAGCCTTCTCCCCCCATTAATGGCTAATATGCCTTTTTCAGGGTATGTTAGAGCCCACCAAGGAACCGTTGAAACCACTATCTGCTGCAGAGAAAATCGCTTCCATCGGTCAGACAACCACTATGTCACCAGAAATGAACACATGTACATCTGACCAATTCCAGGTAAAAATATCTGGATGTATATAGATATTTTTATGCATGTATATACATGTATGTCCACACACATTGTTGTTTCCCTTAATATATAACTTTCAATTTTTAAAATTTAGTTTCATGATGGATGTGATTTCAGTTACTTATTAACATCCCTTGAAATACAATGAGCAAATTCTCTTTAATTTTAAAAAATAGAAAAGGCAATTTGAGAACTGGCTGGTTATGGGTAAGTCCTTTAAACCTATCCAGGACTTAGTCTTCTTACCTATAAAATGAGGACTTTGAAGCAAGCATCTCTAAAAATCCCTTACGGCTTGAACATTATGTGATCATTATTACTGACACACAAATCTGGTAAGTGCTAGATTTCAAAAAAATGGAAAACACTGCATTTATACCAGCTCTTCAAGTCTGCTGTAGTGTGTTTTTCCTGAAGCCTGCAAAAATTTTATAAAGTAATAAAATTTAGGTGTGTTTATTACATCAAAAACTGTTGTTTTGAGAGTTTGAATAAAGCTGTTAAGTTAAAAATGATGTAGCCTTTAACAAAACATTCTATGGATTAGGAAAAAAAGAAAGCTCTCTTACCTTTCTTATCCTTTACCTCCTTGGGACATTTAAGCACAAATCGTATTTCAGTCTAATATGTTTAATATCAGAGCCTTCCCTCTCACTTTTTATCTGAGAGAACATAGCCACTTTGGTTTGCTTACTTTTTTGACATCGAATTAGA
This sequence comes from Balaenoptera musculus, assembly GCF_009873245.2. Taxonomy (NCBI): domain Eukaryota; kingdom Metazoa; phylum Chordata; class Mammalia; order Artiodactyla; family Balaenopteridae; genus Balaenoptera; species Balaenoptera musculus. The sequence continues at coordinate 35,523,618 of NC_045797.1, read as the reverse complement.
AACTGACTCAGTGCTGGTTAAACATTGTTTTTTAAAATATTAGTATTCTTAATGAACATTACCATTTCTAAAACATATTCTTGCTGTGTTTGTCATTTCTTTTTTTTTTTTTTTTTTTAATTTATTTATTATTTATTTTTGGTTGTGTTGGGTCTTCGTTTCTGTACGAGGGCTTTCTCTAGTTGCGGCAAGCGGGTGCCACTCTTCATCGCAATGCGCGGGCCTCTCACTATCGCGGCCTCTCTTGTAGCGGAGCACAGGCTCCAGACGCGCAGGCTCAGTAGTTGTGGTTCACGGGCCTAGTTGCTCCGTGGCATGTGGGATCTTCCCAGACCAGGGCTCGAACCCGTGTCCCCTGCATTGGCAGGCAGATTCTCAACCACTGCGCCACCAGGGAAGCCCAGTGTGTCATTTCTTAACCTTAAATATCATCTTTGATTATGTCTAACACAGTAATGTGTGTTTGGACAGCCTTTTCCAAAATGTGTGTCCCATTGAACACTAATCCCCAGAAATGCTCCACTAAAGAAGGGTTCCATAGTGAAGTAAGTTTGGGAAATATTTCATATCATACCCTACAACCACCCTTGGAGATTCACAACCCACACATTAAGGACTCTGAAGAATCTTGCAATGAATAACCCTATTTAATTTTACTTCATTTCTCAAATTTACTTGGCCACAGGACCCTTTTCTGAAGAACATACTTTGGAAAATAATTTTGTAAAGCAAGGTCCTACTTTTTCAGGTGTGTTTCAAGAAACATCTAATATTACTGCTATGTACCACTGTGGTTTATACTTGGGCTTAGCTTAAACATCCCTCTGAACCCAGTTTATTACCGGCACTGAATTAGTGGGCAAGGGGACCTAATGCGTAAAATGCCTGGCATTATTGATGGTTGGGCAACAGGCAAGGTGCCTTGGGCAAAATGTCTCAGTAGGTTGAATCTGTCCTTAGCTCTCTTCTTTTCATTGGCCTTATATTGCCCTCTGGCTATCAACTGCTCTCCCAGGCCTGCCATGTCTATGCAGGTTCCAAAATTACTTCTCCCACGGCACATTCTCACTTCTGCCTCAGTCAACATTCTTATTCCTACAATGCTAGGTATTAGGAAAGTAATTTGAGTAACTGCCTGGTATGTTTTCTGGAAATGGAGCTGTTCTTACTTGAGGCCACTTGTTGCTACTTTTACTTGCCTCCTTCTCCTCTTCTCCTCTATCCAACCACTTCCACGTGTTACAGCCCCATAAGTTATTGCTTATTTTATCAGAGTTAGCTGTCACCTGTCATTTTTGCCTAGTCATACCTCATACTTATCATCTTTCTTATATAATTTAATTATAGACTTGATTAAAAGTCTAGATAACCTAATAAAAAGCATGTGTGTTAATTTAACGGAAGATTTTTAATAGAAATTAATGTGTGTTAATGTAATGGAGGTGAGTTGCAGCTCCATATGTATTCAGCTGCTGCCACCTCTATGCATACATATACACCTCTATGTACTTGTAATCAAGGGACTCTCTCCCTATTTATAGGCAAGTGTAGGAATTTTCAGCAACATTTAAGCATATCTAACATTTTTGCTGGAAGATGGAACTTGGTCTCTTGCTATTTATATTTTTTAAAAGCTCTTTTTAAGCAAATATGTCCTTTTATTCTGTTTCATGCACACATTTCTCTTTTTAAAAAATACACATATAAATAATGAATTAACAAGTTTATTCTGTACTTTTTTATGGTAGTTTGTGATCCTCACTGGCTTTAGCTTTTAGGCTTTTGGGAAACCAGTGAAAACAATATTTCCCAGTGGAAATTCAAACTTATTTCTGAATTGACTTGAGCCTGTGTAGGTCTGCATTCTAACATTCAAGTTGAAGATTTCAGCATGCATATCAGAATTTTGTGCTGAGATGCCTAACCTCCGTCACTAGATTGCATGACCCGTGCTTGGCTCCATACTTCTGGTTCAGGTTAAGATACGTAACAAACACCTGCAATGCATTGTAAAGATTCTCTATGTAAAGTGATAGTTCTTACCACTCTTCTTTGGCATGCAATGTATATATTATATATACATTATATAAACATGTATATATTTTTCACTTAACATTTTGGCCATGCAGTCTTTCTCCTAGTGATAATTTTCAGATGAAACGGCCAGAGCCATTAGTGCTAGAAGCTTAGCAAAATGTGTCAGGAAAGACCTGTTCAACACCTAAATTTCCCCCGCGCCCCCCCCCACCTCGCCCAAAACGTATAGCAGACCTTCCTCTTATGTTTTGGCATCATTGAACAGTGACTTTCAAACTTAGCATAGTTGTATAATTCTCATTATGACTGCATTCTTTTTGGTCTGTCTTTTCTATTTCAGTTTGGTACCCATTGAATTTTTATCTTCTGCATCAGTCTGTACTCATCAGTCTTATAGCCATTGCATCTCTTGTTTAGGAATTTAATATTTTACTAACAACTGTTAATGTTTTTTTAAAAGATGCTTTTACCTGAAAAAACAGTTTATAGGTAAAAAGCAGTAGTGATACTTTCTCTTGTTGTTGTTTGCCTCTTTATCCACTGAATTTCAAGGTCACACCATTCACGGTGCCATTATTGATTCCCCTCTAAGATCAGTACTTTAACCATACTCTATTCACTGCTGAGTAAAGTCAGCTCTCTGGCTAGCAGTTATCCAACTAGTCACCACTAGCAAACTTCTTTTCTTAGGCTACTTTATGTTGCTATTTCAGTTGTGAATCAGAATTTTAGAGTTAGAAGAAAGAAAAAATGACTATCTAGCACTGTACTCTCTTTTTACACTTAGAAAACATATTAGGAAAGACTAAGTGATTTACCCAAAAGCACACATCAGTGCTATAGCTAGGACTAGAACCAGAGTCTCCTGTCTCTAGTCTTTTCTTTCCCCCTCTTTTTATTATGACCTTGTCTCCTTTCTTTTGTCTCTGCAGTAATCATTCATGCCACATTACTTAAAGTTGTTTGAAAATGTTTCATTCCAGTGCTTTCTCTTTAAGTTGCCTACTTGTCTGTGCCGTTAGTTAGCCTATAATTATTTAGGTATCTGTTTTTCATCTCTCTCTTTTCCACTGAATTTTGATTCATGATTTAGCACCTCATTATTACAATATTGGCTGTGTCTTCAAAAGGCCATACGCCTCTGTGAGAAGCTAAAATTCCAGAAAATCACTGAAATATTTCAAAACATCCAGCTACTTGACATCATTTAGGTAAAACATGTTAATGAAAGACCTTTGCTCCATTTACCGAGAAACTTTGTTATTATGTAAATCTGGGTTTGGTCCATCCAGTCAGTGTTGAATAGTTCTAAAGGTGTTTCTGATCTAGAAGTAGAATAATATAAGTTGAATCTGTTGGAATGCCTAGAGCTTTTTGTTTGTTTTTGAGATCAGCTAAAGAAGATCTTTTCTAAATGTTATTTATCGGTCTTGCAGGTAGGTTATAAAGTAGATTTTCACCAGGATTTTTTAAAATTTTATTTGAAATAATTATAGATTCACAGGAAGTTCCAAAGGTAGTATAGAAGAGGTGCCTTGTGTCTTCACCAGTTTCCCCTGTGATTACATCTTACATAATCATAGTACAAGATCAAAACCAAGAATCTGACATTTGTGCAATATGTGTGTGTAGTTCTATGTCATCTTTCCATGTGACCACCTCCACAGTCAGCATACAGCATTTCTTCCATTGCCACAGCCAAGCCCCCGCCCCACCCCACTCCAGCTCCCACAACTCTCTCTCACCCCTGGCAACCACTAATGTTAGTGTTTTATTTTGTTTATACCTAGCCCCTCCACCTCCAGGCCTGATTATATGGGGGAGACTAAGTGCTTATAGTAACATTCCTATAATTGGTTATCAAAGCAATTGTATTATAATGTCATGGGATTGGACTTTCAAAAATAGCCGATTCATGTTCCCTTCCTACAGGGAACAATGTCTTTGTCTACACAGAAAAAATGATTATAAAGTTTTTTTTTTTAATTTATTTTTTTATATTTTATTCATTTATTTTTGGCTGCGTTGGGTCTTTGTTGCTGTGCGTGGGCTCTCTCTAGTTGCGGTGAGCAGGGGCTACTCATTGCTGAGGTGTGCGTGTTGCTCTGTGGCATGTGGGATCCTCCCGGGCCAGGGCTCGAACCCGTGTCCCCTGCATTGGCAGGCAGGTTCCTAACCACTGCACCACCAGGGAAGCCCCGATTATAAAGTTTTAATAAGTGCCTACCTTACAGTAAAGCATGGTGGTGAGCAATACAGAAAAAAAAAAGATGGCAACATGTTGATAGTAAGAGTCTAATAAAACACAGGTTATTTCAATAATTGTTGCCAACACCACCCTCAAAATAAAAGAAGAAAATGAAAAAAAGGCATTTTTTTTCTTGTCAAGAATATTCTTAAAATAAAGCAGTGATCATTTTTAAATGTTTTGTACTACCTTCCATCTTCTATGTATCATTTGCTCATTTTATCTTTATGTGTTCAGTAGTTAACAGAATTTTAAAACCTAGAATACTCAAATGAGTTCTGAGTATACTTTTCAGTACATTATTTTAAAAATTAAATTCTAATACTGATTGTAAGTAATTTCTAAATTAAAGAAGATGATTAATTTAAAAAAAATTTTTATATGTAAGGAAACCAACTAAATTAACCATACATGTTTATACAACTAGTTAACTTAGTCTTTAATAACCCAAATTGCCTCACTTTCAGTGGTACCTTCTCTATTGCATTATATCATCTATTAAGAAATTTTAAGTGGATAGTCATTTAAAATAAAGTGGATAACTCTTTAGTGAAAAAAATCAGTGATGTTTTAAAATATTTTTATTGTAATCAAGCCAGTAGTTTAAATCATGATTTGAGAATAGATTGAAATCTTGACATAGGATCAGTCCATAAATTTCTGTTTGAAAATGTAAAGATAATTCCATTTCTCAGGTACAACATTTTTAATGTCAACAAGCTGTACTGTTTATAAATTTTGCAATTTCAGTTTGTGTTAATATTTGTAGATAACCTTCTGAAATTGTAAATTATCCCAATTTTGTCTTTAGGTATCTTATTGCCTAATGATCTTGCTATAATAGTGTTTCGTTTTATTTTTAAGGATTCTTTATGTTGCTACAACCTGTACTGATTAATTTTGATTTTTTGGTTTTCAACTCTAGGAGTCTCTACCACCCGTCCAGTTTGACTGGAGTAGCAGTGGCCTTACTAACCCTTTAGATGGTACGTCTCTCCGTAGAGCCTCTAGCACCAGAGCTAGAGTTAAGAAAGCTACAAAGTTCAGACAGACTTCTCTCTGCTGACTTCCTTTTTTGTTTGAACATAACTTCTTATCTTTGGAAATTCAGGCTTTCTTTCTGAATAGTGATTGCTCAAGAAACCAGCTGTTACTATTATTAACAGTATTAATGTCCATATATAGGTAGTAGTAGCCAAATAAAATTTTAGTTTCTTTATCGCAAGTCAAAAACAAGCTTCTTTATTTTTCACAAATATCTAGGCAGTTTAAATGATATTTTAGGTAAGACCAATTTACTTGAAATTTTTTTCTGTAGTTTTAGTTTATGGAATTTTCTTGGATGCAAAGTCCTGTGTGTAGAGGCTGCTTTAAAGCACAAAGCACAATTATTTAACCGAAAACAATGTGCAAATAGATCCATATTTATTGACTCAAAGTAGTTTTCAGATTTAATAATATTTTGTAGCGCACTTATGTGCAAATGAAAAACGAATGATTTTCATGATCCTTTTCTAAAACTTACCTCAAAATACTAGTAGGTAGTTCCAGAAAGAATTGGTTTCACTTATGGCTTTAAAAGAAAATCCTGAAAAAGGATTAACTTATTCCAATAAGGTGGGGTTTTTAAATAATACAAAATGCTAGTTTTCCTGTGTGTTGACGTCACAAATTTTAATTGGACTCTAAGGTATAATTACTCTTACTCCTTATACGTCATAAGTTGTTTGAGCCATGGTCTAAAACACCTGTTATTCTATCAGCTTTGCCTTAGAGTGGGGGATCCCAGGATATCTGGAAAGCATCCAATTGAACATCCGTGCTGAAGGAAAGCCTGGATGCACCTTCTGCTGTTGTCTGGTGTCTTATTCAGTCAAATCATCATGCTTTTTATTAACAAACAACTTCTTTAAAAATGTATACTATTTCTGATTACTGTTTCAGAGTTAAAGGGGAACAGTACAGCTTGAGGTTGCACATCAGGGTAGGGCAGTTATGACATTCCTTATTACGTTATTTTATTTTAAGCTAAGTTAATGTATTGGTGCCTGTCCTGAAACTGACAACTTTGTCACTTTTAAAAAGCATTAATTAGAAACCAACACTACTAACATAAAAGATTTATTTGGGCATGTACAGTGATTTAATGTTGGGTTGAGATTAAAGTATTGTTTCCCTTTAACGGGTACACTTTCCCCTTGGTCTTTCTGGTATGGCTTCGAGTTTCGATTGAAAGAACCGAACTCCTAACTAAAACCTTACTAAGTGTCAAATTATTTACATTGTACATGAGAAAATGTACATTGAATTAAATTGTTACTTTAGAAATGTCCTTAGCAGTGAAAAACTAATACTGTACACATTGTTTTAATGTTGATTTTAAAATATGTAATGACTACTAATTATAACCTGCATGTTCAAGTGTGTGTCTTACCCCTTTTTACACATAACCCCTCCTCCCTTGGCTTACCTTCTGTGTGGCTGCCTACCAACACGGTCACTGAATTTCAAGCTAGTGGAGGTTCCACTCTTCTGAACCTTGATTTCTTTGGGCCCGTGGATGACAGTAGCTCTAGCAGCAGCACCACAATCCCAGGTCAGCAGAGTGTTAAAACCATAATTCTAGTTTATTTACTAAAAGCATGACCACATCACTTGACTTTCCTATAAACAAGGAAACAAGTAGATTGTATTCTCTATAATGTCTACTACTTTTCTTTCATCTATCTACTGTTATTTTCTAGTAGTATAACTATAACAAATGACTTATGTGAAATGTATTTTAAGGAAAGCTTTGTCAGAGTGTGATATTCAGAGCTGAAAGTAGTTTCTAGATATAAAACAGCCCTAATGTCCTTACACAGTTAAAGGCAGGGGTTTTTTTTCCCCCTGTAAACAGAAAATGTGATATTTTATATGCTTATTTTTTAAAGCATATTCTACAAAGCCATTTGAAAAAATGCAAATTTAGAGATATAAGAATATTTTAGTACATAAAGATGACTTTACATTATAGTGTCCATGATAATAGAACCTTTTACAAATTCTAGCATTCAATTAGTTGTTCATTAGTGCTGCTAAATGTATAATTAGGTTCCAAAATGTTGGAGTCTAACACTTAGTTATATAGTCCCACATAGAATTATTACTGTTTTTATGTAGCTCTTGAATAGAAAGTTTACTGTTTTCCATGGAGAAAAAAAAAAATGTTAAAGGTAATAATAGAAAATAATTGCTATGAGATACTAAAAGCTAGAAATTAAAACTTACTGGAGTGCCTGTTAAATTAATGTTCAGCCTGGCAAAAGTTCAGTTCATTGACCAAAGGCCTAATGTACTTTGTCATTTTCTAACTGAATAAACGATTAAAATATAATGGCATTTTTATGTTTACATTTTATTTAATATGATTTTAATGACTCCCTGTCATCCCAACTTGTGATCTGGTAATCATGCCCATTGATACCAGACGGCTGTTGAGGTGCTATGTAGATGCCAATGCCCAGAATGCATAGGGAGGGTCCCTCTCAGTCTCCACTAGGATCAGTTAGACAGCCAACCTGGTTCCTGAGAATCTGCTGGTTTCGTTCAGCTAGATAACCCTGCCACCCACTTCTAGCAATTTAGGAGCCATGATGGGAAATGGGGGAGACTAAGACAATCAGCTAAGGGTGAACCTGGGACCCAGAATGCCCTTCTCCAAGAGCTGGTTATGGAAATCTGATTGTGCTATAAGGACATTCCAAGGCCATTTTGTAGAATGACTGGATTCCGCATATCTAATCCCCTGGTTATCATTTTTATTGTTTCCAAGATTTTACAAGCATATGAAAAACTAATGTGTCTGGTTTTGACTTCAAAATGATATTTCGCTATTTAAATTACTTCTAAATACATGTGAGCTATGGAATGACCCGGGTGAGCTAATTAGTTTTTAATACTTAATGGGGGGAAGAAACCCAAAAACTTGTGTATCAGTTTCCTTATTACTATAATCCCAAGAATGAATTACCAAGCTCCTATTTTTAATTTGCTCTCAGCTTTGTTTTGTCATGGACTGTATCATAATTTAAATGAGGTCACTATTTTTGGGTGTCTGGTTTAAATTTAATTTTTGGTTACATTTCAAACTCAGTTAAAAGTCACCCATAAGAGCACAAATCATCTGACCGTATAAAGAAGTACACAAATGACCTGATAAACCAGGCTCAGTATACATACACAGCTTTGAGAAGAGCAAGCAGTTTCAGAAGCTTAGAGCTGTAATGGAAATGAAATTAGCATGGTCAGTGGCGGTCCTCATTACTTTGGAACCTTTTAAATATTTTCCTTCCGTATTTTCATTAATATACTCTAGCTGCTGTGTAAACCTGATTACTATAAATTTGCTTTGGCTTGTTTTATTGCTATTGGGTTTGTTAAAACTTACCATCAAGCTACAGGTGTCAACACTTTCCTGAGTATTCCATTTCACCACTTGCTTGCACTTTTTCTGACTTGTTTCTGGGAAAGTCATTTTGTCTTAGCTTGCGGTTATTTAATTATTTTGTGTTTGAGACTTAGGAGGTTGGCATAGAACTTGGTTGGCTAGCTTTATTTATGTAACTAAACTATGCCTCATTAAGGTTCTGTTAAAAAAAAACAAAACTCTTCCATTAAAAAAATTACTCTCCAGTTTTTTTGTGTAGAGTAAATAGTTGTCTTGTTTTTGAAAAGTATAAAATATAGCCATAGTACTTTTTTTGGTGATAATGGTTTTGGGAGGTTGGAGGAGGTTGAAGGGTTTTTTTTTAAATCTCCCACTTCACTGTTTGACAGCCAAGTTGTCAGTATTGTATAAACCCAACTAAATTTTTACTAGCACTTTTCTGTTGCCATTGTTTACTCTGCATTGTGCATTCACCATCTACTTAAATTTTGTGGTTACTTGAAATCTAACCTTTCATAGTGGAGGAAGGAGGTGCTTTGGGTTCATCTGGTCCCTTTACAGGCATCTGTAAATTTTTACATTTTAATTGCAACCTTAATACTTATTATAGAAATACAAAGAGAGGGACTTTTAAATTATATTTTGAAACTGTACCTTAATGAAATACTAAAAACTTGGGAGAGTCAACAAACATTTTCTATAGCCTTCCTCCCTTGTTGGACATGGTAACTGTGGAAGCTGCTTTTGCTAGTATGATTTCTGTAAACATCTGAGATCTGTGTTTACGTCTGCTAGTCAGCTACAAAGTTGGTTCATAGAAGGCAGTTCCTGATTTTTTTTCTTAACCTAGAAATATCCTAAAGGAGGAAACTTGTTTGTTAATATCGATATGGTACATGTATATACAATTTTATCTACAGATCTTAGGGCGTTTTTAGAAATAATAAGTAGAAATTGATGAAGCTATAAGACATTTGTACGTACAGTCTGCTTTTCTATTATACCCTGAAACTACTGAATTTGCTAAAACCAAAGAGAGTGTAGGATTAAAAATTTTTTATCTGATTATCTTTATTTTCCAAAGCTTAGCTTGAGTTGAAAATATTTAATTGTTCCTTGTTTTTTGTAGTCATCATATTTGATATAAATTAATGTTCAAGGGAAGTTTTTAAATATGTATGTATATTTTAATGAAGTCAGATGGGAAGGATTTTAATAGATTTTACAATAAATCTAATCCTCTAACTCAGCTTTGTTTTGAATTTTTCCAACAAGATATTTGAACTGTTAGCCACTAGGTTCAGCTATGAGACAATAGAAGTATAACCCTTGAGACAGTTTTCATTTTGTTCAAAAGTAGCGCTTTTATTCACTTTTTCTGAAAATATTTTACCCTCCCCACTTCTTACCTGAAGAAAGAACAATGTGGTATATAACTTTTCTTCAGTAATAGTTTGATACTTTGGGTAATATTTCATGTCCTCAGATAGTCAGAATATATTTAAACCAAATCATTTACTGTATCTGAGACTTTATATTAACTTACAAATTTGGGGGTATGGACGAAAATAATGGAGGACAAATGGTCAGGGAGGTAAGGGAAAAGGGAGGTTCAAAAAATGAGGTTAAATCAGTCAATTTAAAAATTGAAGTGTCATATTATGTAACAAATCATGTGCATTCTATTTATAAAGCATTGATAACCTTCATGTCACAAATACAAAATTTAGGGAGTTTTCTATAGCAGATAGAACTTTTGAGAAGTATTTTGATGGTATCTTCTACATAAACGTTAGATTAATTAAGGCTATATTTACACCAAAGTGGAATTTTAAGAGTATTTTCCTACTTTATAAAAACTCCGAAGAGTGGAATTTATAATTTAAAAAATAAATGCAATATTACAGTGTTCTAAAGATGTGTTGTGCTTATAAAGACTCAGATGTTTACAGAGTAATTGCCTTTTGCGTCTTGGATTGTGGCTGAGTACCCGTTGCAGCGTGCCCTCACTGACTATCATTTTATACTATAAGGTGTGGATCCAGAGTTGTATGAGTTAACAACTTCTAAGCTGGAAATCTCCACCTCAAGCCTCAAAGTGACTGATGCATTTGCGAGACTCATGTCCACAGTAGAGAAGACAAGCACATCTACCAGGTAAAAGCTAGTGCTCATTACACCCTAATTTTGAATTCTGTGTTAAACAAAGTAGCCCAGATGGGAAAGCACATAAGTTGGCAGTATTTCAATATATTATATTAAAATTCACTTTACATTTATAAAACCAATAGATGCCTAATTCCAGAAAATAGTATCAAATTATGTTTAATTATGGATTTACTAGAGCGGAGCTATTTCATGAGAGACTGGAAAGGGCTGACAGATGTTTTCTCTCCTTCCCTACCCCTACACCCAACTTTGTAGAGCAGAATCTGATAAAAGAATGGAGATCATAAAGCCATTACAGAAATGCTCCCCCTTTTCTTTCATAACCACTGAGATGATCATCTTTGGGAATCCAGTTTCACACTCCCAGAGTCACCTAGGCTGATCCTTTCACCTCTGGGCTAAGAGAGAGTAGGGAATGGCCACTGTTTTATTTTCTGAATTTTCGCTGATGTGTAGCACCTCTGATTTGGGTCGTGAAGCTTTGCTTTTAACAAGCTTTCTGGGAGCCCCTCAGGGGCAGGGCCTTTAGAAAAGCAGTTATCTCAGATACAGGAATGTCATGTGGGCGTTGTGTGCAGGATTCAGGAAACCTTTAGTTTTATATAATTAAGCACTGGAATAATCCATTGCTTTGACATGTTAGCCATAAGAATAAGGCAGTTTCTAATAAGAAGGTAATCATTATGAACCAGGAAATCACTACTGCAAGAGCAAATACTGGTTGATTGGCATACCAACTCTGCGGTACCAAATCTATGATTCATCAGCACTTTAAAGTGAAAATATTTACCTGTTTTTGCCCAGTTAGGCAGAGATATTATAGCTCTTTCCCCTGTTTAAATACATTCCACTCACACGTCAAATTCAGATTTATCTTTTAAATCAATTCTTCGGTAGAAAAGCATCCATTTAATAAAGCCGTGTTTTCCTTGCAAATAATAAATGCTTACCTGTCTTAAAACTTTGGCTTGAATTATCACATCACCTTTAAAACTGTGTTGTGTGCTTAAGTATCTATTCAACAGATATTTATTATTACTAATACAATTAATATTTATAATCATGAAAATCCATTATTATTTGTTTTATAATTAAGGCTACCCTGAACTTTTCCCGGGAATGGATTTGTAGTCTGCACGTTCTTGTTTAGCCACAGATTCTCTCCCTTGTTCTTATCACCCCTATTTCTTTGTAGTAACACTACCTGGCGCTGTTAAAGCCTCCTATTAAGTGAACTTGCTTGTAAATGAAGCTAGTGTGGATTTTTTGCTTGCTTTCTAATTTCTCTTTCCAAATAAATCATATTTTCAAATTGATGTTCTCCTTATACAAATTTCTCATCCATTTTTTCTATATATGTTAACCAAAAGCTAATGACTTTTAAAACAAACAGACAAACAAAAAACTGATGCTTTTATCGTTTGGGCTTTCTCCTGCTACTTTTTGGACAACCTTTTCTAAGGACAGTCCTAGTGTTTCCTCACCCTTTTCCCTCTGCAGTCTCACTGAGTGAACTGTAGTAGTGTTGAAAGTCCCGGTGGTGAGAATTCATTCTTTGTGCCAGTAGGAGGAGCTCTAAGCCACATTGTTAACTTGCTTGCTCTCCTAACTTTTCAACTCACCCTTAAAACATTCTGTACACTAGAGCACTCTTCCAACTCCTACCACTTTAAGTTATTTTCATTTTTTCTCTTATTCTGTACTATTCTGGAATGAACTGAAACTATAGTGTGAATCCTGGGGTCAGTGTTGTAACTGTATTGAATTAGTCTCTGGTACCTGTCCAGCTTCACATTTAAAACAAAATAAATTGCAAAGAAAACAAGTTGTCAACTTTGTGTTTTCTCTTTGGAGGAATTAACTATTTGAAAGTGATGAGAAGTGCAAATATTCACAAGTCTTATAATTAGAAGGTGATACTGTAAAATGCCCCCATGAGTGATTCTCAGTTGTACAGGGAAGAGAAAGGCAGGGTGGCATAATTCCAAAGGAATTTTAAGCATCTTTGTTGTTTTTCGGTTTTGCTTCATTTTTTGTTTTTGTTTTTGTTTTTGAATAAAATAAAATTTGAAGTGTACACATCAGCAAAATCTTGGCTTTTGTCAGTACACAGAAGATAGAGTGAAAAAGCACTGAAGAACTGTAGGGTAAGAAAAGGTTAAGAAACAGTGGTCTAGGTAGAGGAAATTTGCCATGTAGCAAACAACATCCCATACTCTTCCAAATGCCTTTGCATATGTAAGAGAAAGTACATGTGCTCTTCACTTTCTAAACATAGGTTGTGAAAGTGACTTCTTATTTTAAAGAAATGCAAGTTCTCAGTTTTAAAATAGCTCCATCTTCTTGCTTACCTTTTCTAATATAGAGAAAAATTACTTCCTAATCTTAATCAGTGGGTAGCCAGCTAGTTAGTAGGCACAGACCTCTAACTGAAGATTATACAGGCCAGAGGACTAGTTGCCAAAAGGCATGCATGGTTTTTTCTTTTCTTTTTTTTTGACCTTTTAATTGAGATATAATTCACATGCCATGAAATTCGCCCTTGTCAAGTGTACAATTCAGTGGCTTTTAGTATATTCACAAGGTTGTACAACCATTACCACTAATTCCAGAACATTACTATCTAATTCCAGAACATCACTATCTTAATTCCAGAAGATTTCTATCATCCCCGAAAGAAACCCCATACCCATTAGCAGTCACTCCCTATATGCCAGTTTTCCCAGCCCCTGGCAGCTATTAATCTGCCGTCTATCTCTATGGATTTGCATATTCTGGTTATTTCATACTAACAGAATAATACATTATATAGCCTTTTGTGTCTGGCTTCTTTCACTTAGCATAATGTTTTCAAGCTCAGCCAAGTTGTTGCATGTATTGGCACTCTCTATTCCTTTTTATGGCTGCATAATATTCCATTGTGTGGCTATACCACATTTTGCTTATCCCATTAATCAATTAATGGACATTTGGGTTGTTTTCACTTTTTGACTGTTATGAGTAATGCTGCCATGAACATTCATGTACAAGTTTTTGTGTGGACAAATGCTTTCAATTTTCTTGGGAGTGGAACTTCTGGGTCATATGGTAACACTATGTTTAATTTTTTGAAGAACTACCAAACTGTTTTCCAAAGCAGTGGCCCCATTTTGCATTTCCACCAATAAAGTTTGAGGGTTCCAATGTCGCCACATTCTCACAAGGCTTGTTACTGTCTTTTGATTATAGTCAACCCAATGGGTATGAAGTGATATCTCATTGTCATTTTGGTTTACATTTCCCTGATGGCCAATGATATTGAGCAGTTTTTCAGGTGCTTATTGACCAGTTGTATCTCTTCTTTAGGGAAGTTGTTGTTGTTGTTAAGAACTCTTTACATATTCTGCATACTAGACCTTTATCAGACACAGGATTTGCAAATATTTTATCTCATTCTGCAGGCTGTTTTTTCACTTTCTTGGTAGTGTCATGTGAAACACAAACATTTCTTAATTTTGATGAAGCCCTATATATATGCGTATATGTGTATATATATCTCTGTATATAGATATACATATATGTGTACATAAATATGTACATATATATATTTCATTGCTTGTGCCTTAGGTGTCATATCTAAGAAACCATTGCCTACTTCAAGGTCAGGAAGGGTTACATCTAGGTTTTCTTTTAAGAGTTTTAAAGTTTCACCTCTTATATTTAGACCTTTGATGTATTTTGAATTAATTTTTGAATATGGTGTAAGGTAGGGGTCCAACTTCATTCTTTTGCACGTGGATATCCAGTTGTACCAGCACTGGTTGTTGAAAAGACTGTTCTTGCCCCATTTCCCTCTTGTTGAAAATCAGTTTAACCATAAATGTATGGGTTTATTTCTGAACTCTTAATTGTACTGCATTGGCCAAAAGGATAAATCTTAACTAGGGAGAGTATAAATCAAAATTAGGTCAATGCCTTTGGCTTCGAGGAAAGGTCATGATGTAACTTTTTATTTTCAAATTCCCCTCAAGCATTTTCTTCTTTCTTATATTCTAAGAAGACTAGATCACATCAACGCATAGCGACTACAGATAAATGCACAAACTATGAACTATGTAAACTTTTTCGTATTTTTAAATACAACTTCAGACAGCCTTCAAGTAGTGTCTCTGAAATAAGGCAATTGGTAGAAACTCTAGAATAATATTTACCAGCCATTCCTTGGGTGAAAACTTCTTCTTTGTTCTCCTTCCCCACACCCCAACTGCACTCCACAAATGAGGAAGTCCATTTAGGTGCAATTTTACTGGTTACTGTTTTTAATAATTTTTTATCTTTACAGAAGCAGTAAGAGTAGAAAGTTAGAAAATAGACAAAAATTTTTTAATGAAAGTATCACATTCTTACCAGTCAGATCACTATAACTCCTTAGTGCATATTCTTTCAGATGTTTATCTTTGCAAATATACACATATGGGTGTTGTTTTAACCAAAAAGGAGATTTTATAATCTATACGGAATTGAGCCTTCCCTTGCAGTCAGTGGTCTCCATCTATTGATTTCAGTAAATTTTCATTTCATCTAATACCCAGGCTATATGTATTCAGATTCCCCAACAATGTCCTTTCTCTCTGCTTTCTCCAAATCAACATCCAATCTAGGACTATTGTACCTAGCTGCTATGGCTAAGTCACTTTTAACCTAGTATATCTACCCCCATCCCTTCTGTTTGCTTTTCAGTTTAATAACACTAGCTTGTTGAAAAGATTGGTCCACTTGTCCTGCAGAACGTCCCAATCTGTGGATTTGTCCATTTGCTTCTTCCTTCAAGTAGTTTTCAAATATTTCTCTATTCCCCTTATTTCCTGTAAACTGGACATTATATCTAAAGGTTTGATGGATTCAGGTAAAACCTTTTGGCTGGAATACATCATAGGTGTTGTATCGCATCAGAAGACACATAATGTCTGGTTGACCCCATCGTGAGTGATGCTAAGATTGACCATGGTGAGATGCTGCCATTTCCCATGTAGTCTTCCAGTTTTTCACTTTGAGACTAAAAAGTGAACTATCTGGTTTTATTTTGGAATGATGCAGATAGGCAACTTCCCATCAACCATCCACTTAATAGTTTTACCAGGATTTAAGTGCAATTAAAAATGTAGATTTTAATCAGAAAAAATGTGGAGTGCTATTCCATTCTTCTGAGAAACCCTGGAACTGGGTTCAGTATTGGTTGATCTACTGATGGTTTCAGTGTGCCTGAAGCTGACCCCCATATTGAAGAGCTTTGGTCCTAAAAGTCTGATGTTTGATTTTTCAGTCGTTCCGTAAAATCTTTTTATTTCAGCCTGAACTTAAATGTGGTAACAACAGAAAAGTCCAGGTATAAAACAAAGACCTGCATCTATCTTTTCTTTCTTGTTTCATCTCCTGACCTCCTGCACCTCATCCCAAGGACAAAGAAAATACTTAGGTGGAAGAAATAACTTGTGTCACACCTAATAGAGTACCAACTATCATTTACCATAAAAGAGAATTGGGCCTTTTAGAGTCAACAATTTTAAATTACTGTGATCTAAAATTAATATCTTTATGACTGCAGCTATCTTTCAGTATATTTAACATCCTAGAAAAAATAAAGATTGGATTACAATCATGTGCTCAATTTGAGCCACATTCGAGGCTCAATTGGCATTTTCTGTGGCTCACCTGCTGGGAATACCCGGGTCAGCAGGAGCTCTTCTTCCCTGTGTCGGCACGCTGCTCACTTCTTATATTAGGGGCATTTCATCTATAGGACCCAACAGATTTCGAGATTTCCCCTCTCCCTGTGTCCTTCCTGCCCGGGTGCATTCTCGGCATGAGTAGCTGGCCCTAGTGCTGCGGCCTTTGGACCTACCATCTAGCTGCATCCCAGTGGGGCAGAGGCTGGGTGTTTTTGAGCTGAGGGCTTTCTGTCCTGGAATTCCCCTTTGGGGTTGAAGAAAGCCTGAGGTTAAAATGACTTACAAGGACTGTGCCAGACACCTTGCTTCATGTTGAGGCAACTTTGGTAGTTTCTCAGGGGAGAGGGGGAAATCCAGTTGGGCAGAGTGTTATTAACTAGGGCTTCAGCATTATATCTCTTTGGCTGCGCCACACAGCATGCAGGATCTTCGTTCCCCGACCAGGGATCGAACACGTGACCCCCGCAGTGGAAGCACGGAATCCTAACCACTGGACCACCAGGGAGTCCCCGAGTAACATTTTAAAAGTATGCCTAGGTAGATGCTTCTAAGCTTAAATAGAGCTGCGAGCTGTGCATAGGTACATGTGAATGTCTGTCTACATGCCTAACTGTAATGAACATACATAAATTCAGTGTGAATCTCTGTAAGAGATTTGGCCTCTGGCACAGGAAGCACTCAACACAGAGGTATTACGAGGTTCAGGGACTGGCAGAGGGAAAGATAACTCAAGTCCCCACAGATTGCTGTCCACCTTGAGAGTAGATTTTCTCCCGTTTGACCTAGAGCAAAAGTCACTTTACCACACTTCTCTTTTTTCATTTGTCAACAGGAAACCGAAAAGAGAAGAGCACCTGAGCGAAGAAGCCACCAAGGTGATCGCCAGCCTTCCTGACCTGACGTTCATGCATGCCAAGGTGTTGATGTTCCCAGCCACCTTGACACCTTCCACAGGCTCCCAAGAGAAGGCAGACTGATGACTGACGTGAACTGGACGGTTTCACTTGCTTTTCCTTCCCTCCAGCCCTTCCCCACCATCAAAAGCATACCTGCTCTAATTAAAAAAAAAAAAAAAAAAAAAAAAATTAAAGTTCAGCTGATTTGTTGGTAAGCCGCACTAGAAAGGTATACATAGTAATGTATATTTATTTACATACTGAAGTCCTAAATTTATATTAGAAACAAATGTAAATAATCGGGGTGAACATTTTTGAAGATTTATTCTTTTTGTGTTGCTGGGGTGTATACATTTATGTCTTTGTGAAATACACTGGTGGTGTCCTTCTTACAAAACTTTTGAAATAAAAAAATGAAAACTAAAAAGTCAAATCTCCACTGTCTGTGAAATCCCCTTCAGTCTTTTCAGATTGCATTGACTGTCCTATTAATTTTTCACATCGTACACTGAATTACTTTTGCTCTCATAAATAAGCTCCAAGTCCCTGTTTAAATTTTTTTTTTTTTAATTTCATGTGTGGTGGGTTTGTTTCAGATCTGGCTTTTGTTACCATTTTTGTGCTCTTTTTTAATCTTTTCAGTCTGGCCTGTTGCTGTTTGACCTTTTGCAAGGTACTTTCATCGATTGCTCTTTTGTTCTAGGGTATGGATCATTGTCAGAACTTGATTGAAGGGGTTTAAAGGGATTGTGTCTGTCTGTTTTAAATCAGTTTGGTTTAGAGAAGGACCAAATTACATGAATGTCTTACCATGAAATTTACTTGTTACTGATTTTTTTGTTCTATCATACCACTATTTTTTGAGGATTTTGCACAGTGTAAAATGACATAATCATAGATTGCTATGGTTTAGGCTGTATATACAGTAAAAACTATGGGTTTTAAATGTTTGGGGAAATTCCTATGGAAAAAAAGAGACATGTAGAGGAACCTCTAACAAGGTTAATGTGCATGCCCAAGGTCTTCTGAGATTTCAGTGTGTAAATTTCCTTTTAGCTTACACAAAAATAAAATTATTTAAAAGAAATTTAGCCTGGTGTCTGTACTTTGGTATCTGAGGGAAAATGTAATGAATTTGAACGTTAAGTTTTATTTCATCTTAATGTGTTTCAATCCAGAGGAAATCATTTGGTAGGGCTTCCAGTTTATTAAAACCAAGAAGAATTAGATTCTCACCCATAAGAATTTGTATCAACCCTTTAAGTAGCTGAGCTGTTTTTATGTAGAACATTAGATCATACAAGAAATTCCCATGATCATTGTAATGTATCTTCATCAGAATTGGCAAAGTTAAATAGGGATTTGTAGGGAATTTTTTTTCTTCCCAAGGAAATATATGCATGAAATTAAGGTGAGCAGAAAATTTCTTAAAAGCACTTTTAAAATATTGTTATTAGATTAGATGTTGCCTCAGCAAAAAGTCACATGACGTATTTCAGTAAAAACAGTCAATTAGCCCAACGGTAGCCCACCTCATCAGCCATGGGAATGTTCCATTGGAACTCTTCTGCACCTCTGTCATTGACAGAGGTTCCTGTGTTGCCAGGTTATTACACGGGCCATTGGAACAGTTGCCTGCGTGTAATTTAAGTAAGGCCTGGAGCAAGAATGCTTATCCAGTCCATCTCCTGCCGTTTCCCCAACTTTTTTTTTTTTTTTTTTTTTTTTTCAGAGAAGGCTTTCCTTCAGAATAGTCACAAGTCTTCAGTGCCCAGTGGACCTTCTGAATGGAAGGATAAAAGTATTCCTCAGCAGGCCTTTACATGTTTCAGTAACTGAAGCTTAAAGGGCTGCTTCTACAGTCCATTACAACTAAATGATAATGGTAGCCTTCATCAACCTAGGTTCAGAGCCCATTTATTAGCTGTGTGTGATACCATGAGAAAGTTAATCAACTTCTCTGAGCCACAGTTATATTATCTTTAAAAATGGGAATGAAACCACCTACCTGTGGGGTTGATGTGTTAAATAATAGATGTAAAACATTTATCACAGGAGACCGTCAATAAACGATAGCCAGAGCATAGAGTCCACAAAATCTATAAAGGCCCCTGGTGTCCCGGTAGATTCAAGATGCAGTCGCAGGAGATAGGATCACTTAAAATAAGTTATTGTGTTATAATTTAGAAGTGATCAATTGGCCATTTCTCATGAAAGTGCCCCTGCTTTAATGACACACAAAGTGGGTAGTCCATCTTATAACCAATCTTCAATAAGCCAGATTTCCCTTTCCCTTTCGTGTGTCATATTGGCCTTTAATGTTTTAATCACTCAGGTACATTAATACTGGGTTTCCATAGCTTAAGGTCAGGGCTCTAGTCCTGAGGACCAAAAGTGCTCAGCTTTGCACCAGATCAAGGCTCAAATTACACTGGAAAGCAGTAGCAGGGCTGGTGCGGGAAAAGCCGTGAGCATCTCCATGCGAATCTCAGCTAAGGGAGAGCCTGTTGGCTGCAAGCTTGTCTTGGTCATCAGCTGCTTCTGGCAGCAGCTGCCCATTTGTCCTTCTCAAAGTCAGCCAGGAGGACCCTGCAGAGTTGGGGAGAAGAAACCAAGGAGTCAGAGAGCCTAAAACCAAATCACACACAATGGAGACTGGCTTAGCAATCCCCTTTGGGTCTTTGACATCTTAAAACCAGCCCACTCATCCCCTAGAGTCTCATCTCACTTGATGGCCAAATCCAAATAGCCATATATAATTCCCCAGTTAATTCAAGCCAGACTGGGAAGTTATAGGAGAAACTTCCCTAAATTGAGTCATGTGTCACTACTATTTTTATGAGTCATTCTTTTATAGAGACTTGTTCTTCCCTCTACATGATTGTCATGCTCTTTATTTAGAACTTGTCTTTTTGCTCCCTCATGTTTCTTGAATCAGGATTAGGCTTGGCTATGAGTAACAAAAACCAAAAATACTGCGTTTCATGTAATAAGACTCATCCTTTTGCTACATTCGAACTTCTCTGAAGTTGGAATGGGTTAGCTGGATGGGGTAGCTGTTTAATTGGCAGTAGTTTCTTTTTCTTAGTGATGTATGAAATAACGCTGCTCTTATATTCAATGACAGTTGATGGAAAATGGTAACGGTGGCTTCAACGTTAGGAGTTTATTTCTCTTGCCTGTAAAACATGAGGAAACAGTCTGGGGCTGGTAAAGAGGCTTCATAAGCTCATCAGAGATACAAGCTCTTACCATCCTGTTCCACCCTTATCAACACATGGTTTCTAGCTTATGGTCCACGGTGGCTGCTGGGGGTCCAGCCACCAAGTCTGCATTCCATCCATCATGGGCGAAGGGCATGCTCCTTCCTGCTAAGGACACTTTCCATAAGTCTCTCTAATTCCAACCTATTGGCCAGAACTTAGTTGCAATGCCATATCTAGCTGCAAAAGAGACTGGGGAATACCTTTATTCTGGGTGGCCATCTAAAAGGGACTCTAGTAGTAAGGAAGGAGAGAACAGATCATGTAGGACAACCGGAAGCCTGAGTCACTCCTGTTTTTCACTTCTCAGTCCATACAAACAGTATTCCATGGAGCTAAAGTAATAACACAGTGAAATGAAATCTGGGATCATTGTCTCACGCTGCAGCAATGCCTCAAACAGGATCTGTTGCCTTCCTGGTGCTTTTCCAAGGGGGTAAAGAATCAATAGGGGGCAGCTCAGGTTTACCGGGACCTTCTGGGGGCACAGATGCTAAGACAAATCATGGGTGGAAGTAGGGAGCCTCCTGGTGAGGTAGAAGGGGCAGCGGATTAAGCTA
Source organism: Balaenoptera musculus (assembly GCF_009873245.2). Taxonomy (NCBI): domain Eukaryota; kingdom Metazoa; phylum Chordata; class Mammalia; order Artiodactyla; family Balaenopteridae; genus Balaenoptera; species Balaenoptera musculus. The sequence continues at coordinate 35,502,308 of NC_045797.1, read as the reverse complement.
GGAGTTGTGTGTTCTAAGTATAGCTCTGCCACCAGTCACCTGTAAGATCTTGGATAAACCCCTTTTCTAAGTCACAGGTACTTGATGCATAAAATGAGGGAGTGGAATCTATAGAATCAAAAGCTAAAGTAGGAAGAAACCTTAGAGAATCAGAATTTTAGGACTGAAAGTTCAGCTGGCCCAGTGCTTTGCAAACCACTCCAGGAGGAGCACTGCAGGAGAGCTCAGCCCTGCAGTCATGGGCGTGTCCACTAGTAACACACTGGGCTTATACGGGGAGCAGGGCGATTTGCAGAAGATTTCATTTGATAAGAGGGTTCCATTGCCACCAAACGTCGAAAGCCAATGATGATTAAACTTCCATAGCTGAAGAAATTGAAGCCTGGAAAAGGAAATGGGCTTTCACAACATTACTCATCTATAACCAGAGGCAGGACATGAATCCAGCTTCCCGATTCTCGGTCTTTTCATTTACACCCTCCTGCATCTCCCCTCTGAATGGGCAGCCAGTCCAGCCTTTGCCTGAACATTTACAGGGACCTCACATGTGCTCAGAATCTCACAAGGTTGCTTGCCCCCCGAGACACGTGCTTTGTTGGCCAGAACTGATTCTTAGGACATCTACTGAGTGGAAGCCTGGTTCCCCATAACCTCCTGTTGGTTCAAGCCATCCCCTCTCAAGCTTCACGGGATAAACCTAATCCCTTTACCATAAATACTGAAGACCACTATCATGTTCCCTGTCCCCTTCTTCTACAAGGTCTCCCACGATGACCTGGTTTCCAGGCCTTTCCCATATATGTCATCCTTCCCTGGACATTGTTCCAGTTTACCAAAGTTCCTCTTAAAATGTGCTCCTGAGACTGGGCCAGATGTTGCTTCATCACTAGAAAGGGGCTCATATTTATTTTATTTCAGACACTTTTTTAAAATGGAGCCTACAATTACATTATTGTATAGGGCAACAATGTTGCCTCTTTAAATTGTGTAAACGGCCTTTTCCTCCATAACTGCCATCAAGCCAGATTTTCTCTATCACCTACTTGTGTACTTGAGTTTTTAGATCTGAAAACAGAGTTCTACATTTGTCCTTTTACAAATTTATTTTGTTAGCTTTGGATGATCACTTCAGCCTGTCCCTCTCATCAAATCTTTATTGTACCATCTAGCATGTAGTCTGTCCCTCCTTCCTCAGTTTTGTCATCTGCAGATTGATAAATAACCTTTATGATCCAGATCACCGACCCAGATGTTGACCAGTACAAATCCCTGCAACTCCCCTCGCAGAGAGCCAGGAAGACTCAGCACACATTTTCCCAGCACAGCGACACCCACGTTTCTCTATCGTGCCCACGCATCCTAAGAACAGGCGAAGCCTTGCCGAATCCCTCACACTCTGCCTGTGGCAATTTGTGGGTATCCTGAGCATTTCTACACATGATCTCCAATCCCTCATCCAGCTTGATAATGTCTGTGCCCTAGTGCTCCCAAAGAAGCATAAGGGTGATAAAACTAGTAGGAGATAAAATGACTTCTACTCAGGATGCGGGGTTATATGAGGATAATCCATAGAGTCACTGGCACATAGTAAGAACTCAATAAATACTTTTGTATTATCATCACTCATCCAGGTCAGTACTCCATCGCTGATGATGCAGATAAAAGGCTGATGGTGGGAAAAACGATTGTCTTCCTGACAATAAAGTCAGAAAGTCCACCCAACGTCCACAAACCTCAGGTTGCCCTCCAAGTATCTCATGCCTCAGTTGTCCGTCACTTGACCTCATCTTTTCAGGGGGACTATCTCTGAGGATAGCATTCATATCACTTCATATAATAATATTTTATTTTATTTTAAATTTACCTCTTTCAAGAACTGTTCCCTTCCTTCAGTTTTCCAAAATCAGGATTTAAGGACGACAGACCCCTTATCTATACCCTGAACTTGACTGTGAATGGTGACATTGGCTCCTTTGGCTTTCACCTCTGGACTCACCTTTTGACCACGCTCACGCGCCTCTCCGGTGTTGTCGTCTCTCTCCTGGGGGTCAGTGACGAGGGTCATGAAAACTCACAAGGGTCAGCGGGTGAGAATGTCATCAGTGCTGCGTCTGCCTCAGGAAAGGGGCCGCTCTGGTCACCTACATAGTGTTTCCCATATGGCTCCTCAGCCCAAACAGGTAACCAAGAGTCTTGCTGGAGATCCTTACCCTTGCCCCTCCCCCAGCTCTGCACCAGGATTTGATGGCCCCATCGCCCGCACCCAGACGGCCCCCAGACCCCTGCACTGAAGCCCGTGTGCCACACAGCCCTGCACTCCCCTGCCTCCACACCCCCGCCCCGGCCTTGGTGGCCAAACTCCACGCTCGCTCTTGGCCTGCTCCCCTGCCTCATCCCTGATCCTGTCGGTTCTGGAGTCCTACCAGCGATGCCTCCTACATCCCCATCTCCTCCATCTTCAGGCCCCCAGAGTCTCTTACGTGCCCACTGTTACAGCCCATGCTGACCCTCCCCGCCTTGCCTCCCTTCCCGTCTAATCTTCTGCTGATGGCAGAGTGCTCTTCTCCTGTCAGAAAGCCTTCCCAGTACCCCTTCACCCTCCCGACAAAGTCTTAACTCCTTGGCACGTCACAGAGCACCTGGGGGCTCTGTCCCCCTGCGCAGTGGGCTCTGCCGGGACTGCCGGCTGCTCTCCGGGACCCAAACGCCCCCTCCCAGGGTCGCTCTTCCTCACCGTGCGGCATCACCCTCTGGGAGCCTCTCTGGACCGCCCCCCCGGCCCGCCCCGAACAGCAGACGACTGGTCTCCAGCCACCCTGGGTGCTTGGCAAGCTTCTCTGATAATACTAGGTTTACATTATTATCATCAAACGAGCTTCTCTGCATTATTAGGAGCACCACCGTGGGCCAGGCACGTGCTTTGCACTGACTCACTCTCTGCACCCTCCCCGGAACCCTAGGAGGTACCTGAACTGTACTCACCCCCAGTTTGCTGCGGAGGAAACCAACACCTGGAACGTTGTGCAACTTCCCCAAGATCACTCAGCCAGGAAGCAGAAGAGTCTAGAAGCCAGGGCCGTCCGACGCCAGAGGCTGAACGCTTCACAGCGTGATGAGGGCTGTCAAGGCACCTGTGGCCTTGCTTCATGAGGACCGGTTTGCTCATTTCTCCCTCAGGCCGTGAGCTTCTTGAGGGTAGGACCATGTCTGGCTCCGGTTGGGCCCGTGGTCTCTGGCACAGGGCCTGGCAGGTGGACGGACTTTCACCTTGTTTTCTTCCTGAACCTGTTAATGCTGAACCCCTCGGTGAAATGGAGGGATCCTTCCAGAACCTGTGCTGTGTGTGCCTTTGCTTGCAAATATTATGAGCCCTACCTCAAGTCCTGTCTGAATTTTTCCAAGATACCCTATGCCATTAATTACCAACTCGATTCTCCAAGCTCTGAAGCCACCCCCCAATGCTAACACCAACCCCGTGGGGTTTCCATTTTGCCCAAAGCTGTCTGTTTTGTTTTGGTTTGGCCTCGATTCCTGCCTTGTGTAAGCAGCAGGTAGGGACTGGACATGGGGGTATCTCGGCCGCCCCTGGGGCACAGCTCACACCGCCAGGCAAGCCCCGTTTGGAAAGCACACAGCTCTGTAGGAGATTCCCAAACCCAGAATCCCGACCTTTCCCCAGAGGGGGCCCTCAGTGGATGGTGCTGGACAGTCAGCCTCTGAGCAAGGCCTGGGTGTACTCAGAGGGGCTCAGAGGACCACACTCAGGGGTCGTCAGACAAAGCTTGATATCCCTGAAAGGGGGTGTCACGCTGATAGTTACTGAACTCAGTGACATGACAAGGGAACCTGAAGGCATGCTCCACGTTGAAACCTGCCCAGCCAGCTCTGGGTTTTCAACAGTCCTCCCACTCTCCACCCCTCTTTTTCTGTTCTGTTCTCTAAAGCACTGCTTCCGCGTTGCGTCTGGAGGTGGTGTGGTCATGGCAGCGGGAAATGCTCTTGACTTTTCCGCTCTGGGCCCAGGCTCCCCATCACGGCCCCAGCACCCCAAACCCAGCAGGATTACTGCCAGAGACAGCTATGCCAGGGGCTCTCCTCCCATTATAAATTCAAGCCTCAGCTGAATGAAGACATTTCACTGAAATCAGTATTTTTACTCAGAAGGAGCAGAGAAGTGTGACTCAAGGGCCGTCCAACTCCTGGCTTCATGCTTTGGTCATGAGAAGCTTGGTTTGAATGGGTTATAATTTGTTTCACTTTATTTTTGCTGAGTTGCCTTGGGAGCCTGAACTTTGATCTGGGTGGCAATCACTAATTCATTGGCGCAAGAGAAGACACAGACCAGTGTTCTACCTCCTGTCAGAACAAGCTACTCCCCCTTGGCTCAAGGAAGAGGCCTGAACGCTGTCCCCAGCACCCTGGCCCCATCCCACCCACCTGCCGGGCTAATCACCTCTCTTGGCTGCCTGGGTCCCATCAGTGCCACACCAGCCACAACCAGAGAGCAGGGAGGCGTTGTTTCCCTTCAGCTACTATCTTGTAACTCCCTCTTAATTTACAATCTGTTTGCACTTTCAGATGTTTGGAAAGAAAACTCCTTAGTCAGCAACCCTGAAAAGCCTCATTTTCAGTGAAATCTGGATCCTTCTTTCCCACCTCAGTTTTTTTTTTGGTTTTGTGGCTGGAACCTAACATCTGTGAGGCAGGCAGGACCTCATGGGTCCTGTGTCACCAGACACCTGTTGAGAGGATGCATTCAGGGGAAGAAAATCAGGGCAGAGCCCACCAGTGACAACTGGTCTTTATCTAATATCAACCTCCGCTGACGGGGAGATGGATGGGCAATCGGCCCTGAGAGAGGAGCAAAGATGAGAAATGGTCTATCCTAGCTCAGATGCTAGTGGGGACCCGCCAGGAACCCCTTCCCCAAATGACTGACAAGAAAGCCAGGGGACCTGAACATTTTCCTGGCTGAAGGGGACTGTCTGCAACCAGGGTACTTACCTCTGCAGGCTGGCCTCTGGGAAAGGGTCCTCCCAGGCACTTCCATAAAAGGTGACACATCAACCTGTCTGACTTTCAACCATCCTGTGGGTTGCCTCTGAGGACTGTGAAAGAAGGGGCATGAGCTATTATTCTGGATAATCATTTCAACATGGAGCTTGGTTGGGAACAAACACAATAATCGGAGTTGCAGCTCTTGGGCCCTGGGGGCTCATGGCTTTCCCAGCTGCCCTCAAGCATTCACCAGCCCCACGACTAAGGAATCCTGAGCCTTCGAGGACCACAGAAGATGTGGCCTAAACATTGTTCCTGGGAGAGAAGCAGGAATGAGGCAACCGGAGTTTGAATCCTGGCACTGCCACTTCCTAATTGTGAAACTAGGAACCGGTCTGCAAAATGGGGGTCAGAATTAAAGTAAAAAATACCAGAACAGGCTTCTTAGGAGAATTAAAGAAAGAACTTTTGTTATACAGTTAGCATGACACTTGGAAATAGTAAGTGCTGAATAAATGTTACATATTATTATTTTTATTAATTATTATTGCTATTATGATTATCATTTAGGATACCAAGTTCTTATTGGGTACCTACAATGTGTCTCACCTGACGGGAGCCTCACGGGCAACAGGGCTGTTTACCATGCAGCACCTGATTCGATGACATAATTAGGGACCAGCAGGCCAGCCGTTCATGATTAAATGATTATGAGCAACTGACTTTTGACCTGAACGGTGGGGCTACAGAAGTAGCTGAGCTCCACAAGGAGGCCTCCAGGAGGTGCTGAAGGGGCTTGGGGAGAGGTGATGGAGGCGGTGCTTGGAATCATCCAGGGAGACCTCAGAGGACCCTCCCAGGCACTTCCCTCAAAGGTGATCCTTGACAGTCTGCCCATGTTTTTAATTGTCTTGTGATGAGCTTGAAGGACAGTGGATGTAAACGTGGGAGGGGGGCGGTGATCAGCCAGAACCCATCCGAGGAGAGGAATCCCACGAAGACTATCCATTCGTTCATTCAGCTTCGGTTAAGCACCTACTATGTGCCAGGTGCTGCTGCACATTTCCTTCCTAAACCCACAGGGAGTGCACGCCCTGGGGTTTGTCAAGCATTTGGGGCCCAGCCAAGCCCAGGAAGGTGAGCCGTGTCCCCTGGGGCATCTCATTCTCTTCCCTTGAGCCATTCTGAACCTTAGAAAGCTTAGGTTTTATTTACTTACTTATTTACTTTGTGAAGAATTTCAGAGTAAATTATGGACATCATTACCTGTCATGTCCACACACCAACATCATGTCCAAGATAAAGGAATATTCTCCTAACTGCAAATATTGTTATCACACCTAAGAAAATAAACAATAATTTCTGCATACCATTTGAAACCCAGTCTATTGAAATTCCCCCAAAGGTCCCTAAAGTATCTTTTACAGTTCACCTGTTCAAAGCAGGGTCTGCTCATGGAGTACACATCCATTTGGTTGTATGTTCCTTTTAATCTAGAACACTTCTCCCATCCTTTTATTTTTCATTGCATTGATATTTTTGAAGAGACCAAGCCAGTTGTCTTGTAAAGTGTCCCACATTCTGGATTTATCTGATTGTTTCCTCCTGGTGTCATTTAGCTTTGTCCCTCTATGCCCTATATTTCTTCTAAGAGTGTCTTAGTCCCTTCAAGTTGTTTTAACAAAAATACTGTAGACTGGGTTGCTTACAAACAACAGAAATTTACTTCTCACAGTTCTGGAGCCTGGGAAGTAAGAGATCAAAGATGCAGCTTGGCTAGGTTCTGGTAAGAGCCTGATTCCTGGTTCATAGAAAACTGTCTTCTTGCTGTGTCCTCACATGGCAGAAGGGGTGAGGGAGCTCTCTGGCTCTCTTATAAAGGCACTAATTCCATTCATTAGGACTCCACCCTCATGACCTAATTACATCCCAAAGGCCCCACCTCCTCATACCATCACACTGGGTGTTAGGATTTCAACATATGAATTTAGGGGAACACAAACATTCAGTCTATAGCAAATAGTATAACCTGCCTAAAAGTCAATGTCTTGAAATATTGCCAACTTCATCCAGATTTCAGCAGAAGTTTTTGGGCTCTGCAAAGCATAGGTACAATAGGGAGGGGTAAGGATGAGGAAGAAACAGCCCTGAGGGTGCTTTTGGCTTGGCAGGGAGGTCCAAGGCCATGGCCAGGAGGGACCTATGTGCCCCAGGAAAAGTTCCAGCAGAGGACTGGGGGCCTTCAGCAAACTTATCATCCAGAAACCCCCAGCTGTGGGAACTGGCCCTGTGGGTCATTAGTCCTGCAGGGCTGTCCCAACCCAAACAAGACTGGCCACCTGGTGGATGGCCCTCCTTCCTTCCTGGGACCCTCCCCAAACCTCACTCGTTCAGGCCTCTGCTCTGAACACTCACTAAAATAGTGTCCAGCCCTCTCCAGCCCCCACCTGCTTTGACTTTCTTCTCAGCACACATTACCACCCAACATCTATTTATTGTTTATTCTGTGTTATCTGTCTCTCCTGCCAAGACTATAAACTTCATTAAGACAGGAAACTCTGTTGCCTTGTTGGTGGCTGTATCTCGGGTGTCCGGAACAGCTTCTCATATAAAGAAGGCACCTAATAAACCTTGAATGAATGAATGAATGAATGGGCACCACCCACAGCAAATAGCCCAATTCCAAGCACACAATTGGCCTCAAGGAAACAATTGTTTGAAGTTATCATTTTCCCAGGAACATGTACTATAATTCCGAAATTACACTTAACATTAAGCGGGGGAAAAAAAATCCCATCATCTGTGAACAACAACAATAAAATCTCCCCCTGCCAGTTGTCTGGGTCGTCCCTGCCCTCTCCACTCTGCTGCCAGCGTTTGGGCAACTCCTAGATGGCTCATCTAGGTGAGTCCAGGGCCTCTTGGCTGTAAATATCATTTAGTCCCACTCAGTGAATAAGAGCCCCATGAAGTATGGTGTTTGGCCTGGAGGATGATTCCTTCTGTCTGATTTTTTTTAAAGTTGAGTCTGTTTTTTTCTTTTTCTTTTTTAGCCCTCAAATGCCGAACAGGTGCTGTATTCAACTCCTCTCCAAGGTTTGCGGCTTGGAGTGGGCGCTGAGCCAGGGGGCCTGGGGCGGGGGGGGGGTGAAGGTGGCTGGGAGCTGGGGTACCGCCCACTGAAGGGTGAGGGAGGAGGACCAGCTTTTGTTTTGTTGGAGTAAAACCAACAAATGAGACATGGGAGAGGGTGTCACCTAGAGAGGGGCTTCTTGCCCTGGTCCTCAGCGGGGGTCAGGGATCCCCTGAAAGTCTGTGCAACACATTGTGATGTTTGCTTCTGAGCACCTTTCTGGGGAGAGGGTCCGTAGTTTCCATCAGTTTTCACAGCCACCAAAAAAAAAAAAACAAAACAAAAGGGTAAGAAAAACACAGAGATGGCACCTGGCAGCTTTTTGGATACATGAATCAACCAAGTTGTGTCAAACTCCTGCTGCTTCCCCATCCCATCCAGGAGCTCAGGCTGATTGGGAAGATGAGGCCCAAAGGGAGAAGGCAGATTGGGGTGTTTTGGTTTGGGTTTGGGGTTTTTTTTTAAGTTATTTCTTGAGGACTTCCTATATGCACAGTACGGTGTTAAACCCTATAACAACAATAATAATAATGGCTGGCTCTTACCTAGCACGTGGTAAGTGGCAGACACTATTCAAAGAGCTTTCCGTGTATTAGCTTGTTTAATCTCCCCAAAAGTCCTATGAAATAGGCACTATTATTCTTATCTCATCTTACACATGATAAAACTGAGGCCCAGAGAGGTTAAATAAGTTGCCCAAAAGCCCACAGCAGACCAGATCTAAAACCCGGAGGAGCTGGTTGCCTGTCCGTGTGTCCATGCAACGACCCCCAAGCTCTGCTATAGCATTTGAGCCTCACAGCCACCCCCTGAAGGATCTCCTGTGTTATCTCCATTCTGCAGGTGATGACACTGAGGTTGGGCAAGTGGCCCAAGGTCACCCTGGGTGTCACACACCTCCTGCTGTGAAGGCTGAGAGCCAAGGAAGAATCAGGGGAACTGAGAGGGGCGGGAGGTCACGCTGGGCAGGGGCAGTGGGAATCTAGAAGGCCACTCAGCTCAGAAGCATGTTCCTGAGGGAGAGCTCGTGGCAGCCAACAGTCTGGCCCCATCGCACTGCCATCCCTTTGGAGCCCCAGCCCGGAGAGGTGGCTTGTGGAAGTGGGGATGGTCTCCAGGTTAACACTCACTCTCGTTCCCCGTTCTGCATCAAAGTCACAGGGGTCGTCCAAGGAGTGCTTTCTACGGGTAGAGAGAGGTTAATGAGGCAGCATGTCCAGCCTGTGCCCACCCCGGCCTCCTCCTTGGGCCTTGACCTGGTGCCTGTTTGCCCTTCTGCAGCAGAGCTCTCCCTCTCATGGGGAGTCCCCGTGGTGCCAGAACTCAGGCCACATGGAGACCGGGCTTATCAGGGCCACACGCAGGGCAACTACAAGACAAGCCAGGCCTGCTGCCCCTGACCCCTCAGCACAGATGGCACCTAAGTGCCCACAACCAACCAGGTAGAGGTGGAAGTGTGATGATTCCCACTTCATAGATGAGAAAAGTGAGGGTTGGAGGCCATAGGGGCTAGGTTGACTGGCAGCCCCCTCAAAAGAGACATCTCTCCAAAATTTTTGACTATGATCTTATTTGGGGAAAAAAAAAAAAGTCTTTGCAGACGTAATTAAGGAGCTCAAAATGAGACATCCTGGATCAGGGTAGGCTCTATACCCAATGAGAACTGTCTTTGTAAAAGAGGAAAGGATGTGAACGTACTTAATGCCATTGAACTATATGCTTAAAAGTGGTTAAAATGGTAAATTTTATGCTATGCATATTTTACCACAATAAAAAATTAAATTCAGTTTTCTTGTTGTTTTTTTTTTTTACTTTTTGGCCACGCTGTGTGCGGGTCCCCAACCAGGGATCAAACCCGCACCCGCTGCAGTAGAAGCACAGGGTCTTAACCACTGGACCACCAGGGAATTCCCTAATTTAGTTTTTTAAAAAGAGGGAGAAGAGGGGGCTTCCCTGGTGGCGCAGTGGTTGAGAATCTGCCTGCCAATGCAGGGGACACGGGTTCGAGCCCTGGTCTGGGAAGATCCCACATGCCGCGGAGCAACTGGGCCCGTGAGCCACAACTACTGAGCCTGCGCGTCTGGAGCCTGTGCTCCGCAACAAGAGAGGCCGCGATAGTGAGAGGCCCGCGCACCGCGATGAAGAGTGGCCCCCACTTGCCGCAACTAGAGAAAGCCCTCGCACAGAAATGAAGACCCAACACAGCCATAAATAAATAAATAAATAAATAAAATTTAAAAAAAAAAAAAAAAAGAGGGAGAAGAGGAAGGGAGAAGTGACGCACTGCGAGAAGGAGATGTGAAGATGGAGGCGGAGACTGCAGTGATGTGTCTTCAAGCCAAGGAACGTGTGGATCGCCAGCAACCAGCAGAAGCCAGGAGAAAGGCATAGGACTGTTTTTCCCTCAGAGACTCTAGAAGGAACCAACCCTGCTGACTCCCTGATTTGGATTTGAGGCCTCCAGACCTGTGAGAGAACAAATTTCTGTTGTTTCATGCCCCCCAGTTTGTGGTAATTTGTTACTCAGTCCTAGGAAGCTACCACATAGAATGACACTTGACCAAGGTCACATGGCTCCTCTTTCATGGAGGTCCGGGGCTTCTAACTACAAATCCAGTGTTTGAGCCACTCTGGGGACATTCCCTGCCGCTGCAAGGCAGGCCCCAGTGGTTCACAGGGCTTCCATCTGTGTTTACCACAATGACCAGTGCACCCCACCTTGAGAATGCAGCATGACCCCCCAGAGAAATCAAGTCACTGTACCATGGCTGGGTGGCTTCCACGAGGCCATGTGTGTGCAGGTACCTCAGGAAGCTCTGTTTCTAATCTGTTTCTAAAGATCACCTGGTTGTCCTGAATAACAGGAATGCCTCCAGAGCCACACGCACTGTGCGCTGCACAACTCCAGGGGGCGCCTTCACGGAGTCAACAGCACAAATAGCACCTCCGGAGCCGCAGTGCACAACCCGCACCACTGCACACAGTGGCTTTGACCACTTCTGCTGAACAGGTCAAATTCTCACGTGGCCACTCCTCTGGGGAGACTGGCCTCACCCTCCTGGTCCCAGCTCTCTGGCAGAACTGGCTGGTGGGTCCCAGCCTGAGAATTGTGTGGGCTTCATCAGTCCTGGGCAGTGGAGGTCTTTGTATTTTGGAGCCATTACCAGGAAGTAGGCTCCCCATGCCCCGTGCAGGCTCAGGTCTAAAGGAGCCTCTCCCCAGACCCAGAGCCTGGTGAAGTGGTCTGGTCCTCTGGCAGACCCTTCTCAAATAGGTTTGCTAAGGATCCCCTCACTCTAAGATTTTTGGAGAAAATTTGCAGTGAGACTTTAAGTTGTTAAGCTTGGGAGCTGCCATCAGAGAGTCCTGTCACATTCAGGGCCCAACGATATCCTTGTCCTTCCTACCAGTTTTTAACCTTTATTTAGACTCTGTGAGCCAAATACACATATAAAATACTGTCTATATTTATATATTTTATAGGTACATATATCTTTAAGCTACTTGGAGAGGCATTTCTGCCACTTGCAAACAGACTGTCTTACATACTTCTCTGAACCATCTGGACATTTTGTGGGCGCTTCCCTTCCTGCAGAGGGGAGCAGGGGCGGGCTGAGGAGGATATGAGGCCTTCGGGTTAATGTGTTGGAAGCTGCCGCCAAGCCTGTAAATTAAGAACTCTTAATTTTGAACATCTTTGAACTCATTGAGTAAATCTGTAGGAAGATGGATTTAAGTTGAAAATAACATTTCCACACAGTCTTGGGAGCACATGTGTGCAGCCTCAAAGCTAAAAGCTACTAGACTTTTGGCTCAGGAGCTCTCAGCCCAGTTGCAGCCGTGCCCCTGGACAGGGCTCCCCAGGGTCCAGCAGGGCATGTGCCGCGGAGACAGGGCCGAGCAAGGCTTCAGCCTCCAGTGTGAGGTACAGTCAGGGCTCCTCCTGCCCAGCTGGATTTTCCAGTCCAGCCTGCACGTTCCTTTCTGTCCCTTCCCTCATCCTCTGGCAAACAGTGACTGCATACCAGGCACCCAGATAGCGAGGGGATTCCCATGGGCGCCTTCCCTGGGTAGCGGCTCTGCCAGCCCGCATTTGGAGGCCAGGACCGAGGGTGGGCAGAGCTGGCTAAGGTACCTGGGAGGCCCCCTCCTGCTTCCCCTCTTCCTTTCCTCCACCACCTCACAGCCCCTACCTGGCTTCAATCCTGTTCTCCCTGCACCAGACCCCATCCCACCATCTGCCACTCACAGGTCAAGGTGGATAGGATAGGAAGTTCAGAAACACCCCCCTCCAACCCAGTTGCTTTACAGGAGGACAAACTGAGGCCAGGGAGCTGAGGTGAACTGTAAAGGCCACATGGCTGTGAGCAGCCGCTCTGGGGATGGAATCTGGGGCTCTAGACGGCGGCCCCTGGTGCGGGGCGGGTAGTGGGAGTAGGGACTGCATGTGGAGCGCCTCTCCTCCCCCCGCCCCCCACCCCGTGGGCAGGGAGGAGAGCCCAGCGCCAATGAGAGCCATGAAGGAGGAAGGGTTTGAGAAGCAGGGGCCCAGACAGTCTGGACATTCAGGAGGGACGCTCCAGTTCCGTCCCCCGTGGTGCCTTTGTCTTCCTTCCGGGCGGTGGGCGCAGAGGCCCGGGAAGCCACGCGGGGCGCCCCGGAGCTGCCGCGGGGCCGGGGAGGGAGGCCGGGCCGCCGCGCCCTGGGTGGCCGGAGGGGCCTCCCACCGCAGCCGCCGCCGAGGCGCCCGCCGCCCCCATGTCACCCGGACCAAGTCGCCGCGCCGCCGCCCGCGGTTCCGGCCTCCGCCGCTTCCCTCTCGGGAGGCCCCGGGCCCGGCGTCCGCGCCGCTCCGCCCCGGGGTGTGAGCCCGGCGCCCTCCTGGGGCGCGACCCTGGTTCCCTCCCTTCGAGCTCCCGGGCCAGCGTCCTCGAAGTGTGACCCTGGGACCAGCAGCCTCGGCATCCCCCCGGAACTTGAACTCAGAAAAATGCAGACTCTCGGGCCAGCACTGGTCTCTGGACCCAGCAGGCTGTGTTCCCAGGCCCTGCCGGAGACCCGCACGTTCGCGAAGTTTGAGAACCGCCGCTCTGGAGCACGGACACCGCCCAGCCCAGCTCGGTGGGAGCGCAGGCTGAGCTCCTTGAGGACGACGATCCTGCCCGGGTTCCCTCAGTTAGCGGGCTGTTCTGCGCAGCCATCCGCCTCTGCTGAGTGTCGACTGGTGAGGGAGCGGGGAGGCTGTCCCTACAGGCAGCCCTGGGGTTCTTTAATAAAAATTGTCTTTCCTGGACGATGACCAGGAGTGACTTGGAAATTGACACAAATTACCTCAAAGAATTGACCCACTTAGAATCTCTTTAGATTAAATCCCAAATTGTTTACAGTGGAGCTGGAAAAGCACTCTGGCTGTGTTGGCCATGGCCTCTGAGGGGCTCACAGCACCTGGTGGCTCATATATCCAGCCCTGTGCTAGAGACCCATGGCCATTGCTTTATGGATGTCATTATAGGCTGAATGAAAATCTATCCAAGAAAGTGTTGGATACTTTTGAAGATACTGATCTAAAGGTTCACTAAAGGTTATTTCCCTTTCATAGAGACTACTTCCCTGACCTAGAAAAATGTGGAAGAAGGGAAAAGATATAGGCATGATATTTTGTCTTTTTTCCCCAGATTAATCTTTAATATTTTTACATAATATCTTCAGTAAAATTAAAAACATGCAAAGCTTTGTAATGTCCCAATCCCTGAGGCCCAAGTCTCGGCTGTTAATCTAGTGACAAAGAAGATCTGCCTAGTGGCCATGGCTTAGTGGGAATGTCTCCAACTAGAAGTCCATTTTACAAACAGCAGCTTTTTGAGTCACACTGCCCTTAACCCAAAGGAGTAATTCTGATGATGGAGTGCAGATCAGAGAGGGGTAGATTTGGGCATCGGTTGGCCAAGTCTTTCAAGTCCCATCTCCCAGGACCCTCCCACCTGCTTCTGACCATTTGAAAAGGTAGGGGAAGTTGAAATGAGAGAGGGGGCCCTAGGGCACTGGGCCTTCCAGCTGGTAGCTGAGTACATCTGGGTGGGTGGGGATGGAAGAGGGTTTGATAGAGCAGGGCTTTGTTCAGAGCCAACTGTAATGTGTCAAGAGCCTTGGAAATATCTGTTCTCTTTGTCTCAGCAATTCCACTTCAGGTATTTCTCCTCTGGGAATAATCACAGAGGCCTTAAATGAACCACAACAATATGGGAGTGGTTTAAACAGGAGGGGCACCATCACAGGAGAGAACAATCTACAACCATCAAAAAACATCATTTTCAAAGAATTCCTAATGATGTGGGAATTGCTCATGTTATAAGGTAAAAAAGCATCATAGGGACTTCCCTGGTGGCGCAGAGGTTAGGACTCCGCACTCCCAAAGCAGGGGCCCGGGTTCGATCCCTGGTCAAGGAACTAGATGGATCCCACATTCATGCCTCAACTAAAAGTTCCCATGTCACAACTAAGGAGCCCGCCTGACACAACTAAGACCTGCTGCAACCAAATAAATTAATAAAATAAATATTAAGAAAAAAGAAGCAAAGAGTACTTTAAAAAAAAGCATCATAGAAAATGGTATTGTAAGATGTCTACTTTATGCAGAATATATATTATTTGTCTAAGTAAAAAATATATATAATATAAAAACTATATATCTATAAATACTATATATAGAGAGAGAGAGACTGGAAGGAAATATGCCTAAATATTAACAATGGTTTTCTCTGGGTAGTGGGATCATAGGTGATATTTGTTTTCTGCTTTACTTTTTCTGTGTTTTCCTTTTTTTTTTTTTTTTTTTCTATAATGAACACATTACTTTAGAATTAGAAACATAATTTAAGAACCTACAGTGTTCTAAGCTTTGTGCCAGACTCAAAGATGAAGATACAAAGACACATTTTCTGCCCTGGGGGAACTCATGGTCAAAGGAGATGAGAGGTACCCAGAAAACAGCAATGCAAGGCAGGGTGGGATAAATGGTGCAGAGGGAGCAGAGCAAGATGCAGTGGGAGCCGAGGGGAGGGAGAGAGAACATCTACTGGAATTTAAGCTCCTTGGGACAGGCACATAGGCAGTCAGTGTATATGATACCAAACACAGCATGGTGGCATCAGAATCCAGTTCTGTTCCCTAATGCCCTGTGATTTTACGAAGAACTAGTCTGACTTTCCTCATCTGTAAAATGGGGTAACAAAAACCTTCCTGTGAACAATTAATAAGGTAATGGAGATGAAGCTTGGTCCCTGGCACAAAGTAAGTGCTCAATCAATATTAGGTTTACAGTACGTGTTTTAGTTAAGTCTGGGTAGGAAAGTGCAAAGGCGTGGGGTTCTCAAGGAGATGGTAGGAGAGAAGGCACGGAGGTTGGGCGCGGCCTGGGCACAGGCGGAGGGGTGCAGCTTCCGGGGCAAGCTCCGCTCAGCGCTGGGAGCCCGGAGACCATGTAGGCAGGGCCACCTTCCGTGTCCTAAGAAATGGAATAAGTGGGGGCCGTGGGTATGAAAAAGGGGATGGAGATTCCTGAGCTCGACTGGAGCCCTCAGCTCTGACAGGCGAGGGTAGGGAAAGGGCGTGGAGGGGCAGGCACAGAGAGCTCCTGGCATGTACTGAGGACTGCAGTGTGCCACATACCACTTTTTTTAGTCCTCTCGGCAGCCCTGAACATCAACATCCAACTCCATTTTACAGATGAAGAAACAGAGGCTCGGGTTCACACACAGGCACCAGGTGGGCCAGGGTTCAAGCAGAGGCACGTGTTCTACCACCTTCGGGCCCAGCGGCGGCCGTGGTGGCGGGAAGGCTCGTGTTTGCTGTGCTCCGTGTGCCCGACCTGGCGTGGCACCAAGCGAGCCTGGGGGTTTCCAGGGACCTTCCTGCCTGAGTCACCAGAAAGACCCTTTCATCCCATCCTGTCCCCCAGGTGGGACCTGCGCGGCCTGCACTGTGGTGGGGGGAAGGGGACAGAGCCTTTGAGTTTTAACGGTACTCAAGTTTGTTTTGAGAATGTCATAACCCCCTTGAGAGGACTAGAGGTGGTGGAGGCAGCCCCTGCACCGGCCCGGGGATCCGTCCCATCCCCAGGGCAGGCCGGGGCGCCAGGGGGATGGCTCCCTCCTGACGGACCTGATCCCTCGGCTGCACTCCTCCTGTCTCCTGCTGACATCTGAAAGGAGATGAAATGGCTCAGATAAGACTTTAACTCTACACCTTGAAGCCCCAGAGAGGGCAAGATTGCTGTGCATCTGAAGGTGGGTGCAGTAGAGAAGCAAATGTGTTCTGAAGAACACCAGCTTTGTCCCCTCCATTTAGGGCTCAGGCTGTCTTCAGGGAAAGTCTAATTGCCTGAGTGAGCATTTTTAATTTTTTCCAATCCACCTGGCAGAGAGCCTGACCACAGTGTCTGCCTCACCCTCTTTCCTGAAACTCCAGCCTCCTCGATGGGATTTATAGAATTTGGGACGGGGTGCTGTGTTGCTTCCCAGTTCTGCTGCCCATTTTTCACAGGAGAAAACTGGGTGTCAAAGAAATGAAAATAGATTCTGCGATGAAAGCATTTGGAGCCAGACAGTGGGAGAACTCTAATTTATAACAAGGGTCTCAGCCATGGCTGCAAATTAGAAGCACGAGAACACTTTAAAAAATATTGAAACCCAGGCTCCACCAAATATTTACTCTGGGATGGGGCCTTTTCCCTTCCTTCCTTCCCTTGTCATTCTTCCCTCCTCACTCCTCCCTCCCTCTCCTTTTTCTTTCTTTGTTTAAAGTCCTCCGGGTGATTCTAATATGCCAGGGTTGAGAACTACTCACCTAAAGAAAACTGTGCTAAAAAGAAGACTATCCAATAGAAAAATGGACAAAGGACATGGACGGGCAACTGAGAGAAGAAATAAAAGTGGCTAATAGGCACATGAAAACTGTTGACCCCGATTAATAATGAAAGAAATGCTAAATAAAACAATAATGAGATAGTATTTCATGTATCAAATTGTCAACCTTTTTTTTAAATGAAAGAATATTCCAGGAATAGCAACAGTGTGTGTGTGTGTGTGTGTCTGTGTGTGTGTGTGTGTGTGTGCACGCGCTCGCGGGCACTGGGGTGGGGCAGGGGCAGGGGTCTCGGTTTATGAGAATAAATGGCTACAACCTTTCCTGAGGGCTCTTGGGCAACACACGCACACCTTTTGACTCATTAATTTCACTTCAAGGTTCTACATAAGGATGTACTGAGATTTTAACTCGAGCTGCTGATCACAGCAGGAACAAAGTAGAAATTCCTAAATATTTACCATTAGGAGATTAGTTCAATGAATTACGGTACAGCCGTAGAATAGAATGCCACACAGCTGTTGAATATGATATAGTGGGTGAATAAATATGTCCCTACTTAGGAAGATGTTTAGATAAATTACTGAGTGAAAAAAATAAGCAGTTTCCAAATAATAATATTTTTGCTCTGTTAGAAATACAGTGTGAAAAAGCATGTGTGTATATGTGTCTGCACTTAGAAAGTGCATACTGACAAAATATTTGCATATTGACAAAAATATATGCAAGGTTTTAGCAGTCATCACCTCTGAGTAATAGAAAGGTATTTTACATTTTTATTTTTGTGTCTCTGTATTTTCTGGCTTTGCTTTTGTTAAAAGGAAAAAAAAACCTTTTCATTTTAAAATTTTACTTTCAAGAGCAAAATTTGCTAATCTGTTTTCTTCTGAGAGGAGAGGGGTCATCCTGGAGCAATAAAATCTCCAGATAATCTCCTGACCACTCATCTTCTTCACTGCATCTCACCTTTGACCAAGAGGCCAAACTAGAGGCTCAAACTGGATTTTTCCTCCTCTTCCAGGCCTTTTCCACATTGCTGGGCTGCGAAATGGCTGAGGGAGGTGGCCCTGGGGAAGTAGAAGATCCAGAGGTCTTAGGGATCCCCATCAGAATAGAGTAGAGCCCAGGTTTTGAAGTCCTGGCTCCACCACCATTTAGCTATTTGATCTTGGGTCAGGCCCTTAACTTCTCTAAGCCTCGGTGTGCACAGCTATAAAATGAGAATAATAATAGTGCTGACCTCATGGGTGGTTACAAGTCTTCACTGAGCTAGTGCAACGTAAAGAGCTTAGCATGTCACCTGGCATGTGGCACTCAATAAATAGCACTTCTGATCATTACTGATTTGGGAAGCCAGACCCTTCCTGCCCCAGGGGTGGGCAGATACACACAGAGAGCCTCTGATTGTCGTGACCCTCATTGAGGTCCTGTGACCATCTTGGGAGGGAAACTGGAGAGAGAAGCCGAGCCCCAGAGCTACAGAATGCAGAAGGACCTGCCTAGTCTCTGCGCCAGGACTGATAACCCGAGAGCCACACTTGGTGAGGTCTCCCGACCCCAGCCCTTCTCCACACTCCATCCTTAGATGCCTGCAGACTGGTGCCCGTCTTGACCTTCCCCCCACAGTAGTAACCCCATTTATCTCAGTCCATGTGCGGATGCGTCAGTGCCACCCAAGGCCTGTGGACTCATCTTGCCGCCCCCAATCCCCATCCCTTACAATGTAAGACAAAGGGATTAAAAACCACCTCCAGTCACCGATCCTCTCAACCCCCATGACCATCTCTGTGCCTCCAAGCCCCTCACTGTCAGCCTGGCGGGAAGCTCCTGTGGACGTGACCCAGTGCAGAGCGCGGTGTCGCCGGGCCCGGGATTCCCCAGTCAGTGCAGCAGCCGGCGTCTGTCACCCAGCCTCGGGGAGCCTCCTCAGCAACAGTGCAGGTGCCCTCTGACAAAACCGGGAACAGGGTGGCTTTCTGGCTTCCAGAAGGTTCCATCCCGGAGTTGGAGGAGCTGCGCCCTCTCCCTGATCCAGAGGAGGCCATCGTCCTGGAGGCAGCAAGTGGCCCACCTATTCTCCACTCGCCTCTGGAGGGGGGCTGCCGGAGACCAGGTCCACCAGAAACAGTGCCGGGAGGAGAGAGCCTTTAGAGCACCTGTGAAATCCCCTTCCCCAAAGACCAGGAAAGAGTTGGGAGAACATTTGGGGTTTTTAGTACAGAGGACCTGGTGGGCCAGCCTGACTTCACCTCTCCTGAATGAGTGAGGGAATGAATGAACGAATGATTCAAGTTCACCCTTTTATTTCTAGAGTTAATTAAGGCAGACTGAAACATCTGTGGATGTGCTAACAGCCACTAGAAAATCGTTCGTTAAGCCCGGAACCTTGGTTGTAGCACGCAGCCACATTTTGCATCTCCTGCCCAGCAGCTAAAGCAGAACTTGGCCTGCAGAGCAATACTTCAGTCAACGACTGAATGAATGAATGAATATTACGAGACATCTCAGATAAGGTAGAGAAATGCGGAGGAAGCTCGGGGTATGTCTCCGCACCACATAGAGTTAAAACAACTTGTACTTCACTGTGTCACCCAACAGCTCCACAGCTCGGTGAGCCTTTGGGGTCAAACAGCCACAGATGGGGAGCGCATTTAAAAAGTGAAATTCACAAAGCAGGAGGGGCAGGGGCAGATTGGGGGGTGGGGTTCAGTTCACACCTCAGGCCGCTTATTAATCTAGTAATGAGAGCAGAGCTTCTGCTACATAAACTAGTCAAAGAACACCTGCCTGGGGCGGCAGGTCTTCCCCCTCAGAATTACTGGACATTCTAAGACACACACACACACACACACCATGACCCTGTCCTGGGCTATTCTGAGTGTTTGATGCCTCAGCCAGAGTTAGGGTTTGTGGGGAATGGAGTCCCCGGAGGTTGAGCATCTGGCTGGGACCAGGTGCCCAAGGACTGCTCGGGAGAGCCAGATCCAGGCCACTAGGCAGCCCAGTGCCTCAGGCCCTCTGCCCTTATTGCTGTGTGGTTGACTTGGCTGGGGACTCCTGGTGACTTTGAGGCTCTCCCTGATCTGGACTCGGTCCCTGGTGCTTCAGCCTTCTGCCTGCTCCCTATTTCCTGTCTCCCCCCATCCTGGACTTCCCTGGGTAGTGGGCTGCCCCAGTCTGAAAGAGGCGGTACCAGGGCAGGGCACAGGCCCTGTCAGGCTGGGGCCGAGGCCCAGACAGCATCTGGAGTGGACAACAGGCCCGTGAAGCTGGTGTTTTTCTCCTGGGGAGTGGCCTCTTTTTGTGACTCAGACCCTGGGAATTTGGGAGCCCTGTTAGGCTCTGGCTGAAGTTGGGCTCCCAGGAGCCCTCACCAGGCTCAGAGTGAATGCACTTGGGTTTCTTAGCTCCCCTGGCCCCCTCCCATTCCCCTCAGTGGGTTCCTTTTGTTGTCACTAAATCCCCTCCAATCTCCCCTTCCAAAAGCTGGCAGATCCAAATGGAATTCAACACCCAAACACTCACACAAAAGCTAGGATTAATAGCTGGCTTTGTCTGGGCACAGATGTGCAGCAGCTTGGAAGGGTGGGGGGACATTTTTCCTGCCACTTGAGTCAACTCGGCTGGCTCCACACTGGGGGAGGGAGAGGAACGAGGGACGGCTGCATGGACCCCTCTCCAGGGCGTTGTGCCCCAGCTTCCTGAGCTGGTGTGCTCTTAGGGGTCTGGACCCACCAAGGAGGAGACAAAGGTCCTCTCCCACTGGGAGGCCCCTCAGTCTCCCCTCCTTCCCCTTCCAACAAGTCACACTCAGCAGCCAGCTGGCGCTCACACTCCCTGGACTCAGTCCCTGTTCTTCTGGAGCCCGAGCTCTGAAACAGGCCCCAGCAATCCTCAAAACCCCATGAGCTGAGCAAACTAATGGCAGGGGGTTGGTGGGGGGGGGGCGCCCACAGGAGCCTGTGAGCACAGGCAGTCAGGGAAGGTTCCCAGAGGAGGTGTGCCTGAACTCCAGAGGATGGGAAGGGCCTGGGAGGTAGGGAGGGGAAGAGGGCGTCCTAGGCAAGGGACTTTTGGAAGAGTCAGTGGGATGTGAGAAAGCAGGGCCTCGAAAGCCTGAAAAGGGGTTTGCATATTTCCTCATGGCAATAGGGAGCCACTAAAGTTTGTGCATCAGAGTAGGAGCTGAGGGAACACAGTAAGTGTAAGGAAAGCTATTCTATTGTTATGGGGGGACAGGCTGGAGGAGGTGGTAGCTGGGGCAAAGCTGGTTCCCACCCAGTCCTCTCTGCCTCCAGCCCATGTTGCTGTTCCACTATACCAACGGAGGAGGCTTTGAACTTGGCCCTCAACACATAAGGGGAAAATATCATGTTTCCCTATTGTTCTGTCAGGTAAATCAGGCTCTGTTCCCAACCAGAGAGCTGGCTGGAAATATGACATCAGTCAAATTTCAGGGGCAGTGGGGTAGCTTCCCCCTCCCTAGGGTGGTACAATTATCTGGGGTCCCCAGACCATCTGTTCTCTGAGAAGCTTATTGACCAAGACAAGGTCCCTACTGTCAGGAGGTTTATATACTACAGGAGAGAAAAAAAGAAGAAGAAAAAGAAGAAGAAGAAGAAGAAGAAGAGAGCAAACAAATAAATCAGATAACCTCACATGGTAATAAATGCTACCAAGAAAATAAAACAGAGTGATATGCCTACTTGGGAGTGGGATGGTCAGGGAGGGCCACTCTGAGGAGGTGGCATCTGAGCCAAGATTTGGAGGATGAGAAGGAATAGGATATATTAGGAATCCTGATATTTAACCTTTTTTAATCTACAAAAATAGTCATTTCATAGGGTTCAATGAAATACAAAGATAGAGGGGAAGGGAACAGTAAATGCAAAGGTCCTGAGGCAGACCAGAGCTCGGGGTGCTTCACCCAACACTCTGTCTCAGAGAGTTGATTCGGCACTGATGTACAGAGAGGCTGAGCTTTTCGGCATTTGTTTATCCATTCACCTATTGAAGGACATCTTGGTTGCTTCCAGTTTCTGGTAGTTATGAATCAAGCTGCTATAAATATTTGTGTGCCGAATTTTTGTGTGGACATTATATTTCAACTTGTTTGGATAAATATCTGTGAGCATGATGGCTGGATCATATGGTAAGAGTATTCTTAGCTTTGTAAGAAACTGCCAAACTGTCTTCCAAAGTGTACCGTTTTGCGTTCTCACCAAGAATGAATGAGAGTTCCTGTTGCTCCACATCTTCACCAACATTTGGTGTTGTCAGTGTTTTGGGGTGTGTGGTGGTATCTCATTATTGTTTTAATTTACAATTCCCTAATTACATATGATGTTGACCATCTTTTCATGTGCTTACTTGTTATCTGTATATCTTCCTTGGTGAGGTGTCTGTTCAGATCTTTTGCTCGTTTTTAATTGGACTTGGACTGTTTACTTTGTTTTGCTAAGATTTTCTCCCAGTCTGTGGCTTCTTTTCATTCTCCTAATAGTGTCTTTCGCAGAGCAGAGGTGTTAACTTTTAATAAGGTCCAATTTATAATTTTCATGGGTCATACGTTTGGTGTTTTATCTAAAAAGTCATCACCAAACCCAAGATCACCTAGATTATCTCCTGTGTTATCTTGTAGAAGTTTTAAACAGTTTCGCATGTTACATGTAAGTCTATGATCTCTTTTGAGTTAATTTTGATGAAGAGTATAAGGCCTTTGTCTAGATTCTTTTAGTGTGTGTGCATGTGTGTGTGAATGGCCAGTTGTTCCAGCACCATTTGTTGAAAATACTATCCTGTCTCCACTGAATTGCCTTTGCTCCTTTGTCAAAGATTAGTTGACTGTATTTGTGTGTGTCTACTTCTGGGCACTCTATTCTATTCTGTTTATGTATTTGTTTATTCTTTTTCCTATACTGTGCTTTCTGTCTTGATTGCTGTAGCTTTATAGTAAGTCTGGAAGTTGGGTAGTTAGTCCTCCAACTTTGTTTTTCTCCTTTAATATTGTGTTGGCTGTTCTGGGTCTTTTGCCTCTCTATGTAAACTCTAGGATCAGTTTGTCAATGTCCACAAACTAAGTTGCTGGGATTTTGACTGGGACTGTGTTGAATCTATAGGTCAAGTTGGGAAGAGCTGACCTCTAAACAATATTGACTCTTCCTCTCCATGAACATGGAATATCTCTCCATTTATTTAGATCTTCTGTGATTTGTTTCATCAGTGCTTTGTAGTTTTCCTCATACCAGTTTTGTACATATTTTGTTAGATTCATACCTAAGTATATAGTGCTAATGTGAATGGTTTCACGTTTTTAATTTCAAATTTCAAATTCATTCTAAACATGAATCAGGCCACTTCCTGGCCCTCCAGCAACTTCCTATTGAACTTAAACTCCCACCTCCTTCTCCGACCAGTCCTGCCCTACAACCTCATTTTTCCTAAGCCCTCCCCAGCTCAGGGCCCTGCTATTGCACTAGAAAGGACAGAACAGAAGCTCTGAATAACTTCAGTTCCCAATGAGTCTGTGACAAAGCTCCAAGGGTTGTAACTTCTAGCTCCATGGCTGGCTGTTGACCATTATTTTTCATAACTAAGTTTCTGGCCAGTTTCTTTAAGCTCTGAAGCACCAGAAGGTAATAAATGTAGGAGTCCAGAGCCTGGGTCTGCAGCCCTGACCCTCTGTGTGCCTCAGTTTCCCCAAGCAAGCTCAGCCTCCCTCCATCGCCACCCCCTCCAGAGTCGTCCTGAGAATCAAACAGCACGAATGTATGTGAAATGCTTCCTACACCATTAAGCTATACACAAATGTCCAGGATCCCTGGAACGTCTCCGGGCCCAAGAAGGTGGTATTTCCCACGAGCGCGTGGATTGGACTGACTTCGAACAACACCATTTTCAAAGCACTTGGCCACCTGGCACTGTTTTCAGCACTCAGCTGGGAGACAAGTGACCATAAATCCTTTTCTAGAGGCAGCCTGACGCGGTAACACTAACACACAAAAACAGTGACACGCACGTCCTCCAGGGATAACATCCCGGGAAGACAAGTGTGAAAAAGTCCGCTGGGGGTGTTTGTGCTCCGGCTTCTCCAGGGCAGCGGGGCCAAGCTCCCTCGAAGACATTTCCCCAGCTCGGCCCGCCCCTCCCCCTTTCTGTCTCCAGCCCTTCCTGGGTCTGGGCCCCTGCAGCCATTTCTTGTCACTGCTGAACAATAGGCCTTGCTAGCAGCTGGCAGCTTGGCTTCCCCGCCTGCGGGGAGGGAGGGAGGGAGGGAGGGAGGGGCGGGCTGTGGGGCTGGGGCAGCCAGCCTGCCACAAGGGGATTCCCAGCTCCAGGGACGGTGTGTGTGCCTTCCCGGTCTTGCACACCAGCAGCCGGGAAGGCTGGCACTGGGGGACTTAGAGCAGCAGTCCTCCTCCCACCTGAGCGATTCTGTAAGATCCCAAGGCCTAGGGCTCCGTGCCCAGAGGTGCTGGCGGAGGCCCCCACGCTTCCAGCTTGCAGCCAAGAAGAACCATGGCCCGAAGCATGTGGCATGCGTGTGCCTCCTTCCTTTGCCACCCAGGCAACTGAGTCCCTGAGAGGGGAAGTAGCCGACCCAAGGTCACACAGAGACTTCGGCCCTGTAAGAGCAGTCCCAGCTCCTGGTTCACTGCTGGCCCCACTGGGACATCTTCCTCTCTTGTCCCTCTGGCTAATGCCTCAGCGTGCCAGGAGGGAGCCATACCCCCGTGGGGAAGAAGAGGGGTGAAGCGTCTTGTCCAAGGTCAGGCAAGTGACGGAGGTGAAGCTTGGATTGGGACGCCTGCTCAGCCTCCAGCCGGCAGCCTGCAGGTGGACTCGACGACACCAGCAGTGAGGATGGGTGACGGGGAGTGTGCTGAAGGGGTTATAAGGGTCAGAGGGGCCTGGCCTGCAATCCCAGCTCTGCCACGTGCCAGCTGTGTGACCTTTGGGCGGTTGCTTAGCCTCTCTGAGTCTGGACTCCCTCCTCTGTAAAGCAGAGGTGGTAAGATAAACCTCAAAGGGCTCGGGCAGAGTCCACGTACATGGCGCTTAGTGGTGTCTGGCTCGTGTGAGTGCTCGGGAAGTGGTAATCCTGACTCTCCTCATTCAGTTAAGATTCCTTTCCAGAAGGAGCAAACATACATTAAAAGCAAAGATAGAGGAGACAATAGGGACTCTGGGACCCCCGACTGCCACACAAGCTTGGAGCACAGTGTCCTCAGTAAATACATAGCTGAGCGTCATGACCACAAGCGTGGTGTTAGGAAATGGTGGTGGTCCCACAAAACGTGCCTTCGGCATTAAGATGCCCCAGGTTTGCTTAATGGCCCAACCTAAAACCCCACACCAAGTGGAGGCCTGGATTTTAGCCTTGCCACTCTCAGGTTAGCTACAGCCAACATTTGTGGACTTCTTTTTTTAATTCCCTAGAACTGTTGTAAGTGCTTTACATGTATGGACTCCTTTAATCCCTATCATTGCATGAGATAAGCTCAATTACTACCCTCATCTAATAGATGAGAAAGCTGAGGCATAGAGAGGTTCGGGAACTTGCCCAATGTTACAGGCTATCAATGATGGAGCCAGGATTCAAACTCAGGTGGTCCAATTACAGAGCCAAACTCTGAACCTCCATGCTATGCTCTCTTGCCTTAAACAAGAATCACTTCGCCTCTCTGTGTTTCAGCTTTCACATCTGTAAAACAGGGCCCTTTGCCTTCCTAGGTGTTAAGCGCTCTGAAGATGTCCATCCCTGCAGGGCTTTTCTGGCTCCTCCGCCCTCTCTGACCCTCGCATCCCCACCTCGCACTCTCTGTCCTTGGGATCCCTGCCCTCACCTCTGTACTGTACTCACTTTCCAGACCCATCTCCAGACGTCCCAGTCTGTGTAAGCCCCTGAGCACAGCAAGTCTGGCCTGGTCTCAACTATGGTCAGACCCTGTTCTAAGCATTGCATGGTTTGCAAAGGTCAAGGTTTGGTAAACTGTTTCTGTTAAAGGCCAAAGAGCAAACGTTTTAGACTTTGAGGGCCTTATGGTCTCTGTGTCACTGTAGTAGGACAGCAGCCATAAATAATACACACATAAATGAATGCGGCCGTGTTCCAATAAAATTCACACAGGCAGCGGGCAGGATTTGGCCCAAGGGCCGAAGTTTGCTGACCTCTGACAAAGATGAACATCACGAGATACAGTCATGGCTCCTACATCTCTTTGAACTGTTCTCAGAAGAGCAGCAGCAGGGGCTAGCACAGGAGACAAAGTTACACAGCTAGCCAGAGACATGGCAAGGCTTGCTAAGTGCCTTTGCAGAGGCAGAGCCCTCCGGAAGAGGAGGAAGCTTCATGGACAGACACTTGAGCTCGGCCTGGGAGTGATGGGTGGAATATCCACAAGCAGAACTGGGGGCACAAGCAAGGGCATGCAGTGTGCTGGCAATGGGAGCGTCCAGAGGGCCGGACGGGAGTGGGCCTGGGACCCAAACAAGGAAGACCACACTCTGTGCTTCTCTCCTGCTGTAGAGAAGGAGGAACCACAGGGTTTTTGTTTTTTTTTTTTAATTAAACAAATGTTTTGAGTGCCTACTATGCACTAGGTGCAGTTGGAGGCATGTGAGGAGAGATAACATCCACAGCTTGCGCTTTTATTGCACCGTCAACATGTTCAAAGAGATTTAGGAGCCATGACTTTATCTCGTCCTCACAAGCACAGAGAGATTGAACGAGTCGCCAAAGTTCTATCTGTAATTAATAGCAGATGCTCATATTCCAGAGACAAACCTCTCCACTGAGTAACAGCCTCTTATTTCTAGCGGCCTAATGAGCATCTCCATCGGGATGTCTGGACTGAGCTCAGCCTGTTCTCCCCCGTGTTAGTCTGCTAGGGCTGCCGTAACAAAGTACCACAGAGCGACTTAAGCTATAGAAATCGATTGTTCTGGAGGCCAAAAGTCGGAAACAGAGGTGTCAGCAGGGTTGGTGCCTTCTGAGGGCTGTGAGGAAGAAATCTGTTCATGCTGCTCCCCCAGCTTCTGGTGGTTTGCCGGCAGTCTCTGGTGTTCCTTGGCGTGTAGACATATTACCCTGATCTCTGCCTTCATCTTCACATGGTGTTCTCTGTGCTTGTATGTGTCAAAATCTACCCCCAACCTTTTTTTTTTTTTTTTTTTTTTTTTTTTTTTTTTATTTCTGGCTGTGTTGGGTCTTTGTTTCTGTGCGAGGGCTTTCTCTAGTTGCGGCAAGCGGGGGCCACTCTTCATCGCGGTGCGCGGGCCTCTCACTATCGCGGCCTCTCTTGTTGCGGAGCACAAGCTCCAGACGCGCAGGCTCTGTAGTTGTGGCTCACGGGCCTAGTTGCTCCGCGGCATGTGGGATCTTCCCAGACCAGGGCTCGAACCCGTGTCCCCTGCATTGGCAGGCAGACTCTCAACCACTGCGCCACCAGGGAAGCCCCCCCTTTTATAAGGACACTAGTCATTGGATTGAGACCCACCCGAGTAACCTCATTTTCCAGCCCCATTCCCTCACCAGCTAGTCTCGTGGCCCAGAACTGCCTGGAGCAGGTGAGGCTAGATCACACGATGCCCTCAGAGAGGGCCCCGCTGTCAGGGAGACTCCACAGGATCTCCTCCACGACCCTGTGGAAGATGGTGGGAGGGGTGGGGAGCCGGACTGTGGGAATGGGGGGCGGGCTGCTGGAGGATGTGCAACTAATTCGTGAACCTCCGGTGCTGTGGAATACCAGTGGGGGGCAACAAGGATGTTAGAGAAGCAAGCAGGTGGCAGTGAAGAGCAGATAGAAAGCAGATGCAATAACTGGAGGCGAGGGGGGAAGAGGGTCTGAGCTGGGGAAGCTGTAGTAAGTTCGGAAAGGAGGCGGCGGAATCACACCTGGGAGAAGGGTGATGAGGCCAAAGAGAGGCCCAAAGGGGAAGGACCAGCCCCGTGGGGGGGAACGAGGCTGGTTTAGACCCACTGAGCGTGAGATGGCAAAGCTTGGCAGATACCAAGTCCAGAGCCTGGGAGAGAGGTAGGAGCTGGAAATACGTTTTCAGAGTCCTGAGTGGATTAGGAACCCTCGGGAAAGCAAGCAGGAGTGGAGGCTCAGCAAAGAGCTGGAAAAAAACCCCCAATGTTTAGTGAGAGTTGGGGGAGGAGGCTCGAGAAGGGCCCAAGAGGCAGGGGGAGAACCGAGAGACAGGGAGAGGGTGACAGCACCAACTCCAGCACAAGCCGCGAGCAGACCGTTCCCTGACGCGGGCAGACGGTGACACGTGAGCTGGTTGTGCTCCGGGCAGAAGGAAACTGCAAACACGCCTCTCTCATCTTTTAACTGTTTATTGTATAATATAAAACTACAAAAGTAAGACTGCTCATTTCCATGTACATTTAATCTGTCCAATTGTTTAGATTACAGCCCAAACCTACATGTGAATACAACCATCTGGGTTCCGATGTAACGTCTAGTAATATTGCATAGAAAAGGCACAGCTCTCAGGTCTGTGGGGGAAAGGTTACACCTCCTGTTTGACAAAAGCCCTCCTCAAAAACCATGCACCAAACATGTCACTATGTACATCTTTTCCAAATCTTGGTTGTTTGCTCGTATGGACCAACTTCCCTTCCAAACTTGTTATCCCCAAAAGACGTCCAAAATTTTTATTGGCTTTGTTTGCAATAGCATTTGATCCTGGCTAATTTTCAAGAACCATTTAGACTCATTCTTAGAAGCCCTGAAAACAACTGTACAGAAGCAGGACGCACACACCTCACTGCCATTGGCAGTTACTGCAAGTTAACCATTTCCAGCCGAAACAGGTTAAATATGCTCTTTTCAATTATTTTCAGAAAGCATATAAAGGTCCAATTTGTAACAGCAAGATTTTGAAATTAAGACAATTCATACAGAGAATAACAATCGCTGCACAAAGTAGAGTCTCTCTCTCTCTCTCTTATTTTTTTTTTTTTTTTTTTTTTGCACCTGTCATTTGAGAAGGCTGCCCTGCGGATTCATAATTCATTGTTTACCACAAAGGTGGTTAATAAATTTAAGCTTTAAAAATGATCCGTAAGTTGACACTTTGGCTCTTTGGAGTTTATTTATTTAAGAAATTTCCTTGATCGATCTCAGGGCAGCTGGGACACTCCAAGGGGCTATGGCAATAAACAGCACAATTGAGAAAGACACTCCGGTGGAGGCGGCTCTGGCTGGTTCTCACCCTTTGGTGTGAGCGAGGGCGTCGGTGTGGCTGCCCCTTCTGTCGTAAAGAGAGAAAGTGCGACTAAAAAAACTTTAAAAAATATCAACCCTTTGATGCTTGATTTTCTTAAAAATTTGGAGGTATTAAAACATTCCTCATCCATACCTTTTGCATATTTCAAATCGACCCATATTAGAGGAGAGAGTAAAAATGAACGTCGACTGTGCATACGATGAGAAGACCCAGGGGTCTGGCTCGGACCCCCTTTTAATACAGATTGACATTCCTACAGGAGAATAAATTCCTACATACATTCTGCACATGTTACGATCCAGATGTTGTTAGAGCGCCACAGTAAAATAAATATATTTACACAGAAAAAAAGGAATAAATAACTTATGAAAAAAAATCACTTCAAATTCAAAGCTCTTATTATTCTGCTCTCATCTTGTCACTTCATTGCACATCACTGTCAATAATTGTCCTCTCCCAGCCCCACCCAGCATGTCTCTCTGTCTCTCTCGTAAAGGCACCTCAAACTGCCTGCCTGCCTCTGAATGCCACAGGATGTCCTTTAGAAACGGGAAGGCACTGCTGCCGGGTGGCATCTGGAAGCACGTCCCACACTCAAACTGGGACTTGGAGATCACACACAGGCTCACGTTCTTCCCTGTCGGGACATCACTTTGTAAAAATAAGACACGAAGATAACTGGAACACTTGATGGTTTTGTTCTTTTGAAAAAGGGCCACTAATTCCCCACGTCTTCCTCATTAGACCTTGAATATCAAGAAGTTACGGTGAGGGTGTCCAGAGAATTAAAAAGCATTTGCGTGCTGCTGTTGGGGGTTTTTGTTTTTGATCCTGAAGCCCAGCCTTACAAATGCGGGAGAGTCAGAGAACCACGTGTGGGCAACACTTCGCTGTGCTTATTTGAACTGCTGCCCAACATATGGGATTTGTTTAAACACACGATTTGCTAATCCAACCGAAGTACAGTTGTTCTAAGTTACTATCAATCAGTTTTTAACAATGGCAAATCAGCCGCCTTACCCTGTTATTGTCCGGAATAATCAACACTATTGTGCATGTACACGTATGTGTATGCGGGCGGCATGTGGAGAGTCTGCCGGGTCCTTGAGTTAGCAGAAGCACGGAGTCTGGGCGGACTTGTTCTCTACAGGAAAAGGAAGCCCTTCAAACGGACAGGCACGGTGACACCGGAAGCATCTACAACAACCCTCACCTTAACTACATGGTCCCTGGTCCTATCAAAGGGAATGACACATCTGCAGTAGTAAGAGGTGTCCGGTGGAGGGTGCTTGCTGGAGAACAGTGCAGTTTGATCGGTTTCTCACTGCTCGTCTGAGTTGATAATTAGCCTTTAAAAACACATTCAAGTTGGCGGGGGTGGGGAGTAAATCAGAACGTAGAAAGATTTAATCGTATCATACACGAATCTTTTGCTTAGATGAGCAGTTCCTTCATCAAAATGTATTTGCTTTGCCATGTGTATTATAAAAATAAAACTATCTATGGCTTGTTTAAAGTGCCATTTTATAAAGCTGTCTTTTTTAATTGGCCAGAAAGACTCAATTTTATCCATGGCAAGAAGTGAGCAGAATTGGTGACTGAATATTGACAAATGACCGACAACAAAGACAACAACAACAACACAAATCCCATAATTTAAAAATTCTTAAATAAATATAAAAGTTATTCCTAAAGAAGCCACCTGCATTTCAACAATATAGGTTGTAACCAGCTAAAGTACCATTGGAAGAAAGAAAAAACTGAAACGGAAAGGCCATTAATAATTACGGCAACAAGCATGATACATTGCAAACGTTTTAAAATTAAATGTACACCGCTAGGAACAAAAAGCTAGTTCTCAAGTTCTCCTGGCAGAGAGAGGATGGCAATGGGGGAGGAGGGGAACATGCATAGAAAGTCCTATCTGTGTATTTGGGTAAAACAGCCTTGTAAAGTGTAGTTCGAGCAGTTGATTTAAGAAAGCAACCAGATCGGAGGCCGTGACGTAATGGGACCAACTCCAGGTTCAGGAGCCATGCGTGTTACAAGAGTGCATCCTAGGCTGGGCCGAGGAGAGCTGGGCTCACTGTGGTGATCGTGAAGATGCCATTTTCAGCACTTAGCAACAGAGGGAAAGAAAGCTCTAAGGAAGGGAAGCAGGAAAAGACAACAGAGCGACATGATGGATGCCTTCTGGGGGAGAGTTCCTTCCTGACGAGCCCTAAGCGTCGCAACAGGGTTTAGTTCCATGAAGAGGTCGGTTGCTTTTCATAAAATTTTGTTCGTGTGTAAAATTTCAGGTCTTCATAAAAATTATGCCCAAAAGGGAAAGATCTGGGGTTTTTGTTTAAAAAACTAAAAACAATTAAAAGCGCAGACTTGGCATAAATACAATGAGTACTTGGTAGCCTTCCCCTCCAGAGAGAGAGCTAAAGAGAACCATCACTTAAACCCCGAGCTCCATGGACACCTCCCGCCAACTGCTTAATGCAAGTTTGATGAGCAGACGTGGCTCTGGCTTTGGAAGTCACAGTGCTGGCGGGTGTTCATGCCAGGGGGTCGGTGCTTGTGAAATCTGGGTGTGATATCTCCTGGCCCTTCTTAAAGCGCTGCGTGTGTGTCTGTGTGTGTGTGTGTGTGTGTGTGTGTGCGCGCATCTGGGGACATCAACTGTGGATTGATTTGATCCAATTTTCTCTTTGCACCAAACACATATAAAACATTACAACTCTATAAAAGTACAAGTGCAACTTGTACATCTGAAGTTTGCAGGAACTATGTGAGCAAATCCTATCAAAATAGCTATCTCATATGTATAAACAGCATTTGTTTTTAGAAAAACAATATCATAAACTGCGGAATCTGTACAAAAATATAAAATAAATTTGGGCAGCAGTTTCTAAACAGCCATGTAAATGCAACACTTACGAGGAGTAGTTAATGCCTCTAAAAAGGCTGAATTGCCAAGTCAACCTATACAGGGCGAAAATGCCGGAAAAGGTACTGAGATTATCTAAATAATATATATATATATTTTCTTTTTTTACCTCTTGCAATAAAACTTATAGAAAAAATAGACAAATATGCACATGCAATTTACAGCTTTTCCAACTTATTCCTTGTGCTTCACTTGAACTGTTTATTTTTGTCATTCCACATAGCGACATTGTCTTCAAATGTATTCTTTCCTATTCCCGGGGACTAGGTCTCTGAGGAACC
This sequence comes from Balaenoptera musculus, assembly GCF_009873245.2. Taxonomy (NCBI): domain Eukaryota; kingdom Metazoa; phylum Chordata; class Mammalia; order Artiodactyla; family Balaenopteridae; genus Balaenoptera; species Balaenoptera musculus. The sequence goes on along the minus strand of NC_045797.1, from coordinate 35,469,856 downwards.
ACTCAAAAAAAGCATATTAAAAGTGGTCATACTTGGATGAAGGCACTCCAACTCTGCTCAAAGCAAAAACTAGTGTGATCCTTTTGTAGAATGTTCTTTTTCTCAGAAAAAGGCAAGCAAGGGTACATGCACAGTGCGGAGAGCTGTCGGGGTGCGGGGTGCAGGCGACGGGCCCCGGGGCTCAGGACCCGACCAGCACCTCCATGATGTGGTCCAGCTCCGTGAGGTCCATCTTGAAAGGCTGGCTCGGGGCGACGGGCTGGCTGCTGTAGGGGGCCAGCGTCTTGAGGAGGTCGTCGGCCGACACGGGGGACATTTTTGAGGATGTCCCCGACGCGGACGTGCAGGGGTCAAAGTCGTACATGGACGTGTCAATGTCGGCAAACAGGATGTCGTCCAGGGTCAAGTCTGTCAGGAAGCCCGTGGACGTGGTGATCTCAAAGTTGCCGGGCAGGGAGTCCATCAGTTTCGGGTCGTCGGGCCGGCCGTCCTGGAGCCCCTCGGGTCTGTGCGCGCCGGGCCCGCCGGAGTCCCCTTTCGGGTCGTCGGTGGTGGCCTCCGCGGCCTCCGTGGAGGTAGATGTGGGACAGAGCTCCTCGATCTCGTCCAGGGCGGAGGAGAAGCTGTCCTTTTCCGGCGGGAGGGCAGGAGGTGCGAGTCTGGCGGGGGCCGCAGGCTGCGCGGCCGGGGAAGTGCAAAACGTGTCCTGGTCGTCCTCGAGCAGTGAGGCGGGGGTGAGGCAGGCCTCCAGGGGCGCAGCGCCGCCCAGCTCGCAGGGCGCGGGCGCGGGGTGGCTGAAGGCAGGCGGCGCCTCCCGGTAGCTGGAGCCCAGCGGGTCGGCGGGCGGCGAGGAGGCGGGGAACGCGGGCCTCAGGCTGCCCTCCTGCTTCAGCTCCTCCTGGATCCGCCTCAACATGTTGTTGATGAGCACGGTCTTTTGCAAGCTGGGCTCTGTGAGGGGCCTGTGGTTGTAGAGTTTCATAAGGGAAATGTTGAAGATAGTCTGGCGCTGTAAGGTGTAAGACACCTTGGACGGACCGTCGGAGGGGGACACAATTTTGCCTTCCAGCCCATCTTCATGCTCGTCAAACTTCCGTTTTCCTCCTTTCCCCAACATATATCTGCCAAGGAGAAAGGAAGGAGATGGAATCAATCCCACAAAAAAGCATTTCCACTGTAAAAAAAGACGCGGATTCAGAGGTCAGGGCTCGGACTTGAGTTCCCTGCCCAGGGTTGGTTACAACAGAGGAATCGTTGGGAAATCTACCTTTGTGTGCCGGTGGAGCAATCTTTATCACTGGGTAGTCTGTTGAATGTATTTCTTGAGAAATGTGTACAACACAGACAAGTTAAACGTTACCATGGAAACCATGATTTTGACTTTGTGCTCGTGGGCTTGCGTTCGCATGCCAATGGCGTTACCACGCAGGTTCAACTTCCCTCCCCCAAACAGATCTATTTTTAAAGCCCAAGAAAACACTGACAATGCTATGACCTAAACAGGTAAAGGTATCATAGATTACAGCTTGAACACACCTAGAACGATGAAAAGAACCCAGTTGGAGAAAAGGGAATATGTACAATTTTTGGTAGAACTGCGTATGCTTTCAAAACGCCGTTTCCTTCCTCATCACACATAGAGCCTTTCTGCCTGTTTGGTGACATGTGGCGAAGGGCATGGACTGTGTTAAATGACCACAGTGATTGAGCTGCCACTGCTTTTCCGTCTAGAATCAAGTGGAGGAAGGTGGATTGCCCAGCCCGAGTTTTCCCGTGGCTCAATTTCATCGCATGCAGCCATGCCTGAGTGCAACTGGACTAATTTAAAAGAAATTTGCTCTGATTATAAGCATTGCTGTTTGGGTACTCGACACATTTCTTAAAACAATACCTACTGTGATTCCAGCCGGGATTTCAAAGAAACAATGATCTCCCTATCTCAGACCTTGAGCATTGGGGAGTGGGTTGGATTTTAATTCCTGCCTACCTCGCCTGACACGCACAGGCTCGGAGGTCTGCTTGTGTGCTCTGGCCTGAGTGAAGACACCCTCAGCTGTCTGTGCCTTCAGGAGAGTGGTCCTTCGTCTCAGAACTTCTACCAGCTAAACAGCAATCACAAGTCCACCAGCCTTTGACTCAGAGACCTCACTTTCCAACCAATGAATCAAGAAAGCTGTCCTTACGCCGTTGTTCAGACGAGCAGACATGCTTCTAATCAAGCCAGGCCCATGCTTGCTCCCTATCCCCTCTACACCACTTACCCACAGGCACGTGTTAATGCTCTCCTCAAGGCCACTCACTCTTTCTGATATCGTCACATACAAGAAAGTGCTTTGTAGTTATCCAGTTTTTCTTCTAAAGGCGACTTGCCTTTTACTGAATGGCCTCCTTCAATCCTTTAACTCATCCCAAATCTACGCTGTTTTGGGCACTCTGCCAGAAAGTGGGTAGTCCTGCACAGGAATAAAGCCTGGTCTTCAAGGGGCTGAACATCTTCGCGGACACACCATTATCATTTTCAATTAGGAGTCTCATCCTAAAGGAATCAGGCTAACCATAATAAAACTTCCCAGAACTTCCTCCCAAGGCTTTGTGAAAGAAGGTCACGCTGCCCCTCCAGGCAGACAGACATGCAGGTGGACACAGAGCCTGGCGCACAAGTCCCACTCCGGGTGACCGCCTTCATGTGCCTCAGTCTCCAGGAGGGAAGGACGAAGATAGCTGCAAGCCATAAAGTCAGAATCAGCTTGAGAATTTGTTAACACTCATAAAGAATGTGGAGTTGCTTGCAGGAAACACTTGCCCTCACTTTGTAAACATTAAGAAAATGGCTGTCTATCACTAGGACCAAAGACCAGTCCCATAATTAACTGTTCTCTGAGGCAAGGAAGGTATGATAGTAACAACTCCCTTATCTAATGCTTCACATGACAGAAACATTTCCTACTGTTCAGTGCTAAAAGTCTCATTTGTATATACACTTTGCACAGAACATTTCCTATCTGAAGTATCTGTGCCCATGTAAACTTGAGTGTGAATCAGAGAGGAGGTGACTTCATTTCACATTACAAAACACTTTCTACTTTATGCATTAGAAGTATTACCGGACAACTGTGTTTTGAAACAGATAACTGTATTCACATATATGCCATTTGTATTTGTTTACAATTTAAGCATTTAATGTCACTTCGAGAAAAACTCCATTTTTACCAAAGAGCTCACCAAATGCATTTAATTATCATATAAAGCTGTTATATAATCTACATTATATGCTATAATTTAAATGTACCCAATACATCCAAACGTGTGCCAGAGTACACAAGTGCACACACACACACACACACACACTCTAAAACAGTGTTTCTCAAAGTGTGGTCCATAGATGGAACCAGTCTGTAAACTGTTACTAGTTCATGATGAGGTAAGTAGAGATACTGTATTGTTTAGAAACTTTTATAGCAGATTTACAGAGTAATTATATCTCTGTAAATACAATTTTTTAAAACGAGGCTTCTATTTTTACATCTTTGTACTCTTATTTCATTTTTCTAGTAATTATTTTTATCATGTTTTACTAAAGTATCAGTCTATAAGGAGGAAAACACAAACAAGATGGTCCTTCATCACAAAAAGTTTGAGAAGCACTGTCCCAAAATGTAAACCAAATACACACCTCAAAACAAATTAGTAAGCTCGTCGCCACTTTAAATTTTTACTGGTTTTCTGGAGAAGTAACACTTAGAAAAGACAACGTAGACTTTTCCTTTCTTTTAGTCATTCATGCAGAGCTGTCTTTTAAAGACTTGTTGCCAGGAAAAAACAACAGGACTTTTTCAATAACTCATACTTCTCTAGAAATAATCACCAAGCACACAGAACTTAAATATTTAAAAAGCACGTGGTACTATAGGCATTTAGTAGAATTTCCATTGCTGAGGGAGATCTATGGAGATACTTTTCAGAGAGATTTCAACATGAGAAGCGCCTAATTTCCAATTAGAATGATCTAGCTGGTCATAGCTGTGTGATAATCTTAATGATTTAAGGAAAGCCTGTTAAGACATTCGTAATGCTCTCTGGAAGGGGACAGAGGAGGGCCCGTGTAAGCAAAATCCGTGAGCGGGAATAGGCAAGACGAATCGAATCTTGGATGTTTCTCAAATGTGTAAATAAGGACTCATGATAGAGTATGGCTCAAAGCAGGTTTGCCTTCATTTTTCTATTTCATTTTATGAGGCAAGACTGCTCTACACACCCAGTAAGATTGCAAAATGCACACAATCCTGACTTGTAATCTGAAGCCTATCTACATTTTTACAGAAAGGAGTGAAAAACAACATAGTAAAATCTAATCCACATTCCTACTTAGAGCGTTAACGTTAAAAAATTTTTTTTAATTTAAAATTTGTAAAAAATTAAAGTTTTCCCAAAGTTTGCTTAACGTACTGTTGAGAGTCCCGCCTGCCCACGTTCAGAAGAGGCCTCCAGCTCCTGGAAGTGGGAGGGCGGTGAGAAGGACCCTCACTCGGTGCTGTGTGAATGCCACACCTTGGAGCAGACACAATTCAAAGAAAAGACAAGCTTCGCAAGAACCCGAGGGCCAGGCTGCCTGAAGCCTTCTCCTCGGGCGCGCTAAGACAACAGCAATAGCTCTTCTGGCCATTGGAGAGGCACGAGACGTTTTAAAAGGCCTCACTTGGCTGCAGCCTGAGGATGGAGCAGTGGCTGGAGCTCATTAGGGGCTTCAAGCTAACAAGAGGGAAGGGGGTGTCTGCTGTCCCTGCCCGAGAGGCCCCTTGGCGGTGGACCTGGACACTGGGGTGGTAGCCTGTAGTTCACCAAAGGGGGCCTGTGATAAGTCGGTTTTCCAGGCCACCCCGAGGCTTGGCGCCCCACTTTACCTCCTCCCTTGGCTTGAGAAGACCCAGGCCCATAGCTCATGTCTTCTACCCAATCTTTCAGTCAAAGGCCCAGAAGGGGCCCTGAGCTTCAGGGCTGGTTAGAGATCCCCACATGGGGGAGTGAGGTGGGTGCTCCCTTCCTTTCCTGCCCACCCAGAGGGGCCTAAAACTAACCACAGCCACTCTTCTATTGAATATTCACTGGCTCTTAATATAAGCTTCCAGATAAAACACCCTCCCTCCCCAATAAGCTTGTTAGAAACAAACTCCTAGCATTCTGATTTGCTTAACGTAAATTTTGGCAAGTAGTAACTGCAGCAATCTAAGTTTTGAAAATAGAGACCAAAACTCAAGGGTAGCAATACAAATGAACACTTCTCTGCCGGAGTTTTCCAGGAAGTTTAATAGTGAATAAAAATCTCCAGATTCTAAACCTGGCTTTCAGTTGTGCCGCTTTCATTAGGAAGGACCCTGCCCTCAAAAGCTACAATCCGCTTGGGCAGATAATCAAAAGTAACATGTCACTGGGAGATTCCTCAGAAGAGAAAGAACCAGAGAAACAGGAGACGATATTACCTATTGGGGAGTCTGCAATTCCAGATTCTGAATGACTCTCACAGCAAGGAGTCTGAGAGATGAGTACAGACTGAGGTGACCAGGGGACTTCTGGGGATAGGATCTGAGGTTTCTGTTTAAGGCAGGATTGTCTCTCAATGTCGGTTTCCCACCCCAGACGGTAAGCCCTCTGAGGGTTTCAGACTGTTCCGTTCGTCTCTGTGTCCTCAGGTTAGGGCAGTCCCTGATACACAGAAGATGCTCCAGAAATAGTCACTGGATAAATAGTAAATGGAAAGAATGAGAAAAGACACTGTGGGACAGCCAGAGAAGGACTGTAAAACAAAGACAGAGATGTGTGTCTTTGGCTCTGACTGTAAACTTGGCATGGGAGGGAGGGTATGACACAGGGGAAGGTTGAACGAATCTCAGAGGGCACAGCTGTACAGGGCAGGCCCTGGGTAAGGAGATTTGTCAGTACCCGAGGCACAGCGGGTGGGCAGGGATGCCTCTCTCGATCTTTAGTTCTCAAACTTGGGTGAGCATCAGACTCACCGAGGGGGCTAGTTAACACAGAATGCTGCCCCCCACACACACACTATCCCAGATTCTCATTCAGTCCGTCTGGTGTGGAGGCCCAAGATGTGCATTTCCATCAAGTTCCCAGGTGATGCTGGTCTGCGGACCTCATTTTGAGAACTATGACTTCCTTTTTTCCCCATCCGGCTATTTCATATGTAAGCCTGAGAATATCTTTACTCAGTTAAACTTGAGTCTAAAGGGCTTCCCTACTTGTGCCTAAGCAGGTAAGGAAAAAAAGAATGAGCAGCGTTTCTGTGATGGCAACTGACATTAAAAAAGAAAGACTACATGCAGAATTAAGATGTCTTCAGCTCAATTTTAATGATAAAGCTCAGCTTCTCAGACTGATATATCAGATCCCACCTGCTCACTGGGGCCTAGATTCTTCTTGCTGTGATCACAGAGTGAATGGCAGTGAGGCCTTATGCCCAATGTCCAAAGAGAAACTGGAATAGTACCTATGTGTTAAAAGGGAGCATTTCATAGCTTTTATATTTTTTAAGGCATTATGGGAAAAAAATGCAAACATTAAAAAAAAAACCACAAGCAATCAAAAAACTTCTTTTAAACTCAATGTTTTTCAATTGTTTAAAAGCTATGTCTTGGAAAAATTTTTTAAATCACTCTCCTTTAATGTTATTTGAACTGTCAAAATAAATGTTATGATTTTTAAATGAAGAATATTAAATCTACTTTTGCAAACCACCACTTCTGTCATCCCCACTAACAACAACAAAATCCACTGCTTTAACCTGCAGCGCTCTGTGGCCACTAGTGCTTGCTAGAGGCCCAGAGCCTGGTGGCCGCTGACTGACAGGTGCACGGAGGGGGCTGTGTGGCCCCTGCGGGCAGCATCACTGCTCGGGCCTGTGAGAGGCCCAAACTGGGAACCCTCCTCTGCGCACCACTAGGGCTGTCTTTCTGACTCGCTGCGGGTCAAAAAAAGATGCAAAAGACTGCATTATGCTTTAACTCAATTCATCCCCCCAAATAGTGATCACCCCAGATAGAAGGAAAACCCTCCACCTCATCCTACTCAGTATCCAAGGGAATTAATGCTACAAAAGGCATTTAAAAGAAGGTCAAAATTGATAGCTTAGTTCCAATTTCTGAAGGGAGGAAATGATTGGGGAAGGTATGACCGACCACATGATCAAAGAGGCAGCTGAGAGCGGAGGCAAGCGGCCGGGGAGGGAGTGGAAATGGCTCCCAGCTCAGCTCATCCATCCAGGCGGAGGGACGCTGGTCCACACACAGAGGTGGGGCAGACAGGGGAGATCCCAAAAGACATTACTCCAAAACACCTCAAGGCCGGATGGTTTGTACTTTGTGTACATTTTCAAAAGCTTGTTCCAATTTCCTTTTGGAATAGTAAGCGACAACTAGAAATCCAGGGCTTTTGAGTGTAGCAGGCTTCATGATTAAGTGACATACTGTCTCAACAGTCAGTGAACGAGGCAGAACTCAGCCCTGGTGTCTGCTGTCGGGGAAGGGTAGTTACTAGTGGGGCCCTCGGCTCCCAGAGAACTGGTCTCGTTCTACGTCCTCACCAGGGTGAAGACCCTGGTGCCTGCTTTGGGATGAGTCACTGGTCTGCACACTTATGCCTGTGTCACTAAGTTAACATCTCTCAAGTGAAAGGCTCCTAATCCAGAGGGTCCCTAATCTCCTGAACTACACCATCCTGTGTGGCCACTGGTGTGATTACTGCTTGCTGAGCAGTCCAGAAGTGCCCATGCTGACACTAAAAATCATAAAAGCGAGGCATTTATGGTAATGCCAATGATTCAGAATGATGACTTGTCCTCATGGATCTAGCCAATTTGAAGAAAAAAGAAGCTAAGACAAGACATGTGACGAGTGTCTTCAAACAGGCTAGCAGAGGCTATTTCCTCACTCTGACATCCTGAGCCACCAAACCCAAAGTCCTGTAAGTGGAAACACACACATTCTTTCAGTTTCTTTTGGGGGCAGTGGAGGAAGAAAGGAGTGCCCCTGGCAAAAGTACTGAGTGTGCGACAGTCTTCCAAGAGCAGAAGAGAGGCTGGCCAGAAATGCTGGTGAGACAACTTCTGAAACAGAACCTTTCTCATCTCTCCTCTCCTCACCCCATACACCTGTCTTACAATGCGCTCTGGATCCTGCTTCTGAGGTGGTCCAAATGGAGAGCCTCTGCTCCTAACCAGGACACCTTCCACCAGCTGTGGGCGAACTCTGGGAAAAGGCTCTTCTGTCAGACAGTCACACAGCAGCTCCCAGGAAGGAAGGAGAGGCCCCATCCCCCTTCTACGGGGAGAAGCCAGGTTAGCTTAGACAACTTTCCACACTGTTAAAATATTACACCTTAAAAAACACCCCAAAAAACAAACAAACAAAAAAAACACCCAGGACTCAGAAATCTGATAACACCTATGCTTTTAACACCCCTCCTCCCCCAAGTAACAACAGAACCCACCAGGAGAACAGAAAGGCCACCCTGAAGGGACATGCTAGGTGGTGGTGCTGGCAGATCGGGGAGAGAGGTGACAGAAAGGGGGGTCAGCCTGCAAGGATCTCCCAGCGGGGGTGTGTCATGCGCTGTGGCCGGTGCAGTTCCCCCAAAACCGGGGTGGTGAGCCTCCAGGAGGCGCTGTGGGTCAGCACTTCTGCAGACCCCAAAGTGATTGCCTCTGGCCTTAGGGAATGGCAGAAACACGGGCAAAATTCCAAAAGGGAGGGCTTCCCTGCTGGCGCAGTGGTTGAGAATCCGCCTGCCAATGCAGGGGGACACGGGTTCGAGCCCTGGTCCGTGAAGATCCCACATGCCACTGAGCAACTAAGCCCGTGTGCCACAAGTACTGAAGCCCGCGCGCCTAGAGCCCGTGCTCCGCAACAAGAGAAGCCACCGCAATGAGAAGCACACGCACCGCAACCAAGAGTAGCCTCCACTCGCCGCAACTACAGCAACGAAGACCCAACGCAGCCAAAGATAAATAAAATAAAATAAACAAACAAAAAAATTCCAACAGGGAGAAAGCCTCTGCGTGTTTACAGACAGGGTGAGGACTCCCAGAAGACAAGGGTGAGTAACTGAACACCTAAAGCTGCCCGGAACGGGGAAGCTTTTTTTTTTTTTTTTTTTTAAACCCAAGCTCATCCAGGATGAGGTCCCTGCAGTAACATCCATGCTAATTGGTAAGTAAGACAAAGCCTTCCCTAACAAATCAGCAATGTAATTATGAAGCCAGTCACTAGATCAAGCCAGTTAGGCGCGCTCGGCGCGGCTCCGAAGCTGTAACCCGACACCACTGTTTGCCGCGGCGCCTCCCCGGGCTCTCCGGGCGGCGCGGGGGACTCGGGCTCGGCCGCAGGCACTGCACGGCCGCGTAGCCGCGATCAGGCTCTGCACTTGGACCCGGACCGCCGCGAACAATCCTCCTTGCTTTCTTGACAGCGTCTTAAAGCCTGGGAGACAAACAGAAATTAAGCCAGGAAGGCAACCTCGAAGTCAATTAAAACAACAACTTTTACTGCTTGGGGATGTCTTCCTCAAGTCTACATTTTAAGAAACTCTAGCTTTCCCTCTCAGGATTTTTACACACTTCTATTGAATTGAAGACGGTTTCTGACGCTGCTGGTTTGTCAAACATCATATTTTCTCTCGGAAAAAGAAAAGGACGTTTAAAAATGTTGACAACTAACTTCATTTAGTAGGCAAATTCTGGGAGAGAGTGTTTCAAGTGAATATTTCTTTGGAATAAATTACGGCCTTGTTAATAAACATCTGGAAAGAAACATGGGCTTTTTAGAATGTAACTGTTAAGTACTAGAAAATGTTTCTAATATCCTGTCTTACTGGTTCCTCCGCCAGCTGGGAATTTTAGGTTTTAAACCTAACACTTAGGAAGCTAGGGACACCAGTCACCTCTTCCAAAGATACTAAGAATGCCAACAGTTCTCTTATTTTACCTAACAATTCTGGCTAAAAGCACTGCACACCTAAAGTAAAAGATTGAGCCGAATTATACAGTTTCTAAACTGAAGTTTAACAAAAACAACATGATACGATGCCTGGAATTTGCTTTAAAATGTTCTAGAAGAAAACGGCCGTGAAGATGAAACAAAACTGACAAAATGTTGATAACTGTTGAAGCCGGGTGATAAGCACAAGGGATGCATTGTACTCTTCTCTTTACTTTTGAGTGTGTTGGGAATTTTCCATAAGAAAAAGGTAAAACACACACACACACAACACCAATACATATTTTTAAAATTCTACAAATTAAAAAATCAAATAAGCACAATAAACTATTTACACCCTTAGCGAGAACTATTATATTAACTTGATAGGTTATTTTACATAGAAGAAAGCTATAAATGCTCTATGTAAACAAGCACGCCCAGCACAAGTGGAGACTCCTCTTAAGCTTTGAAAGAGCATATCACATCTAACCACGAGGGGGCGCAGCAGAGCAACAGGCACGCCTGAAGTCTGGTTATTCACTGCAATTTCTAACTAGAGATCTCTCAAAGTATACACATTTCCAAGATTGTTCCCAAATTCAGGTCTCCATAGGACACTGCTAAGCAAGCCAAGAGCCCTGCAAAGACCAAACTAAATTATTTTATGCTATGGTTCAGAATCTGGAAATACTACATGTAAAAAAGGTTCTTGTCTGTATATAAGTAACACTGATGTTTCAAAAACCATGGTTAAAAAGATCCATGGAGGACTCCTGAAGTGAGAACAAACACACAACAACAAACATACAACCCGAGTGATAAGATGTGGACTGAGAGAAGCCAGCAGTTCAGAATTTCCAGTGGGGGCGTCCTAAGGTGATCTCCCAACCACACAGAGAGTCTCAAGGTTAGCAGTAGGAATTTTACTAGGATAGAAAAGCCTTCAATAATCCTATTGCTTCTTAACAACAGGAAATTACCTCCACACTGAACAGAAATGGCTTCAGGCAGTTATTTGGGAAAACTTCGTAAAGAATATTGGGGAGGAGCCATTTAATCGTAAAATGTAACTCAGGTAACCTTAAAGAGATAATGAAGCAAGTTGATTGTATAACTTGCTGGAATTCTTCCTATTCCAATTACAAGGTGAAGTTCTATGATATTGTATGTTCAATAATAGTGTTCATAAGACACGAACTATTACCACCAATCCTTCCATATGAAACTTGGCAAACATGAACTATTATAATGTTATATTTATAAATATTATTGTAGTCATTAAAATTATGACGCTATTACCACACTAGTTTGGTGTCAGGAACACATCTTTAGCATGCTGAATCTAAAGCCTCGTTATCATTAAGGGAAGGAATTCTTAGATTTTAATTTCTTTCCCTTAAGATGATGTGCCAGTAAAGGCTAGCCAGCCTCACCCCACCCCCATTCCCATGCATAATGAAAATATTTTTTTCTCCAGTACTTATAATTGCTTGGACGGGATTCTGGTGTCAACCCTCCTGAACCATCTTTTCCCCAAAGATACCTTGTTTTTCCCCTCACACTAGAGACCCTTAATAAACAAGGTCAGGGGGAGAAAGCTTAGGGTAGAAACAAATGCTTTGCCAAAAGTATGTGGCAGTGTTTTGGTTTTTTGTTGCTGTTGTTTTACAGAGCGCTTTCAGATACATAAAACAGTCACACTAAAACAGGTAAATATAATTTGCTAGAACAAATCTGTGAAAAATAAAATTGCATCTTAATTAAAACAAAAGATTACCGTCTAGGTTTTGTTAGCCAACTAACTTGCCACTGAATAAAACTAACAAAAACTAAGTATGCTACATCGGGAAGTGTTTTTATGAAAGTGTTTCTTACAGGTTATTATTAGTTTTTAATCTTCTTTGTTTTCAAATTGAAAAATCACTTAAAAGAAGACATGCTTTATATTCCTCACAAATACAGAACATATTTCATCTTTTAACTTCCACATGCAATCTAAAGAAGAAAACCAGATAAATATTCTTTATTTACTTATTTACTCACTGAGTAAATCTAAACACTGTACTGTATGGTCTAAATCTGGGTTCCTTAAAAGAAAACGATCACATTTTTACAATAGGACACATGGGTATAAAAATTTTAGGTACATGATAAAAGACATATACTTAGAGATGCGTAAAGGGGAGGAGATAACTATCCTACTATGTAAATATCTGTTTCATATAAGCAGCATACATATTCAGAATGTTTACTTCAGTTAATTCTAAGAATTAGGCAGGCTCCTGATAAGGTTTTACAAAGACAATTTAAACTTTATATCATATACTTGAATAATTCACAAAGTAGAAAACGGAAATGAGGATACAAACTATGCTTGAGGGCAGTGAATGATACTTAGTAAAGATGGCAGCCATTCATTTTTAAAAATAATTACTTGGGCTTCCCTGGTGGCGCAGTGGTTGAGAATCTGCCTGCCAATGCAGGGGACACGGGTTCGAGCCCTGGTCTGGGAAGATCCCACATGCCGTGGTGCAACTAGGCCCGTGAGCCACAACTACTGAGCCTGCGCGTCTGGAGCCTGTGCTCCGCAACAAGAGAGGCCACGATAGTGAGAGGCCCGCGCACCTCGATGAAGAGTGGCCCCCGCTTGCCGCAACTAGAGAAAGCCCTAGCACAGAAACGAAGACCCAACATAGCAATCAATCAATCAATCAATAAAAAATAAATCTTAAAAAAAAAATGACTTTGGGGCTATTTTGAGATAACAGGTATTTCTTCCCAAGGACTTCTGGGTATTGATAATTAATGACCCACAGAACTTTATTTACACAAAGTCATTTAGTCAAATACAATAAAATTAATCAGAGCACCACACTGAATGTAATAAATATTTATTTTCTAAGGAAACTACCTGTCAGAACTTGAACTTCTATGATCTTCAAGGACCTTTAAGGAGACCTGCCTCCCACCCACCCCACTGCCACCCCTGAACATCCTGCCTATCTTTAGGGGCTTCAGAAGCAAGAAGGCAGGTGCCACTTGAGGAATCCACGCTTTGAATTTGTTAACCAACTACTTACTGTTAGACAGCTAACAACCAACACCAGGTAAAATCTATTTTATTTTATATTTCCGGCCATAATAAAAATATTTTAAAAAGCAGTCTGTTTAAAAAACTGTTCAGAAAAGACCATCACCAGGTTTGTGACAAGCACAGAGGCAGCGCAAAAATTTCTTCATCAGCTACAGACCACGCACTGTGCTCAAATTCCTCTGCCAGGTGGGTTTTCTACGACAGCAGAGAAGACAGAGAAGTACACACATACATGGAGATTCCCTCCTCAAAAAAGGAAAGAAATCTGAAAAGCAAATCTGTATCATGTATTATTGTAAAATGGGTAACCACTAAGGGAGGATCAGATTAAAACAGTCACCACCTCGTTATCTCATTGGTGTGGCTAGAATTTTATGCAAACCTGTTCTGGTGCAGAGATGACCTTGGGACTTTCAGATTCCCTGAGTTTAACTCAACACTTCTAAACACCGGGGTGGGGTACTCCAGCAGGCCTGCCTGAAGCCCGGGAGCTGCGGCTGGCGTGGAATGATAAGCAGTCAGCCAGGAGAGCAGAGCAAGGGGCTAAAGGTTGATCTGCAGCAAGTAACGCTTCATTATTTAATTTTCTTACCATGGCATGATCAAGTAATACTTTTTACTTTTGTTCAACAGGTTCACACAGACAGCTAGAAACACGACTGAGTGAGTGTGTGTGTGTGTGTGTGTGTGTGTGTCCTGAAGAGCCAGAATTCCTTCCCCTTCACTATTCTACATGAAACTCCTTAGAAGCACAAAAATGCCTGGTTTAGCGTCTTGCTTTCAGTTAACCACCTATGAAGGTTTTTAAAGGAAAAAAAGCTTAGAATTAAATAGCAACTCTGCAAAGCTACAGGTTTTTGCAAAGGGACAGAAAGATAGTAATTCAGACATGAATTCGTTTTAAGAGCTGAGGTTTGCTGCTACCTGGAGTTACTAGAGAAACAAAGCTGCCTTTGGGCAACTAAAACTAGTCAGACCTGCTGTAGCAGCAGCACGGTCGGCTCCAGAGCTGTCCTCCACTCTCCTCCCTCCAGCCCCCACCCCGCGCATCCGCATTGCTCACTCCACACGGGGCGGCGCCGAGCGGGCACACTCAGCCCTCCTCTGCCGTCCCTGCTCAGGGGCAGGGCCAGCTCTGGACACACGGCGTGCAAGTGTAAGAGGAGGCCAGACAAGAGAGCAGATGCCGACTCCATTCTGAACTGAAAGCTGCAGTTGGTGCGGAATACAGCTTCTGTGTTCCCAGGTTGCTAAGATAGATACATCAAATTGTGGGGTTTGCTTCAGTGAATCCTGGCAGGGATTCCCAATTAAGTTGAGAGAGGAGGGACGGGAGATCTTGAGAGGAGACGAAGGAGGCTTTCCAGCTTCAGGAGCCCTCAGACCACAAAGACAGCAGAATTTCCTTCCAAAAGGGAGTTTTCATTGTCTGTATGTGGCGCTTGTTTAAATGATAAGCATCTGTTTTGTCCTATTAGGAATCATATGTTTTCAAAGATATTGCGATGTTTTTATTTTGAAATTTTTATTTGTATTTCAAAGAAAATTTTTAGACAGCCAAGCATGTTTTGTTTGTCTCATGATCTTCAAGGAAAAAAAAAAAAAAAAAAAAAAAACAAGGCGTCTATTTATTACCCAGAATAGGAATGTCGTCTTATTGGCCTGACATATGCCATTCACAGATTCATACAAAGAATGAACTGCCACACAGTGCTCATGGAGAAAGACACCGCTCCACACAATGAGTGACGGGCGCTCCAGGGGACAGCGCTGCTCACAGGGTTTCCCAGCATCTGCACGGAGGGCACAAGTTTGCCTTTAACACCAACCGCACTGGCCACTGGAGACAATAATTTTGTTTAAAAGATACGCTAACTTTGGTTAGTTGCTCTTTCCTTCAAGAATACTGAAACTAAATTAAATATCCACACATTTCTTAAGCAGGAGTCCTAGCTTGGGGGTTTCGGTCAATTGTTTAAGGAATAATTATTAACAGTCAGTAGAAAATATATGATCTGTGCATATGCAGTGGCCACTGCATTTTTTGATGTTCGTGTTCTGCTGGTCAGTGTTGATTAATGGAAAGACCTATGAAAGTAGGTGTTACCCTTATTTCGAGGCCATTTTCACTTAAAATTGGAGCTTGCCCTCTGGTGCCTTGAGCATACACCTGATCTTTGCACTCAGCAATCAGAGACACCTCTCTCTTGTCTCTCTGCCCCCTCTCCCTCTCTCCTTTGGCAAGAAACTACTGCAACTACAGCTATCTCCTATAGGATAGGCCGTAACAGTAAGGATGAAATTTCTATAGCAACAAAATCTAAAAAAATTCTACAAGTGAATTAAAGTTCACACTCCTAAATACCATATTTATCTATACATTTTAAAAATCTCTGTTGTAATATTGACAAAGTCGTCTTGTTTTTTTTTTTGATATAAACAAAATATAAAATAAAGCTGCATGCTTTTACTAGTGTCCTCTAACAAGGAACCACAGCAAAAGAAACCTCTAAGGGTTTCTGTTGTAACTTTTATCTTTCTTAATAGCTAAAGTGTAAAATATTTTGACCAAGGGCAAACTTTTAGTACAATTTGCTACTGATAATTTGAAGTATGCTTTTATTTTTATTTATTATTTTCTGTCAGTTTAACTTTTGACAGAAAAAAATCTTCATGTATTTGTATGTCTGTATATATGTATATATCTTCAACCTCCCCTTATATGTTTTTTATCTGCTTTGTGTGTGTGCGCCTTTCTAAGTAGCGTTGTAACTTTTATTCTGTCATTGGAACACTGTTTAAAATAGCATATGCCAAAAGCTATCAGCTGCTACACAAATTTGAGTGAGTTTTAAAATATCAAAATATACACTAACTATCTCATTATTAATAATTCAGTGCATGGCAACTGGGTAAAATTTATATTTCAGCTTCTCAATTAAATAAAAAAGCTTTCAAGGGGACAATTCAGCAAATAGAAGTCTAAAGGTTTTCTAAATCTGAGTTAATATCCCTTTCTAATTTTTTTAAGGGAAACAGGCCGGAGCAGCTGTTACCTAAGAAGCTGTGACACTCGTCTGACAATAAAACTGTTCCCTAGGACACTTCGTGTCGTACACTTGGTTGGTATTATAAAATGTGAGTCTTCTCTCCCACCTATTGTAATAACGCCAGGAACAGAGCTGAATGTTTAAAAAAAAGAAAGGCTGTCAAATCCATTTCATAAGATTTCTCACCTGACAGCAACATGGTTAAGCACATTTTAGTTAGGGGGGAGGAAAGAAATAAAAATTATTTTAAAGGGTTCCAAACCTGATGAACAACATAGACAACTTTACATTAACATATGATATTTCTAAGTAAATCAATAAAGCTAAAGGAAAATTTCTAACGTTTATCTCTCTTTTTGTTGTTTTTCCACGAAGAAACTGCTAAAATGAACAGGAAAGCGGAGATGCATGAACAAGCTCTTCTTGCTCGTGCCAGAAGCTGGGATCTTAGGATGGGTATTTTCATCCTCAGAGCACACCCTACTACACTCAAATCAGAATAGACTGCTATAAAAAGGGGGAGGACTGGGAGGAGTTCTAGGGGTGAGACACGCCTTTTGAGTAGCTGAACAACTATCCCCCCCCCTCATCAGCAAAACAACCCAGAGGCAATCAGGTGGACTGTCCTCCAGGGGTTGAGTGGAGCCAAGAGCCCACTTCACTCTTGTCAGAGACTAGTCCCTAATTATAAAAGGCTACTTTGAACACTTAAGGCCTCAGGGATCCTATTGGCTACTACAACTTCTAGGCTCTTTACACACATTATGGACATTTCTTAACATATATTGGGAAATCAAACAGTATATTTCATGAACAAAGCTTGAAAACATATACTGTCTTCCTTAAGACCAAATGAGGCTGCCCAACTTGATTACAATTAAAACTGGTATAGTTTGAAGCTGGATGTCTCACCCTGCTGAATGTCCTTCCCCACTCAGTGCCTGTAAAAACTTACTTTCCACCTCCTGAAACATCCTGAAATTAACCAGCTTGAAAGCAAAAAGTTATTCTAAAACAAATTATATCTAATCTTTTTGAGAAATTTAAGGATAAACACAGAACTCTACTCCTATCTCAATCTATTACTATTACTTCTGCTAAAAGTAAGGTAACTCGTGGCCAAGGGGGAAAAAAAACAATTTATGATCTTTCTCTCGATGCAGTGGCCCTCTGACGGCACCCTGTCTTAATGGTACAAAGTCCAGGGCTTGGGACAGCTGGCTCCCCTCAGCCCCCTCCCTTTCAGTCATAGGCGGTCACGACCAAGATGACTTGTAGATTTCTAACTTAAAAACCAATGAGACATCAAGTTTAACATACATACACATTCAAAATCAATTCACTTGGGCACGGGCGAAAAGAGGGTGGAGAGGTATGTTTTTAAGCTAAAACACAGGGAAACTAACAGAAACACACTAAAGCAAGTTGGATGCAAACCCGGCCACAGAACTCAAAAGTGAAGCAGCCTTCGCGCCAGCAATACGAGCCTTAAAAAAAAAAAAAGTCTCGCACGTTCACAACAACACAACCGCCACAACACGCACACATATCCCAGCTGTAAAAGCGACAGCTCCAAGCTCCCTCCGCCCCGCCGCTGGGCTCTGGTTAGCTCCCGACCCCCTCCTGACCCCGGTCCGTGACTGCCCGTCCCCTGCCCTTCCCCCAGCAGATCTGCCCGCGAACGCTGGGGGTCCCCGGCGCTGGCCCGGGGGTCCAAGGGAGCGGGGCCGGGAAGCAGCCGGAGGGAGCGCTCCTCCCGGTACCTGCTCCAGCCCAGGTCCCTCTCGCCGAGGCGCCCGCGACCCCCGCGGCCGCCCGGGCCCCTCCTCCGCCCTCCCGGCTCAGCCGGCCCTGGCGAGGTCCCAACGCCGCCCCCACCCACCGGGAGCCCAGCGCATCCAAGAATCCCCTCCAACCCGGCGCCGGGAGAACTTACCACATGCAGCTCCACCTGGGAACTAACACATCAGGAGGGGTTTCTGCCCACTCCTCAAGCTACTCCCGCTCCATGCGGAATCCCCCGCTCCGGGGGCCCGAGGGTGGCTCCGAGGAGCGGGCTGGAGGCGAGACCGAAGCTAAGACTCCGCCGTCCTCTGCCTGCGCGCTCGGAGCATTATACAATGGTGGAGGAGGAGGAGGCGGCGGCGGCAGGCAGCGGAGGAGGAAGCGGGAGGCGGGCGGAGGGGGCGCCCTGACCGAGCTAGCGGCAGCTAGTGCTCCAGCACTCGCTGTGCAGGAGTGACGTGCGGCCAGCGAGCCTCCCGCGAGCTCCGGGCCCTGGGCTCAGCAGGCCCCGCCCCTCGGCCCGCCCCGCCCCTCGGCCACAAGGCCCCGCCCCTTGCCGGGCCCCGCCCCCCTCCCCCGGAGGTCCCGGGAGGCGCGATAAATGCCTAGCGGGGCCCCGGCCGCCCCAGGAGCAGGAAGGGGCAGGCGGAGCACGCGAGACGCCGGGTGGCAGCGCCGCCCACGGCTCCCTTCCCAGCCGGCGCGCCCTTGATTTTCTCTTAAGGGAAGGCTTAAGGAGCAGGGGAGAAGAAAAGAGACACTCCGGCCAGGGGACCACAACTAACCACCAAGAATCCCCTCACACCACTCATGCAAATGACGGAGCCGCTAGTGACAAAGGCGGCGGCGAGAGCCGCGCGCGCACAGCCCGCTGAGTCGCGCGACCGCAA
This sequence comes from Balaenoptera musculus, assembly GCF_009873245.2. Lineage (NCBI taxonomy): Eukaryota > Metazoa > Chordata > Mammalia > Artiodactyla > Balaenopteridae > Balaenoptera > Balaenoptera musculus. The sequence continues at coordinate 35,451,057 of NC_045797.1, read as the reverse complement.
ATATGACAAGCATCTGAGCTATTCTGCAACTTGGGGCCGGTTAGCCGGGCAGGCAGGGTCCCGGGGGGAAATGGGGGGAGAGAAAATCAGACCCCAAGGCGCGGCGTCCACGCTGCCAGCGGGGCTTTCGAGACAGGCGTTCCGGGAGGGCGGGGGCGGCGCACCCGCAGCTGAGACCCTCTCCGATGCCCCAGTCTCAGGACGCACGAGTGGCCCGCAGAGACGTCCGAATGACAGGATGGGTGGGGGCTCCAGCTGGAGCTGGGGACAGAAAATTCCCTTTGCGTGCAGTGGCCTCAGCCCAACACTTGAAATGGGTCACCAAGTCAAGAGTACCTTCGGAACAGGACGGAACCGAGTTGCATCCTTCGTGGCAGGCCACGGCCGTGGTGCAGACCCGGCAGCCGGCCGCCTACCCTGGCAGAGCCCACGCAGGTAGGCAAGCCAGGCTTGGATACGCAGGGGATACCGAGGCGCAGTTTCACATTGACAGCCTTTTCTCTCTCCTTAAGAAAGCTTCTGCCTTGAACTACTTACATTTAGCAGGGAAATTTATACTAGTTGGGAGAGATTGTGTGTATGATGCGAATTTAAAAGCCCTAGGAAAGGAGAGCTCCCCTGGAAAATTAATGATTATTTTAAAAATTACATGCGCGTTCAGTGTAAAGATGTTACAAAAAGTAATTCAGGCACCTTAAAACTTTGGCTGCCACCCCAATCAATATCGTCTCAGATCTCTTTGGAGCTTAATGGTCCACTATACTAGTTATATTTAAGGATAATAAAGCTTTAAGACCTAACATAAAGGTGATTATAAGTCGTTAACATCAAGACAAGTTTAGACCTATTGGAACTGTTCAGTAATGATTTGTTATCAATCAAATCGATGATATTATTGAAATTAAACCTTGGCTAAAATGTTGGTAGACGGAACAATGTTTCTTGTTTTATCTTTCAAGGGAATGAAAAAGGTTTTTACTGGCCCCTCAGTATAATTAAAAGCTTACACAGATTTTTCTTTAAGCATAACCAATGCCAAAAGCTAATTATTTGTGGATATCTTTGGAAAGTTTCATTACAGTGGCATTCCAAATTACACATCGTGGAAGTAGTGCTCAGGGCCCTCAGCAAGTCCTGTTCAGTTTGTGCCTGGGTGGCATAATATTCAAACATTTTGCCATGAAGCCAAGATATTTTTCATTTCTAGAGTTCTGCCTTTCAGAGAGGACACTACCAACAGTTTCCTAACAACCCACTCGCTTACACTTTCAGCACTCAGTTTAAGGAGAAGCCATTGAAATAGAAGCTGCAGTAATCTCCTCCTGTGATATCTCTGTAGCAGAGGCCAGAGGCTCTGTTGAATTTAAAATAAATTGAAACTGTTATTCATGAATTGAAGTGAGCAGCAAGTTAGACTTGCACAATTTTTGTGACGCTTGGATATTTTCTAGCAAATGAATTACCAAAAGAACTAAGATCAAAGTGACAATTTTTAAGTCTTCAGAGTGGACGCTTGATTCTGCTAAAGTACGTATTCTGTGTGTGCTCAGTAAAGGTTTGAGTTCTTAGGAAAGCAATCTAAATTCTGGGGGAAAATGGTTTTCACCTTTCCACACTTTTGAAGGTAAATGTCTTATCAGTGCACATGTTATATATAAGTCCCACTTCCCCCACTGCTAAATTCTGGCATCTTGTACCAAGAAGTCAAAGGACGAAGTGGCAGCTTCAACAGCTGCTGATGTAGTCCCACACCAGGTGGTTCATGGCCCACTCCCCTGGGGCCAAGTCCCCCACAGGCCAGCAGAGCAATTTCTGCCTGGTCCTGGGAATCCAACACCATGAAGCTAAGGAAAGGCCCTCCTTGAGCTTTTGAAGTCAACTCCCTTCAGTATGCATGATTTAAAAAAAAAAAAAGTATGTGTGTGTGTGTATATATATATATATATGTATATATATATATATATATACACACATATATACATACATATATATACACACACATATATATATAGTTTATTCGTAGCAAATGAAATATATATATATATATATATATATATATATATATATATATATATATATATATAGTTTATTCCTAGCAAATGAACAAGAAGTGCTTAGTGAACACATAAGTGTGGTTTTCACACTTTCACTCTCTGGAACATTTAAAAGTCCATTTAAAATAATCCTACCCTCAGGATTTAGAGTTTAGAGCTTCTCCCTCTCACTTTCACATACAAGAAATTAGGCCAGTCATCCACATTTAACTATCAGGAACATATCTGTTTAGGGAAAAAAGAAATATTGCTTTTGGAAGTATAGAACTGTGATGGTAATTTTTAAAAATACTCATGAGTTTAATTTCAGAGAGGTACTTCTCAACATTGCTTTGTAGTTCTGGGTACTAGTTTGCACTTCACTGCTTCTCTTGAAAGTTTCTGTGCCCTCACATCTTGCAAACAACTAGACTACTGCACTAACTGAAGGCCACTTTTAGCACTTAATTAGCATGCACCAAAGAATTGACACAAGGACAAGCTGCCTACATAAACTGAGAAAGACTTTGCGACAGTTTTCAAGCTCATTCTTTCTCCTTTATTACATTTTACCTTTCAAGTTCCACGTGAAATACTGGTAATAAGCATCCATCTATATACCTTGGAAATATTGGTCTTATGCCCCTACCCCCTCAATAAACGTTTCAGTTATTAAACACATTATATACAGCCAGCTGGGCTAAATAATCTTTTCATGGAAAATACAGAGATCCTAACTGAATGTGGACTTCCCATTCACTGATCACTGAAATCTATTAATAAATCTTCAAAATAAAGTCTGGAAGTCCCACATCACCTAACTGATTATCAAAGAGTTGATACAGGATACGATGATTTGTTAAACTAAACACTCTCACAAAGATGGCACGGACAGGTTCAGTACTTTTCAGCCACTAGCAAGTTAAAACTTCACGGTACCAAAGGAGCCAGTTAACTTCTCTACTACTGCAAATTCTTCTCCATCTCTTCGCCCTACTTGTGTCAGGTTTTTTCCTGCCTCTCCCTGAAGTCACGCTTCACAGGAAGAGAGCTTCAACTCCGGTGAAGGGCTGCTCTTGCAAAGCTTCCCTCATTGTTATTGGACTGGTTTGCAATGACTGCCCCTTAAGTTCTGGGAGAGGGTCATTTTTCTGTTAGCAATACACGCCTTTTTCTCTCTTAAAAATCTGATAGTATTTAAATGGTAATTTGGAACAAAATCTTAATGATAATATTGGAAGAAAATGCTCTTAAAACCATTTTCTTTTTTCTGGCATTTTTGATTAGTCCCTTCGAACCATTTCTAGAGGAGACGGCATCTGCTGAGCAAGAGCTTCCTCCCTACTTCATTTGCCACTATTTTCCGGTAAAATCCTCAGATAAATGGTGAGGTCCACTTCCGAGCGGCCCTCCTTAGAGACTCCAGCTCTTGCTTTCATCCTCCCTCAGCTGGAAAGCGAAGGCCTTGCCTGGTGACAACTCCAGTGCTCCCTTCCTGCCAGATGCCACTCCGCCAAGACTTGGTGGGTGCTTCTCAGAAACCTCTCTCCTTGTCCCCAGTTCCCCACACGGCACTACTCTCCTGGTGGCCTCTGCAGGTTGACCCTGTACTTCCTGTCTATAAACCATTCTCCCTTCTTGAGCAGTTCACACTCTTCTCAAGGTACTCAGCACTCCGGGCTTCCCTAGAAAACTTCAATGAATGTTAGAAATCATGCAGCCTCCAGACCATCCTTGTCCCTGGCAACCAGCTTGGTGAGAGGAAGAGTCCTGGAATAGGAGTCTGAAGATCTTGTACAAATAAATCTCTTAGCTATGATTAATCATTGACTTTTTAGTTTCTTAATCTGCTATGTCACAGATTTAGGATAAGCACTGGTTCCGGTGAAAAGAACACAGGTGGTTGGTCAGAAGATCTCGGGTCTAGTTCCTCAGCCAGTCAGCAGTGAAGCTGAATCAGGGCCTTGACATCATGGGGCCTGCACCCACACCCCACAACATGAGGCACTAGGGCTCAAGGGTTTCTGTAGCCCCTTCCCAGAACTCAGAGTCTATGAAAAGGTGACTACAATGGGGACTGCCTTCACGGAGGAGTTTAGAAGAATATAAAACCAACTTCACGCCCTATTTTCTGTGATATACATTCTCATATCTATTGCAGAAACGATCTAAGATTGTGTACCTTTAAATCACCTGTGAGTAAAGAGGTCATTTCAGAGAAGTATGGTGATGTCGGGAACGTAAATAACGTATTTAAACCACTTTTTGAAGTCTCAGCTATAGAAATTCTACTTTGAGGAGTTAAAAAAAGTCAAAGCTTTAGTGTGTATAGATGCCCAGGAAATACCTCTAAGTTCAGGCTATGAAGTATCATTAAAAATAAACATGTGGACAGAGAACACAGTTTAAATGGAAACAGCGCATACAACAAAAAATGAATCAGCTCTTTGCCACTGTGAATTTTTATTGGTTTTCGGAGGAGACGGAACACTTAGGTAAGACTTTATCTTTTCTTTTAGTCACCAACGCAGAACTGTTCTTTAAAGACTTGTTGCCAGAATAAACAAGACTTTTTCAAAATTATCCAACTGTCCAATAATACTTGCTTTAAATTGAAAATAACGTGTTTTTAAATTAAAAAATTTCTATATTTAAAATTTCAGAAATGCAGAGTGAAAGTCAAGTAGGAAGAAACTAAGGCAAACATCTCAGATAAACACCAATGCTGTATTAGATACACTTGTGTAACTAGTCAATTGTTTTCCTAAACATGCTCTAAATATTGAACAAAAGATTTTTTATCTTGCTGAGTAATATTTGTTTCAAAACTGCTTTCTTAGAGAACTCTTGTTTGAGGTATATGAAACTCCTTAAATGGGCAATTATCAGAGAAACTGGCTTTTAAGGAGAAAATAATAGTGTGAATGAGCTATATGTAACTTCCCTTTTTAAAAACAGAAGTTGAATCTGTAACACCAAATTTAGAAAGGAGAGTGGATGGCAGCAAATACCACGAGAATATCATCTATAGCATAGACGCCCACTGCCATTCTGTTCTGTTACAAATAAATGTACGCTCTACAAACTCGAGTTTGCTCAAACAATGCATGTATTTAATTGTCCCTAAAGATGATTCTTTTCAAAGAAAACATACATATGAGTCACATCAAATTTAAAAGACTCATTTAAAAAGTGCCAGATTCCCTGACTTTGACTACAGTGATTCATTTGGCCTCATTACACAGAGGGCAGCATAGTCCATACTGGGACGGCTGATAAATAGCTTTTGTGGGAGTAGTATTGGTAATTTCAACACCATTTATATTTCCTTTTACTTTCCTTTAAGATATCAAAGCCCAAATTATAAAGGTTGAAAAGAATTTTAATGAATCAGACATTCATTTTTAATCAATCCTGATTTGTTATCACTTTAGAACTGTTAGACAACATGCTCTTAGTTTTAGTGATGAAAAAAAAAAAACAGCTATAAAGATAAAGACTCCGGAATTACTATTTTCACATTATAGCCAAAAATGAAAAGTGAGAAAATAGAAACCTTTCCAAAAGTTCATCAGATGAAAAGAACAGAATTAATGGGGAGATACACCATTTAGGGACAAGAATACTTAATACTATATAAATATCAATTCTCCCCAAAACTCATCAATAAATTAAATATGATTCCAACTTAAATCCCAATGCTCCCCTCCCCCCACCCATGGAACTTTAAAAGCAAATCCAGAAATCATCTGGAATAGCAAAGGGCAAAAGATAGCTGTAGTAAGTTTAAAGAACAAGATGGGGGATGTGTCCCACCAGATATCAAGGCTTATTATAAAGCTCTAGTAATTAAAACAGAGTGGTGCTGGCAAGGGATATATAGATCAGTAGAATAGAATCGAGTGTGCAGAAACAGACCCACACATATACGGACGCATAAAATATGACAGAGGTGAGGTTACAGATCAGTGGGAAAGAACAGGCTATTCAATAAATGACTAAAGGTCACCCGGTTTACCTGCATGGAAAAATAAAATTAAATGAGGTACCTGACATTTTTAGAAAAAATACATTTCAGGTGTACTAACATCTAAATATGTGAAACAAAACATTAAAACTTTTAGGAGAGAATATAGGAAAATATGTTTATAGGCTCAGGATAAGGAATATGTGATTACTGTCTGTCTCCTAAGATTCATTCTCTACTTGCCTCTGCTTTGCCCTGTACCTTGAAATGTTGACCCCTATGGACTAAGCTTCTTTGCCAACTAGCTTCCAGCTGGATTCTTCAACAGGAAGGCACCAGAAAGAGACCAGTGGGTCAGAGGGGAGAGAGGCTGGGGTATTTCTTCCCTGCTCCTTTCTGCTTTGGGCCCCTGTTATGGCATCACCCATCCCTCCAAGACCACAGCTTCTGCAGGCAGCCCCTTGTCCAGGGTGCCAACTCTCACAGATTCTAGCAACACCATTTCCTCCCTTTTCCCCTTTAGACCTAAAGATAATAACACCTTCCTACAGTTCTTGGTCTCCCATGCCTCAACTTTTGTCTCTCTGTCAAAAGTCCTTTTTCATTAAAGTCTCTTTAGTTGAATCACTTGAGTGGAATACTGTTTCCTGCCGAGACTCTGATTATTAAGAAACGAGACAGCCAATGCACAAACTATAAAGAAAAAGACCAATAACTTTGATTATATTAAAAATTAAACATCTATTAAACAAAATATACTATAAACAAGATAAAGGCAAGCTAAAGACTGTTGAGTGATACATGTGATTCATATAATCAACAAAAGATTAATATTCAGAATTAATAAAGAACTGAATCAATTTTTAAAAAGTCATATAAACCCAATAGAAAAATGGGTAAAAGAGGAAGCTCAAATATCCAACAAATACGTGAAAAGATATTCAATCTCATCAGCAATAAGAAAAATGCAAATTATAAAAGGTTAGTTCGCAGCTATCAGATTGACCATTTTGGAGATAATGTGGCATTATCTAGTGGAGTTGGAGATGCACACACCCTGTCCACATACATGCAGTCTTTCTCAGTTAGGGTTCCATGAGAAAATAAGCCCTACAGAAAAGAATTCAAGTGACTATTTCCTCAGATCTCCCAAGGGTGGTATAAAGGTAAGAATCAGTGGTGTGCTGGTAAATGTTTAACAACTGGCTGGTGTGTGGGTGGGGAATGGGGAAAGAAGGAAAGAAGCCCTTATTTGTAGAATTTGCTGATTTCTGTGGTGTAAATAACCCACCATGGCTGATTTCAAGCCTCCCAACTGAACTGAAGAATTAGAAAGACTGGCATAACCGCTCGCTCTTAGGAGCAGGTATCAGTCTCCAGCTCCAGCCCAACACATGAACCATTCTAGACTTAGAGGACAGAAGATAATTCATTACATACAATAGATGCCTTAGGGTACTCGGGTTTAATTCTCTGGAAGAATTCTGGATGAGAAGGGCTAAATCTAGAATCTAGAGAAACTCTTGTTTTTATTCCCCATGGAGACATAGAAGAATGTTTATTGTAGCTTTGCTTGTAATAGCTAAAAATCAGAAACAATCTTAATGTTCATTAAGATGAGAATAAATTGATATACTTGAAAACTATGGTGGATAAGAAGTACTAAAGATACCAAATATCAACATGGTTAAATCTCAAAAACATAATGCTGAGTAAAATAAAGCAAGCTGTAAAGTATGTACAGTATAATATCATTTATATAAAATATTTTAATACATGCAAAACAATGCTATATATTGTTTACCAATACAGACGTATGCAATTATAGAATAAAAACATTACAGGGCTTCCCTGGTGGCGCAGTGGTTGAGACTCTGCCTGCCAATGCAGGGGACACGGGTTCGAGCCCTGGTCTGGGAAGATCCCACATGCCGCGGAGCAACTAGGCCCGTGAGCCACAACTACTGAGCATGCGCGTCTGGAGCCTGTGCTCCGCAACAGGAGAGGCCGCGACAGTGAGAGGCCCGCGCACCGTGATGAAGAGTGGCCCCCGCTTGCTGCAACTAGAGAAAGCCCTCGCACAGAAATGAAGACCCAACACAGCCAAAATAAATAAATTAATTAATTAATATTAAAAAAAAATTACAGACAAAAGCATTCAGGAAAGTGGTTGACTTTCATAAATGGAGGAGAATACTGGAATCAGGGAGAGACACTATAAAGTTTAATTTCTTTTTAAAAACATGTAAAGCAAACAAATATGTTGTAATAAACAATTTAAATTTATTGTTTTAGATTTCATCACATTAAAAAAATACACTTTTTCCCTTTCTTCCATATGGTTCCCATGAGTAGAACTTCGTAAGGTTTTTTCCCACAATTTCTAATATCTATTAATAAAGCATTGGGTAATATTTATATTTCATGCATTTATTTATCCCCCATTATTTCAGTAATAACTTAATTCTTTTTACTCATTTGATATATTGTCCGTCTTCTCTGTCTCTTAATAATAGACTGCAAAATTCAATGACGATGCTAGCGTAACCTAAAGTTTTTAATAGGAAGCCCAGCTGACAAGGCAGGTATAAGAGAATAATTGGTTTAAAGCCAGTATTTGGGGTATATTTCTCACCTGCCAGGCTAACTTCTATCATACTAGAAAGGATAAAACCTTCCTTACAGAATATGTAAGGCTTCCTGTTACTTCCTTAATATACCAAATAATGCATTTAGCACTAAAAAGTGAAATCTTGTTTCCTTTTGTTTTAAAAAACAATGGAAACACACTTTCCCCGTGAACTATCTTTCACTTGGTGTTCAGGTGACCACTTACTGCTACACGAAATGCATTCTGCTTCTCTCTTATTTGTGTCCCTCGATACGGGGTTATAGGAATAAAGCCCACACACTCTCTTGACCTTCGGCAATGTGATGCTGTCTCAGTGCAAGGGTAGTGTGACTTTTTTTCAGAGATTGTATTGAAATAAGCCTATGTTTTAAATACACACTTTTCTGCTTGCTAGCAGGCATTCTGAAGCTAGGTGGTTCTAAATAAAGAACTCTAGTCAACAACAGGAAATAACTCCCACAGAAAAAAGGGGCAGAATACAAACTCTCACCAACTCTTGTACACAGTTCACAACGGCCTTTTGTTCCATGCACATTAAGCCTGAAATCTTTACTTTTCAGAGCATGTTTGGGCCTTTGCAGAGCAATTAAACCTTCCTTTTCCTTTCGCTGGTGTCCTTGCCTTCTTCTCTCCGAGAAAGTTAACCTTACAACTGACTTCTTACTATGAGGTAGCAGATCAGAAAATGGAACAGTTTCTATTCTGAAACTTAACATTTTTTTCTTAATGGAGCTTCTCAAGGGGAAAAAAAAAAATCAACTCTCAGTGTAAAACTCACTTTTCCTGCTAATACATAGAATACCACGTAAACACACATATATTTGTCCCAAAGGAATATGTTCATCTGCAGTGTATGTTTCTAAATCTATCAACGAAGACATAATCATATCAACCCATAAATCCAGTGATGGGTTATCAACACTTTGCCAGTGACATTTCAGCAAATCAATGCATCTAGAAGATACATTTATATTCTATTCAAAGGCTCCCATCTTGAATCTTTAGTGAAAAAGACGGAGAAAAATCTAGGTCCCAAGCCAACCAAATAGAAAGACATCTGAAGGATGGTTTTTAAAGTCTCAGTGACTCCTACTGGGACAGAATGGTGGCATTCAACTATAGTACAGCATAGGTACTCCAGACAAGAAAATGGGGCTGAGTAAAACAGCTTAAATATGACTGCAGACTGGTATTTCTTCCTCTCCTATACACTCAGCCTTGCCCTCTCTACTGGCTCCTTCCTGCAGTCAATAAATTACAGACTCAGTGTTCTCTCTCTTCACTTATAAAACAAGAAACAATCCTCCCCTGCTTCAATGTTGCAGGAATGTTGGTGGCTACTTCTGTCTTTACCCTTCACAGCTTTAGTCCCACCTACTTCCTCTGGCTTCTGCAGAAAAACTATATTGATCACCCCCAGAAAAGAGCACCAGTGCCCCCTAAGTGCCAAGCCAATGGACATTTCTGAGTTCCTCTTATGACTGAGCCTCTCTCTATACAGCATTTGACATTAATGACCACCTCCAAACATTTCTTTCAGAAACTCTGGCTGAACTATAGTCAGTCTCCTGGTTCCTATCTCTCCGTCCACTTGCAGTTTCCTTGGCTGGCTCCTCTTCCTCTGACCACCCTATAAACCTACAGTTCTGCACTTTAAAAAAAAAATCACCCCCCATTGCAATTTGGGACCAGAGAAAATTACAAAGGTGAGTGGGGAATGGGGATGGTTAGTTAGGATATCAGAATCTTCAGGAAAATTTGGAGATATGGGTGTTTTGAAAAAATTTTACCAGTTCACTATCTAAATGTTTGTATTCCCTATGGTTTTGTTTTGCTCCCTCTTCTCTTTTCTCATCCTATAAGTTCTCCCTGGGCAACCTCACCCACTCTCAGGGGATCTGTATGCTAAAGATTCATAAATCAATAATCACATTCCAGACCTTTCTCTTTGAGGTTCACATCTGACCTTTATATATATGAGAGACCATACATATTATCATTTGTCAGGGTCATTCCTAGTTTATGCTTGTCCTGGCATAATTAGTAATAACACCCTGCTTCAATCTCAAAATGGTCCTAGGTTGAACAATAAAAGTATATAATTAGCCTATTTCTATCCCATTGCCTATTAGACATCTCCACTGGGTATCATAAAGGCATCTCCAACTCACAGCACATCTAAAATTGTCCTAATTTTATCCTCCTTAAATCTGCTCCTCCTCCTGAATGCCTAAATATGGTTAAGGTACCAACAAGGTACCCCTGATGTCTAAGTAGGAAATTTAAGATTCAAAGTATCTTCTCTCATACTTAATAAAGTCTCATAAAGTCCTGTCAATTTTCTCTCTTAAATATTTTTCAAATATGTCCCCTTCTCTCCATTTTTACCACCACTGCCCTAGTCAAGGCCCTCATATCTTTCACTTTGATTATTGCAGCAATCCATCTCCCGACTTTCAGTCCTAGATATTCTCCTCTAATCCATCTACACCACCTACTGTGTGACAGGTAGCATGCTAGGTACAAGAAATACAAAATGAACAAGAGATGCTCCCACTGAGTTCACAGGGTAGACTAACTCATCATTGTGACACAGTGGGTTACGTGGCAACAGAGACATGCGCAAGGTGACAACAGACACACGAGTGGCCACAGAGCCTGGCCAGTGTGAAAACAGGGAGGTAGTGATGGATTTTAGGGTAAATGGGAGTGGGTCAAGGTCATTAAAGGCAGATGGAGCTGCAGAGATGGGGAGGTGAGAAAAAGCAGAGGATGTGGGTGCGGATCTGAAGCGTAAATCGCAAGCAGGGAATAACAATAAACAGGCCCAGAGAGTCTGACTGGGCACGTCTAGGAAGGCCTTGGATACCACATTAAAGGGTCTGGCCTTTATGTTCTGAAGGTGGTGAGGAGTCATTAAAAGATTTTCCGGAGACTTCCCTGGGGATCCAGTGGTTAAGACTCCGTGCTTCCACTGCAGGGGGCACGGGTTTGATCCCTTGTCGGGGACTAAGATCCCACATGCCACATGGTGCAGCCGAAAAAAAAAAAAAGACTTCCCATGGGGGAGAGGCACAATATGATTTTTATTTTAGGACATTAATTCCACATCTATTTCTGAACTTGACAGAATGATCCTAAAATTTATTAAGAATAATCAACAAATGAAAAAATAAAATAAATTTTAAAAAGGTATTAAAAAGCTGTAATAATTAACAGAGTTGGGTTCTGGCAAAAGAAAAATATAAATGCATCTACATTGAAAAACCTGAAACAGACCTTAGTATAAAGATTTAGTATATTCTAAAGATAGCGTTGTTAGTGCAATAGTTTACGATTTAAGGGGAAAAATGGATGTTAGATTCTCGTATTTTGTGACAATATGAAAAAACACAAGAGATTAACTAAATAATAAAATATATTTTTTAAAATGTAAGAGAACTAAAAAAATTACAGATGAATAATTGATTTTAGAAGGAGACAAGATTTTTCCAAACACAAAGCAAAAAAAGAACTATAAAATTAAAATGGATTAAAAAACTATACATCAAGAAACACCATAAGCAAAACTAAAGGAAAAATGACAAACTTGGAAAAATATCTGCAAACCAGATAACAAAGGCTTAGTAACCTAACCTAACCTAATTTTATGAATCAATTAGAAAAACACCAATACTACAGTAGGAAACACCGAAATTAAATTAGCAAAATGGGCAAAGGACAAAAGCTGATGATCACCAAAGGAAGACATGCATGAAAAAACAAAGACAAATGCACCTAATCAAAGCAGTACGAATTAGAAATATAACTGCTACACACCAAGCTGGCTACAGGTGTGTTAAAACTGATAACAATGTGAGGGCACAGTGGACAGGCTCGGTCATAGCCACTGATGGGAGTGTCAATGAATTCAACCTTGGGAAGGCAGGGTTTGGACATCTGTATCAAGAACATTTTAAAATGTCCATATCTTGTACTGTGGTCATTTCATTTCTAGGAATTTACCCCATAGAACTAATCAGAGCTGTGTATAAAGAATATATTCATTCAACAAATATTTATTGAATGCCCACTGTGTCCTAGGTTCTAGGAGTTGGGAATGTGGCAGCAAACGAAACACACGAAAATCCCTGTTCTCACGGCTCTTACATTCCAGTGAGGGGAAAGAGAGAAAATAAGATAAATTAGTAAATTACATGGCGTATTAGAAATTAGGTGCTCTAGGGAAAAGTAAAACAGGGAAGAAGGATGGGGAATGTGTGCTTGGGTGTGTATGTGTGGGGTGGGGGCAATTCTGAAGAAGTGGTTTAGAGAAGCCTTGCAGAGAGGATGACATTTGAGTAAAGATCTGAAGGAGGTGAAGACTCAAGCCAAGCACAGTTTTCCTGGCAGAGGGAACAGAAAATGCGAGCAGGGCTGGAGTCGGGCATGTGCCTAAGGGTTCGAAGACATCAAGACAGAGGGGAGGAGTGGGGGGGAGGGAGTGGGAGGAGAGAAGGTACAGGGAGGAGGGGCAGGGTATAGATGGCCTTATATGCCAATGCAATGACTTTGACTTTGGCCTTAAGTCAGATGGGAAGCAATTACTGCAGTACTCTTGGCCCCTAACCGTGTATCTCAAGATAGTGGTCAGTGATCCTTTTAAAACAAAAGTCAGGTCACGTCACTCCTCTCTTAAAACCCTCCGGTGGTGGTGACTACGTTGTAATGATTGACTTGTTTAGTGTTGCTTTGAGTTTTTAATCTCTTCAAGTGTGCCCAAAACTCTAATATTTGAAAATGTGCTACTAACACTACACGACAGAGAATCACCGTCTGGGTCAGTGTAATGGTTAAGAGCCTGAGCTTTACAGTTAAGGCAGATCTGCCACTTATGAGCTTTTCACTTGTGAACCTTGGGCATGTTTCTCAATCTCTGATTCTTAACTGTAAAAAAGGGGAAATATTACCCACTCCACAGTGTTATAAAGATTAAGAAAATGCTTTTTTTTCCAAAGTGAAGGGTGCCCACTGGTGGCACATGAGGTGATTTCAAAAGGTATCCATACAAAGAGAACTGGCACTAAAGGATCATCTTTGGAGCGGGGAGGCACCAGCTAGATGAGAAGTAAGTGACGTTTGAGGGATGCGAAAGTTTCCCAGGAGGAGGAGAAGGGGAGAGCGTTTTGAGACAGTACTCGAGGTTTCCTGCCGTCTGGCCTCCCTTGATGGGTGATGCAGTTCCAGCTAATTGGGTAGAAGGGGAAAGTCTGCTGGGAGCCCTGGGAAAGAATTTTTCCTCTCTGATTAAAAAATGAGGGACACACAAGCATGCAGGAAGAGCTCTTTCTCCCTCATGGCTGTGTTAGGATGTGGTCCCTGGGGCTATGGTAGCTATCCTGTGTGCATGTTAGAAGGGTAAGGACTGAGGGTGACGGGGTAGAAGTCAAGGTGGAGCCTGGGTCCTCGAGGACATCACTGAGCCGATGAGAACAACTGGCTCTAGGGCTACTCACCTCCAGACTTCCGAGGGAAACAACAGATGGCCTTATGAGTCTGTTTGTAACCACAGGTGAGGTCCGAGGACACAGGCCACTCAATCACCAAGGGAATGGTTTAACCCCACATCCTTAGACCCCGCCCAGCTCTGCTAAAACAGTATCTTTGTGGGAGGGCTTAAGAATCTGTATTTTATATTTCCCAGTTGTACTGGTTTCCCATTGCTGCTATTTCCTATTACCATAAACTTAGTGGCTTAAAATGACTCAAATTTATTCTCTTACAGTTCTGGAGGTTCAGAAGTCTAAAATTGCAGTGTTGACAGCTCTGCATCCCTTCTGGAGGCTTCAAGGCAGAATCTGTTTTCCTGTCTTTTCCAGCTTCTAGAGGCTACCTGCACCCCTTGGTTTGTGGCCTCTTCTTCCATCTTCAAAATATACCATTCCAACCTCTGCTTCTGTCGTCCCATCTCCTTCTTCTGCCTTTGACCTTCTTGCCTCTGTCTAATAAGGACCCTTGTAATTATATGGAGCGCAGCCAAATAATCCAGGATAACCTGGACAACAAGGATCTCAAGATCCTTCATTTAGAAACATTTGCAAAGTCTCTTTTACCATGTAAAGTAACATAGGTGGGGAAAGAGGGCACTATTCTGACCACCACATCAGTTGCCTACAGGGCCATTAAAAATCATAAATTTAAGCCACTATTTGTTGACCTGCATGTGAAAGCATCTAAATAAATCACTTACTGGTCATAAAAACTTGAGCCAGTGGTTCTGAATGGGAGCAGAGGTGGTGGAAGGGTTTGGAAGATGGGGAAAAGGGTTGGGGAAAGCTATGCATGTTAGAATTATTTGGGATCTTTTTCCAAAATATAACCTGGGTCCTGCCCAGACCTATGGAAATGGGATCTCCAGGTAAAGGGAACATGCAAGTCTGGGTGAACGAGCCTCCCTAGGACATTCAGCTACAACCCCCGGGTAAAATAACCTCCAACTATGCCGTAGTTTTCTCATCTGTAAAATATTAAAAAAAAAAAAAATACACACACACACACACACACACACACACACACACACACACACACACGCACCCTGCCTATCTCTCATGATCATGTTGAAGGGATGCTGAAGAATTTTTTTTTTTTTTGGCCGCGTGGCATGTGGGATCTTAGTTCCGCCAACCAGGGATCGAACCCGTGCGCCCCCTGCAGTGCGGAGTCTTAACCACTGGACCACCAGGGAAGTCCCTTGAAGAATTTTATAATTGGTAACGAGCTAGATAAGTACCACTGGTGATTATTAGAGGAAACTGATGCAGACTGTAAATGGTGGTGTTGGGCAAAACGATTCATTCAGAGAGACTCCAGTTACTCAGAACCAACAAAGCAAGCAGAAATAAATCCTCGAGAAAAAAAAGAAGAAATCACAAAGCCCATGCACCAACCTCATGCATTATCATGTACTTCCTGAGTGTCTATTTAATCTTAAAGATGATTTTATTTATTTGTTCCCCCAAACCATAGACTGTAAATGGGAATTAGAGGGGAGAATGGATTTAAAAAGAAGCAAATTGATACTAGCATAAAAAAAAAGAAAAAGAAAAAGGCAGCTAACAATTAGAAATCAGGGTTGGGGGGATTAAAAAATGTTGATACAAGAGCTCAAAAAGTTTAGTGTGGAAGATCATTTAGAGGCAAATAGCACTATGCCCCTCACTAGCCCTGCCCTAAAGGGCTCTGTATTCTAACAGAATACCTAAGCAATCTAAATGATCCTGAATCATGAAGAAAAGGTACCATTATGCTCAATGTTTTCTGTGGGAAAAATGTAATAATAAAACAGCAGTATAGGGAAATGATACAGGGAAAGATTTTTATTGAACAAGCTTACATTAAACAAATTTGTGTACTTAAAGAGAAACTTCAAACATCTGTATAAAAAATGTACATGTATAGAATGCCTGTATGCTATATAAAAATATGCCACTGCATAAACCATGGCTGCTGTAAATCTAAACATAAGCTCTGCTGATGTGAAGGAAGTCCTCACACAGCATAACAGCTCAATAAATCTGTGTTGTCCGAGAGACTAAAATAGACGTTGTCACCTGCCTGGATGAAGGATGGTGTTAGATTGGTCCATCTGCTGGTTGTGGAGTATACAATAACAATACCGCACCTCTGAATCTGTATAATTACTTATTTATACACATGATAAAGCACGTTGACATCACCATCTTAGTTGCTCCCCACATCCTAAAGCCCCAAGTAGCCCCAGCTACTACTATTCTGTTTTACACTCGAGGAACTGAGGTTCAAGGAAAACTTTCTCAGGATGCCACAATGACCAAGCAGCAAAGCCTAGATTCCAGATCTAGTTTTTATTTTCAAATTTACATTACTGCAAATACCACTACACTTAACCACCTAATGAAGACTCTCTGCCAAAGCACATTTCTGAAAATAGATTCAGATGGGAACTTTAAGCATGGTGATCTATCTATCCATTTATTTATCTACCTACCTATTTATAAAGCAGCAAATTTTTAACATATCTTTTAAAAATACATCTTATCTTTTTCTTTTCAATATGCCCACACACTGGCTAAGTTTCTATAAACAGCTTTATTTCAGAGTGAGATTTTATGACTGAATCTTAAACGTTAAGTAAATAGAAAATACTAAGACGGTCTAAGTTAATAAATGAAATCATTAGCTCTAAAAACAAACAGCTCAAAATGTACAGATTTCACAAATATTTGGTTGCTATATGAAATGCTGCAGTTATTCCAAAGGTGTATTTTACTTTTGTTTATATTTCTTGTGGACTACTATGCTTCCACGCAATTTCAACCCACATATGTTGATGACACACACGGAGCTTAAAATACCATGATACCTCAGGCGGCCACAGTCATGCAGCTCAGTGATATACCCATCGGATGTGAAGCTGAACTCTGCGTAATGTACATTCACGCTCTTCTGCCCGCACCAAGCGTTGCTGTAACTCCAGCAAAGAATATTCATCTACCTCCAACCCACCCTCCCACTTGAAAGAGAGCGCATGCTGTGAAATTGAAGTAAATAGAAAAAGATTATGTAAAGCACCCTTTGTGAGAAGTCATCTTTTCCACATTAACAGTAAAAAAGTCTTCACTATGAGTTAGGCCGCTTTTATACCATTACCTTTTGGCTCTTTGCAGAGAAACCAAAGTACAAAATACAGAGTATTTTGAGATTATTTAACATATAATTAAGCAAACTATAGTCAAGATTTTCTGACATGCCTAAGAACACTAACTTTGGAGTCAAATAGTCCTGAGACAGACAGGGTTTCAAGTTCCAGCTTGACCATGTGCTGGCGATCTGACCTTAGGCAACTTGCTTAAGCCTCAGTTTTCTCAACTGTAAAAAGGAGACAGAATCAGGACCTGAGGCATGGTGTTATCATGTGGGTTAAGTGAGATTATGTATGTAAAGATGTTAGCACAGCCTCTGAAAATGATAAAGAAAGGTAGCTCTTTTTGTTATTAATAATTACTTAGATAATGCTCATTAAATTCAATACTGGGCCAGCAATCACTGGTGTTGCAAGGAGAGCTCCCTTGTTCCTCCCCAGTATCACTGCCAAGTATGGTGAATCTTATGTACAGGTTTGGGATACACACTGGAGATTAGATGGAGCTGCACTCACTTCAGGCATTAGGTAAGACTGGAGTACAGGAAAAAGACATTTTTATTGAATAAATCTCATCATCTGACTAGCATTCAAAATGCACCTCGGTCCCTGCAATTCAATCTAAAACCAACCCCACCTTTTTTTTTCTTTGTCTAACAAACATTTACTGACTGTCCACTGTGTCAGGTCCCAGGCTAAGCTTAAGAAAAGAACTGGGAGAATGTAAGATCTCTGGATTGTTAATTATTTGTAATTTCCTCCTCCTTGTCACTTTGCTTTAATTATATTCTGATGGGAAGATGTGTATATAACAAAGCATAATAAAGACTAAGAAAGATCAGCTACTTTCTTCAATGGCTTTAAAATATAAGTAACAGAAGCAACCAGCATGTCTCTTCCTACTTTCATTGTTATTACTAGGCTATAATACTTTCTTTTTCCACCTAAAAAAAATGCCATTAATGCTTGGCAAGTGAACCCAAAGAAATGGAGAATGTACACAAAAAATGTAGAAAGCTTTAAGTCTCATTAGGAGTAGAGGTACCCATCTTTCTTTAATACCCATTATACCTCTATGCAACTGAAACTCAGATCTCAAATCTCAATCTCTTGAGTTGCTCTGAAAAATGCTGGTGCTCATCACAGACACAAATATCTCCATTGGCCACGCTTCTATTCTGTTTCATGGATTATGGGCTTAAATGGTATATTAGGATTTACACTTGGCTGTAAGTAAAGAAATGCTAACAGTGTGAAATGACTTAGAGTTTATTCTTTGTTCTCATGAAATTAGAAGTCTTGGGTTGGGCAGCTCAGGACTGGACATATGGCTCAAAGGTACCTGTTCCACCGTCCTCATGGTGCTGAGGGTCATAAGAAGGCTGCTATCCACCAGCTATTTCATCTACATTCTATGTAAGAATAAAGTCAAAAGTCTTGTCTTCATGAGGCTTTGTCTTTTTATTCAAGGCATGTTCTCCCCAGGGACCTCTACCCACATCTCACGGGCCAGAACAGAGCAGAACATAGCCATCTCATCTAAAAGGGTGTCAGAACATCAAGTATTTTAGCGTAGCACAGAGCTACCCCAAATAAATTCAGAGTTCTCTTAAAACAGAATGAGGAGGAGAGGATTCTGGGAAGATGGTAGAGTAGAAAGCACCAGGAATCTATCTTTCCACCTAGACAACAAATGGCCTGGCAGAATCTGAATGATGTAACTATTTTGGGACTCAGAAGTCTGTTGAAGGCTTGCAAGTTCCAGGGAAAGACTTATATGGTAAATTGCAGTAAATTCTGGTTACTTTCAGTCAATTACAGTTCTTAGCACAGTAGCAGCTAGCCACCCTCCTACCCCAGCTATGCACATGCTCCTGGAGCAGCTTGCAAGCAGCTTACAAGAGCTAGGGGAGCAAAAAGAACCCTGTCCTCTGAATATCAGGGGTCTGCACTCTTATTGTTGCTTCTGATGACATTAGTGCAGACAAAGAGGTGGCAACCATTGTTGCTGCACCTGCTCCCCACCATCCCCACCACATTGTCACAAGCCTCTCCCCCTGAAGTGACTTTCCAGGGGATTTAAAGGGCCAGAACCTACCCCTCCCCACCTTCATTTTTCACTTACCCTAGACATTAAAGACTAGGACATTAAAAAACTGTAATATACAGGGAAAATAAGAACATAACCGTGTACGCCCAGAGAAAGGCTCAGAAAAGACCTGAGAAGACCTTAAATTTATACCTCAGGCTGATCTTGGCACAGAGACAGCCTACCACATTCTAAAAAACAAAAATGATAAAGAAAAATACAGGAAACCTTGAGGAAGAGGGAGAATCTGATTTCCAGAGTCATCACATTATTGGATTCAAATGTCCAGTGTTTGACAAAAAAATCACAAGGCATTCAATGAAATGGAAAAATATGACCCATTCAAAGGAAAAAAATAATCAACAGAAACTGTCCTTGAAAAAGACCTAATGGAGATATACTAGACAAAGACTTTAAAACAGTGTTTTTAAAATGTTCAAAGAACTAAAGGAAGATGTGGAGAAAGTCAAGAAAATGATGTGTGAACAAAATGGAAATTTCAATAATGAGAAAGAAAACCTAAAAAGGAAACCAGAAAGAACTTCTAGAGCCGAAAAGTAACATAACTTACATAAAAAACTCACTAGAAAGATTCAAAGGCAGATTTGTGTAGAAGGAAGAATCAGCAAACTTGAAGACGGGACAATGGAAATGATCAAATCTGCGAACAGAAAGAAAAAAAACATTGAAGAAAAGTGAACAGAACCTAAGGGACCTGTGGAGCACCACCAAGTGGACCAACATGTGCATCGTGGGAGTCACAGAAGAAGAGACAGAGAAAAGGTAAGAGAGAATATTTGATGAAATAATGCTGAAAATTTCCCACTTTGATGAAAGCCATGGATATAAACATCCAAGAAGCTCAAGAAACTCCAGGTAGGATGAACTCAAAGAGACCTACTTATTATAATAAAACTTTCAAAAGACAAAGAGAGAATCTTGAAGGCAGCAAGAGATAAGCAAATCATTACATACAAGGGATCCTCAATAAGATTATCAGCACATTTCTCATCAGAAACTTTGGAGGCCAGAAGACAGTGGGCTGATATATTCAAAGTGCTAAAAGGAAAAAAAAAAAAAACTGTCAACCAGGAATCCTATATCTGGCAAAACTGTCCTTCAAAAGTGAGGAGAAATTAAGACCTTCCTGGATAAACAAAAGCTGAGGGAGTTCATGATGACTAGGACTGTCTTGGAACAACTGATCAAGGGGGTCCTGCAAGGTGAAATGGAAGAACACTAGACAGTAACTCAAAGTCATATGGAGAAATAAAGATCTCAATACAGGTGAACACATGGGCAAATATAAAAGCTAGTGTTATTGTAAAAATGGTTTTTAATTGAACTTTTGGTTTTCTACATGATTTAAGAGACTAATAGATTTAAGAAAAAAAAACCCAATTATTAGTGTAAAAGCTAGTATTACTGTAACTTTGGTTTGTAACTCCAAATCTTGTTTTCTCTACAATTTAAGAGACTGGTGCATTTAAAAGAATTATTAGTTCATGTTTGGGGGCACACAATGTATAAAGGTATAATTTTGCGACATCAATAACTGAAAGGGGTTGGGAAGGAGCTATAAAGGAGCAGAGTTTTTGTATGTTATTGAAGCTAGGTTGCTATAAATTCAAATTAGAATGTTATAACTTCAGGATGTTAAATGTAATCCCCATGGTAACCACAGAGAAAATAGCTATAGAAAATACACAAAAAGAAATGAGAAGGGAATTTAAACATTTCACTATAAAAAAAAATCAACTCAACACAAAAGAAGACAGTAATACAGGATATGAGGGACAAAATCTGTAAGTCATATAGAAAACAAATACCACAATGACAGAAGTCCCTCCTTTATCAATAATTACTCTTAGACTGGTTGCATTTCTATAAACAAACAATGAACAATCTGAAAAAGAAATTACAAAAACAATTCCATTTATAGTAGTATCAACAAGAATAAAATACTTAGGAATTAACTTAATCAAGGAGGTGAAAAAGACTTGCACAATGGAAACTACAAAACATTGCTGAAAGAAATTAAAGAAGGCATAAATAAATGGAAATACATCCCATGTTCATGGATTGAAAGACTTAATATTGTTAAAATGTCAATACTACCCAAAGTAACCTACAGATTCAATGAAATCCCTATCAAAACCCCAATGATGTTTTCTGCAGATACAGAAAAATCATCCTAAAATTCACATGGAATCTTAAGAGATGCTGAATAGCCAAAGTGATCTTGAGAAAGAGCAAAACTGGAGGAACTTGCACCTCCTAATTTCAAATTTTACTACAAAGCTACAATAATCAAAACAGTGTAGTATTGGCACAGAGACAGGCATATAGGCCAATGGCATAGAATAGAGAGCTCAGAAATAAACATTCACATACAGAGTCAAATGATTTTTGACAAGGGTGGCAAGACCATTCAATCTTTCAACAAATGGTTCTGGGAAAACTGGATATCCACATGCAAAAGAGTGAAGTTGGACTCTTATCTAACACCACATACAAAAATTAATTCAAGATGAATCAAGAACCTAAAAGTAAGAGCCAAAACAATAAAAATCTTAGATGAAAACATAGGACAAAAGCTTCACAACATTGGATCTGGCATTGATTTCTTGGATATAACACCAAAAGTACAGGCAAATAAATAAAAGACAAATTGGACTTTATGAAAATTTTTAAATATTGTGCATCAAAAGACACTATCAAGAGAGTAAAAAGGCAATTAACAGAATGAGAGAAAATATTTGTAAATCATATATCTGACGAGGGATTAATATCCAGAACATATAGAGAACTTCTAAAACTCAACAACAAAAACAAACAACCCAATTCAAAAATGGGTAAAGGACTTGAACAGACATTACTCCAAAGAAGATATATGAATGGCCAATAAGCACATGAAAAAATGCTCAACTTCACTAATCATTAGGGCAATCCAAATCAAAACTGCAAGGAGATACCATCTTACACCCATCTGGATGGCTACTATCAAAAAACAGACAAACAAACAAAACCCAGAAAGCAACAAGTGCCAGCAAGGATGTGGAGAAGTTAGAATCCTGTGCCCTGTTGGTGGGAACATAAAATAGTATAGCCACTGTGGAAAACAGTATGGTGGTTTCTGAAAATTTTTAAATATAACTACCTTATGATCCAACGGTTCCACTTCCGGGTATATACCCAAAGAATTGAAAGTCAAGGTCTCAAAGAGGTATCTGTACACCCATGTTCATAGCAGCATTTTTCACAATAGCTAAAATGTGGAAACAACCAAGTGTCCATCAACAGCTGAATGGATAAGCAAAATGTGGTATATACGTACAATGGAATATTATTCAACCTTAAAAAGGGAGGAAATTCTGCAATATGCTACAACTGGACAAACCTCACCCATGGATGATCACATTATGCTTACTGAAATGAACCAACTGCAAAAAGACAAATACTATATGCTTCCATTTATATGAAGTACTTAAAATAGCTAAAATCGGGACTTCTCTGGAGGTCCAGTGGTGAAGAATCCACCTTCCAATGCAGGGAACGTCAGTTCGATCCCTGGTTGGGGAACTAAGATCCCACATGCCACAGGGCAACTAGGACCGCACGCCGCAACTACTAAGCCCATGCACTCTAGAGCCACGCGCCACAACTAGAGAGCCTGTGCGCCACAACTACTGAGCCCATGTGACACAACTTGAGAGACGCCTGTGCCACAACAAAAGATCCTACATGCTGCAACGATGATCCCATATACTGCAACTAAGACCCGACACAGCCAAACTAAAAAAAAAAAAAAAAAAAACACAGCCAAAATCATAAAAACAAAGTATAATGGTGGCTGCCAGGGGCTGGAGCTAGGGGAGAATGGAAAGCTATTATTTAATGAGTACAGAGTTTCAGTTTTACAAGATGAAAAGAGTTATGGGGATGGATGGTGGTGATGGTTGCACACAGTACGAATGTATTTAATACCACTGACCTGTACACTTAAAAATGGCTGAGATGTTAAATGCTAGCTTTTATATATTTTACCACAAAAACAAGCAAACAAAACCAAAATGAGGGAACAGGGGAATAGCTATAGCATAGATAATTAATAGAATTTGCCATAAGTGGTAAGAGACTGTGGCTTAAATTTATGACTTCATTGGGGGAAAATAAATTAAAATGTCAAATGATTATTAACAATTAAAACGGCTTTGTACTGGTTGGTAATTAATAGTAATAACCCCAATAACATCTTGGACTTATTCACATAGCACTTTTCTCTGAGGCTCTCCATATGTTTTCTATACATATTAACTTTTCTCACAAGGTTAAATGAGAAATTTTCCAGGGAATATCTGCATAAGGTAAAGGAAAGAAACAGAATATAGAACTATAGAATGAGTCCTTGTGCCAAGTACTCTGCTAAATGTGTTACACATGCTGCCTCATTTTCTCCTCCCAGAGGAGATTCAGAAAGGTTAGGTAGGCTTTTAAGGGCTATCCATGAGAAATGCAATCTGAGTCTAGTTAGGTTCACCAAAACTGAATGTGCTGAACCAAACAGACTTTTCATGAACCCAAGACTCACCCCTTATCAAAGAGATTTGCAAGCACAGCCCTCGTGAGTAGCATGTACAGTGAAACTAAAAGAGGTCTCGATATTTAGGTCAACGTAGTCAAGTTGTCAGTGCTAGACCAAAAGAGGAAGGGAGGGAAAAAAGAGGGAAGGGGGTGAAAGGTGGAGCTTAGATTACTATGAAACAACTCCCAAGGATTTAGATGAACTAAAGCCATGTCACTTAAGATATGATTCCCTTAAATTCAAATGTAAGTTCACAGATGGGAGCATTGTCCCAAGGAAATTAAACTTTCAGAGAACATGTATGCAACATATTCAAGTCCAGAATATATTCAAACTTGGTAGGGTATCACATAGCCATTAATTAATATTATAATTGCTCCTGAACATACAGAGTTTCTGACTCAATCAGAGCATATTTCTAAATTTTTAACCATGCTGTAGACTAAAAAAAGAGTAGTATTACAACACTATTAATAAGCAAAATACTAAAAATACTAAAACACAATGGAAGCTATTCTCTGCTGAGCACATACACAACTCCCATTGTTATTAAGAGAGCTGAGTGCACGTGCATTTGGAGGAAAAAAGAAAAAAAGAAATACACCGTAATGCCTCAGGGCTATTATAAGTGATGCATTAGCTTCCTAAGACTAAATAAGAAAAGCAGAGACGGGTTAGATTTACAGTTTTCAAATATGTACATGTCCAATCAATTATTTATTTCATGTTAATTTAATTTAAAAAATTACCCCACATAAAATGGTTGCATCACTGATGTATTAGATCATAACACTCTTTACAGGAAAGCAAAGATAAGTTTAGTAAGTTTAATATACTAAATAAAGGTTCCTTTTCTCGGGCGAGAAAACATGTGAGTTGAAATCAAGCATGGGGAGTTCTGGAGTCAGTTTCATAATTACTTATGACCCCACAAGTAGTAAGAGCAGAAGTTCTTAATAGGAAAAAAAATGGTTTTAATTCACAATTAATTATGTGGTTGGGTACATATTCACCACTAGCTATACATATCATAACGTCTCAAAAGCAAATTAATATACGCTCTCTGTTTTGAGATCTTGGTCTTTCTTTGAAGAAGAATGGGTATGGCAGTGGTGGGGGAGGGCCCCTAAGCTGGAACTGGCCTAGGAAGTTCTTCCAAGACTTTCATTTTAAGAAAGATAGATAACAAACCAACATTGGGTCCATGATTGAGGAATATTTGCCTGGTTGCAAAAATGAATACATTTCTTTTACTGCGGTGTGTGTGTTGAAGAGGTTGACATGATTTTACCAAAATTAATTTTGGAATATTACCAAAATGGGTTTACAACACTTTGTGTCTGTTTAAAAGCTAAAAAAAAAAAAAATTTTAAGTAAAACTTTTTACCCCGGTGGACAAAGACTTGGGCCCTCTAATGGCTTCATACAAGTTGGTTTTTAAAACCTGGAAACTGATTGGGTGACATTTAATCTCTGAGATTAAAATCACTTAGTGAATATTGTATTGTTCCACTCTTCTCACTGTCATTTTGGCATTTGGGGCCTCGCTCTGCTGCTTCTGCTGGCGCACTTACCAGCTAATGAAACCTAGCCCAGGAGCAGCTGCCTGAATCTATGTCAAACTGCATCTGGCACCCATCTATCTTCCAGCCATCTAAATTCACCTCTGAAATCATACAAAAGCAGCGCAGAGCTCCCTGCAGCCACACCAACACACCAGTCTTTGTTTCATCAAGGCTGTAAAGCAATTTCAGACTTTTTTTTTTTTTTTTTAATTTGCCACATATTTTAGAGTGGCAGCTTTTGAAAGAAATAGGGGAAAGTTTTATTTTTTCTTTTTAATCATGAGAATATCAAGTCTTAAAAATATCCTGTTAAAATTTGGTAGACCATCATTAGTGCAGTTTTGGCTGAAATAGTACATTTAAGGGCTTGCCAGGAGAGACACACTGGTGCCGACAGATCCCAGACAGGGAGGCGAGTCTGCTTAAAATTCTTGAGTTGTCACGGTTATTAAATATGCTGTGCCACAAAACCTTCCTGTACTCAAGGTTTTCTCCATATCACCTCTGCTAAATTATCAAAAATGCTGGTTTTAGCAGGAAAATTATTTACATGTGCATTCAAGGAACATTGTTTTCAAGAACCATTATGTGAGAGAAAGAAAAAGGTTTTACTGTATGAGGGGGATATATATATACACACACACACACATATATATATATCTATATTTCTTTTAGACGAAATCTTTTTCCAAAAATTGTAATTAGTTAGATCACTCTGTAGCAATTGACTCTTCCCCTGCCCTTCTGATGATAATGACCTTTCTAAGGGGACACTAGTTTCTTTAACTGCAATGGCTAAGGCTTGAGCCATTAAGAAAGGACTGTAACAAACATGTACTAAAGGATCTCAAAAGAAAGTCAAGTCACAGACGACGCTTAAAGCAAGCTTAGTTCTTAGATCGGAAGAAATAAGTTAAAAAATAGCCTTTTTTTTTTTTTTTTGCTCATTCATTGATTTTATTCACCTATATATATAAAATCAGTTTCCTTTTAGACAGTGTTTCATCTGCATCCTATACTTTCTTTTTATTGTGGTATTTACATTTACCATTCCAACCTTTTTAAAGTGTATAATTCAGTGGCATTAAGTATATTCATATTGCTGTACAACCATCACCACTATCCTTTTCCAGAATTTTTTCATCATCCCAGACAGAAACTCGGTACCCATTAAACAATAACTCTCCATTCCTTCCTGCCCTCATCTTCTGATAACCTCTATTCTACATTCTATCTATATGAATTTGACTATTTTAGGTACCTTATATAAGTGGAGTCATACAATATTTGTTCTTTTGTGTCTGGCTTATTTCACTTAGTATGTTTTCCAGGTCCACCTATGTTGTAGCATGTATTCGAATTTCATTTCTTTCTAAGGATGAATAACATCCTATGGTATGTGTATAACACATTTTGTTTATCCAATCATCTGTTGATGGACATTTGGACTGCTTCTACCTTTAGGTTACTCTGAATAATGCTGCTCATGAACATTGGCATACAAGTGTTTGTTTGAGTTCCTGCTTTCAATTCTTTGGGGTATATACCTAGAAGTGGAATTGCTGGATCATATGGTAATTCTTAACTTTTTGAGGAACCAAAAGTAGCTTTTTAAAACAAATCTTCTAAAACCTAATTTTGTCCTTGAAATGAACCATAGATTAGTGTAATGACTAAAATTCTTCTTTGATGTACAGAGGTCATCAGTTTCCTCATGCACATTTCCTGTTGTCTCTGCCTTCAAAATCTAAACACAAATGGATTATTTCTCAGGACTCCACTGCTACTACCCCCAGCCAAATCACCGTAGCTTCCTGCCTGGAGTATTGAAGTAGCTTCTGAAGTTCTCTTCCTTGTTTTTACCTTGTTGTGCTACCGTTCATTCTCAACGCAACAGCTGTTAAGTCAGGTCATGTCACTCCTCCACTCAAAACCCTCCAATGCTTCCCCATTTCATTCAAAGTAGGACCCAAAGACTTTGCAGCACCCTACACGGCTCTACATGTCCTGCACTCTTGCTGTCTAACTTCATCGCCAAACTACTCTCCCTCTCTCATTCTTGTTCCTCCAACACTGGTTTCACTTCCTTGCTAGTCCTGAACATGTTAGACACCTTTCTGCCTCCGAGCCTTTGCACTGGCTGCTCCTCCATATACCTGCATGGTTTTCCCCTTACTTCTTTCAAGACTTTGCTCAAATGACACTGTCTCTTGGTCTTTAAACCCTGGTTAAAATTACAAATTGCAACCCCCTCACTTCTGCTGTCGTTTCCATATCCTCGGCCCCTAAACGTTGCTTAAAACTACTTTTTTCTTAGCACTTACCACTTCCTAACGTATATAATTTCTGTATTCTGTTTACTGTCTTCTGCCCCAGTTAAACTGTAAGCTCCATGAAAGCAGGGATTCCTTCCCCACCCCTCAATTTTGTTCCCTGTTGTATTTCCAGCACTTACAAGACGAGGTAAGGTAGACGCTCAATAGTTTTTAAATGAACAGTTCAGCAGAGAAATACCCTTCATTTGGGGGTGTGCTGTCAGTTATGGGTGCTTAATATAATTACATTCATATGTTCAGCCTCTCTCCCTTAAGGGTACCCATAAAACATTTTCAAAGCATCTTTCATGAGGCAGGCACTGTACTAGATGCTGGTGAAATACAGATATTCCTTCCCTCATGGAGCTCACAGTCCAATGGAATTCTGAGGACTTCATAATTTTTCAGTTAAACTTTTGAGATAATTGTATTTTCACACGTAGTTGTAAAAACCAATATGGAGAGATACTGTGTACCCTTTACTCAGTTTCCCCCCAAGGTAACATCTTACGAAACCACAGCACAGGGTATCGACATTGATATAGTCAAGATACAGAACTTTTCCATCACCACACAGATCCCTTGTGTTGCCTTTTTATAGCCACAGCCACTTCCCTCATACTCCTCCCCACCTTCCTTAACCCCTGGAAATCACTAATCTGTTCTCCGTATCTATAGACATGGAATCATATGGTATGCAGCCTTTTGGGACTGGCTTTCTTCACTCAGCATAGTCCATCCAGGTTGCAGTATGCATCATTACTTGGTTCCTTTTTGTTGCTGAGTGGTGCTGAACATACCATAGTGAGCTTCGCCATTTACTTATCGATGGATCTGACTTGTTTCCAATTTGGTGCTGCTACGAATAAAGCTGCTACAAACATTTGTGTTTGTGTTTTTGTATGAACTTAAGTTTTCATTTTTCTGGGATAAATGCCCGGGTGTGTAATTGCTGGGTCGTGTGACAGTGACATGTTTCTTTTAAAAAGAATCTGCCAAGCTATTTTCCAAAGTGCCTGCAACATTTACATTCTTACCAGCAATGGATCGGTGACCCAGTTTCTTGGCATCCTCACCAGCATTTGGTGTTGTCACTATTTTTTATTTTAGCCATTCCGATAGGTGTGTACGTATCTCACTGATTTAGTTGGCATTTCCCTAATCTAATGATGTTGAACATCTGAAAAATGTGTCTCTTCATGTGTTTTGCCTAATTTTTTTTTTAAATGATTATTCTGTGTTTATTTTATTTATTTTATTAATGGCTGTGTTGGGTCTTCGTTTCTGTGCGAGGGCTTTCTCTAGTTGTGGCAAGCGGGGGCCACTCTTCATCACGGTGCGCGGGCCTCTCACTATTGCGGCCTCTCTTGTAGCGGAGCACAGGCTCCAGACGCGCAGGCTCAGTAATTGTGGCTCATGGGCCCAGCCGCTCCGCGGCATGTGGGATCTTCCCAGACCAGGGCTCGAACCCGTGTCCCCTGCATTGGCAGGCAGATTCTCAACCACTGTGCCACCAGGGAAGCCCTTGCCTAACTTTTAATTGGATTGTTTGTTATTTTTACTCTTGAGTTTTGAGTTCTTTATATAGTCTAGACACTAGTCCTTTGTTACATTGTTTGCAAGTATTTTCTCAAAGTCTGTGGCTTGTCTTTGCATCCTTTTAACATAGGCTTTTCATAGAGCAAACTTGTAAATTTTGATGGTCTAATTCGTCAGTTATTCCTTTTACGGATCATGCTTTTCATGCGTAATACATTTTATTTTGTAATGGACCTGGGTCTTAAATGAGTAAGAGTTTGCCAGATTGAGAAATGGGAAAGAACATTCAAGGCTAATGTATCAGAATGGCAATAGTAGCTATGATGCCAGTTGGCTTTAAAAATATGAGAACTGGAGAACTCTTTGACAATCCTACACTTACAGTAATACTCTATGTGTAACCAGAAAGTGCTGCACTCTTTACAGGATAGTGGGGATGGGGAGTAATTGCTTTATGTTTACAATTTGAAATATATGGCGATTGGCTAATACATATACTTTCTTTAAAAACAAAGAAATCACTAATGTCAACCACTTTGAGACAATATACAATTCTAGATACCAGAAATGGAACTCAGAAAGAATTTTCCTACACAAATAATGTGGCGGTAATTAGATAAGATGAGGAGTATGGTGAGTAGAAGGGCCTCTCCTTTATTTGTCAGGATCATTTTTACAGAATGTTCTACATAAATGAATTTTCCAGATAACTGATGAAGCTTACCTCTTTCAGAGTGCCAAAATGTATTTTCTTCTTTGAAAAACAATGGAAGACTCTGGATCATCACAACTAAATCTAAGTATTTTAGTCAGTGGTGATGTTAAATGAGCACTGCCTCAGGCTACTAAAGTTCCGAGGACTGGCTGCCCTTCTATCAAATCTCTCTGAACCGCCAGTTTAGGCTTTGCCTCAGCCTTTTGTATGTCCATATTTGCTACTGGACATTCTACTCTCAATTTTTGCCTGCTTCTCACTATATTTCCTCCTAATCTGCAGTGGTTTGAGAAGTCCCATAACTTAGCTAATAAGAATTCTGTCTGAATTAAGAGTAATAGGCTCTGAAAGAGGACATTTACTCACCTCAGAGTAAAATGCATTAGTGCATGGCCAGGTGATAGCCCTTTGAATGCTGTTGAAAGCTTTGGCCAGAGGCTTCTCCCAAATATTCTCCCTTTCTTCAGGGATTTTTATTCTTATAAAAATTATAATAGCATAATTTTTAGTTGAGCCCATGACTGCCCAACCAAAGACTAAGTTTCCTATCCTCTTTTGTAGCTGGGTGTGGCCATGTGACTATGTTCTGGCAAATGGGATATGAGCTGAAATGAGAGCTGCTACTTCTGGGCTGTACCCATCATCCCCTCACTCTATTTCCCCTTTCCAATGGCTGTTTTAGTGAGTGCTGAGCCATCCCGGACAAAGGTTAATGCTCCAGGCATAGTGGAGCAATAAGATAGGAAGTGATATGATAACAGTTCTAGTGTACTGTTCCCCAGTCCTTTATCCATTACACCTTTGAGCATCACTCATATTTCAAGAGATGCCATAATATTCTTAGCAAAAAATGAATTCTAAGCCATAATACATATTATGTAGACCCTTCTGAGAGGAATGTTGTGGTAGGCAGCCTCTAACGCGTGCCCCCCCCCACCCCCGCCCCGATTCCTGCTTCCTGGTATTCATGTTCTTGTGAAATTCCCTTCTCCTGAGTATAGACTGAGCTAGTGATTCACTGCTAACAGATGATACAGCAAACGTGATGGGATGTGGCTTTCAAGGTTAGGTTTACAAAAAGACTGTGGCTTCCATCTTGCTCACCCTCTTGCTCGACTGTTCTGATGGAAGCCAGATGCCATGACGTGAGCTACTCTAGACAAAGGCCCACAAATCAAGGAACTCCTTCCAGCAACCCATGAGGGACTAAGGCCTCCATCCCAACAGCCTGTGAGGAGCTGAGTCCTGCCCACAACCATCTGAGTGAGCTTAGAAGTAGATCCTCTGTCCATCAAGTCTTCGAATGAAGCGGCAGCCCTGCCTGACGCTGAGAAACCCTGAGGCAGAGGCACTCAACCAGGCTGAAACCAGATTCTTTACTCACAGAAACTAAGATGATAAATGTGTGTTGTTTTAAGCTGTTAAGTTTGGCGGTAATTTGTTATGCAGCAACTGGTAACAAACAGAGCTGTTCCAAAATATAAATATCAATGATAAGAGATCATAATTTCAAAACATCACACATAAATTTCGTTTCATGGTTTTGCTGCTTTTATACATACCATAAATTTGTAGGTAGTGCTTATGTGAAAATGAAAGAAATACATTATCCAGAGTATGAAAATAACTTTGTTCAGAGCTATACGATTTGGACACTAGCAAATCAGTCTTTGAAGATGACCAAATAATTAACTTTATTAAATCTTTTAGGACTAATGGTTTAATATCACAGCAATGATCCATATTACATAGCCATAATGATTTCTTACTCTTTTCTACCAAAATAAAATAGTACCTTGATTATAACATAATTTAGGATTGAATTCTAATTGTGACACTTATAAAAAATTATAAAATTCATGAGAGATATCAATAATAACAAGAAAACTTTTAAATGTTCAGATTTGGAAATGTTTTAAGTATTGGTAACATAAATATTCATTTCTTGGTAATTCCAACTTCCTAAGTAAACTCTCTCTTGCACAGACAGTAACCAACTTTTTTCCTCCAGATTCAGTTTTCAAAAAACTCAAATACAGCAGATAACTTTTTTAACAGTTTTATTGAGATAGAATTCACATATCATACAACCCATCCATACAAAATGTCTAATTCAATGGCTTTTAGTATATTCATAGAGTTGTATACCAAGTGCTTTTTGCACTTGGTGTTTTAAGAGAGCAGGATGGAAAGAAAGTAGAAAGAAAGGACTTTTACAGAAACAAGCACCTTTTTCAAAGGCTGAAGTCCCATCTTTCAATGTTAACCTGCAGGCATTTTTCCAAAGCTTGTTCTCCGTCAGACAACTGCCTAAAATTCCTAGATTCCTTTTCAGTCTACCACCTCCTCAGGGAACCTGGAAGGTAAGTGCCACCTTCTTTACCTTGTCTGTCACCACATCCCAAGACCAGCACCATGCCTGGCTTATTCCAGGTGATAGACAACTTGGCTGAATGACTAGAACTCACACTCGTCTTCTTATGCAATGTGACCCAATAACTAAGGGTTCACTTTTGTCAGACTCTGCAGAATTACAAAACCAATGGAACATGCAATCTTTGTCTTTAGTCTCCTGGGATTAATTGATCCTTTTCTGGGGACTTCTACGATCTGGTATTTCTCAATTCTGCATTAAATGTATGCATAAGAATTCATTTAATTTAACAAATAATGAGTGGCCGCTATGATAGAAAGCCATCATCTGACTGGAAAATTTACAGATTTCACAATACTCATTTTTAAAAAACACTATCTGCCAAATAAACCTTGGTAAGAAAAGCTAGGTTCTAGGAAGGGCATGCCTTCTTTGTTTTTGCTTTTGTTTAATGTACGGAAGAAGTTCTGAGAAGAAATAATCAAGAACTGCCTCACCCAGGAGGCGATACCTAAGAATAATAAGAAAGAGTGGAAGCATAAGTGGAGAATTTGAACTCAGAACAAGGAAACACTCATTAAAACAAATCAAAAAGAAAAACAAACTGAGTGTGGATGGTCACATTCATTTTATCTCTCTTTTGTAATCTGTGATGGACTTAGACTTCATACTCAATAAATAAATCTTAGAATTCAAAGTTGCTTGGTGTTTATTTCCCACCTTAAAAAAAAAATAAATACAGCTCCATACAAACAAAAACAAACCCTCCTATTAGGGAGTAAAAAAGAGAGAAAATTATAGAAAATACAAAGTTACAGCTATAGCACATTCTACTATTTATTTTGAACTATAAAAACACCACTGGGGGCTTCCCTGGTGGCGCAGTGGTTGAGAATCTGCCTGCCAATGCAGGGGACACGGGTTCGAGCCCTGGTCTGGGAAGATCCCACATGCCGCGGAGCAACTAGGCCCGTGAGCCACAATTACTGAGCCTGCGCGTCTGGAGCCTGTGCTCCGCAACAAGAGAGGCCGCAATAGTGAGAGGCCCGCGCACCGTGATGAAGAGTGGCCCCCACTTGCCGCAACTAGAGAAAGCCCTCACACAGAAACGAAGATCCAACACAGCTAAAAATAAATAAATAAATTAATTAATTAAAAAAAAAAAAGAAGTATGGCAAATGTAGGAGAGATACAGCACAAGACAAATGAGACCAATTGCAAAATGATCAAAATGATTGTGTTAAGAAATTTTGAGGTCTTGAGTTAAAGTTAACAATAGAAATAGGAAGGAAAGAGAAAATAAATTTCACAGGTATTTATTAAATGACAGATACTGTGCCTAAATATTTAAAACAAACAAACAAACAAAAAAAAAACCACTGATGTACAGCTGTCAAATACAGCAAACTCAAAAAATGTAGGAGGACATGCATATAGGAAACATGAGTGCAAACAATTCTCAACAATAATGGGTATAACTATTACTCTGTCACACTTAACCCCCGGGATTCACAGCATTTAAAGAATTCCTGGTAGCTGAAACTGTACAACAGGCAGGAAGAATGATACTCCTGTCCTTAAAACTGGCTCTTCTCTGGGCCAGTTAAAAGTCTCCTTCTAATTCTGAGCATTGTACCCTATCTAATCAAACCATCAAAATTCCCTCAGAAAAGGAATCCTTATAAAGTTTTCCTTGAGTCTGCCCTATCAGTCTGTTAACTATAAATCTTTTGCCTGGGGTGAAAATTCATACTTTAGAAGGAAGATTCTCAAAAACAGAAAGAAACTATTCTTGAGAAGCAGGTGAACAGCATATTACAAACTGAGACGATTAAATGAAGCTAAAAATTAGAGTTTGAAATTGAATTCCACCTACGATCCTGAAATCCCAGTCTTGGTTGTTTTATCATTGTGTATCCTTCCTCCACCCCACCCCACATGAAGAAACTTTTTAAAAACACTATTAGAATGTAGCAGAACTGACTGGTTTGGTTTTAAGTATTTCTTCCTGTATCTGGGAGGCTCATAATCAGTGAGGTGTTTCAAAAGATGAAGAGCAAAATGAAACCGAAGGAGGGAGCTGGATTATGTCACTTGATTCTAAGATTTTATAACGAAAAGAGAAAAGCTGTATAATCCATGAATAAAACTATCAGATAATGAATAATCAAGAAAGAATATAAATTTACCAAATATCCTAGTGATTAAGAGAATTTACTTGATTTTATTTTTTCTTTGGGCTTGTATTTAGTATATGCTGAACAGTAAAGTGGTTTATTATCTTACAATTTGGATAAAATTGAATATTTAAGATCACTTTCACTATGGACAAAATTAGTCCTTATACATTTTTACCTTGCTTCATCTTTTGTTTCATCAAAATTCTGTCGCTGAGTAACACTGCAAATAGTGGTACAGATTATTTATGAATGGGTTTGATAACTGAAGCAGTCAACTATTCAAAATTGTACATCATTTGCCATGCTGGTGGTTTAGTCTGTGTACAGTTTTATTTCTTTTGGCAGGTATTGGTTAATCTATAGTACTGAATAACACTCACAGTAAATGTGTACTGTGAAAGCATGTTTCTGACAAATGAAATCTACAAACACTCGATGTGTGTTTTTCAATATCTTTAACTGAATTTTCCTGGAACTTATATTATTACTCAAACTTTTCATCACCTGCTTTATATACTTTTTTGTTCAAAACTGAAAACAAAATACAGAATTTAACAAAGAAATTGTGGAGGTTCCCCCCAAAATACTATTTCTCCCTGAGTATAACTAATTATCTTTCAAAGAAATCTTTCTGAAATAAATACAATCAATCATAACTAAACTTGTAACTGACAAATATGTTTTATTATACCTCAATACCTAGAGATCTCAAAAAAAGGCCATGTATCTCAAATAAAAAACAATTAAGGAGACAGCTTTTTAGTTTTTAAAAATTCATTTTAACAGTGTACTATATCATGTTTTAAGACTGCAAAAAGGAATCACTCATAATATATTTAATAATAAATTTAATTGTTCTTTGCAAAGAACCAATTTTTGTTTCATAGATTTTTAATAGTCTTTGCCCTTTTTCTGTTTTGTTGATTGATTTCTCTTTGTTATTACTTTCCTTCTACTTACTTTGGGTCTAATTTGCTCTTTTTCTAATTTATCCAGGTAGAAATGTTAAGTCAATGATTTTGCACCTTTCTTCTTTTCTAGCATAAGCATTTAAAACTATAAATTTCCCTCAAGCACTGCTTTAACTGCATCTCACAAATTTTGATATGTTGTGATTTCATTTTCATTCAGTTCAAAATATTTTCTATTTTCCCTTCTGATTTCTTCTTTAAGCCATGTGTTATTTTCAAAGTGTGAAGTTTAATTTCCAAATATTTGGGAGATTTCCCAGATATATTTCTGTTATTGATTTCTAGTTTGATTCCATTGTGGTCAGAGAACATATTCTCCATGATTTCAGTCTTTTAAAATTTACTGAGACTTTTTTTTTTGGCTGTGTTGGGTCTTCGTTTCTGTGCAAGGGCTTTCTCTAGTTGCGGCAAGCGGGGGCCACTCTTCATCGCGGTGCGCGGGCCTCTCACTATCGCGGCCTCTCTTGTTGCGGAGCACAGGCTCCATATGCGCACGCTCAGTAGTTGTGGCTCACGGGCCTAGTTGCTCCGCGGCATGTGGGATCTTCCCAGACCAGGGCTCGAACCTGTGTCCCCTGCATTGGCAGGCAGATTCTCAACCACTGTGCCACCAGGGAAGCCCGAGACTTTTTTTTTATAGCCATGAACATAGTCTATCTTGGTGAATGTTCTATGTGCACTTGAAAAGAATGTGCATTCTGCTACTCCTAGGTGGAGTATTCTATAAAAATCAATTAAGTTAGGTTGGTTGATGGTGCTTTTCAAGTTTTCCAATTCCTCTCTGATTTTGTGTGTGTGTGTATTTATTCTATCAATTAATAAGTGTGGAGTGTTGAGGGCTTCCCTGGTGGCGCAGTGGCTAAGAATCTGCCTGCCAATGCAGGGGACA
Organism: Balaenoptera musculus; assembly: GCF_009873245.2. Lineage (NCBI taxonomy): Eukaryota > Metazoa > Chordata > Mammalia > Artiodactyla > Balaenopteridae > Balaenoptera > Balaenoptera musculus. The sequence goes on along the minus strand of NC_045797.1, from coordinate 35,414,544 downwards.
CAGGCTCGAGCCCCGGTCCGGGAAGATCCCACATGCTGTGGAGCAACTAACCTGTGCGCCACAACTACTGAAGCCCACGTGCCTAGAGCCCGTGACCCACAACAAGAGAAGCCACTGCAATGAAAAGCCCGTGCACTGCAACGAAGAGTAGACCTCGCTCGCAACTAGAGAAAGCCCGTGCACAGCAATGAAGATCCAACGCATCCAAAAACAAATAAATAAAAAAATAAAACAAAAAATAAGCTTGGAGTGTTGAAATCTCCAGCTGAAGGAAATTATTATGGATTTGCCTATTTCCGCTTTTAGTTCTGACAGGTTTTACATTATATATTTTGAAGCTCTATTATTTAATAAGTTTTTTTTGTTGTTGTTTTGTTTTGTTTTTAAATTTATTTATTTATTGTTGTGTTGGGTCTTCGCTTCTGTGCAAGGGCCCTCTCCAGCTGCGGCAAGCGGGGGCCACTCTTCATCGCGGTGCGCGGGCCTCTCACTATCGCAGCCTCTCTAGCTGCGGAGCACAGGCTCCAGATGCGCAGGCTCAGTAGTTGTGGCTCACGGGCCTAATTGCTCCGCGGCATGTGGGATCCTCCCAGACCAGGGCTCGAACCCGTGTCCCCTGCATTGGCAGGCAGACTCTCAACCACTGCACCACCAGGGAAGCCCGAAGCTGTATTATTAAGTGCATACAGATTAAGATCTGAATATCTCCTTGATAAGTCAACCCCTTTTATCATTCTATTAGCTCTATTACTGTGTAACAAATTACTTTAAAACAGCAGCTTAAAACAACAAACATTTATTTTTGATTCTCATACAGGTTCTGAGGATCAGAAATCCAGAGGCAGCTTAGCTGGGTGGTTCTGGCTCAGGGTCCCTTAGGAGGTGGCAGCTAAGATGTTAGCTGGGGCTGCAGTCACCTGAAGGCTTGACTGCAGCTGTAGGATCTGCTTTCAAGATGATTCCTCACGTAGCTCTTGGTTGGAGGCCAACCAACCATATGGACCTCTCTTCATGATGTGGCAGCTGACTTCCCACAGCAAGTGATTAAATAGAGTGCAACCAAGCTGAAAGCCATACTGTCTTTTACCTCTTCCACCATATTCTATTCATGAGTCACAAAGTCCAACCCCCATTCAAAGGGAGAAGAATTAGGCTCCACTTCTTAAAGAAAGGAGGGTTAAACAATTTGAGGACACATTTGAAACTACTACAATCTTTATGAAATGATTTTATCCCTAGTACTATTTCTTAGTCTTAAGTCTACCTGTCTGATGATACAACCACTACAGTTTTCTTTTAATTAGTGTTTGTATAGTTTATTTTTCTCTATTCTTTTACTTTGAATCTCTGTCTTTATATTCTAAGTGTATAGATAATATATAATTGTAGATGGCATATAGTTGGGCCCTGTTTGTAGATAGCATATACAGTTGAGTCTTTTAATCCAGTCTGACTCATTTACATTGGATTGTTTAAACCATTTACACTTAATGTAATTACTGAAATAGGTTGGCTCTAAGTCTAGCATCTCATTATTTGTTTTCTATTTATGTCATTTGTTCTTTGTTACATTTTTCCTCTTTTCCTCTCTTCTTTTGGGCTGGCTATTTTTTGGTATTTCATTTTATCTCTTCCATTTGTGTATTAGCTATTCCTCTTCACTTAATTTCTTTATTAGCATTTGCAATATGCATTTTAAACTTTACACATTATACCTTCAAATAATATTATACAACTTCACATACATTGTAAGAACTATTCTTGGTACTATTGATGTCATTCATTTTACTTCTACATAAGTTATAAGCCTCCAAATACAATCTATTTGTTTTAAATAGTCAATTGTCACTTAAAGAGTTTTTTTTTTAATGTTAATGGAGAAATGTCTTTCCTCTTTACCCACACATTTACCACTTCCACTGCTCTTTATTCTTTTATGAACATCCAAGTTTCCATCTGGGATCTTTTTCATTCAGCCTGAAAATTTTTCCATTACATTTCTTGGTGTGCAGGTCTGCTGGCCATAAATTCAGTTACCTTTTGTTGGTTTAAAAGGTCTTTATTTTGTCTTCACTTCTGAAGGATTTTTCACCTTGTACATAATTTTATATTGGCTCCTTTTTCCTTCAGCATCTTAAAGATGGGAGATGCTACTGGCATCTAACAGGTAACAGCCAGGAATGACACTAGGCACCCTGCAATCCACAGAACAGCCCCCCTACAACCATGAATTCTATGGCCCAAAATGTCAGTAGTGCAAAGGTTGAGAAACCCGGCTCTAGACCCATCTAACAACTTAAAAACAAGCCTAGAAAGGATCAAGTTGATCTGCCTGTTGAACAGTTATGTATCTGCAAAGGACCAGCTACCCATGGTCACTAATACTGATTATCCCCTTGTGTTACCATTATTTACCAATGCTTTCTTTTATTCATTTAGTCTATCTCTTGATAATTTTTTTGGCTTTTTACCCATATCTCATTGAATAAGACCATCTCCTAGCCACTCTGTCCCACATGCCTGTTTATTGGAATCTCATTCATTTACTTGTTTCAACAGATATGTATTAAGCACCTACTCTTAGGGAGCCTAGTATAATGGTTAAGAGCAGAGGATCTGTAACCAGGTTGCCTGAGTCCAAATTCTGGTTGTTATTCTTACTAGCTTTGTAACCTTAGACAAGGTGCTTAAATTCTCTGTTCCTCAGTTTCCTCATCAGTTAAACAGATACAATAGTATTTCCCTCATAGGGTTGTTATGAGGGCATTTGACCTTCTCAACAACCCTCTGAAGGAGATACTGTCAAAACTTCTTAGAATAGTGCCTGACACAAAGGAAGATCTATAGAGCCCTTACTACCACCAGCACCACTGCTACTACTCATAGTGCCAAGCGTTAGCGCAGATGTTGGACAGAAGTGAGTAAGACGTAGCTCCCCTTTCCTCCAAGGAGTTTAAACCCAGCAAAGGGCACACAACAAGAAGCAATGCAATAATATGTCAGGAGTTCAAATAATCATTGTAAGAAAACATTTACTGAGCACTAAATAGCTTTATCTATCACTTAATCCTCATAGCAACTCCATGAGTTACAGACTATTATTATGTACCTTTACAAAGAAGAAAACCAAGTACTTGAAGGTTTATGTAATAACCCAAGGTCACTCAGCTGCTATGCAGCTGGGATCTGAACTCAGGTAGTCTAACTCCAAGCAATAGAGATTTATTGGCTCACCACAGCCAGTGGTTAAAAGCATAAGCTCTGGAGTCACAGAAAGAAGCACTATTAATTCTGCCTAGTTGGGCCAAGGAAGAGATAACATTTGGGTTGTGCTTAAAGGATGAACACAATTTCACCTGGCAGAAACAGGGAAAAGCAACCACAAAATGAGCCAATTTTGACAGGGGAATGAAACAGCTAAGTGTATTTAGAGTACTGAGACTTGTTTGATGAGATTATAACATAAAATGCACTTGTGGGGAATGAGAGGAGCTGAAGCCAGAAGTCAGTTGGGGTCATCTTTGGCACAGTCTTTATGGGAGTGCATATTTTATCCTGTAGAGCAATACTTTCCAAACTTTTTCAAATCATGCACACAAAGAAAATATGTGTAGAGCAAATATACATGAAGGGATGCCCCTGCTGGTTGCTGGATGAGTTCACTGGGGACTGGGGCTTCGGGCCACGCCCACACCGCCAAGAGCTGAGGGCATTGGACATGGAGTGTGAGGAAGAGCTGGGGTGCAGTTAAGATGAGAAAAGGATGGAGACAGATGCCATAATAGGAGACAGAGAATTTAAGAGGGTAAGCCAGAGGCCGGGGAGAGATAACAAGTTTGACTCAGGATGTGCTGAATCAGGGGCCTGCAAGACACCTAGAAGAGCACTTCGTAACACCTTATGGAGATCAGGAGCAAGGTCCTACCCATTATCTCCTTTTCTCACCTTAATTAATTACCCTTGGTGCTGTTTTCAGACCACACGTCCAATGTCTTTTGGATGTACGAAAAAGAACACTATTGAGTATGTTTGGAGAAATGTGTCTGTGAGTTTGGGGAGAAAGTAGAAGGGTTAGAAGAAGGAGTTGGAGTGAAAATTATCAAATTTTTAGAAAAGGTGCCAAGTTCACCTTCTGGTGTACTCTTACAATAAGAGCACAGCCTATAAACAGTTTTTAAAGTTAAGGAAATAGGTAGCAGCCAAACAATTAGATTTACTAGGTATTAGGGAAGGTAGAACGCAATTGTGCAACACTGGGATTTGACCAGGCCATTAGGGTCAAGTAGTTAAATGTAAAAGGTGCTTCTGATTGCCTGGAACATCAAAATGTCTGTTTTCCTAGTCATTAAAACAAAACTTCTAATCACCCTGATTTTCAGTTCTCTTTTTCCTTAATTCTAAAAATAATTAATCACACTTTAATAAGTGGTACAACTGAAGGAGAGAAAAGATAACACCCAAAAAAGTATATATGACAAAAATCTTTCAATTAATGATTTTGAAATAGTTTAATGTGTGTATTAACAACCGTTGTTCTGTAAAAAGAAACCATGTGGAGAATATACCAACATTTAGTTTATGTTTTCACAAGTATATGCTGACTGTCTCATAATTAAGTACACAGAGCTCAAAACAGCCAACACTACAGAGAGCTTACACTGTTAACCATTATAGAAGTGGTTGGGAGATATTTGCTAATGACTACCATAAAAGGAATGGATGACTAAGAACAGAGAGGATGTGTGACTAAAAAGTCCCACTACAGTTCTTTGAAAATTCCCTGAATAACTAGGCATGCCAAATGTGGTCCGTCATGAAATTATTTGATGCTAAACTCTGTAGTTAAGACAGCAAATAAAGGATAAAGCCTTTGCATAAATCATTCAATTGCAAAGTGCCGAAACAACAAGGTCATCATTAAGTGAAAGTGTTAATCAAATTAAAATATGGCCCGGACTTCAAATGCTGCTGGGCCAGACTGGGCTAACTCCACAGACAACTCATTCAATTCCGAGGGCGCTGGACCACAGTGCAGTAACCAGGCACTTGGAGCTGCTGCTGTTGGTCCCTAGACCTGAAAATGCACAGGACATTTCCCACAGATCTCGGAACACTAGAAAAAGCCAAGTAGGCACATCACAGCCTACCTTTGACAAACCGATCTTTTCACCCCAAAGGCTTACCACAACTATACCTAAACTGTAGGTATCAAAAGAAAACCCCAGTACACATGTGGAAATGCATCATATTTCTTTCATATACACAACTGTCTCTGAATTTGCTAACTGACACAATGGAGTTTCCAAAAGAATGTTACCTTTCCCTACAAAATAATTCTAAATTGCAATAATAATGGTAATAGTTACTCTTGTTATATAAACTGTGTCATTTAATCTTTAAATTCATGAGATACATCTTACATCATTTTTCAGATGGGGATGCACGCTTAAAGTCACATCATTTAAGACGAGATTGAAACTCAAGTTCGGCTGACTCCAAAACCCTTCTTTGCTTCACTACCCTTCACTGTTTTTTGATATTTTTCTGTTTGTTACTGGCACTCATGGGAGACAATACATTAAGCAAGTGCTGACTCAAATGGGGAAACAGTTTTGAATGACTGCAAAAATGTCTTGTAACACACAGCAGTGACTTCTCATGCAATGTGATTGAGGGTACTGTATATGTATTTTTCTTTTCTGTTTTATATTTTTGGCTTTCCTTGTATATGCTACTATCTGGACCTCTAAACATATTTATAACACTATATCAGATTTCAGTAACATGGATTTTTAGTAAAATGTACATCTCCACCATGTATGAATCTTGCATCTTTAAGAATCCATGTTCTATGTATACAATAAAAAAGGAGCAATTCTTTACTCCTCTGTACAGCTGTCTTTTTCTTTTTAATAAATGTATTTATTTTATTTATTTATTTTTGGCTGTGTTGGGTCTTCGTTGCTGTGCGTGGGCTTTCTCTAGTTGTGGCAAAGTGGGGGCTACTCTTCGTTGCGGTGTGCGGGCTTCTCATTGCAGTGGCTTCTCTTGTTGCCGAGCACGGGCTCTAGGCGTGTGGGCTTCAGTAGTTGTGGCATGCGGGCTCAGTAGTTGTGGCTCGTGGGCTCTAGAGCGCAGGCTCAATAGTTGTGGTGCATGGGCTTAGTTGCTCTGCAGCATATGGGATCTTCCTGGACCAGGGCTCGAACCCGTGTCCCCTGCATTGGCAGGCGGATTCTTAACCACTGTGCCACCAGGGAAGCCCTATACAGCTGTCTTTTATTCAATATAATTGACTCAAAAATGAAGGATACACGTTACTTTCCTTATTAGGATTTTAATATTTCCTCTTCCTAGTGACTGATGTACAATGAGAAATAACTAATTTAATAAAAAACATTTTAATTTTCTGAAACAATAAGTTACCAAGTGGAATTTTGCTCTACTGAAAGAATGCAGAATGCAGTATTATTGAAAATGTCAAATACCATGATTACGGAGGACATCTGTTTGCTTTGTTGCATCTGTTCCTCTTTTTCCGTAACAGCACCCCGCTTTTCTTTGCGAACCACCCCTCTCTTTTTTCTCAATCCAGCTGATTCTACTATCAGTACCAGGGACAGGCACCTGACCTATGCCTGGCCAATCAAAACATTCCACCCCTCTTGCCACAGTGACTGGTTCACAGATACATATGTGTCCCAAGACAGGCCAATGACATTCAATGCCAAGACTTCTGCACAAACAACTGGTAAAGAAGTGCCCTTGGGCTTCCCTGGTGGCGCAGTGGTTAAGAATCCGCCTGCCAACGCAGGGGACACGGGTTCAAGCCCTGGTCCAGGAAGATCCCACACGCCGTGGAGCAACTAAGCCCATACGCCACAACTACTGAGCCTGCGCTCTAGAGCCCGCGAGCCACGACTGAAGCCCGCATGCCACAACGACTGAAGCCTGCGCGCCTAGAGCCTGTGCTCCGCAACAAGAGAAGCCACCGTAATGAGAAGCCCGCGCACCGTAAGTTAGAATAGCTCCCACTTGCTGCAACTAGAGAAAGCCTGCGTACAGCAACGAAGACCCAATGCAGCCATAAATAAATAAATAAATAAATAAATAAAATCTATTAAAAAAAAAAAAAAGAAGTGCCCTCTTTCTGCTAAGGATGTTACAAAGGTAAGACTGTCACTTCTGGCTGTCTTTACTACCACTGGGGACAATATACCTACGAATGAAGCCACCACAGGCGGGAGGTGGGGGGGAATGAGGAATGAAGAAAAGTAAGAAAAGATTACATATTCCTGACGCTATTATTTTAGCAGTAGCAGGTTCAGGATGAGAAGGTTGGTCTTACCAATCTGTCCTTGTCATGTGGCCTTACTCTGCTGCAGGCCACCCACCTCCTCTTGACTCCTTGTTTCCAGCTTTCCTGGCAATTCCGTGAGCACCTGATACCATTTTTGGCTTAAGTAAAATAGAGTCAGTTTCTGTTTTTGCAACCAAGAACACTAGCTAGTCCAATGAGCAAACAATTTTATGACCTTAGGGTGGAGAAGGCCTGCCTAGAAAGATAGATCTGACTACATAACAATCTAAAAATAGTAATAAAATAAGAAAAATTTACAGAAAAAATAAGTTTGTAAATATGCAATTCACAAAGAAAGAATACTAGTCAATATTTATTTTAAATATTCAAATTAATGAGAAGAAAAGAAATGAAGATTTAAAAAAAGCAAAAACAAAACAGATGCTAGTATCCCCAAACAAACCCTGTACTGTTTCTGTATTGTTTTTTTACTTTTTAAATTTTTTTTAAATTTTATTTATTTATTTTTGGCTGCGTTGGGTCTTCCTTGCTGCGTGCGTGCTTTCTCTAGTTGCAGCGAGCGGGGGCTACTCTTCGTTGCGGTGCGTGGGCTTCTCATTGCGTTGGCTTTTCTTGTTGCGGGGCATGGGCTCTAGGCACGCAGGCTCAGTAGTTGTGGCGCGCAGGCTCAGTAGTTGTGGTGCACGGGCTTAGTTGCTCCGCGGCATGTGGGAACTTCTCGGACCAGGGCTTGAACCCTTGTCCCCTGTACTGGCAGGTGGATTCTTAACCACTGCGGCACCAGGGAAGCCCCTGTATTGTTTATTATTGAAACTTTAGTATACCTTGGCATGTAGTAAGCACTCAGATTTTATTAAATAAATGAATCAGTTAGGAAAGAAGCAAATGGGTATAACAAAACAGACCTTCTCATGCCCTGTTAGTAGGAGCACACACTGGCACAAACATTGGAGAGCAAATCGGCAATATGATCAAATGTTTTAATGTGCTGCTAGACTCAGCAAACCCATACCTACGAATTTATCTTATTGAGAAAAATGCAAAAGTGTGCAAAGATGTAAGTATAAGTGATGTTCCCAGGAGTACATTGCTTCCAAGAGAACAAAAGAAAAACAATACAAATGTCTGGCAATGGTGGTTTACTGAATAAATTATTACATATCCATTCACATTGGAATACTATGCTGCTATTTAAAAATATAATCTATATTGACATGGAAAGAGTTCCATGACTGAAAATAACAAAAAGCAAAACAGCATCTATAGTATGGCTTTATTTAATAAAGTTATTTATTTCTATTTATTTCCTGGGGGAGGGATTAAAAGCTTGTTCATTAAAATGATGTCAGTGGGGCTTCCCCGGTGGCACAGTGGCTAAGAATCCACCTGCCAATGCAGGGGACTTGGGTTCAAGCCCTGGTCCGGGAAGATCCCACATGCCGCGGAGCAACTAAGCCCGTGAGCCACAACTACTAAGCCTGCACTCTAGAGCCCGTGAGCCACAATTACTAAGCCCACGCGCCTACAGCCCGCGCTCCGCAACAAGAGAAGCCACCGCAATGAGAAGCCTGCACACCGCAACGAAAGAGTAGCCCCCGCTCGCCGCAACTAGAGAAAGCCCACGCACAGCGACAAAGACCCAACGCAGCCAAAAATAAATAAATAAATAAACAAACAAATAAATAAATAAACAAATTTATTTTAAAAAAATGATGTCAGTGGATTCTGAGTAGAGGGATTGGGGGGTGGTTATATTTTTACGGTTTGGATCGCTTGAACAAACATCTATTCTCTTTATAAACATACAAAATAATAAAAACAACATATACATGTACATATACAGAATTAGTACAATTTCCAAAGGAATTAAATTTAATATGTAGTCAGATAAGACATGAGAGAATCTTAATTTTTTTCATTATGGCAATGTAAACTTAAAAATATACCAAACTAGCCTCATAGGGAATAAAATCCCCCCTTTTCATTCTAGAGGTGTAAAACCCAAGGGAAAGACAGAGGCTAGAGCAGTTACCCAGGTAAAGCATCCCAAGAAAAGAATTTGTTTTATCTTGTAAATGATGCTCTTCTGAATTAACACAAAAAGCAAGGAAACTGAGGAACTATGAGGGAACGAAACAAGGCCATCAGTTGTCCAGATGGCACTCCATCAGTTCTGACCAGTCAGAAAACCTACACTAGAAAACACGTCCAAAATGCAATGGAATTCCTTTGTTCAGCACCACCAGAATGTCTCTTATTTTGCTGCAAATTCAAAGATATTCACCCACTACTTATCTCCAACTCCTCAGACATATAATCAATTTTAAAAGTAGTTAAGGCAAATGCCTGGCATGTAATATGGAAGGCAAGATTGATACCAGGAAGAGGTAATGTAATACAAACTGTCAGTCTAGTACAGTAAACAGTACAACCAGCGTATCTGAAAGTCTTTTTTTAATAATATTTTTGTTTCTGTAATATTCTGAAGTACTTAAATTCTCAAGAATTCCCCCTTTGAAACAGAAAGCTCTCTACAGGTACCATAACTTGTACAATAAATTCAAGTTAATACTGTGAACTCTCTCCACTTCTTTAAAAATGAAGATACATGGGGAATTCAAGCATGTTAAACTCCCTCTCAGAATTTGCTTATTCAAATATAGGCAGTCTAGCGTAGTGGTTAAGGTCCCAGAGGTGGATTGTATGAGTACAAGTCTCGGCTTTGCCACATACTAGCTGTGAAACTTGGGCAAAATGAGACCTGTTTTAAAGCTGTAAGGATTAACTGAGCACTTATAACATATAAAGCACTTAGAGCAGTTCCTGACACAGAGAATGCTCAGTAAATAATAGCTATTATATGACTGAGGCATAAATGATTCTAGTACTCTAATATTGTGGGGTAGCCATGGAACTATCCAAGGTAAATTTAAGTTCTAAGGCATTTATAATTCAACTTATTATGGTTCTTTTTTAAAAAGTGGTGAATAATTAAATTCTTTGAGGTGCTTTAACACTCTGCATTAACTAAATGTTATTTATAAGGTTATATAGTATTACAATTGTTTAAAAGAGCTCAGAGGCTTAATCTAGTTATTTATTTTGAGCCAAAATATGGTATTATTTTTTTCAAATAAACGATTTCTGAAAGTGGTTATGTTTATGAGTTGCAGGTCTTATTCTGAAAAAAAAAAAAAATCTCTGCAAACATGACACATATACTTCAAAGAAGTGGTAATGAGGAGTTTTATGCCAGTAATTACCACAAATTTGAAAGGGATCATTGCAAAATCCAACTACAGGAAAAACCTAGTACTAAGAAATGCTCTAATCTTAGATGTACATTTCGCCCCTCCATTCTATCAAAATGATGCTTCTTTCTTTTTACTTCTTTATCATTCCACTTTTAGCCATTCTTTAATTTCATTAACACATCATCAGACTTCATTTCATTGTCTCTTTTCAACAGGGATGCTCTTTTAAAATAAATGTTTCTCCAACTTTGCAAAAAATCATAAGGCTAAAATTTGGCCAACTCATCATATTATTTCATGTAAAAGAGTCTGCCTTTTAACACATAGCACTGTTGGTTTTGACAGAGATGATCTATAAAATTTATATTTCTAGAAATCTACTACATCCCAACATACTTGCCACTTATCTTAGTGCAAAGACCAAGATTTTGTGTGTTCATCAGCGTACAGACCGTCTCTGACTTCTAATGGTTCAGCTTAACGAATTAATGGTTCATCAATCTTATGATGGTGCGAAAGTAATACACATTCAGTAGAAAACTGGACTTCGAATTTTGAATTTGGACCTTTTCCTGGGCTAATGATATGCTGCACAATGCTCTCTCGTGATGCTGGGCAGGGGTAGCCGCAGCTCCCAGACAGCCACGTGATCACAAGGGGAAACAACCAATACAGTTACAACCACCCCAGGACCCTGTAACCATTTTGTGTATTTCAGTACAGTATTCAATAAATTACAGGACATACTCAACACTTCATTATAAAAGGGGCTTTGTGTTAGATGATTCTGCCCAATGGTAGGCTAATGGAAGTGCTCTGAGCACATATAAGGCAGGCTAGGCTAAGCTATGATGTTTGGTAGGTTAGGCGTATTAAATGCAAATTTGACTTCCGATATTTTCAACTTACAATGGGTTTATCAGGATGTAACCCCATTGTAAGTCGAGGAAGATCTGTATTTCTTTTTTTTTTTTTTAATTGTATTTATTTATTTATTTATTTATGGCTGTGTTGGATCTTCGTTTCTGTGCAAAGGCTTTCTCTAGTTGCGGCAAGTGGGGGCCACTCTTCATTGCGGTGCGCGGGCCTCTTATTATCGTGGCCTCTCTTGTTGCGGAGCACAGACTCCAGACGCGCAGGCTCAGTAATTGTGGCTCACGGGCCTAGTCGCTCCGTAGCATGTGGGATCTTCCCAGACCAGTGCTCGAACCCGTGTCCCCTGCATTGGCAGGCAGATTCTCAACCACTGCGCCACCAGGGAAGCCCTGTATTTCTTTAACTGTGAGATTTGAGAGAGACCCGTTTGTAGCAGGTCTGATTATTTAAAAGTCATAAATACAGCCCCCTTTCTTGGTAGTAGACATCTGAACTTTGCCAGCAGCTTTTTCACCTGGTCCTTGACTTGAAAGGCAAAGATCATCTCCTGGGCCACAGTCTAAGGTCTAGTAAAAGTCTGACCTTGTGATGTAAGTTGTAGTCCAAATCACACTTATGAATCAGCATACGCCATTGTTACTATGACTCACAATAATAATTTCTAACAGTACTGGGTGCTTTCCATGGATCGACTTACTTATCAGTCCTCACAATAAACCTATGAGGTAGATATTATTTTCATGCTGACTTTATGAATGAGAAATCTGAGAAGAAAGATTAAGCAACATGACCAAAGTCACACACGTTGTGAGTGACAGTGACATGGTTTGAACCCATGGTTTGACATGGTCTGAACCAGGGTCCACGTTCTTAACCACTGTATTATACTCCCTCAAGATGATTTTGGACAAGCGAGAAATAAAAATAGAGTGGTGTGAGTTGCATCATCATATTTAATTTATACAAAATCAACTATATGTGCTCAATTAAAAAAAGAAAACTGGAAAATAACAATTTAGGTAGTATAGGCAATTCCACCTATTCTACTCATTGTATGCCCAGGACAGAGATGGAAAGCTAATTGTTTTGTACCTTTAGTCCATTTTAGTACTTAAGTACTCCTCCTTTTCTTTTCTTTTTTTTAAATTTTCCTGTTTTATTTTTAAATTTTTATGTTTCTTTTCTACTTTTTAAAAACATTTATTTTATTTTATTTTATTTTGGCTGCATCGGGTCTTAGTTGCAGCACGCAGGATCTTTCATTGTGGCGCGGGCTTCTCTCTAGTTGTGGTGCGCAGGCTCCAGGGCACGTGGGCTCTGTAGTTTGCGGCATGCAGTCTCTCTCGTTGAGGCGTGCAAGCTCAGTAGTTGTGGCACATGGGTTTAGTTTCCCCACAGCACGTGGGATCTTAGTTCCCCGACCAGGGATCAAACCTGCGTCTCCCGCATTGGAAGGCGGATTCTTTACCACTGGACGACAGGGAAGTCCCTTAAGTTACTCCTCCTTAATGACCCAAGGACTTCTCCTTAATGAGAATATTTAATTAAGCTGAGTGTGGTTTTAGAGTAAAGAGACATTTTTTTTATATACCGTTAGTTATATACAAGTCAACTATTTCATCTGGTGCTCAGGGGAAGAAACAGTGATTATTCCACTGATCCTAGGGAAAACTGGCTCTCTGGGGAGAGGGAATGTCAGTCCCCACTGTGCACCTTCCTAAGGGATTTACAAGACCCATTTTGACCAAATGCAATTTTTGCTGCATGTGTTACTTCAATAACCGTGAGTAATAGAGGCCAGATAATTACAGAATGCAATTCACGCTCATCTAGGCCATTACTGTGGCTTTGCAGTCTCTTATATTCCTCAGAGCATCTGTTCAGTTTTTTTCCCTACTCTGCACAAAATCTCAAATAGATCCACACCCCACTCATAGTTAGTAGCTGACAACAACACTTACTTTATAAGAAGATGGGGGCCATGCAGCATCAATTCCTTCCATTTACTTTACTTTTACCACAAAACTCTGTATCCTCATCCAGCCCCTCCTGCTACAATTTGGAATTTAGTCTCGTCATTTTACTGAAACTGCTCTCTCAAAAGCCACTGATGACTTGGTTGCCAAGTCCAGTCACGTCTCAGTCCTCATCATATACTCTCTCTATAGCAGTGATTCTCAACCTGGCTACAACTCAGAAGTACAAAGAAAATACTGATGCCAGAGCCCCACCCACAGATTCCAATTTAATTGGTCTGGGGTTGGCAGAGGGCTGGGTACTTGCTTAAATCTCCCTAGGTGATTCTACAGGGTCAAGAACCACAATCTACAGCATTGACTCCATTCATTAACTCACCCCTTCTATTTGAAACTCTTGGTTGCCACAATATCATACTCACTGGGTATTTCTACTTGCTCCTAATGTTCTTCAATATCCTTGTCTGGAGTCTCTTTCTCTGATTGCATTTGCTCTGCCAACTGTCCCTTTTCCTCTCAACCCTTAATTTAAAGTTTCTAACAATCCCAAATCTCAAATCTCCATATCTAATCTTGAACTCAAGCCTCAGCTCCAGACCCTCACCTCACACAGAAACCGTCCCTCTGAATTCAGACTCCACGTGGCCAAAATCCTACAGTTTTAGTTGCCTTGCTCTCCATTCCACATAGTAGCTGTTTCAAACTTTCTGCATTTTTCTCAAACCTGTCATTCCACCACATCTCTCCTTATTCATAGCAGAAAAGGTTGCTCCTACTTCACAGAGAAAATAGAAGCCTTCACAATCTCTTAACTTGAGCCTGATCTGACAAAGTCACCTACATATGCACTCTTTCTCTGCACTCCAACCCCTCCGCGGCTCTTGTTCTCAGGCACCCTGGAGACCAAGACTTATCAATTATTTCCTTTTCCCTCTTCTGGATCCTTCTCATCAGCATCTAAGTAAGCATCTTCACTTAGATGAAGTCTTGCCCATTTTCAAAAAAGGAACTCAGAAAACTATTCAGCTTCATAATCTCTTAGGTACCACCACTTCTCTCCTCTTTGCAGTCAAAATTCTTAACCAGTTCTCTACATTCACCTTTTCTCCTTCCCATTTGCCGCTCAACTCACTACAACAAGCTTCCACACTACCACTCCATCCAATCGGTACTTGTCATAGTCAGCAAGGGGCTCCTTGTTACTAAGTCCACAGAAACCTTTCAGAACTTAGCTTTCCTGATCTCTTTGCAGTACTGTACACTACTAACCGTTCTCTCCTTTTTAAATGCTCTTTTCCCCTGGCTTCCAAAACACTTCACTGTCAATCTCCTCCTACTTCTCTGGCCACTCAATCTGTCTCTTTGGAGGATTCTCTCCCTCAAGCTATTCCTGAGGATGTGTCCTCATTTGCTCTCTTATATACTCTCCCTGTACACTCACACTCTCACCTACTCCCAAACATCAATTGTGGGCTATCTGCCTCACAAGTATTTCTCCACCCAGATCTTTCATGAGATTCAGATTTAAAAATTCAAATGCCTAACTCTACTTCCTCTCTGAGAAGTCTTATGGGTTTTTTAAATACAACATGTCCAAAACTGAACTCATCCTCTTCTCATGCCTCTCCTCAAACCTGCTGCTCTTTCTTTTTCTTGGTGAAAGGCATCATCATTATCCATCCAGTTTCCCAAGCAAGAAACCTGGGCATCTTCCTTACCTCCTCCTCTTTGTAAACCTACCACATTCCAGCAAGTACCAAGTTCTGCCCATTCCACCCCAACTGTTTCAGTTCAGTTCAGGCTGAGACTATCTCTTGCTTGAATTTTACTGGAACAGAATCCTAACTGGCCAGCGTGACCTCTTTACAAATCTGATCATGTCATTCTGCTGCTTAAGACTATTCAAGGTGGTGCATTTTATATAAGCAAGGGAATAGACAAACAGATTCATGGGCTGAAATAGAGTTCAGAAACAAACCCAGAAAAATAATTTTATATATGATGACATTTAAAGCAGCACTTAAAACACTGGAAGAAGATTCAATTAATGGAACTGGGATAATTGGCTATTTAGTTAGGAAAAATGAAAATGGTATCCTTACCTCATGTAATGAATGGGTATAAATTTGAGATAAAGATCTAAATGTAATAAAATAAACCATAAAAGAACATAGAATATATGAGAAAATTTGTAGTAATCTGGGGATGAATAAGGTACTTGAATAAAAGGTCTAAATTCTTTAGAAGGATATATGAGGACCCTTGCTTACCTCCTTAACATCATTTCTCTCTACTGCCCCTGTTACTCCTCTCCAGTAAAGGGCATCTCTTGCTGGAAAAGATGCACCATACATGTCTCTCATCTGAGGGCCTCTGCTGTGTTCTTTGTTCTCTCTCTCTAATTTACTGAACAGTCCATCCTCTTCCCTTTGATTATAAAAGCTGTATTTATCATATACTCAATTTGGTTCTATGTCTTTTTTCTGGATTCTATTCTGTTCTATTGATCTGTTGATCTTTTCCTATGCCAATGCCATAAAGTTTTTTTTTTTTAACATCTTTATTGGGGTATAATTGCTTTAAAATGGTGTGTTAGTTTCTGCTTTATAACAAAGTGAATCAGCTATACATATACATATATCCCCATATCTCCTCACTCTTGCGTCTCCCTCCCATCCTCCCTACCCCACCCCTCTAGGTGGCCACAAGGCACTGAGCTGATCTCCCTGTGCTATGCAGCTGCTTCCCACTAGCTATCTATTTTACATTTGGTAGTGTATATGTGTCCATGCCACTCTCTCACTTCGTCCCAGCTTACCCTTCCCCCTCCCCGTGTCCTCAAGTCCATTCTCTATGTCTGCGTCTTTATTTCTGTCCTGCCCCTAGGTTCTTCATAACCTTTTTTTTTTTTAGATTCCATATATGTGTTAGCATACGGTATTTGTATTTCTCTTTCTGACTTACTTCACTCTGTATGACAGACTCTAGGTCCATCCACGTCACTACAAATAACTCAATTTCGTTTCTTTTTATGGCTGAGTAATATTCCGTTGTATATATGTGCCACATCTTCTTTATCCATTCATCTGTCGATGGACACTTAGGTTGCTTCCATGTCCTGGCTATTGTAAACAGAGCTGCAATGAACATTGTGGTACATGACTCTTTTTGAATTATGGTCATAATGTTTTTTTGTTTTTTTTTTTAAACCCCACATTTGTTTATTTATTTATTTATTTATGGCTGTGTTGGGTCTTCGTTTCTGTGCGCAGGCTTTCTCCAGTTGTGGCAAGCGGGGGCCACTCTTCATTGCGGTGCGCGGGCCTCTCACTATCGCGGCCTCTCTTGCTGCGGAGCACAGGTTCCAGACGCACAGGCTCAGTAGGTGTGGCTCACGGGCCTAGTTGCTCCACGGCATGTGGGATCTTCCCAGACCAGGGCTCGAACCCGTGTCCCCTGCATTAGCAGGCAGATTCTCAACCACTGCGCCACCAGGGAAGCCCGGTCATAATGTTTTAATTACTCTAGATTTGAGGTAGATGTCTGTACCTGGTAGGATTATGCTTTTCATTCTTCTTTATTCAAATTTTGAGAAACGCTGGAATTAGCTTATCAAATTCTATTAAAAATTCCATTAGGACTTTGGTTGTAACTGCACTGAATCTATAGATCGCCTTGGGGAGAACTGGCATCTTCTCACCTAGGAATATGTTTCTCTACATATTTAGTCCTTCAGCAAAAGAAAAATTTTAAAGTCTTACAGAATTATTATTAAAAACTGTTCCTAGGGACTTCCCTGGTGGCACAGTGGTTGGGAATCCGCCTGTCAATGCAGGGGACATAGGTTCGAGCCCTGGTCCAGGAGGATCCCACATGCCGCAGAGCAACTAAGCCTGCGCGCCACAACTACTGAGCCTAGAGCCTGCGAGCCACAACCATTGAGCCCGTGTGCCACAACTACTGAAGCCCACGCACCTAGAGCCCATGCTCCACAAAAAGAGAAGCCACTGCAATGAGAAGCACATGCACCGCAACAAGGAGTAGCCCCCGCTCGCTGCAACTAGAGAAAGCCCGCGCGCAGCAACAAAGACCCAACGCAGCCAAAAATAAATAAATCTATAAAAAAATTATTTAAAACAAATTGTTCCTAGGTATTTTATAGTTTTAATTGCTATGGTGATTGGGACTTTATTTCATTATATTTTCAATTATATATGTTTTTTCATCATTATATTTACCTTATTTCATCGTGATCATTGATGATGTATAGGAGAGCTACTGAATTCTGTGTACTTCACTTTGCATCTGGCCACCTTATTGTTTTCTCTTGCTAGTTCTAATAGTTAGTACTCTGGGAGAGCAAATGAATATTAGGTTCCACAGGAAAGAAAAAAGGTAGTTGAAGCAGGTTTGTATGCAAGATAATGAGGTCCAAATGAGACAGGTTGATCTTAAAGTGACAATGTTATACTTAACTGGAGATGTCCTAATAAAAGCATACAGAAATACAGGACTGGAGCAGTGGGAAGACATGAGGACTGAACAAGCTGTAGAAGTCAACACGTGCATACAGGTAAGAGTTGAAAATGCTCCCTAAGAGCAATGTCAATGTCAGGGTTGATGACGAAAAAAAAAAGTTTGTCTATTCCAAAATTTGCTACTAAAACAAAAAAAAAGACATTTTAAAAATTGTGTGGTACTTTGATATTACAATTATTGAGTATAGACCTGGAAAATGTACTTTTCCAGAAAGAATTTCAGGAGACCAAGGGGTGGGGTCTCCTGACTGTGGGTCTGACTACTACATTACTACCGTGGGATTCATGTGAAAAAGAATCCTGATGATCAAAAGTAAAGGCAGGAAACGGGTGGAGGGAAAGGGAAATGCTGAACTACAAGGTCATGGTCAGGAAACCAATTTGGCAAGGCACGTGGAAAACCAAGGCATACAGAATCGAGTACCACATACAGTAGTGCACAGTCCAAAGCCAGCTTTGTTTTCAGTAATGGGACTCAAACGGCAGGGTGAAGGCCGGTGCCTGCGATCCACAGAGGGAACCACCTCAAAATTCCCTATCGAGCTCATTTTCTGTTAGCCACTCGTACTACGGAGACAGACTTCCAAATGGAGCTCGGACAAAAGGCTGCCTAGATCCCAAGAAATGCATTAGTAAAAAATGCCTAATGCTGATTGTCAGCAATGTACACAAAGTCTGCCTTTCATTCATTGCCATTATTTTCCTAAACAAGTCAAAGAACGATACTTCTAAATCATACAATAAAAGAAAATTAAGATATAGTATGTAGAGCCACATGCTAATTTTATGAAGAACATGTGTCAAACTGTTAAAAGTAAATATCACTCAATACCAGAATGCAACATCATTTGTATGTTTTAACTTATTCTTTTCTGCACTTTTACAGTTTTCTACAATGAATATTTACTGATTTTGTAGCAAGAAAAATACAACAGGTGTTATGAAAAACAGAAATCAAAGATCCTGATAAAATTTTAATATCAAAGAAAAACAATCACAACTGTAATACAGGATTTCAGATTACTCAAGAAATAGCAATTCTGATTAAATTTCCAATCAGAATAAACGTAACAAAATAAAGGAAGATGTACACCTAAACTTCTCCTTTGGAGAAAGCGAAAAGAAAAGGGTCCTAAGGAGTAAGTGTGAGATCCATAGAAGTAAGTGTAGCAGCATGAAAAGAGAACGTAACTGATACTCTCATTATGTCATACAATGGGAAAGAGGTCAGAGGAGACAGTCACCTCAGAAATGGCCCCTTTGAAACAGCAAGTGAAAACAGGGTCATACTTTGGGGAAATGAATGCAACATCTCTCAGAAACCGATGAGGTGTAGGGTTAACTGCAGGAGGGAGCTTCTCCCTTGGCGCAGTCTCCGGGGAGGGGAGTCATGGGGGGCAGCTGAACCTGCCTTCCCCTGAGATAGCTGTTTCGAGCCTGGCCTCTTACCTCCCAGCACCCTGACGAGGCTGCCCTCCAGGTGCCTAGTCCTTCCGGAGAGTCCCTACCAAAATCCCATGACCCATGACACGTCCTCCCCTCCTCAGAACACAAACTTTTGAAGCTCAGAGGGAAGAGGCTGGGAAAGCAGTTAAGTGGACAAATTAGAGTCCTCTGACTTGTGGCTGGAAGACGGTCTGCCAGAAGACAACCGCCTAAAACCAAGAGCAGTTTACTTGTGACCAGATGTAAGAAATGAGTATGTTTATTATGCTCAATTGAACACATGTTTGTTAAATATCTTCTACAGATGAGGTACTTGCTAGGTGCTGTAGGGGATATAAAGAAAAATTACTCACCGTCCTAAGGGAGCTAGTGTAGATAGAGGAGGGGGTGGAGGAAAAATAAAGTAAGTCAATAACAATGCAATATAATAATGAGAAGAAACACTGCATAGTGGGTGAGAGTGGGCTCTGGAGTCAGGGGAGTGAGTCCAAATCCATAGCTTCCTAGCTGTGTGACCTTGAGCAAATTACTTAACTTCTCTGTGTCTTAGTTTCTTCATCTGTGAAATAATGACAATACTGGTATCACCTCATAAGGTTCATAGGAAGAGTAGTTAAAACATAATGAGCTTACATGCTCTCATACCCTCTCCCTTTCTTCACATTGGCTTGTGAACTTCTTGTCAAATGATTCAGTTGATTCATGATTGTTAAGTTTCTTCAAGAATATGTGTCCCTGTTTTGAAAATTAAAACTGAGGTATGCTAAAAACAAACAAACAAACAAAACATAAAGAGCTTAGAACAGTAACTGGCATATAATAAAACATTTGCTATCATTTTGTGCCTACTATGTAGCAATGTGCTGATATTTTATATCTCATATTAAATAAGGGAGGCATTATTAGCCGTATTTGTAGATGAGGAAACTGAGGGTCAGAAAATTAGGTAATTTGGATAAGATCTAGAGAGAGGAAGAACAGAGTTGTTAAGTTGAGCCCACATCTGCCTGAACACAAAGCTTACGATTTTTATTACTACTACTGTCACTATAAAACAGTAGTGGCCAGTATTTCTTTAGTACTTACTCTATACCAATCGTGGTATGCATAATTGTGATTATTCTCACAAAATACTATTTGACCCCACTTTACAGAAAAAAAGAAGAAAGCCTAGGTGTAGAGGCCGGCACCCATGCTGGAAATCCCTGGGCTGCTAAGTGGCAGAGCCACGATGTAAGCCTGTGTCTGCCCTTTGCTGGTGCCAGAGTGCATCACCCCCTGCCCAGTGGTGCTTCATTCAACTGGGGGGCTTTGAAAAGAGAGAGAGATTTCGGAGAGTCCCACTCCTAGAAGTTTCTGATGAGGTAACTCTTGGGTGGGGAACCGCGGCAGCACACTAATCTGGCCAGTGGTTCTCATGAACCTGCAAAGGCACGTTTTTAAATGCCAAGGTGAAAAGTTTATACTCAATTCATCTAGAAATGGGGAGTCAATTAAGGTTTTCCAGTGAGGTTTTTCAGTAAGCAGTGTTTTAGGAAAATTAATCTGGGAGTAATGAATAGGATGGACTGAAGGGGAAAAAAAAAGTGTGGCAGGGACCGACTGGCAAGGAGACTATTCTAAGCCACAAAGCTTATTTTAGTCTTAACACAGCTATATATCAGCACACAGAAAACAAGTCCTTGGAAAAAGACCTACCTGAACGCAGATGACTTGCAGCTTGCAGAGAAAGATATTTTAATATTCCAGACTGATACCTAATAACTCAAAAATTGGGTTTTTCCTTTTTAAAATTAACAAAAGAAACGTGTGCATACACAAACATCGATTTTTTTAAAGCAAACTCTGGTACCTACTAGGTGTATAAATATGATTGAACTGACCTAGCATATTATGAAAAAAAGAAAAATTAGGATTTTATAGGGATTTATAGTTTTAAAAAAACAGTGATATAAACTTTCTGGAAATACTGAAGGAAAGAGAAGATAGTATGTGGGATTTATTTTATATAATAAAGGATACAGCTTATTTAGATAATTATAAATTCATGAACTGCATTTATTTTTAATTTATATTACAGATGTAAATGTATTTATGAGATGCTAAATTTAAAGGAATAATAGTTTTTTTCAATTTGAGATTTAAAAACTGAAATCAGAATTGTGGTAATAAAGAAGGTTTTATAGTTTCTAGGTTTATTATCATTAGAGTGTTAAGCAGATATAGAAAGTACTAATTTTCAGAAAAGAACTGAGACAAGCACCATCAAGATATTATACTCTTTGACTAAATAAATCTACTCTTAGGACTCTGATTCTAGGGAAATAATTGAATAAGAGCAAAAAGGAGCTACACAACACAGTGTTTCTCTAGTACCTAAAAACAAGAAACAATCTAATGATCCAGCATTAGAGAACTGCTTGGTAAATTATGATTTATAAACATAATAGAATATTTATAATACTAAGTAAATTTCAATGATAAAAATGCTATAGAAATACAAGAAAATGATTGTTATATTTTAAGTACATATTCCCGACCACATCATCGTATAGATATTATTTATATATACCTATATATAAAGCATACATACATGGAATAAGGAAAATGTCAAAAGTCAAAACAGCAGTTCAATGTTTGCGATTAGGTGTCTTTCTTAAAATAAAAACTTATCATATTATTCTGTTGTCTTTTTATCGTCTTTATATCTGTATCAATTTTTCAGTTTCTTTATAGTGAAGTAAACTTCATAAGAGAAGCCACCTCCCACCCGCAACCTCACTGATTAAAACTTCTCTCATGTATGGTTTTGCCTAATTAATCTGATTTCTAAGGCAGAACAATAGCCTTTCTTCTCATTCTTAATATTTATATTAACTGGAAATAACATAAATCACTGTCCCTTCTCAGGATTCTGAGTCCAGGGCTAATCCAGGCAAATACAGGACAGGTGCTCCCACACCCACACTCCTTCCTTAATTTTTGGATAGGAGCTCTCTGCAGCCTTGCAACAGGCTTGCAACAAAATCCTTCCTATTTCTAAATAAAGTATTTCTCTGTGCTTATAAGTGGAAATGCACTCAGATTCTCCCAAAGAGTTCATTTTATCTGGGCCATTAGATAAAGAATGCCTGACAAAGGGAGAATGGGATTCAGGGAAGTGAGAGCTGCAGATGGTTTTTCAGAGAAGTCTTTCTACTGCCAGGTTTTTAGAAATAATTTGGGAAGAATCAGCAGTTATGAGCAGGTTGCAACAGAAACACCTTAGTTTAAACAATTTCTCCAATATTCTACATTCAATTTCAGAAAAAAAAAAAATCTCTGCAAAAAAGGGTAGCTTTCAAAAAAATTTTTTCCAGCTTTTTTCTGTGCCTTTGCATCCCTAGGTAAAATCCAAAGAGTGGTTAGGGATGGACTGACATAGATCTCACAGAATAATAGACAGACGTTGGGCAACAGCAGGGTAAGGTGAAAGAATGAGTTTCCTCTCTCATTCCAGCTGCCGACCCTCCCCTCCCCTTTCCCATTCTCTCCGTGTCACCCCTCCCCCACTGCTCACTGTTCAACTCTATGTCTGTGTTCAATTCTATAGGTCTTTGAAAATACATCCACTTCCAGTCCTCTCCCCTCAGGGTAACATCACCGTCAGATCCAGCTTCCTACAGACAGCTCCATCCACACCACCCTCCTCTTCAAAACCTGCACTAACTTGGCAAATTCCTTAGCACAAGCTTCAACTTTCTCCCCAGCTGGTCCAACTATTGTTCCTCTATATACCTTGGGCTTTTCCATCTCCAAGTCTTTGCTCACAACATTCCCTCTCGCTGAAATGCTGTTCCCCTTTTCATCCTCAATGCTCCAGACTGTCCCTGTTAGCACTAATGAGATACTCTGTCCTTCCTCTGAACTGTCATCCTAATTTAGGCCTCTGTTACAGCATTCATGATATCTTGGAATTTTTATAGTTATTCATGAATAAAGCTTATTTCTCCACTTAAAAGTACTGACAACAGCATCTCTTCTACACTCCTCATGATTGTTGAATCAATGAAGGACAAAGTTTTTTTGCTGAAGTTAAGACTGCATATGTACATTTGTGTGTGTGGGTGTGTATGTATGTGTGCACGTGTTTGTGTGTGTGGAATGTTCCCACTTGTTTAGAACTTGGAATGGGCAGGTTTCCAGGCTAGCCTTCACAGGTATACTTAACCCATACGTAGCTAAAATGCTTCCCCACCCTGGATGCACACTGGTTACCTGAGGTGCTGCTGGGTCTCACCCCCTAAGAAATTCAGATTTGAGGGACTGGGGCAGGGCCCAAGCAGGGGTCCTTTTTTATAAGCTCTGCAGGTGACTGAATGTACAGCCAGAGGGCAGATACAGTATTAACAGTCTCAGCCTGAGTTTGGGGTCCTAGCAGCAATGTGTATGAGGTTCAATAGGAAGGAAGAAGAGGAAGAATTCACCCCTTTTCTGGGGGAACAATGTACCCAGTCTCACCTTTTAGTCTTCCTTTCCCCACTTCCCAGGGCCTTATGATGTTCCACATCTCCTGACTTTCTCACCTTGGCCTGCCCTTTTCCCTAGCATCTCCACGCTAACAGTGCCCTACTGTCCTACCCCTCTCAAAATGTCAGCTCCGGACAGCTACATGTAAAAGAATGAAATTAGAACACTCCCTAACACCATACACAAAAATAAACTCAAAATGGATTAGAGACCTAAATGTAAGACCGGACACTATAAAACTCTTAGAGGAAAACATGGGAAGAACACTCTTTGACATAAATCACAGCAAGATCTTTTTTGATCCACCTCTTGGAGTAATGGAAATAAAAACAAAAATAAACAAATGGGACCTAATGAAACTTCAAAGCTTTTGCAGCAAAGGAAACCATAAACAAGACAAAAAGACAACCCTCAGAATGGGAGAAAATATTTGCAAATGAATCAACGGACAAAGGATTAATCTCCAAAATATATAAACAGCTCATGCAGCTCAATATTAAAAAAACAAACAACCCAATCAAAAAATGGGCATAAGACCTAAATAGACATTTCTCCAAAGAAGACATACAGATGGCCAAGAGGCACATGAAAAGCTGCTCAACATCACTAATTATTAGAGAAATGCAAATCAAAACTACAGTGAGGTATCACCCCACACCAGTTAGAATGGGCATCATCAGAAAATCTACAAACAACAAATGCTGAAGAGGGTGTGGAGAAAAGGGAACCCTCTTGCACTGTTGGTGGGAATGTAAATTGATACAGCCACTATGGAGAACAGTATGGAGGTTCCTTAAAAAAATAAAAATAGAATTACCATATGATCCAGCAATCCCACTACTGGGCATATACCCAGAGAAAACCGTAATTCAAAAAGACACATGCACCCCAATGTTCACTGCAGCACTATTTAGCCAGGTCATGGAAGCAACCTAAATGCCCATCGACAGATGAATGGATAAAGAAGATGTGGTACATATCCACAATGGAATATTACTCAGCCATAAAAAGGAACGAAATTGGGTCATTTGTAGAGACGTGAATGGATCTAGAGACTGTCATACAGAGTGAAGTAAGTCAGAAAGAGAAAAACAAATATCATATATTAACACATATATGTGGAACCTAGAAAAATGGTACAGATGAACAGGTTTACAGGGCAGAAACTGAGACACAGAAGTAGAGAAAAAACGTATGGACACCAAGGGGGGAAAGCAGTGGGAGGTAGGGGTGGTGGTGTGATGAATTGGCAGACTGGGATTGACATGTATACACTGATGTGTATAAAATGGATGACTAATAAGGACCTGCTGTATAAAAAAAATAAATTAAATAAAATTCAAAAATTAAAAAAAAAAAAGATCCACATTTAGTGGATGTGTGGTTATAAGTCCAGTGTGAAAAATAAATATACCTTGAAAATGATGAATTAAATTAAAAAATTATTTCATAAAAAAAAAAAAAAAAAAAGTCAGCTCCTCCGGGGAGTAGAGTTCAGATAGATATGTGGAATAAAGCCTTGTCTTAAAAATAATTTATGCTGTAGGGATCATGAATGAACCTTTTAATTGTCTGCATATATGAAAAGAGCTACCATCTACTGAATGCTTACTATCAATACAGCTTAGGCATGGGGTCATGTATACCATATGCATACAGGTCATAATATAATCCTAGAGTAACCCTGGGAGGTAGGTACAATTATCCCCATTCACAGAAGACAAAACAGACTCACTAGGTGGGGTAAAGCAACCTGCTCAAAGGTCACACAGCTGGGAGGTGATAACAGCCAATTTCAAGTCTACAGTGTCAGACTCCAGACTCATGCTCTTATTCTCCTTGCTATAGGTTAAAGAAGACCGCTGCTGGACTTCACTGGTGGCGCAGCGGTTAAGAATCTGCCTGCCAAAAAATAAATAAATAAATAATTTTGAAAAAATGAAAAAAAAAGAATCCACCTGCCAATGCAGGGGACACGGGTTCGAGCCCTGGTCCGGGAAGATCCCACATGTCGCAGAGCAACTAAGCCCGTGTGCCACAACTATTGAACCTGCACTCTAGAGCCCGCGAGCCACAACTACTGAGCCCATGTGCCACAACTACTGAAGCCCGCGTGCCTAGAGCCCATCCTCGGCAACGAGAAGCCACCGCAGTGAGAAGCCCGCACAACAAAGAGTAGCCCCCGCTCGCTGCAACTAGAGAAAGCCCGCGCACAGCAAAAGACCCAACGTAGCCAAAAATAAATAAATTAATTAATTAATTAAAAAAAAAAGGAGACTCCTGCTAATCCACACTTGTTACTCTGTCCAATGGCACTTGATGAGCATAAGTAAAACAAAGAAGTCTGGTTGTGGACAAGGGGACAGGAAACTGCCACAGTATGACGGCACAGGCTCTGTTCCTGGGGTCTGCTCCCCCGGCACTGTTTCTTTAACTGTCCCTCCTTCCTCCACTCCGACCCACAGATCCTCTGAGCACTGACAGCGCCTTCCGTGGCAGCCGCACCTGGGCCTGGTCAGAAGGGGAACCGTGGGGCAAGAGCAGCAGACATTTGTGTGTAGGGGTTGCTTATAATTAGACTACCGTATTGGAAATGCATCCGGAAAAATGCAGTTAGTAGATTCATTTCTAAGATTTCTGTTATATTTCACTTGTGAGAGACTTGATTAAGACCTATATCTCAAAAATAACATCCTGGTAGGAGCTAATGAGAAAAATATTTACTAAATGTAGGTCCTGGTTGTGAAATACAGGGCCCATAATATCCATTTATATATAATATCTATTTATCCTGGGACTCTAACATTAAACAAAGGTAAACATTACTTTCAAAAAAGAAAAAAGATTAACCTGGACAAACCGTAAAAAGAGACTTAATTTTTTTTCTAATTGCCTCACTCTGTTGCCAGAGATTCTGCTGCCACTTGCGGGAAGACTTCACGTGTCCATTTAAGTCAGAGTTGGTTCTATGGGCCATTCCCCATATCCTCCAGAGCCCAGGAGCTCTTTGCCTAGGCTCTCTGCCTAGTCTGTTGCAGCCAAGCTGGGATCATTCTTTTCTGTTAGTGCATACACTCTTGCACACGCAAATCCCACGTGTGTGGACCTCGGCCAAGGAGCAAGAAGACAGCACTGCTGGGAGATCAGGTACATCTGAAGGGGAACTGGTTTTATCTGCAGTCCAGCTCCGCCACCTTCCAGTCACCCTGACAGCTAACAAAAGGAGCATAAACACTCCTCTCACTTACGGCACGAGGGTTCAGGTTGAAGGCCGTGATTAGTAGCATAGGACACACACCTCAATGGACTCAGTTTCTAACAGACAAAGTTGAAATTTCATTCAGTCTTTGTGGTTTTCTAAATGTTCTCATTCCAAGTGTCAGAGCATAAGGAAGCATGGTAGGTGGTGCTGACGTACATACAGAGCACTGACTGACGTTCCTGACCAAGAGCGGAGGAGCTCGGCTTGTTAGGAGAGCTAACGAGGCAAAGACAAAAATGCCCAGGTTTTGATGACTATCTTGAATTCCTTAGGAGTCATGAAATCTAGAGTAGTCCTGGCTTTGCTACTGATTTAATTCACAGATCTTTTCTGTGCCTCAGTTTTCTTATCTATGAAATGGAAGTATCAGTACTTGCTGTGCTTAATTCAGTGTTATGGAGATAAAATTAGACAACTAAAGTGAAAGTGTTCTCAAAGCATGACCATAAGTAAGATAATCCAGTAATGCCAAAATCTTATTACGACTTCTTATTTCATGTATGGTCACCGTAGTTTTATGATGTAATAACAGCAAAAGAAGAAATGGTTTTACTCTGCATTTGGGTCCTTACTCGAGTTACTTTTAATTTTGTTCCCCTTCCAGAAAATAAGAATATGGGAATAGCTTCTATGGTAAGGTTCCTAAGTCTCAAATAACTAAGCACTATATAAAGTTTTCAATTAAAAGAAAAAAAGCTTCCTCATAATTTTCACTGCCTTAGCCACGTCAGAAACTATGAGGGGGAAAACACACGAGAAGTACTTGAATTCCTACCTCAACTGTAATATAACCAAAAGAACCACAGCCCAAAATGCAGAAAAGGCTGGATAAATACATCCCATACACAATACAAAGAGGGGAGCACTGGAGGGTGGTTCCTCCCTTCTCAACACCCTTTATTTTGCTAAACCAGAGACTAACACTAACAATGCTAGTGAAAGTCAGAGAATCAGACTTGTAAATAAAAGACGTATAGATTCACATATCATAGAACAAACACCCCCACTCAGGCTAAGAAATAGAACACTGTCAGCATCCCAGAAGCATCCTCCTCACCATATACCTCTCCTTGATCATATGCCCCCCCCCACCCCCCACACTCACATTCATGTATCCCTGATGGATCCTGTGTATCCTGGTGCACAAGAGTTGTGCTTTCTCTAGGGCACAGTTCTCAAGTGTGGTCCAATTCCTGGACAGGGAGGGGATTCTAGGACCCCTGGGGATCTCCAGGCCCCTTCAGAGGGTCCACAAAGTCAAAACTATTTTCATAATAATTCTAAGATATTATTTGCATTTTTCACTGTTGAAAAACAGTGAAAAGCTTAGATGGATTCAGGATGACACGAACAAAGGCAGTAGCACCAAATGGTACTAGCAGTCATTGTTTTCTTGACCTTCACCCACTAAAGCAGAAAAAAATATTAATTTAATTAAATCTCAACCCTCAAGTACATGTCTTTTTAATGCTCTGTGTGACGAAATGGGAGAGTACACATAAAGCACTTCTGCCACATACCAAGGGACGAAGGTTGCCTGGAGAAAGGGCTTGGGCAATTGTTTGCCTTTGAGCTGACGGTAGCTGCTTGCTTCATGGGACACCATTCTTACTGAAGGAATGACAGTCAGACAAACTGTGGTTGTTCAGACTTGAGTATCTAGCAGACAAGTGAGCCAAATCAGTTCGAGAAAAACAACAGAGTTTTGGTGCCAGTGATAAAATTCGGGCTTTCAAGTGAAAATTAGAATTTTGGAAAACTTGCTATCTGCCACTACGTGCTTGACAGCTTCCCAATACTTAAACACTTTTCTGATGATATCACAGTAGTAAAGTTAAAGAATGTGACATTTTAATATTGTATAATGAAATGTGTCAACAATGAAAATATCTGCATAACTCAGTGAAACAATATTTTCCAAACAATCAGTGTATGATGTTACAAAATCAGGCATGAGTGAAAAATCTACTCAACAACATGCAAGGTAAACTAAAAGATTTTAAGTAAATTAAAGTATATTGATATGGTTTCAGATTTTACAAAAAAGAATATCCACAATTATTTGAAAAGGTTATTAAAATATTCCTCTTTTTTCCAACTACGTATCTGTGGAAGGCTACATTTTCTTTGTCTACTTCAACCAAAACAACATACCACAACAGATAAATGCAAAAGCAGATAGGAGAATCCAGCTCTCTTCTATTAAGCTAGACATTAAATAGGTCTGCACAACTGTAAAACAGTTCCAGTCTTTCCACTAATTTTTTTTGCTTTGGAAAAATTTAGTTATTTTTCATAAAAAATAAGTTGTGTTAACACATAATGGTTTTTTTATGAATACATAAATATTTTAAATTTTTCTTTATTTTCTACTATGGTAGCTATCAACAGATATAATCCACATAAACAAAAGTTCTTTGAGGTCCTCAATAATTTTCAAAACTGTACAGTGAGATCAAAAGGTTTGAGGAACTATTGCTCTAGGTTATAAATCTAGTAGGAGTGAAACTGCTGAATCACAGGGTATCTTATCTTCAGCTTTACTAGATACTGCCA
This sequence comes from Balaenoptera musculus, assembly GCF_009873245.2. Taxonomy (NCBI): domain Eukaryota; kingdom Metazoa; phylum Chordata; class Mammalia; order Artiodactyla; family Balaenopteridae; genus Balaenoptera; species Balaenoptera musculus. The sequence continues at coordinate 35,384,806 of NC_045797.1, read as the reverse complement.
AACTTTTTCCTAACATGGTTATACCAGTTTACACTCCCATCAACAGTTCTTTATATATTTTGAATATCAGTCCTTTGTCTATTATATGTGTTCTAAATACTTTTCTCAATCTACTTTTTCCAATCTTTTTAATGACTAAAAGTTCATCAACAGTAGTCAAATTTATCAATCTTTTCCTTGATGGTCAGTACTTTTTGTGTCTTGTTCTGTGAAATCTCTCTGTATTCCTAATTCTATATTCCCCAATATATTCTTCTAAACATTTTATGGCTGTGCATTTCACAGTAAGATTCATGGCACTATATGCTAATCAGTTGTTATTTAGGATCTCCATGGGCTTTTGCAGGAAGGAATTCTACTACTCTTCTCTGCATTTTCGTATGTCTCGTTCAGGAGTCACTCTGCTCTACTGCTGTTAAGTTTCCATCTGAACTTCTCAATTCAACTTAAAAGGTAGAAGGCTGGGGATTCAAATGTTTCAGTAGAAAATAAAAAACAAGAGGCCTTAGTTCTTCAGCTGACTCTTGGATAAGCAAAGATTTCATCCATCCTTTTACAGTATTACAATGATCAGGAAAGCTGTCCTTCATGCTGCCACAACAAAGTTTTCAAGAAAGTGGTGCTGATGTTTTGTTTTAAGAGAGAAGTGAAAGCACTTAGGGAAATTTTCTAGGTCCAGAGGATTTCAGTATTTCTCAGCAAGAGGTAAGTCCATAACAGAGTGGAGTGCAGCTGATTGCATATGGCACTCGTCTTGCTTACTTTACTTTACAAAGGTCTGGGAAAGCCTCCACAGTATTCCTCAGTAGGAAAAGCACAATCATATCATCCACCATGGAAGCTGGAAAAGGCATTCATGTCACATATTTGTCACCCTATGAGACCCCAGCATCTTTCTAGAACATAAGTTATTCAACAAGACTGAATAAATATCCACGCGCAAGTATCTGTTTGCATGTGAAGTTATCTACCTGCTACTTTTAACATCTAGCATAGTATTTTTCAAACTACAGATCTTAATGTCATGAAATCAGTTAGGTAAATTATAATCAATATTTCTTAAAAGTGAACTACAATAGAATGTAATAGAAAGTATCAGAATGCCTTGTACATAGTGAGGGTAAATACTGTTTCACAATTTTTTTTTCAATTAAATGTGTGTGTGTGTGTGTGTGTGTGTATGTGTGCTTAAATGTAAAACGTATTTTTTACTATGGTTTTCTGTCAAAACATTTGAAAGGCACTGGTCTGACATGTTGTAGTGAGCATACATGCTGGGGAATTTTCTTCCCAACAAGCATGTCTTATCCTGGGCAATACCCACCTACCCACTTTTAGTCCTCTGGGTAAACACACACGTGTTGCCATGTTTCTACATGACCCCCATCTCCCTAACCCTGCTGAATGACCCAGGGATGGACACATGACACACACTGATCTGAGTTTCTTGCCTATGATTTTTTCTTAACTTGGCATTCAGAGAACTTTTCAGTGACAGAAGCTATAATAAAAACTGTTGGTGGCCATGTTGCCAGCCATGAGAAGGAATCAAACAAAAATGCAGAAAGAGACAGAGATGAAAGATGGAGAGAGTCCTGGCCACGTTCAAGCCGACTACGGTACTGCTCCTCCCACAGTCTGGTGGCCCAGGCCTTTCTTAAATTCTTTAAGTCAGTAAGTCTCCATTTTCTAAGTTAGTTTGATAGGTTTCTGACACTTTCCGTCAAACAAATAGACAGGCAATGCCTGTTTTTCTCCTAAAGTCTTGGGGGCTGAAGTGATGAACTGAAAATTTAAATAATGAATAATGAATTGAATGAATAATGAGTTGGGTTCTTGCCCTAAAATTTATGGAACTCCCCTTCACCACCACCATTTATCACCTAAGAGGGAAAACTGGCAAAACCCACAAAAAGCTATAAATATACATAGATTGTTAATGAAATTCAACTTTGGTCTTCACTACCAAAATGAAATGAGGGACACTTTTGGGTAAACATGGTAAGTGAAGGTAGGACCCTCACAGCCTCTTCAGCAAAGTCTACATATGTACCATTTACAGTATTTTACCTCTGTCTTTGGCCTGATTTGAAGCCAGTGAGACACATTATGGTAGAAAGGTACTACACAGACTGTAATCAATGGGGTATCTGGTTATTTTTTTAAAGCTAACCCCAAATCATTCTATCCACTTCTTAGGCCCTGGAGAACAGAGTGAGGACAGGACCACCTGATTATAAGCAAGTACTGCCGAGTGTGATTCAAGGACCTAGAGGCAGGAACGTGAGAGAATAAACAGAGGAGCCAAACCTGGAGCTGACAGAGGTGAGCACGATCCAAGCCAAGAGACTGGGAAATTGAACGCAGCTTTTAAATTAAAGAGAATTTTCTCTTCCTCTAAGAATATAATATAATATAGCTTCCTCAAATATCTGCTTTACTGGAAGCTAGTTTGGCCTTGAAATTTATAATCCAACTGCCTTTGTGTATACCTGAACATGTCATGCAGAATACTGCACAAAGTGACCCGTTTACACAATGAAGTTTGTTCAGCTTTGGAAGTAACTACTGAGAAAGACAAGTTTAATTCTGGTGCAAGTTAGGTCCTATAAAGGCATTCCCTGAGCATTTTTGTTGGCCAAGTTTTATATAATGGAACTTGTAATTATTCTGATCAATTCTGCATCCCCTATCAACTCAGCCTGACTTGGAGACTGCCCAAATTACCAGGGGGTTCAAAAAGGCTCTCCAAGCTCTCGCTCACCATCAGTTCTTTGAAAATGTATGCCAAGGAGTTAAAAGGTATTAGCAGAGCTTTTATAACAAGGCACAAGTGATACACGATTTTCTCAGTCAAAACTTCTAGGGACAATGCCTAAAGAGAAATCCAGGGCTAACAATCAAAATTTGATTCGCTTTTAATCTTCATACTTCAGCTTCTTAGGGATAGGCAGCGTTCGTTATTCTGAAACACTCCTAAGTGGCCACAGTTGTCATTTTTCTTACAAATAGAAGGTCATAGAAGAAAGGGCTTTTTCATAAATGTTTTCCAGAAGACTGAGACCAAATCTGAGTTATCCATGAATCTATCCGTGACCTTCTTAGTCTCTTAAATGACTGAACACTTAGCACTGGGGCATTTCACCCTGGAGTAAGTCTCCCCCACTAGATCCTAAACTCCCACAAGCCTGGTTCCAGCACAAGGCTTCGCAAAGGGTAACTGCTTCTGCTGGAAGCTCAAGTCCAATTAGCTCCTGGGATGAGGACTCTAGCCTCTGTTTAAGGAGGTGTCCTTTTTAAAAGAAAACGCCACCTGGTCTGAGGCTGGGGAAATGGGCTCTAGTCCTCTGCAATTAACTGGAGTTTCACTTTCCTTATGAAGGGCTTTACTCTGGGTAAAACAATGTGTATTAAAACCAAATGGTCCCTATGGGTCATTGTGCACTACTCTTCTAATTCTGCGTAAGAAATAACAAGTCTTCTCTTTTTTTATTGGATTATTAACTTCAAAGTCAATCAAGAAGCTGCCCTTTGATGATACAGTTTACTGGGAGCAACAGGAACCGGTCACTAAGCTCGATTTGCTGCCTGTGGTTTTCTGCGCAGATGCGAGAGCGAGAGGTGGGAAGACCATGAAGCTGGGTGTTATCAAGGTGCTTGTTCCCGGCTCGGTGACAGGAACGCTGGGGTCAAAGGACGGGGATTCCAGTCGAAGCCCTAGTACTGCCTACTAGCTGGGTGCCCTTCGACCAGTCATAACCTCTCAGAACTGTGTTTTCTCACTTATAAAGGTGAAGGGCAGTAACTCACGAGGTGGTTACGGCTGCAGGTGTTAAATAAAATAATGCTCATGAGAGTGATTATGAACTGCAAGGCACCATACAAATCCAGGTGGTATCATCATTTGTACCAAATCTGCCAAAATGGTATTTTCCAACTCTGAAATGCTAAAATAAAAAGCTAATGCTTTTATGGAGGGCTAAAATTCAAATTCCACCTTGTTTTCTGCTCATATTTTACCCACTGTGGAACACATAGCCAGATAATTACTTAAAAGTTAAAATCTAAGGCCAGCTTGGCTCTCCCACTGCTCTCCCACTGACTTCACTTATCTAACATCTGTCCTCTGCCCTTACTACTATGTGCTTACAATTACAAACAGCCGCTTGCAGTGATGAGAAACTCCACGCTGTTAAGTGACAGACTGGGACACTTGAAGCATCAGTTTTTTAACTTAAAGCTGGGTTGGGGAGACCCCCTGCAGCCTTTCCTGTAACAAGTGGGCATGGGCTTCCCCCAAGGGCAGCGCTGGGGAAGCCCCGCACTGGTGCGCACACTGCACCGGTGGCACTGCCCCCACTGCTGGGGTGGCTCACTGCACTGGCCACTCCACTCCCCCAGCACACCCAGACTTTGAGACTTCACTGCCCAACAGAAATGAGGGGCTCTGACTGGCAGCTGTTACTTGCTCCTTATTCTTTGCCACAGACAGAAAGAAGCAAAAGATGGTGAGAAGGCAGTGACTTGTTTTCTTTGTTAAAGTAGATTTGATGTAATACCCTTCTATTCCTTCAACCTGCTATAATTTTTAAAACCAGCAGTACTGTCTTTTAAAGGCAAAGCTACTTTTTTTCCATTCAGTGAAATAAAAAGCAAAATAAACAGCTCTTTTGGTTCATTTTAAGTTATGCAATAAAATATGTTTCTTCCACCCCAAACGCACTTTTTTTCCTTGGGTATACCTTTAGTCAACTGCTATAATAGATGCTAGCTTATTGAGGTTGCTAACATAGTTAATTTCTGATTATCACAGTTTCATTTAAAATTCCTTTTTGAGTGCCTACTGTATACCAAAGTGCAGTTTTAGAAAGCAGTTTCTTTTTTTTAAATTATATTTGCCTTTTTAATACATAGGATTATGTATTAAAACATAATACATTTTTTTGTCAGGGGTAAGCTAAAATCAACATTAATTTGCATTCTCTAAACATACACTTCAAAATCAGGGGAGCTGGCTCAAGTTGCGGCATTCAGCAGAGAAGTTAAGGTCCGACTAATTTACTGTGTGTAGTCCACACACACCTAAACACCATTCTACCTATTCTTCAATGTCACACTGAAAAACCGACTGAGTCAAAAAGAGAAAACCAAGAGTTATCTACAACCTGAAGTATTCCCAAACCACATACACAACTATAAATCATGAAAGGTCATTGTTCTTTTTCACTTTTTGTAACTGCCTGAAAATAAACTAGAAGTGGGTATGTGAGAAAGACAACTACTTATACAACAAATAAGTTATATTTTAACCAGTAGCTCAACTCTCCCCTCCTTCCCAATAAAATTCTGATTTCTAACTAATAGAACAGCCCCTTCATGTTAGCTTTGTCTCTTCCTGTTAACAACACAAAAGAATTACGATCTTCCATCCTCTCGATTTTATGTAGCTTTCAGAGGCTAAATGAAGAACAGGATCTTGTTAATAAATCTTTCCAATTAGGCTGGTGAGTGTAGACTTATGCTAGATTTTTCAAAAGGCTCTCTCTGAGGCAAGGAAGTGGGTTAATGTATTGTCTGGGAGTTTCCGAATGCAACAAGACTGTATCTGATTTTAACGCACAGATGTCTTGACTGGGAAAAAACTCATAAATCATCATCCCACACATTTTAGATGGGAGAGGAAGTAACAGAACAATTAACAATTACTAAAGAAGTTATTTAACATAGTAAAAAGAGACAAAACAGTGTTTAGAAGGCCTGAATTTCAGTCATTCCACCACTGGCTAACTTTTTAATTCTCTGGACTTGAGTTACCTCATTTCTAAAACAGAAATAACTACAATTCTCCTGCTGGTCACACAGGTTTCTCATTAGGATTATAGGTGAAAATTCAAGGTCAAGTACTTCACAAACCATTTTAAAGGGCTACACCAGTATTCCTGACATTAACGAGTTTCTCCCTACTGCATTTATTCAAGTGTGAGTGAAGATGATCAAAGCCAGTGACAGGCCTTCAGCAGATCTGCCAGTTGAGAATCTCTAAAGTGGGTCCGCTATCACTGCTGCATGGGGTGACGTCAGGCTGTTGTTTACAGGAGAAGAAAGGCTGCCAATTTCCCCTGAGCAGAAGACTGCAGCGGGCAGCCAAGGGGCCAGCCTCCTTGGCTGCGTGTGAGCAAGAATGGACTCTTTATGTGAGGCATGTGTGGACATGCAGTGGTTCACGTGCGGGGCACCAAAACAAGAAGACTGCTTTGTGTGTGCACACCAGCACACGCTTTGCGCCTGAAGTTGTCACTAAGAAGGCTGAGCAAAACTGATCAAAATGCAGCTTTCACTTCTGTTACTCTGAAGGAAAAAAAAAAACAAAACCTGCCACTCTCAGAAACTTTATCCCCAGTTTTTTTTTAAGTATTTTTAAAGCAGAACGATCAATTCTTCTCGTTTTTACAGACTCCTCCTCAAGTTATACAAACATTCACTAACAAAAAGAATTATTGAAGATCTACATCAAAGCACAAAATATATTCAGACTGCAGTAACTAAGTTTTATAGGAACAACTTCATTTTCAGAGTGGCTGGCGTTGCTTCCCCCTGTAAGTTCAGGAAGTACTCGCTCAAGTTTAACACACTCTAACTGAATCCACTTTGGGGAGATATTTTGTTAAGTTTATTACTATAAAAGAAAAAAAAGTCTGGCTTATTAACATATGCCCATTCATGAAATTTCCTGGCAGAAAGCAACCTTATATTAAATCAAATTTAGAAGGGCAAAAAGAAAATATGGGATACATTCATTATACTCTTTCTTCAGCTATCCATCACCTTCTGGGATAGTAGTCAAATCAGGAATAATATGGGAACAGATCGTGTTTATAACCAGCACTGAAACTTTACTTCAGACAATAAATCTAGTATAAATCCTAACACTGGAACACTGAAGAAGAGATGTGGGAAATATTTTTGGAACCCGGAAATGTATTTTCTTTGGTCCTGTTGTAAGTATATTTATCTGTAAAGGAGAGAAACTACTGCTCAGGAATAAAATGAAGTCGAGGAAGAATCCCGTGTTCTGTTTTCGGCACTGCGGCTGATTATAGTATAATCCTAGGTCAAATACTTAGCCAAGATATGCCTTGTTCTTAGTATCTGAGAAATGGGGATGATACTAGCAAGTATTACTTTCCAAATTTTAGGAGAACCTAAGAAAAAAGATACTGAGCGGAAGCCTTATGCAACACTGTTACAAGAATTATAAAATAATAGAAACATGGGCTGGGAATCTTGCCTGATATTGGCCAACTCCTTGGAGAGCTGGGGAGGAAAACGTGCTAAACAAGTAGGAAGTGTTATTAGCACTTCCTTCATTTTATAGTTAGACATAACAGTAGCAAGAAATATATGGCACCAGTTCAACTTTTCCAGGGCTGGTTCCAGCAAGTAACATTGACCGCATATTCTTAAACACATCAGAAAACCTGAAGGGCCATCCTGGGCGCCTCCTTTAACATGAATGCTAAAAAAGGATGCCAGAAAACCTTGCAGAAAGATGTGGAGTAGATTAAACATTATGCATTAACATACACCGTTATAAAATGACTGTTGCCAGTTTCATTCCTTCATGTGGTGAAAGACACCTGATCACACAAGTCAATGATGATGCAAAACAATGATAACAAAATGGCGGCACGTGGTAGCAGTGCTAACCTGACAGTCAGGGATGTTTTAAAAGTATAGGAATTTTACTGACTGAACAGAGCAGTGATTAAAACACAGCATCACACATCCTGAGTCAGTACAAAGTTCATGAGCTTTTATTTTTAATTTAAAAGAAATAAAACTTTACATAAAGAGAAGCAGTCAACTTGTCAGTCAAGGAGATAAGCAAGAGGAACAGTAAGAAAAATCAAATTGATGGTTATCCTCACACTTAATATGTTCCCCTATTACAACTTACTTAAAATTCTAAAATCAACTATTTGGACTTTATTTCTGTTACCCTTTCTGGTTGTCAAATTGACAGGATCGCTTTAAAGCAATTACAAATACACACCAAGAAAATGACAGCATATGAAGAGTAGAAACTGATAACTGGATTGACCAAGTGCCTGAGTTTCCACTTGACACCTCGTGTTAACTGCTGTGCTCCAGGATACCAAAACATCACCTGCTCTATAGCACGCTAGTCAGAAAAGTCACAATATACTTACTCGCTATACATTTGCTTCACAAACTGCCTCCTTGGGAGTACAAACGTTCCCAAGAACTCACTACTCTAGACTACTCACACAGATGACTACTGAATCATTTCAACTTCAAAGACATACATAATAAAAGAAAACTCAGCTCTATTTCAGTAACTGAACAGGACAGAACTTCTCTTTGCCAAGAACTGTTTCCTAGTCATAAACATGTCTTTTTTTTTTTCCTCATCACATAATGGCATACTGAATTTGCACTAATACCTGTGCATCCAGTATTCAAAAGTTAAAGGATAAGTAGTCTAAAGTGCATCTCCTTTTGTATTCCTCAAATAAGAAGTACGGATACTGCCAGGTAGAATGCCAACAGCTTGGACCGAAAAACAACTTGAAAGCTTTCAAAACAGGAATTCTCACACCAAAAATGTTTATAAGCATACAAATGGCTAATATAAGATGAAGCAGAAGAACAAGAGAAAAGGCTTCCACATTTTATTTTATTTTTTTCCCCAAGGGTGCAGAGCTGCATTTTTTGAGCACCCACTGTTTGTCTCCTGGCCTCCAGATTTCTCAGCCTCACAGCAGTCCTTTCCCACTTTATTTTAGGAAATAGGAAATCTGTTTTTAAAAACCCATTTTCTTTTTTTTTTAATTAATTAATTAATTTATTTATTTATTTTTGACTGCATTGGGTCTTCATTGCTGTGCGCAGGCTTTCTCTAGCTGTGGCGAGCGGGGGCTACTCGTCGTTGCAGTGAGCGGGCTTCACATTGTGGTGGCTTCTCCTGTTGCGGAGCACGGGCTCTAGGTGCGTGGGCTTCAGTAGTTGTGGCACGCGGGCTCAGTAGTTGTGGCTTGTGGGACCTAGAGCACAGGCTCAGTGGTTGTGGCGCACGAGCTTAGTTGCTCCACAGCATGTGGGATCTTCCTGGACCAGGGCTCGAACCCATGTCCCCTGCATTGGCAGGTGGATTCTTAACCACTGCGCCACCAGGGAAGCCCTAAAAACCCATTTTCTTATTCATACAATTACTCAGAAATAAAAATCACAGTTTCTCCAAAAGAAGTAAAACTTGTCACCAGAACAGTTGTCAGAGACCATATGAAATGATTAGTAGATTACACAGATGGACAAAAAGTGGTAGCAACAAGCACCTCTCTTCCATCACCTCCCCTCAACATCGATTCTTTGCCCATCTCCCCATCCAGTAATCAGGTGAGAGCAAAACAGAAAAAAAAAAAAAAAGGTCAAATGCTTTATATCTCTATTGGTGATCCTAAATTAACCCAAATAGAAAACGCTTCAGTTTTCACCATGTTGTTCTTATGATGCATAAGTACTGCAAAAAACAAAACCAAAAACTTATGACCCCTGTTGATCTAGTGCACTTACCACTCAGCAGTCACTACATTAGCCACAACATGTGAAATGGGTTGAAGTGGAACATGACAACGGTGCTGAGAAGACAGGAGGGTCCCTGTACCAGAACGTTTTCACACTAAGTTAGGACTCTGCATCTCCAGCAGAGTCCATGACTTGGTCCACAATAAAACTAAATTTATGGCTAATTACAGACAAATTTTCTAACAATCAAAATTTTCAACCATAATACAATTCCAATAATACCCTCAAACTACCGTTTGTTTTTGTCCGGCTGCAACTTAAAAAAAAAAATTTCTCAGAACTCAAAGTTGACCAGTAAGTGTCCCCAAATGCCTCATGCTCAAATATATAGCATATAATTAAAGATGCACAGACTGAATGGCACGAATGGTTAATACAGCAAAATGGATTCATGGCCGGAACATTTCTCCATGGTATATGGGTCTTTCAGAAATAATAATCTTTAAGTATAATCTCTTTTCCAAATAGGTTTTTCAAAGCTACTGTAAATATACTTTTCTTAGCTGATCAACAATTTTTTGTTGGTCATGCTGCAATTTTTCAGCCAAAATAAGAACTTCTTACAGAAAATGAAAACAATAAATGACCTGGGACAAAAGCAGTTTGCCCTTAGAATCCATTCCACACAACTTTAGACCCCGCCCATGAGAAGCTCCCAAGGCAACACAGAAATGATAGAATCAAGAAAGAAAAACAAAGCTCTAGCAATTATTCTATCATTAGAGTATATAAGTCCTGGGTAATAGGCAGATAATGCACTGCTCTCCAACCCACTGTCACTTGGACTTTTGTTCCATTCTCTCAGGGAGACTAAAAAGTAGGGGCAAGAAGCATAGTTGAAACATTTCTCTGTAGGGAGGCAAAAAAGAAGTTGAGTCAGTCCCAACTGCTTTGCCTTGATTGGTTTTTACCTGCCTGATTATCTGAAGACAGGAGTACATCCCAATCGAACTACTAATCCCAGCAATCAGTATGGCCAACTGTTTAGCTATTAACAAATGTTTCTTACGGATGACTTTTCACATCATGGCAAAACCAGCCTTATTCTAGTTAGGAAATTAAATTTTAGTTTGAGCTTTTGGATCTTGATCTTTGATTTCTTTTCATTTCTTTTTTTAACACTGGGTAGTGGAAATAAAAATAAAATCTAGTATTAGATGGGAAACAACAGCCATTTCACTTTTCCTTTCAGCCTCTGAGCCACCGGTAGTAAACCTTAGCTAAATAGTAAAAACATTTGTTACACAGCAAAGGGAATCTTGTCCATTAAACTTTTCTGCAAGGTACTAAAATTTAAAATTTGCCCAAACAAAACCAAGCTTCACAAGTTACAGTCTTATGTCTCCCTTTTTAAAAGTAACCAACAGCACTTTGAGGAAATGCAATACAAAGTTCTAACTTTTTTCCCCCCAAATTCTAGCACTTTTAACTAAAATTATAGCCACAGTGTCCCTTCTCTGGTTTCTTTAATAAAATACAATTTATTTCAGAATTCTGCTTTCATTGTGCTGCTTTGTAATTTAAAGTTTACAGAACTTTCATTTGAGATGTATAAGAAACATCAAAACATACTTAAATAGTTTTTTTAAAAAAATTTATTTATTTTATTTTTGGCTGCATTGGGTCTTCATTGCTGTGCACGGGCTTTCTCTAGTTGTGGCGAGCGGGGGCTACTCTTCGTTGCGGTGCGCGGGCTTCTCATTGTGGTGGCTTCTCTTGTTGGGGAGCACGGGCTCTAGGCGCACGGGCTTCAGTAGTTACCCGTGTCTTCTGCATTCGCAGGCGGATTCTTAACCACTGCACCACCAGGGAAGCCCTTAAATAGTTCTTTTAAAAAGTAACCCTCTGGCTCGAAACAATTCATGCCAGCAGACGCTTTGAATTATGGATGGAACCATTCAAACTCTGAGTATTTTCAGTATTCACAGAGCTTACTAGAGCAATAGGCACCTCATCAACACTAAACCTAAAAATGAAAGACCAAGTAAAAAAACTGTAACTGAAAATTTAGGGACAACCCAAGACTTAGCATCTTCCAAGTCAAGAGAGACACAAGACTTTCACCCTTCTTCTGTTCTTTCCATGGAGGTTGGCAGGAATCAAATAGTCTACTTGAGGGGTCAAGAAGAATCAGTAGCTCTCCTTCAAGAGTGATCCCATCATTTAGGAAGAAAATTTTTTAAAAAGGTGAAGATCTTCCGACGTGATTGGGTTGTGACAATGTTGCAGGCTTCGCAGGTGATTCAGGAGTGCTTTAGAAATTCCAATGGGGGAAAATATGACAATCCTTCTCTACATACTTTGAGAAGGGCATGCGTGAACAAAGACCCACCAGTGTGCACACATACTGGAAAACGCATCTTTAAAAGATTACTTTCTCACAGTGGGTGAGAGAGGGCTCAAGATCAAACAATCCAGAAAAGACTGACTTGTAAATCAGACACAATTCTATTTAGAAAGTACGTTCTAGAGAAACTAGAGTGGCTAAACTGCCTTGATAAACCTGGCTAACCTACCATGATAAGCCTAGATATTCCCAAAATATCAAAGACCCGGTCTATGCTGGACAAATAAGGTACTGTATTTCAAATATAGTGCTGTATTTTGCTGACTTTTCCACAGGTCATGGTGCATTTCTTTTAAATAAAGGAAAAAAATCTATTTCAACTCTGTTGTTTTACGAATAGCGAAATTAAAGAGATTTTTGTTCCCATTTGATCTGTCTCTTGATGAATATATGCACACTGTTGACAGTTTCCCTTCCCTGGCTTTGGAATAATATAAAGTTGAAATACATAAGAAAAAATAAGAAGGGCCAAGATAGATTAATGGAGGGTACCTGACCAAAGTGCAAAATTCACATAAAATGCTATGTCCTAGAGCTTCCCTGGTGGCACAGTGGTTCAGAGTCCGCCTGCCAATACAGGGGACATGGGTTCGAGCCCTGGTCCGGGATGATCCCACATGCCGCAGAGCCACTGGGCCCGTGTGCCACAACTACTGAGTCCATGCGCCACGACTGCTGGGCCTGGGCACCCCAACTGCTGAGGACCACGTGCCTGGAGCCCGCGCTCCGCAGTGGGAAAGGCCACCACAGTGAGAGGCCCGCGTGCCACGGCGAGCAGCGGCCCCTGCTCGCTGCAGCTGGAGAGGGCCCACGCGCAGCGGTGAGGACCCGGTGCAGCCAAAAATAAATAAATAAGATGAATAAATTTATTTTAAAAAAATGCTATGCCCTAGATACTGATGTTAGAGGACAGGTAAAAGACCAGTTGAACTGAATGGCAATATTATGACATAGTATGAGTGTGTTTCATGTTTGGTAATTGCAATCATTGTTGCTTTTGTTGTGGTCATCCATGTACAATGCTTGGTGTCAGTCTATTTATCTCTTGTAAAAATAAAATACAGTGTGTGTGTGTGAAAAAAAGAAAAAAAAAAAAAAGACCAGTTGAGAGAATCACTTACATATACTTACTAGAATGGAGTGTAGCAGTGTCAAAGGAAGAGAGAATTTTCCGTAAGATGAAAAGGAGAGAAGAAAAAAATAGGAATTAGCATTTATTAAAATCAGCTGTGTATTGTTGCTTTACCTGTTGTATACCAATTAATAATCATAGAGGTAGATATCACTGTTCCTATTCTATAGCGAGGAAACGGAGACTTGGAGAGGAGTAATGAACACTGTTAGTGGTACACCCGACATCCATTCCTCCCTTCCTCTCCCTAAGAGAACCCCAGCCCTCTGGTCCAGATGTGGGCAGAGATGCCCAATCAGACAGAAAGACTGACAGTCCACACCTGTGGAGGTTTCTGACTTCCTCTGAATGCCATAACATAAGCATGTGAACCAGCTTGAGGAAGGAGCCAAAACAGACGTGGGAGCCAGCAAGGAATCCAGCTGAAAGCCAAACGACCCCAAGAACCTGAGCTACAGAACTGACCAACCCTGGAGCCCGCCGTAGCTCTGGATTTGTTGTGAAATAATAAATTTCCTGATGATTCCAGCAAGCTTGAGGGTGGTTTCTAAAAGCATCCTGATACATGAATTCAACTTCTCCAAGGTCACCTGCAGTAAGTGGCAGAGCAAGAATTTGAACCAACATCGTTCTGGCTCAAAATGGGGCTTTTTCCACTAAACCACACTGTGGCATGAACTTTGATAAATTTTTTGTCTCATGATACAATCATGCGACGTTAGATCTAGAAAGGATCTTACCTCGGCACACATAAGAAAAGGCATTTACCTTATAAAAATGTTTGAAGTAGTGGCCTTACTTGCAAACACAGATAAGAAACATATCTTTAGCAAAAATTCCCAGAATTTCATATTCTGCAGAACTTCTCACTTCATATGCATTTAACTTTTAGCAGAATGTGAATTCATACATCTTTAATAAATGGAATTGAGCTCTTGAAAAGCATTCCAAGTTATTATTAATTTTCTTAGGTGTGATGATGGTACTGTGGTTATGTAGGAAGATGTCCTTATTCTTAGGAGATGCATATTGAAATATTTAATGGTAAAGAGTCATGATATCTAAAACTTACTTTCACATGGTACAAAAAATTATACATATAAAGAAAGGGAGACAGAGAGTCATAAAGCAAAATAAAGCAAAAGGTTAATAACTACTGAATCTAGGTGGAGAAAATATGGGTCTTTACTGAATTATTCTTTCAAGGTTTCTACATAGTTGAAAAGTTTTACAACAGAAAGTTTGGGTGTGGGGGAATATGGTGTGAGATACAGCCCTGCAGAGCACAGTGTGGCTGTACATTGGAATAAGTTGAGGACTTTCAAAAATACTGAAACCAGGGCCTCTCCCTGGGTTGTGGCCTGGGGATGGGTGATTGTAATGTGGCCCTCTTGTATGGTAGAAGGAGCCTGAGCTTGCAAGGCACAACTCATTAATACCCTGACAGCCCCAATCCCAAAAACACAACTCAAATTTTTTTCTGGAATGTTTTTTATTCATAAAAGATTGCCGTTTTAGGGACTTCCCTGCGGTCCAGTGGTTAAGACTCCACGTTTCCACTGCAGGGGGCGGGGGGTTTGATCCCTGGTCAGGGAATTAAGATACCGCAAGCTATGTAGCGCGGCCACACACACACACACACACACACACACAATTGCCGTTTTAAAGTTAACATAAGCATTAATTCCAACAATGAAGAAATTTCTCTGAAACACACATTGGGTGACATAAGGAATACTCAATTAAAATTAGACCAGGACTCTAACAGATCGATAACGAAGCCTTCTGTGCTGTGCTCAAGACCACGAGGGCAAGAAGAATGGAGCAGCCTCGGTTATTCCCTAAACAAATCTATCCATAGACTCTATGGTCCAACATGCCAAAATTTAATTTATAAAAATGCAATTTAAAAAAAGGAACAATATTTAAGGAGAAGCATTAAGCCATTTAATCTCTTTAAAAAAAAAAGTCCTACTAAAATCATGCTCTTTACTCCACGCCAAAGATGAGTCACAATCCGTTAAACTATAAGGAAAGAAGAATTCCTTGAAAAATACACAACTCCAATTCTCCAAATTCAAATTTGTGCAAATTACTTAAAAATACTCTAGTGAGCATTACATACAGTAGAAAGCTCTCTAAGGTCCTATATCTAAATTTCAGCTGGCACATGAGTCTCTGCGGTTCCATTTGTCTTTCTTAAAATCTATGTGACTGGGGTATGGGAGAGAGGTAAATAAACAGTAGATAAAATTTAAAAAGAAATAAAAAATAAATGACAAACTTCAAAAATATAATCTTACAATAGAGATTTTATCTTGAAAAATATACCTTACAACCTAGGTGGCTTTTTCTTAAAGTTTCATTGATATCCAATAAATGCATATATTTAAAATATATAATTTGATAAGTCATGACATATCTATATACCCTTGAAATCATCAGCAATCAAGATAATGAACATAACTATCCCAGGTGGCCTTTAAATCAAATAGATATGTGATGGTTCTAGCACAGATACAGTTTCTCGGAAAAGAAACAATTAAAAAAAAAAAAGTCTCCATACAAGTGTCCAAATACTTTCATCGACAGCTAAAATAAACATTAAGGCTTTAGATTTTTCCTCCTAATTTAAATCTAACAGACAAGCATATATTGTGTTATTCTACCTTAGATTTAGGTCCAAATAAACAAATATACTCAAAAAACAAAGAAATTCTTAATATTTTTAAACGTGCAGGAAAATGAAAACAAAAGTCATAGTCACATGGCATTATATTTTAGAATTTAAACACACACACATCAGGAATCTCGGCTAACTGAAAAGCAAAACAATTTAGAAAGATCATACCTACATATTACAGCAATATATAGACTTCCTAAGTTTGGCATATTAGGCCCAGGGCATGCCCATCTCACAGGCAGGACTGCTCCAGGCAAAACTGCTCCAGGGAAAAAGAGTGTGTCTTCAGTAACTATCAAAAGTCTCCATCTCCACTTCTTTCCTCCCCTTTCAGTGTTTCTTCCATTTTTCAGGGAACTCCCCTTGTGTACAGGGCCCTCATTGATGTACCAGCCTTCCCAAATCTCTGGAAAACTTTTTGTTCTCAAGAACCCAAACCATATCCATTGTGTGCCCATATACAGATCTTCCTCAACTTACAACAGGGTTACATCCTGATAAACCCATGTAAACTGAAAATACTGTAAGTCGAAAATGCATTTAATACACCTAACCTACCAAACATCATAGCTTAGTCTAGCCTACCTTAAACACGCTCAGAACACTTCCATTAGCCTACAATCAGGCAAAATTATCTAACACAAAGCCTACTTTATACTAAAGTATTGAATATCTCATGTAAGTTATTGAATATTGTACTGAAAGTGAAAAACAGAATGGTTGTGTGAGTACAGAATAGTTGTAAGTGTATTAGTTATTTACCTCGTGACTATCATCACGAGAGGATCGTGTAGCATACTGTCAGCCCAGGAAAAGATCCAAACTCAAAATTCCAGCTCCATTTTCTACTGAATGTACAGAACTTTCACACCATGGTAAAGTTGAACCATTGGAAGTTGAACCACGGTAAGTTGGGGCATTTGTATTCTATTTTTGGTTCAGAGTCCCTGCTTCCCTCGGGGATAGCTAGCGAATGTATTGATGATAAATGGCTAGGGTGTGTACTCCATTTCCTTTCCTTCTTGCTGAGCAGTTGCAGTAGCTAGAGAAGGGACTGTTCTACCCTTAGGTGCCTAAGGCACAAAGATGGCCATCTTTCCCAAACTTAAAAGGATTAAAAACAAAAACAATAAAAGGAAGGATGGATTCCCATGAAGGCCATTCAGGACTTCCAGAAGGCAAGTCCATTTGACCTTGCTTACTGTAGTGGCCTACACCAGACTTTCCATCAAGTTAAATCTCATATTGCCCAACACAAGAGACAATTTTCATGTGGGGATCTTTTGTCTCCCCAACTGGACTGTGAAAACCATTATGGACAGGTGCCATGTCTATTAGTCTCTGATACCCCCAAGCACTTGGGACATATGTTAAATATTTATGAACAAAAATAAAATAATTAATGAAAATCATTATATTATATCATACTCGTACTATTTGTACCGCAAAAACACATATATCTTCTTAAATATTTGAGGTGGAAATGTACACTAAGAGTTTTATTTGTTTAGGAAATTACATAGTTTTTACAATCACAGAAACAAAAGATTAGTTCTTTATATACACTAGACAAAGGAAACTTAAGATTTTCTTGTTAATTGTGCCATATAGCTGAGATGACTACATTTCCATTGTGCAATTTTCAGTGATACACATTTTTTTCAGGCTCTGTCACAAAGAAAACAAAGCAAAGTGAGAAAACAACTTCAAAGGTGTAAAGAAAAGCTAGGAGAAAAGCTAGGAGAAATTTCAGACCATGTTCAATGTAAGGTTTCCCAGGGTTCATAAACGAGGATGATTTCATGATTTCTGGTGGAAACATCGACAACATTATAGGGTTTTTAATATTTCAACTCAAACTCAAATAAAAATTGTCCATTTGAATGCAGTTTTGTTTCAGGATTCAGTTTTAGACTTTTGTACCAACTTAAAAGGTATAAAATCCATATGAAGAAATCTTGACTTTCTTTTCAAACCATTATTACACAGTGTTTAGTTATCACTACTCAAAATAGTAGATAACAAGCTCTAAACACATCAGAATAGTTTAGAATGTAATTTCTACAAGGACAATAATATTTGTTTCTTTTCTTCACTGCTATAATGTATATGCCTCGTAAGAGTAGCTGGCACATAGTAAGTGCTCAATAAATGTGTTGAATGAAATGAATAAATGAATGAAGTCAGTAATGGGATATAGGTTTACAAAAGAAAAAAAGAAAGACCAAGCTTCTTCCAGGAGGCATAGATTTTACAAAGTACAATTTCTGGAAAGTCTCTTATTTAATCAACTCCAAAATGAAGTTTATCTAACCCTATATTTGAATTGTTTAAATAAAAAGTAACAATGGACTGCTTGTTTTGTAAATCAAAAAGGGGATTCATTTCATTTAATCAAATTGAAAGGTTTTCTACTACCAATGTCTGAATAATGTCAAGTATTTTAAGAAACTATTAAACATATAACTGATTCACTTTGTTATAAAGCAGAAACTAACACACCATTGTAAAGCAATTATACTCCAATAAAGATGTTAAAAAAATAAGAAAGAAACTACTAAACATTCTCTCCAAATCAATGGATTTGAGTCCTTAGAAAATCTTTTTACTCAAAGGATTTTTATGTAAATCTTTTTTGTTTAAAAATACATATTCATTTTCATACCCTTTGATCTTCTCAGTGAAAAGAAGTCTTAAAATCAAAACAAAATTAACTCAAAGGGATACATTTCATTTGAGCTGAGGCCACTGGAAGACAATAAAGCTAATGGTTACTTCACCAGGAACATTAGTCATTCAACAATGGCGAACCCTGGAAAACCTCACAGTGGACAGAGTCTGAGGTTCTGTCTGGTTTTACGGAGTTAAAAACAAAACAAAGGACCTGCTCTTCATGTCTAATGTGCTGTTCTCAGGCCCACTCGCCCCCCACGTGGTCAGGTGGCCATGGTCATAGCTCAGACTGCCGCCAGGGCTCGCCCAGCACTGGGCGCCGAGCAACACAAAGCCTGGATGTTTGAGCTGTTTCAAGGTAATGTGGACAGAAAAAATTCTGTGGTTAACCCCCCAAAATAAGAGATTAATAGAAAAGCAGTAAATAATAAACACATCGTTATCGTCCCTTTTTACCACCTCACATGAGTTAAAACTTGGTTTTAGGTTTACAAAATGGCCCCTTAAGTTTTGTGTAGATAAGATGATCAGAGAGCTCATCTTCTGAAATAAGGCAAAGCAAATTTTCTATATGGAAGGCCTTTGCCCCAATCTCATAAAAGCAGACTGAAATAGATGAAAACCCCTATTCCATGCCTTAAACAGAGGCAAAGGCAAAAGAGAGGCAAAGAAAAAAACCTGTCATAATCAAGGAAAAAGACCAATGTGAAAAGAAGAGCAAAATGAGAAAGATGCCACATTAAAAGAAATACAAATTCAAGTGGTAATGTTAAGAAAACTGAAAAACAATGGTAGAATAAAGGGAAGAAGGTTGTGAAAATCAGATAAAATTTAAATAAAAGGTGGACTGTTTTGGTCATTTTATTTAATATGTTAAAAGTAAACATTCAATACTACAGAGTTGTACGTAACATCACACGAAACTTCATAAACATCAGTGTGGACTTACATTCAAAAGTAGAAAAGAAATCTGATCGTTCTGAGTTTTCATCAATTGGATGTTGAACAATAAGGACAAAAGGACAATACACTTTTAAAAGTTGCTTTCTGCTTAGCAACCTTGCATTTGAGGATGACTGTTCACTATACTTAATATTAGTTGGAACAAAAAATATTTCTTTGTATGTCCCACTTGTTTTAATAGGTCTTACTCTGAGTACACTAGAATTTCATTTCCACTTTAAAAAGTGATAATATCATAAGGTTGTGACAACTCTTCTGTTAAAAACCAGAGAGAGGGAAAGCTGAATTCAAAGAAACTGACATAATGTGCTAACTCTGGGCTTTTTGACTTTTAAAGACTCAGAACTCATTTTTAGGGACAAGAGGAAAAAAAAACTAGTTTCTTAAAATACAGCCTTTACATACCTGTCTTCACTCACCTTCCTAAATAAAAGATTCGCTGGAGTAAATAAAATCCTTCAAGCCACTATATTCTGAAATGTGCACATTTCACTGTATTCAAGGTACAAAAATAACTGAGTGTAAGGAGGGGTCCTCTAGCCAAGTAAGCCTTTTGAAATTTAAAAGTAAATAATCTAATTTCTCTCTTTGCATATACTGCTGACGAAACTGATACATCTAAACATTTTTTCCTGCAACACACGTGAAATTTTTACAAGCTTTAAGTTAATAAAATGTATTATCTCCTAGATACATAAAGTTTGTTCTTATAATATCAACATCTGCTATAATCCAGGATATACCAAAACTCAATGTTAACATTTAAAATCCCTTTCAAAGTTTCTTGGCTCTTTAGGTACCTTATACTTTCTTGTGAACATACCAGTAAGAAGTCTCTACAAATATAAAGTTAAAAGGAAAAATGCCCTTCAGACAAAAGATCTAAAGTCACAATTTTTTAATGACAAACAAATGTCCATTTCTAAATGCAAATGTTTACTTTGTATTTGCTTGCACCCTGTCCTTCTCCAATGCTTTTAAAAAGCACTTACAACTTACCCCTACAATGTCCTCTGTGAGTGAGGGCAGGGTAACTGCCTTCCCTCTTCCCACTGAAAGGATAAGAACACTACTCAGCCATAAAAAGGAACGAAATTGAGTCATCTGTAGTGATGTGGATGTATCTAGAGTCTGTCATACAGAGTGAAGTAAGTCAGAAAGAGAAAAACAAATACTGTATGCTAATACATACATATGGCATCTAGAAAAATGGTAGTGATGAACCTAGTGGCAGGGCAGTACAGAGAGAACAGACTTGTGGACACGGCGGGGGCGTAGGGGGAAGGGGAGGGTGGGACGAATTGAGAGAGTAGCACTGACATATATACACTACCGTGTGTAAAACAGATAGCTAGTGGGAAGCTGCTATATAGCACAGGGAGATCAGCTTGGTGCTTTGTGAGGACCACAGGGGTGGGATGGGGAGGGTGGGAGGGAGGCCCAAGAGGGAGGGGATATAGGTTACATATAGCTGATTCATTTTGTTGTACAGCAGAAACTAACACAACATTGTAAAGCAATTATAATCTAATAACGATGAAAAAAAAAAAAAGGATAAGAACAGGGAGAGTCCTGGAGGTTAAGTGTAATGCTCAAGGTCATGTGCCAATCGGTAGCATGGTTCAGTCTAGAACTCCAGGGACTTTAATTCTAAGTTTATGTCAATAGATAACACAAAAATAATTTTCCTCTCCTTTTGATCACTGACAGAGTATATTATTATCCATTTTCCTAACGTTAAAAGACAAGGATAGAAATCACAGGCCCTAAAGGTTATTTCTATTCCTCTTCCTCTTCCTTCCAGACAATTCTTCATCAGAAACTTCACTTTTTTAAAAGTTGAAGACATTATATACATCTGTAAAATACCAATACTCAAATGTCTTCACCAAAACGAAAAATGTTAAATGAAAGAGATATGAGCTACAGAAATAATGTCATGCTGAAATGTGTTAAGCAAAAACTCAGACCTTCCATCTTACAGACCAGACACTTAAGTGTAGTTTCAAGTGCCTATAAATTAATTTTTTAAAGTTTCATTTTAGATAAGCTGCTTTAAAAGTGTATGAACAAAAAAGGGCGACTTTTTAAAAATTAATTGTTTTAGCCAGTGAATATGCAATATATTCAACTAAATTGGATGACTGATGATTTGGTTAGACAAAGGATTATATATATAAAATTACCCACGTTGTACTAGATAGTTCACATATTTGAAAAGTTTTAACAATGTTATGGAACTCTGTAACACTTCTGAGTAGATTAGTTTTCAGATTTTGTTACTGAGGATATCTCTTTCATGAAAGATATTTCTTGCATTTTTATAATTTCAGAGGGCACAGTAATTAAACTGGTTTTATTGACAAGTAAAGCAGAATGATTCTAAAAATGAAGCGGGTGGCACAGGCACGATCAATTTTGCTTATTTAAAAAGATACATTACCCAATTGTGTAATGCCTATTAAGTGTGTGGTGAAGTTAGTTAAAGTGCTTTATTTACTAATTACACATACCTTCTTTATGATTCCTATTACACTATTTACTACGCCTATTTGAAAAGCTAATTATTTATTAAGACTGCTCAAGAGAAAGAATTTCACTCTTGAATGGAAAGAGAAATAAAGCTTAGGTCCTTAAGGAAATGATATCGTTTTATTTCCGCAGTGTTGGTTTGATAAATTCTCTTTATTATTATTAATTCTGAAGCCGATAATAACATCACATCATCATTTGGGACATTCAAAATCTAATTTGTATAATTTGTATTAATTATAATAACATCCAACTTAGTTATAGGAAGTTTGGGAGTCAGAAAGTCTTTCAGTAAAAAAATGGCCACGTCAGGTATTAAAAGAAGATATTTGATATGTACTTTTCAGAATATTTTAAGTTCAATCTTCAAAATGAAAAATATTTTCCTAATAAAACATGTTATAATTCCCTCTCTATTTCCAAAAACAGTAATTGAGAACATAAAAATTCAACTCAACACCACAAGTAATAGTATGCTCCACAATATCACTTACAATGTCATTCAACTACTCATAAACAAATTGAGAATAACATTGTTTAATTCATTCTACAGCATTCATTAAGCCTATCTATGTACCAGGTACTCTGCTGGGCACCTGGGATTAAATTATGAATGAAACACTATTCTTACCCTCAAAGAGCTTTCTGTTTAGTAGAGGAGAAAATCACATATAACAGCAAATATGTGATAGGTATCATTATAATAGTGGTATATATATTTGGTTATGCACGTTTAAATGAAAGAGTGATCAACTCAACTCATCCAATAACTAACTTTCATAAAAACTCCTCATATAAACTTTATTGAAAAGTATAAATCCCATAAATCATCATGCATATGGATAAGAACTCTGCTTATTTCATTGACAGCAATAATTCTTTATCTTTACAAAAAGTATAGTTCTAAAAAATATAGTCACCCATTGTTTCAAGACATACCAGGAACAAAACAGAATTAAACTTGAAAAGATGTACCAAATACTAGTCAAACTCATTCTGACCTCACAGTAACCCTACGAAGTACATTTTTCTATTATCCCTGCTTTATAGATGGGGAATCTGAGATTCCCCATCCCGGCCAAGATCACAAGGATAGCAAGAGGAAATGCCGGCACTTGAACCTACAGTCTGGTTGTGGAGGTCCCCTTAACCACTACACCACACATCCTCTCAGTGGATGATGATGATGATGGTGACGATGATGATGGGGCAGCTAACAGCAAGTACTCTGTGCCTTGTGCCCTCTCAATTATCCTTAAGGCAACCCTTAGAGGAAAAGTCATCCCTCCCATTTACAGGAGAAAACCCTCACAGGCCAGGTTTGAAACCTGCCTAAGGTCAGTCAGCCATCCAGGGATAGTGGCTAGATTCAAACTCAGGCAGCATGGCTCCCCTCTGCTCTGAGGCCTCTCAATAATTCAGTCTTACACTCAAGAAAAAGACCACATGATGAAATTTATTAAACAATTCAAAAAGACTTTGTATAAGTCTTCCTGAAACACTCTGCAAGGTTTTGGGGCTTATGATAAGCATTTCCTTATGACAGCACTTACATTTGAGTCAACTTTACTACTTTGGGCTGATCATAAACACATTTCTCCTCTTTAAAAAGAAATCTTTCTGTAGAAACTTGGCAGATTTCAGTACAGGAACAGTCTATTCTCTACAATTAAATTTATCAACAACTTATTCTGGTTAGTCTGAAAGAGAAGGAGAGAATGAACTACTAAGAGGCCTTTCCTGTACTTTAATATTTCAAAACATGTTTGGTTTGGCCTAATTTGAATCTTGTGGACAACTAGACCAGAACTTGATTCAAAAAGAGGAATACTATTTTAAATAGGCTGAATTCTCAAAAGCGACCTCAGAAGGTGATTCAGAGTACCTATTTCTCATAATTTTTAGTTTTATCTCAAATTAAATATTAAAGATGCATAGGGCAAGATTCTCATAAAGCATATATGGCCAAGTATGTGTACTTTTGAACAGCCAACAACCAAGAGACCAAATTAAAATTTTGTTCAAGAGCAATCAAGTATACAAAAGAGGGATATCAAAAGAAAAAAAAAGCCCTTTTTGTCCTTAGCACACCCCACTGTGCCCAGTGACGGAGAAATAAAAAATTCTGTGTTTTAATTTCTTGCTAGAATAGAGGTGAGCTAAAGATGAAGTGTCAAGCTGGATTTCCATCTTACCTTGCTTTCCTCCAACAGGTTCAACGACTTCATAACCTTTACGTTAATATTGAATTCACGTTTTTTTTCAAAAGGGAACCTATAGAACTATTTTAAAATAAAAATAGTAAGCCATGCCACAAGGCAACCTGTCTTCTCTTGGTCTATCTCCACACATTCAAATTAGAAATACCTTTTACTTTGCCTTTATTGAATAAAAGTTTAACTTTGATTTGGAGGAAAACCTACCCATTAGCCGTTTTGCACTTTTTGCAGGTCATACAGTCTATCAGATCACATCGCTGACTATGACCACTCACTAAGAAAGCATGCCATTACAGCTCATTTTATAAGCGTTATAATGCCCCGATGGTGGAAGTCTGGCAATACCTAGAAATACAGCAAGGCTGGTGAATAAGGAGTCGAGGGGCGGGGGAAGAGGGAGTGAGGGGGAGGCAGTCGCCACCTCAAATCCACGCCTGACCGGGAACCTCCAGCCCACAACGTGATCCCTGCCCTCCCCAGAGTGGACCGGCTACAACATTTTTCTAGATTCTCCCCCACCCCTCCGCCAACCCAACACGGTACTCACCCTTCTCTGAAGTCGGCACCGGGTCCAGCCCCGAGACGGGTCGGGGTGGCAGCGAGGGAGGGGACGTCTGGGCTGTGGGCGGAGGGTGTCGCTGCGTCACTCGAGTGCAGGACGCTGAGTTCGAGGGGTGGGAGCGGAGAGGGGCAGGAAAATCAAGTCACGGCCGCAAAGGGACAAGGAGAAACGGGGGGAGGGGGGAGAGCCCCTTCCCTAAAATAAACCCACCGGCCCCTGCGACCCCCTTGCCCAAGGGAGGGAAAATAAAATCAGGGGAAATAAAAGACTGACAAATAAATCCCTAAAACGACGAGGAGCGAGGAACAGACTTTAATTTAAAGGGGGGAGATTGAGCGAGGGCTGGAGGGGAGACAGAAGTGGCTCTAGGTCTATCCCATGCCTTTGCAGTCCCCAAGCAGAGGAGGAGGCTGGCTGAGGGGAAGTTGCAGCGGCTCCTGAGGAGGAGGCGGAGGAGGCGGAGGAGGAGGTTACACCGTAACAAGTACAGACAGCCATGGATCAGAGGGGCGCTGCGAGAAGGGGCGGCCGCGGCTGGGCGAGCGGCGGCGGCGGCAGCACCGCCTGCTCGGCTCGCTCAAGACATTTAATTGGATTGATAGGTTGTGCAGTGACTCACAGACTTTACAGAGTCGTACAGCAGTCCCCGCCCAGCTGGACAGGGGAGACGCGGCGGGGACGGGAGGGGAAAGGGGGGCCTTGGAAGAGCCGGGAGGGGAGGAGGTGACTGAGAAGGCGAGGCGTTGGGGGGGGGGCGGGGAGCGGAGCGAAGCCACCCAGTGGCGAAGCCTGCCGCTCCGACGGGCGTGGGCGTCGGCCAATGACGGCGGGGCTCGATAGGCGGCTGGCTTCGCCCCTGGCCCAATGAGTCTTCTAAGGACACTGCCGCGAACTGGAGGAGGTGGGGGGGGAGTGGAGTGGGGGCTGGGGAGAGGTGGGTGGACGTTGAAAAGGGGGGGTGGAGGGAAAGATGAGGCGCCAGAGACCGGCGGAGTCACTCTGCCCTCCTCGCTCCGAAGTGCGCCTTCCGCCAATCCCGGGGCCGCGTGGGGGTGATGGACGCAAGTGTATGACCAATGAGGAGGAGAAGCTGCCGCAGGGAGCCAGAGGGGAAGGAGTGGGCGGGCCAACGCCCTCCCCTCCCTCAGGCGCCCAGGTCCTCCCTCCTGCCCATTTCGGGTCAGTCAAGCAAATAACAGTGAGAGGGCTGGGGCTGTGCGGGGTGGGTGTTGGGGGGGGGGCGGCGGAGAGGCCGCGCTGCTGGCGGCGTGACAGCGATAGGGACTGGCTGTGCTGCCGACTCCGCGCCGGCAGGAGGAGGAGGCGGCGGAGGCTGGCTCCTTACTCAGCCTGCAGGCTGTTGCTGCTGCTGCTGCTGCTGCTCAGCCTCTGCCTGGTGCTGCCGGGGAGCCCCTGCGGCCAAACCCCTCTCTCGAGTGGCAGGCAGATTTGGAGGAATCAGATCAAAACTTTGCCTCAGGTCGGTGCAGTGCCCACTCTTGGAGACAGCTCCGTGTGACGTCCTGTGGGGCTGTGCTCTGGGAGCTGAGGGAGCTGGACGCCAGAGACCGGAGGCTTGGCAATGGCATTTGCCTCCTTGCTTGGCTGTTTTCTGGGGAAGTCAGGGTAGGGTGTGGACAGGTTGAAACAGCTCCTGAATACATACCATTTCTTTATTGAGTTTCTGGAAAAGGCACTTCTTAACCTGGCATGAGTGAAGCCGTATGGGCTTTGTGCGTGTATGTATGTATTAGCTACCTCCAGCCCTCTCTCCCGCACCGCTCCCACTTCTCTGCCCACCGTCCTCACCTTGTACCCTGACAGCAATCCTAGGGAGCACTCACTACTAGATCTTCTCGCGGCTCATTCCCAGGAGCTGTGGCTTTTTCTCAATTTCTTGCCTACTGTCTCGTAATCATTTTACAGACCTTAACACTTTCCAGGCACTTGTACTTGAAAGGAACTGTAATCACTAATAAACCTGAACAGAGATGCCCAGAAAAGCAAATACACTGGCAAAAATCCACCGTCTTTCCCACAAGGTGCATTTCTGCACGTTATTTGAAATTTACGACAATTGCTTCCTACCAAGAAACCAAGGAAAGACAAATCACATATCACATCCCTACAAAAAAAGATTTTCAAAACCACTTAGCATACCCAAAGTCCATTTTCCATAGACAAGTCAACCAGAGAGACCTAGGGTTGATTTACGGTCTTGAAGTGAGCAAGATCATTTCCCCCCCCCCCATAATTATCAGATTAAAACCTACAGTGGTCTGGAATTCAGAGGAGAGATAATAAGTGAACAATAAGCCTTCAGGCTTATTCCAGTCATATTGGGGCTTTCCTTGATTATTGTCATTTTAAGGTATGGATCCTTCCCCTAAACTGTGATTGTGACACTCAGCCTGACACCACTTAACCTCTTCTCTTTCTGATTTTAGCACTACTCCATGATTTCAGCCTGTATCCTAAGCCCACCTAAGAAAATGAACCGGGCTGCAGACTTCTCATAGTGCCCAGATGTGTACCCATTGCCCCTCAGCGTTTTGAAACTTCTTTGGAGTTTGGCAGTGCAAGGAGGCCAGCATCCTCATCCCAGGACATAGTCGTCTGCAGGAGGTGGGCCATGTTCCCTTAGCCAGGTCACCCTGTGATGATTTAAACACACTAAATCCCTCATGTGAGAAAAATCAGCTCTGTTTCTAGTGTGGGCTATTTTACTGCATTTAAGAATGTGCTAATGATACTTTTTAGAAAGCCTGTTTCTTATTTCTTTCACTGTGAGGTCATTTTATGGCTCAGGTGAATATCATTGGTCGGAGTGTTATCTTACATACTGTGGATGGTACTGAAAACACAGAGATTTTGAGTCTAGACATACACTAGTATCTTTCAGAGGATCTCCAAATAGCTAGGGTTAGCATCCTGTGGCAGAAGTTGCTCCCTTGTCAGTTGTTATTGGCATGTCTCCAGTCCCCACCATGTGTCATTTTCTAATTCTGTGCTCACCCTATTCCAGTATTTCTTAAATGGTTGTCTAAGGCCAACCTAGATTCCTGAGTCTGCTCTCAGATCTATTGACTCATTATCTCTGTAGTCTGGTCCTGGACGTCTGTTTTTTTAGCAAATACCCCCGGTGACTTGAATAAATATTAAAATATCAAATGTTTCATTTGAAAACCCCTGTTTACTCCTTCCTTTTGAAAATTTAAAAGCCCTTATTTATTTCTTCCTTTCTTCTTTTTCCCTTTCTCACACATATCTATTTCCTTTCTTCCACATATATTCCTTTCTCCTATATATTTTCTTTCTCTCATTTTTGTGATCACTTCCCTTTCTACATTTCTTGTGCACAGGACTGTCTTATACACTGGCAGGGTGATCCCTAAAAAAAAAGATGAAGTTGGCAAATGGGCTTTCATAAATACCATAGGCATACCTTATAACTACAACACTTAAAATATGGGGAAGTCAAACAAATGTATAAGCTTAAAAATATCATTGTAATTGATGTTATGTATAAATCTACAATATGTGTGAAACTTACTAGTTTATGATTTCAAAGTATAC
This sequence comes from Balaenoptera musculus, assembly GCF_009873245.2. Classification (NCBI taxonomy): domain Eukaryota; kingdom Metazoa; phylum Chordata; class Mammalia; order Artiodactyla; family Balaenopteridae; genus Balaenoptera; species Balaenoptera musculus. The sequence goes on along the minus strand of NC_045797.1, from coordinate 35,356,513 downwards.
AAAGACAGAATTTTTTATATGTGGGAGTCACATTTCAAAATGCAAATTTCAATATACAAATGATATCAATACATTTATATTGTTACTGTCATTTTTTTTCTAAACAGTGGAGTGAGACTAATGATGTGCTAAGAACTATTATGGTTACCAAAAAAAAAAAAGTACTATATGAGATTTTTGTTATCTCATAGAGCTTATATACAACCCACATGGACCGGGAAGCAAAAGCACTTCCTTTATTGAAGATAGAGGCTTCAACGCAGGTCTCATTAGCATTCCCAAAGAGAGAGCCCAAACATTAGCTCACAATCCAAATTACAAAACAAATGAAGAAAAAAGCCACCATGACTTAATTGATATTTACAGGACATTCCATCCAAAAACAACAGAATACACTTTCTTCTTAAGTGCTCATGGAACATTCTCCAGGATAGATCATATCCTGGGTCACAAATCAAGCCTCAGTAAATTTTAAAAAATTGAAATCATATCAAGTATCTTTTCCGACCACAACGCTATGAGGCCAGATATCAATTACAGGAAAAAGTTTAAAAAATACAAACACATGGAGGCTAAACAATATGCTACTAAATAACAGAGATCACTGAAGAAATCAAAGAGGAAATCAAAAAATACCTAGAAACAAATGACAATGAAAACACAACGACCCAAAACCTATGGGATGCAACAAAAGCAGTTCTAAGAGGGAAGTTTATAACAATACAATCCTACCTCAAGAAACAAGAAACATCTCAAATAAACAACCTAACCTTACACCTAAAGCAATTAGAGAAAGAAGAACAAAAATCCCCCAAAGTTAGCAGAAGGAAAGAAATCATAAAGATCAGATCAGAAATAAATGAAAAAGAAATGAAGGAAACAATAGCAAAGATCAATAAAACTAAAAGCTGGTTCTTTGAGAAGATAAAATTGATAAACCATTAGCCAGACTCATCAAGAAAAAAAGGGAGAAGACTCAAATCAATAGAATTAGAAATGAAAAAGAAGTAACAACTGACACTGCAGAAACACAAAGGATCATGAGAAATTACTACAAGCAACTATATGCCAATAAGATGGACAACCTGGAAGAAATGGACAAATTCTTAGAAAAGCACAACCTTCTGAGACTGAACCAGGAAGAAATAGAAAATATAAACAGACCAATCACAAGCACTGAAATTGAGACTGTGATTAAAAATCTTCCAACAAACAAAAGCCCAGGACCAGATGGCTTCACAGGCAAATTCTATCAAACATTTAGAGACGAGCTAACACCTATCCTTCTCAAAGTCTTTCAAAATATATCAGAGGGAGGTACACTCCCAAACTCATTCTACGAGGCCACCATCACTCTGATACCAAAACCAGACAAAGATGTCACAAAAAAAGAAAACTACAGGCCAATATCACTGATGAACATTGATGCAAAAATCCTCAACAAAATACTAGCAAACAGAATCCAACAGCACATTAAAAGGATCATACACCATGATCAAGTGGGGTTTATCCCAGGAATGCAAGGATTCTTCAATATACACAAATCAATCAATGTGATACACCATATTAACAAATTGAAGGAGAAAAACCATATGATAATCTCAATAGATGCAGAGAAAGCTTTTAACAAAATTCAACACTCATTTATGATAAAAACCCTCCAGAAAGTAGGCATAGAGGGAACTTACCTCAACATAATAAAGGCCATATATGACAAACCCACAGCCAACATCGTTCTCATTGGTGAAAAACTGAAACCATTTCCTCTAAGGTCAGAAACAAGACAAGGTTGTCAACACTCACCACTATTATTCAACATAGTTTTGTAAGCTTTAGCCACAGCAATCAGAGAAGAAAAAGAAATAAAAGGAATCCAAATCAGAAAAGAAGAAGTAAAGCTGTCACTGTTTGCAGATGACATGATACTAGAGAATCTTTAGAGAATCCTAAAGATGCTACCAGAAAACTACTAGAGCTAATCAATGAGTTTGGTAAAGTAGCAGGATACAAAGTTAATGCACAGAAATCTCTTGCATTCCTATACACTAATGATGAAAAATCTGAAAGAGAAATTAAGGAAACACTCCCATTTACCACTGCAACAAAAAGAATAAAATACCTAGGAATAAACCTACCTAAGGAGACAAAAGACCTGTATGAAGAAAACTATAAGACACCAATGAAAGAAATTAAAGATGATACAAACAGATGGAGAGATATACCATGTTCTTGGATTGGAAGGATCAACATTGTGAAAATGACTCTACTACCCAAAGCAATCTACAGATTCAATGCAATCCCTATCAAACTACCACTGGCATTTTTCACAGAACTAGAACAAAAAATTTCACAATTTGTATGGAAAGACAAAAGACCCAAATAGCCAAAGCAATCTTGAGGAAGAAAAATGGAGCTGGAGGAATCAGGCTCCTGGATTTCACATGATACTACAAAGCTACAGTAAACAAGACAGTACGGTACTGGCACAAAAACAGAAATATAGATCAATGGAACAGGATAGAAAGCCCAGAGATAAACCCACGCACATATGGTCACCTTATTTTTGATAAAGGAGCAAAAATATACAATGGAGAAAAGACAGCCTCTTCAATAAGTGGTGCTGGGAAAACTGGACAGCTACATGTGAAAGAATGAAATTAGAACACTCCCTAACACCATACACAAAAATAAACTCAAAATGGATTAAAGACCTAAATGTAAGGCCAGACACTATAAAACTCTTAGAGGAAAACATAAGCAGAACGAACACTCTATGACATAAATCACAGCAAGATCCTTTTTGACCCACCTCCTAGAGAAATGGAAATAAAAACAAAAATAAACAAATGGGACCTAATGAAAGTTAAAAGCTTTTGCACAGCAAAGGAAAACATAAACAATACGAAAAGACAACCCTCAGAATGGGAGAAAATATTTGCAAATGAAGCAACTGACAAAGGATTAATCTCCAAAATTTACAAGCAGCTCAATATCAAAAAAACAAACAACCTAATCCAAAAATGGGCAGAAGACCTAAATAGACATTTCTCCAAAGAAGATATACAGATTGACAACAAACACATGAAAGGATGCTCAACATCACTAATCATTAGAGAAATGCCCATCAAAACTACAATGAGGTCACCTCACACCAGTCAGAATGGCCATCATCAAAAAATCTACAAACAATAAATGCTGGAGAAGGTGTGGAGAAAAGGGAACCCTCTTGCACTGTTGGTGGGAATGTAAATTGATAATAGCCACTATGGAGAACAGTATGGAGGTTCCTTAAAAAGCTAAAAGTAGAACTACCATACGACCCAGCAATCCCACTACTGGGCATATACCCTGAGAAAACCATAATTCAAAAAGAGTCATGTACCACAATGTTCACTGCAGCTCTATTTACAATAGCCAGGACATGGAAGCAACCTAAGTGTCCATCAACAGATGAATGGATAAAGAAGATGTGGCACATATATACAATGGAATATTACTCAGCCATAAAAAGAAACAAAACTGAGTTATTTGTAGTGAGGTGGATGGACCTAGAGTCTGTCATACAGAGTGAAGGAAGTCAGAAAGAGAAAAACAAATACCGTATGCTAACACATATATATGCAATCTAAAAAAAAAAAAAAAAAGGTTCTGAAGAACGCAGGGGCAGGACAGGAATAAAGACGCAGACGTAGAGAATGGACTTGAGGACATGGGGAGGGGGAAGGGTAAGCTGGGACGAAGAGAGTGGCATGGACATATATACACTACCAAATGTAAAATAGATAGCTAGTGGGAAGCAGCTGCATAGCAGAGGGAAATCAGCTCCGTGCTTTGTGACCACCTAGAGGGGTGGGTTAGGGAGGGTGGGAGGGAGATGCAAGAGGGAGGAGATTTGGGAATATATGTTTATGTATAGCTGATTCACTTTGTTATAAAGCAGAAACCATTGTAAAGCAATTATACTCCAATAAAGATGTTAAAAAAAAAAAAGAAAAGAAAAAAGAAAAAAGCCACCATGAGCAAGAGGAGGCAGAGAGAAAAAAAGAAAAACAGCAGAATTAGACCCTAAATCTGAAAATGGACAGTTCAAAAATAGGCCCATTTCGCTATGAACATAAATGCAAAAATTTCTAAATATTAGCTAACCAAATCCAACATTCTTACTCCAGTGAACTAGGAAAACCCTTGAGATTCATTTCCCTCTCTTTAGAATATACCTGTCTAGCTACCTATCTAGCCATTTATCATGAAAACATAATAAGTAGGGTTTATTCTAGAAATTCAAGTATGATTTAACATCAGAAAACCTATCCAAATAACTCACCTCAAAAAGAATAAGAGAGAAAAATCATTCGAGAATGTGCATCATTATTAATAATAAAAACTTTTAGGAAAGTTAGGAATAATAAGAAATTTACTTAACTTTATGAAGGACCAAAAATGTACAGCAAAATATTATTAATTGATTAACTTTAAACACATTCCATTTAAGTGTTGGATCAAGAGAAGGTTGCCACTGCTGTTTAACATGTTATTGAAAGTCCTGGCTGACAAAATAAGATTTGTAATAAAAGGAAGGAGAAATTAAATAGAAGAATCAGAAGGAAAGAGATAAAATTGGGATTGTTTGCAGTAATATGATCAACCACATAAAACACCTTATAGAAACAATAAGCTATTAGAAATAATAAAAGAATGCAGCAAGGTGACAGAGATGCTTTTCTCCCCTTCTTCCAAAGAACTACTTTTTTTTAATGGGGCACAAGGCCAACCAGAATAAAGACAACATTTGCTAGCCTCCCTTGTAGCTAAGTGTTGTCATGTTCCAGGCAATGGGTTAAAAGCAGAACTGGTACACACATTCCTAAAGGGAGGGAATGTGCCTCATCCTCTTTCCTGCCAACTGAAATGAAGATACAATAGCTGGAGCTTCGGCAGTCATCTTAGACCGTGAGCTGAGTTTGAATATGGAAGCCACACATAGCAGAACAAGAAAGAAGTCACCTGCTATACTAACACCAGCCCTAAAATGTCTACCTCCAAACTTTTGGAACTTCTTGAATAAACATCTATCTATCTCATTCATACCACTGTTATTTTAGTTTGTGTATGTGTGTGCCTGGTGTTACAGATAGCCAAACCTAATCCTGATACAGCAAGATTCCCAAATTCAAAATCAATTCATGAAAACCGAAAGTATACTTACATACTAGTACTAACAAACTAGAAAATAAGATACTTCTTACAATAGCAACAGAACTCTAAAGTCTTTGGGAATTAACCTAAGAAAAAAATGCACAAAACTTTTATGGGAAAAAATGTTAATGCTATTAACAGACTTCAAAGAAGACCTAAATAGGGGTATATATAATGTTTGTGGATAGGAGTAACATTCTTAAGATATCAATGATCTCTAAATGTGTTCATAAACTCAGTGCAAACCATTCAAACTTTTAATGGGATTTGAAGAATTTAAACATTCTCAAACACATATGGAAGATTGAGTTCCATTATAATCTGGTCATTTATGAAAACAAAAATCATAGAGGGGAAATTTACCCTTCCAGATAATGACATATTATAAGTCACAGTAGCAGACATGTAGAACAGTGGGACAGAATAGAGAACTCAGAAACAACACATTTACCTATGAGAACTTGGTATGTGATAATGGTAACATCACAAATCTATGAGAAAATCATGTAGAGATAGTCAACTATTGCTGCAGTAATAATACCATGTAATGAACAACCCAGAAATACCAGTGGCTTATAGCAGCCATTGTTTTTTCTCTCTCACAGGTCTCTACTGATCTCATCTGGTCTGGTCAAGACTTGGCTGGACTCAGCCGAATTCAGCTGGGCTTTGCTCCAGGACACAGGTTAAGTTCAGGTCTCTATCACATGTCTTATTCTGGCAATGACAGGAGCTCAAAAGGTGAAGTCACATCACCCAAACACATTTAACACGTCTGCTGCCATCTCCTAATATTTCATTGACCAAATTAGTCACATGGCCAAGTCTAACAAATTGGTGGAAGGTGCTGCAAAACCACATGGCAAAGAGCATGGGAGTATAATTCTATAGCATGAAGGGTTGGGAATAATAATCCAACCTAACACACAAGTTTTGTGTCATAGATAATGTTGGAAAAAATGGTTCACCATGGAGAAAAGTAAAGCTGCATCCATATCTCATACCATTTGGAAAGGTGAAATTTCAATGAATAAAAAAACCTAAAAGTGAAAGGGAAAACTATAAAGCTAATAGAAATTAAAAACAGAAGAGTAGCTTTGGAATCTTAGGATAGGAAAAGATTTCTTCAATAAGACTCTGAAAGCATAAACTATAAAACCAAAAGAATGATGAACTTGACTATATCAAAATTAAAGTTTCTGGTTAACAAAGAACATCATAGACCAGCTAAGAGAAAGCTGATAGACTGAGAGGTGTTTCCAAACTAAGAAGACATTAATGTCTAGAATATAATAGGAATTACTGCAAATCATTGAGAAGAAAAAAACAGGAAACACAATAGAAAAATAGCCAAAGGATATGAACAGGCAAATTTACAGAAGGGAAGCTTGAGAGACTAACAAGTAGATGAAGAGATATTTTGTACAACATGGGAATATAGCAAATATTTTATAATAACTATAAATGGAATATAACCTTTAAAAATTGTGAATCACTATATTGTACACCTGTAACTTACATAATATTGTATGCCAACTATACTTCAATTTAAAAAAGTAGATGAAGAGATACACAATCCCACTTATAATCAGATAAATGCATATTAAAGCAACAACACACTTCTTTACATCCATTAAATAGACAAAAATGTGAAAGTTAGGTAACACCAAGTGTTGGCTAGGATGGGAGGAAGCATGAACCGTCATGCATTGCTTTTGGAAGTTAAGTCCCTGGTATAGCTGTTTTGAAGTTATCTGGAAATATGTAATAAAATGTAGTATGTGTTTTCCTGTGGCCCAGCAGTTCCACTCCTGGGAATACATACCTCTAAGAAACTCTTGCACAAGTCCGTAAAAGGGCACAATCGAGGACAATCATCACAGCAGCACTTGAAGTAGCAGCATATTGTTGGCAGACAGTATATATCACCTGTGCATTACGGAAGGTTAAATAAAATGTAGCAGATATCATGGAATAACATGCAACTATTGGAAGTAATGCACTAAGTGTCCATCTTGCAACATGGCTAATTCTTTAAAATGTTTTATAAGTAAAAAACAGTAAGAAACAACAAGATGGTGTAAGCCCCAGGCCTTGGGATGTCTTTCACTAGAAGATGCATCAATGTTTTTCATTTCTGCTCTTAGCTGGGCACTCTGAGGGAAGGATAAGGAAGGTGCTGTTATGACTCACTTTCAAATCAAATATTTCCTCCTAGTTTTCACATGAAGTTGTGGCAGTTTTCATGTAGGCCTTCCCCCCATGCCCCAGAGTGGACTCCTTCTGCAGGCCCCCACGGTTTCTACCACCATGCCATCCCCAATCGCCTCCCTGCTCCCCTATATGTGTTTAATATACATTTATCTGGTTCTAAGTTTCCTTGCCAGGCTGGGTGGGAGATAAGTGATGGCTCCTGAGGAGTGGCCACAGTCAGAGACATAGAATACACCCTTGCCACTCTGCTACTCACATCTGCCTACTTCCCCATTTCCAAGTCAGGAACACCCAAACATTACTAGATTTTAAAAAGCTTTATTTCAAGACTGATCTAGAAATGTGTTTGCATATGTATTTTTTCTGTACCTCCTGGTGTGCTGTCAATGCTAGTAACAACGGTAAGGATGAAACAATAACAGTAACTGTAATATTAGCTTTGTGTCAATAAGCAGTAGACACAAAGGCCTTTTAAAGTTGACTGAGAGGGAGGAGATGGAAAAAGATAATTAGCTGTGGAGATTTAGGTTAGATATCAGAAATAGCTCTCTGAAATCAGGGTTGACAAACAAGTGAAGGAGTTACCAGGTTTGGGCATAGATAGGTAATTTTTTTAAAAAGATTTAGGAGTTTTCTAAACTAAAGACAAGGGCATGGATGCAATGGCTCTTCAAGTTTCTCCCAGCCCTGTCAGGTTACGAATCTCCCCCACGCAGGCATGTTGGAAACACAATTGATTCCCACCAAGGTACACTGAGAATAGCCCCTGCTTGGGTTGGTTACACTGCCTTAAAAGCTTGTCTCTGCCCAAAGCTTTCCTTAATAGCTCATTACTAGCATGTGAAATTCTGACACTTAGTAATGGCTACGATTTCATGGCCCTTAAAGTCCAGGAACTTGCCTGAGCCCAGGTAGGGAGCTCCACAGGGCAGCACGTGAGGCCCAGCGGCCCACACCCTTCCCGGTGGACTAAACAACAGCTGCAGGCTTCTAACCTAGCTAGAAGGGACCCAGCTAGCTTTGGGTCCCTGATTTCTGCAGAAGCCAGGATGTGATCCTGAGGAGATGACTCTTCTCGGGATTGAATATCTTAATGACTCCCATTTAGGGTCTGTATAACACTCATCACTGGCTGCCAATATTGGGACATTAATGTTAGCTCGTATGTATTACCTAAACCTAACCGTAAAAGGGCTAATGATTTATCCATCTGTAGTTTCTATAACTCCTAGGAGCTGTGTAATCCAGTCATTCCGTATTTGTGCAACCATTACTGACGGAGTTCTAGGGAGTCTTCGGAGATGAATTTGGAAAAGTAGATTGAACCCAGATTATAGAACCTGAAATGCCTGGTTAGGAGTTTCAATTTGTAGGTTAAGGCAATAGGGAGGCTTTGAAGGTGTTTGAGAACTGCATGATGAAAGAGCATTTTACATTTAAATGAGCAAACATTTATTGAGGAAAAGGACAACTACTAAGTCCCTATTAAAGGAAAGCTCTATGGTTAAGCACAAGAGAAAGAAGGTCCTTGCCTTCAACGAATTTATGGTTGCTAGGTGTTGTTCTGTTTTTTGTTTTTAATATAGGGGGGACAGTATTCTGAGATATTAACAGTGTGGTTTTCCTACATTTTCTCTACCCCAGCCTGTTCCCTCAGGGTATGGATATTGCACAGCAGAGATTTAGAGAAAAGAGTCTTCTATTGACTTCCAGGTCTCGAAATGGCCTTTAAGTAGCCACAGCAGAGACAAGAGTTTTAAAGAAAAACCCTGGATTTTCATGAGCTGCAAGGCGACATAAACCATAGATTTGGAACTACAATTTTGGGGGCCCAAAAAAAGTGCTGTTAAAGGTTTTCCCACAGTCTCTCTCTCAACTTTCCTTGCCTTTTTTTTTTTATTGTTATTTAATGTTATTCTAAGTAAGCAATAATTGAAAATATTAGCTTGAATTTTATCATTTATTTTTATATTGTGAAATATCAGTTTTAAATTCAACTATAAGAGCATTTAACTTATAAGCAGAATCACTAAAAAGATCTAATTCATATTTCGTAGCTTGTAGGTGCTTATGTATTTCGTTCTTACCAGAACAGTGGAAACGCTGCACAAACTAATTCACTTGTTTTTATTTCACTTCTTGATATGTGCTCACTCCACCAACCCTCTACCTTCAACTTACTGTTGAATAAGGAAGGACTGAAAGGAAAAGGAACTATGGGGTGCCCTAATATTTCCCTTTCCTCCTATGTCTTCATTTTCAGGATATGTGGTTGGCTAATACAGAGAGTATCAAAAGAAACAAAGGCTACGATAAGATTCCTTGGTTGTTCATGTCTTTAGAATACCATTGCCCTTTTTCTACCTTCAAAACAAGTCCTGGTTTGAATGCAAAGCATGACCTCTCAGGGCTGTCAGCGCCCCAACTTACTCAATCAAAGATGAAATACACTTACATCTTGCTGAACTCGAAATCATGTGGGACAACCGGAATTCTGTGCTCATGGGGCAGCAAGAACAGCAGACGTGCAATGCATGCATATGCCCTCTGCTATACTCCACTGTCCCATCGGATTTCACATACAAAACATAGGTTCAAAAATAAAATCAAGACTTTTGAGATAGCATAGCTGCAGAAAGCCCTTCTGAGTGTGGGCCCCTGTGTGACTGCAGAGGTGGCACATCCATGATGCTGGCCCTGTTTGCAAGAATGGTTGAAGGGCCCGGCTGCCCTGCCTCAGATGAGATAATGATGCTCTGGACTGGGGGTGGGAAAGAAAGCCTGTGGCTTTGACTACAAACGTGTCATTGAGAAAGGGGGCTCCGTGTTCTGCTCTTTTGCCCTACACACCCACCTCTTCACCAGGTCAGACCTCAGAAACCACTGGGAACTGGGAAGATAAAAGCAGGGAAGACCTGAAACTTGCGTCCAAGGCTTCCAATGAAAACTTGGGAAACAGAAAAAAATTAAGCTATCTATAATCCTACCGTCCAGAGAGAGCGACTGTTAAAATTTTGTGTGATTTGTAATATATATTTATACAAAATTTGTAAAGGTAAACATTTCTCATGCCACTGAATACACTGCTAGAAAAGTTTTAAATATAACTTCTCATTTTAAGGTGAGGATTTGGTGGTGGTTTGCACAGTGAATTCTGGAGGGAAGAGTCTGTCAACAGAGAGCCTGGTCAGAAGATAAATGCAAGAATCCCAGAGGGGATCTGGGCTGAAGGCCTGCAAAGAGGAGAGAAGGGAAGGGACTGGATGAGGCTCAAAAATAGAATGTGGAGCAAAAAAAGCAAGTCATCAAAGATTCCATCTATTTCTAGTTCAAAAGGCAAATACAACTAAATACTGTGTTATTCAGGAACACATACATAACCATTACAACTATAAAGCAAAACAAAATTCAGAAAGGTAGTTCCCGAGAGAAGCCAGTGAGGCAGATGTGTTCAGAAATGGGCACACAGGGGCTTCTTAAGGGGCTGGTAATTGTCCCTTTCTTAGGCTGGGTGGTAGACACGTGAGCGGCCAATTATTTTTTGAACAGTACCCTTTCATCTTATACAGGCACACCTCAGAGACATTGCTGGTTTGGTTCCAGACCACCACAGTAAAGCAAATATTGCAATAAAGCAAGTCACGAATTTTTTGGTTTCTCAGTGCGTGTAAAAGTTATGTTTACACTCCACTGTAGTCTATTAAGTGTGCAATAACATAATGTCTAAAAAACAACGTACATACCTTAATTTAAAAATACTTTATTAGGCAGTTTGGGATTGACATGTACACACTGCTATATTTAAAATGGATAACCAACAAGGACCTACTGTATAGCACAGGGAACTCTGCTCAATATTATGTGACAGACTAAGTGCGAAAATAATTTGAAAAAGAATAGATACATGTATATGTGTAACTGAATCACTTTGCTGTACACCTGAAACTAACACAACACTGTTAATCAACTCTACTCCAATATAAAATTAAAAGTTTAAAAAAATACTTTATTGCTAAAAAAAATGTTAAACATCTTCTGCGCCTTTAGAGAGTCATAATCTCTTTGCTGGTGGAGGGTCTCACCTCGATGTTGATGCTGCTGACTGACCAGGGTGGTGGATGCTGAAGGCTGGGGTGGATGTGGCAGTTTATTAAAATGAGACAACAATGAAGTTTGGCCCATAGATTGATTCTTCCTTTCATGAACAATTTCTCTGTAGCATGCAATTCTGTTTGATAGTATTTTACCCGGAGTAGAACTTCGTTCAAAATTGGACTCGGTCCTCTCAAACCATGCCGCTGCTTTATCAACTAAGTTTATGTAATGTTCTAAATCCTTTCTTGTCATTTCAACAATCTTCACAGCATCTTCACCAGGAGTAGATTCCACCTCAAGAAACCACTTTCTTTGCTTATCCATAAAAAGCAACTCCTCATCTGTTAAAGTTTTATCATGAGATTGCAGCAATTCACTCACCTCTTCAGGCAGCACTTCTAATTCTAGTTCTCTTGCTATTTCTACCACGTCTGCAGTTACTTCCTCCACTGAAGTCTTGAACCCTCAAAGTCATCCATGAGGGTTGGAATCAACTTCTTCCAAACTCCTGTTAATATTGATATTTTGACCAATATTGATATTTTGACCACTTCCCATGAATCACAAATGTTCTTAATGACATCTAGAATGGTCAATCCTTTCTGGAAGGTTTTCAATTGACTTTGCCCAGATCCATTAGAGAAATCACTATCTATGGCAGGTATAGCCTTATGAAATATAGTTCTTCAATAATAAGACTTGAAAGTAGAAATTATTCCTTGATCCATGGGCTGCAGAATGGATGTTGTGTTAGCAGGCATGAAAACATTAATCTCATTGTACCTCTCCATCAGAGCTCTTGGGTGACCAGGTGCATTGTCAAGGAGCTGAAAGGAATCTTTCTTTTTTAACACTAGGTCTAAACAGTAGGCTTAAAATGTTCAGAAAACCATGTAGTAAACAGATGTGCTGTCAACCAGGCTTTGTTGTTCCGTTTATAGAGCACAGCCAGAGTAGGTTTAGAATAATTCATAAGGGCTCTAGGATTTTTGGAATGGTAAATTAGCACTGGCTTTGACTTCAAGTCACCAGCTGCATTAGCCTTTAACAAGAGAGTCAGCTTGTCCTTTGAAGTTTTGAAACCAGGCATCGACTTCTCCTCTCTAACTATGAAAGTCCTAAGTGACATCTTCCAATAGAAGGCTATTTCTTCCACATTGAAAATCTGTTGTTTAGTGTAGCCACCTTCATTAATTATCTTAGCTGGATCTTCTGGATAACTTGCTGCAGCTTCTATGTCAGCACTTGCTGCTTCACCCTGCACTTTTATGTTCTGGAAATGGCTTCTTTCCTTAAACCTCATGAACCAACCTCTAATAGCTTCAGACTTTTCTTCTGCAGCTTCCTCGCTCCTCTCACCCTTCATAGAATTGAAGAGTGTTAAGGTCTTGCTCTGGATTAGACTTTGGCTTAAGGGCATGCTGTGGCTGGTTTGCTCTTCTATCCAGACCACTAAAACTTTCTCCATATCAGCAATAAGGCTGTTTTGTTTTCTTATCATTGTGTGTTCACTTTTAATTTCCTTCAAGAACTTTTCCTTTGCATTCACAACTTGGCTTAGCTTTCAGCCTGTCTCCTCAACTTTTGACACGCCTTCCTCACTAAGCTTAATCGTTTCTAGCTTTTGATTTAAAGTGAGAGACATGTGACTCTTCCTTTCACTTGAACACTTAGAGACCATTGTAAGGTTATTAACTGGTCTAATTTCAACATTGTTGTTGAAGCAGTCAGAACACCACAACAGTTATCAATTAAGTTTGCTGTCTCATATGGGTGTGGCTTGTGGTGCCCCAAAACAATAGTAACATCAAAGATCACTGATCACAGATCACCATAACAAATATAATAACAAGGAAAAAATTCGAAATATTTCAAGAATTACCAAAATGTGACACAAAGACATGAAGTGAGTAAATGCTGTTGGGAAAATGACACCAATAGACTTGTTTGATGTAGGGTTGCCACAAACCTTCAATTTGTAAAAAACACAATACCTGTGAAGTGCAGTAAATTGAAGCGCAATAAAAATGAAGTCTATGCATGATATAGTCTAGGCCAATATATCTTAGGCCAATTCCAAAAGATAAGGTTTTCCACAACCTCACTCTTCCGTATAATGAGGCTTCGCCGGACAGGTTACACAAACCGGGGCTTTTCTGCCAAAACACTCCCACCCTTTTTGTCTTCTTCACTACCCACATAAGGTAATCTTGTTCTTAAACAGCTGGCTGGAGTATATTTATTGGAAAGTGTCATTTCTGAGCTGAGACCAGCAGCAACGCAAGCATCCACCAGAATATGGATACACAGACACGTGAATATATGCAGGTCTAATCATGCATGGCCAGGGGCTGGAAAAGCTTTCTGCTCTGAAAGCATCTGCCTTGCAGGATGAGTAGCAGGTGATTATCATGCTCTTCCAGCTTCTGCAGCAGCCACCCCAAACCAAATCTAGGATGCTGAAGGGTTATAGTAGCTGCCAAGGGTCTCACAGGGTCCACTTCAGGTTATGGGAAGACAAACAGTTACATGGTGATCGGGTTGACATGCTACATGAGGTACTTTCAGCAGGTTCACAGACAAGCATTTTTTATTCTAATATTATATACATAATATATTTTATTCTAATAGTATATGCATATTACATATGTCACTGACACCTAAAAGCAATGATTATTGCTTTGAGCAAAGCTTAGCTAAAGCAGAGAGCCAAGTTAACTTGAATTAATGGTTTAAAAACTCCCTACATATAATAGTGTAACTGGTGCCTAGAGATAGTACAAATCATGAAGGTGGTTCACTTTGGTGGTACCTGAAGATGGGAAACATTGCACAGGGACTTGGCAGTTCTTAAGAAACTGGAATATGGGCAGCCCTATCCTACGACCCCAAACACAGCTTGTGACCCAAGAGACTATCGTAAACCTCTCCTCATTCCAATAATAATTCTATTTTGATCCCCTTTTCTCTGCCAGTCTCTGGCAAAGTGCTCTACGTACATTAGCTCATATGCATGTAAGCGAGCAATATTTCTGTTTGATACCCCTCCTCTGGCTCCTCTGTGTCTTCATCATCACCTTCATCACAAGGCATTGGTGCTGGGGCCTCTGAAAGAATCCACCCTGGCAAAGTCAATCCTGTACCCATTCCTGTTGTTACACTGAAGAGTAACAGCACAAACTCACCTGAACTTATATAAAAGATACCTACAACATTATTTCGCAATGTGTAAGGGTATCAAGTCAACACTTTGTACACCTTAAACTTACACAATGTTATATGTCAATTACATCTCAATAAAGCTGGAAAGGGGTAGAAAAAGAAATACCTAAAATGGAATTGAAAAGATAAACAATTTGGCTCATTTTTGGTATAATTTTGTAGTGCACACCCCTCACCGACCCCAAACCTCTGTGTTTTCACGTTTTTAACAGAGGCAGAAGCACCCTGTGCACATTACCCCACTGGAATAGTTTGAAATCTAACCACTTCATCTCTAGTATAGAAAGTCAGTGTAGGAAATATGAATTCTGATAAACAGGCCCTTGTTTTAAGTGACAGTCTGGCGCAAAACAAAATGGATGAGTTATAAATCTCTTTAAGTAATTATTTTATAGTATATACTCAATAGACCTTTAACTCTGCCATTACTCCCATTCATAACATGCCACAAGAATAGAGAAAAAATATATCAACAACTGAGCACCTTTTTTTAAAATGCTGGTAATAGAGTTCTAGCAGCCTCTGGGCAAAGCATTTCTATGATGATTCACAGATCAGGTAGGGCTAGGATAAAAGGGTGCTGAGGATAAAAGCTTAGCTTACTTTAGTTTAGTTTTGTTTTGTTTTGTTTCATCAGAGTAAACTTCTCTAAAATGATAATAATCCCAAATATGGAACGCCTACAAATTAAAGAGAGATCTATCATATGTGGGTAAATTTAGAAAGGAATTTAAAGGTATTTTTAGGCTAACATTTGCTAATAGATGATGCATGCTCATGGAACAAAATTCAAAGATACAAAAAGATAGATAATAGAAAATAAGTTTCTCTCCCATCCTAGCCTCCCAGTTACCTCCCAGGAGGCAAACATTGCTACCAGTTTCATAAATATTTCCATATAAATATACATTTGATATATATAAAAGTTAATATATGCATTACATTTATTTTTGTAATGTAACTGATAGTATTTTACACTGTTTCTGCATCTTTCTTTTTTCACTTAACAGTGTATCTTAAAGATACTTCACTATCAGTACAAAAAGAGGTTGCTTTAATCTTCTTCAAGGCTACGTAATATGGATGTATATGGATATAGTACCATAATTGTAGGACATTTATATTGTTTCTAACCTTTTGTTAGTACAAACACTGCAACTACCAATGACTTCACAAGTGTGTACTGCGTCTGTAGCATATACTCGCAAGAGTGGAATTGCTGGAACCAAGGGTATATACATTTAAAGCATTTTTAAAATTGTATTTATTTTATTTATTTTATTTTTGGCTGAGTTGGGTCTTCATTGCTGTGCGCAGGCTTTCTCTAGTTGCGGTGAGCGGGGGCTACTCTTTGTTGCGGTGCATGGGCTTCTCATTGCAGTGGCTTCTCTTGTTGCGGACCACGGGCTCTAGGCGCGCCGGCTTCAGTAGTTGTGGCTCACGGGCTCTAGAGCACAGGCTCAGTAGTTGTGGCGCATGGGCTTAGTTGCTCCGCGGCACGAGGGATCTTCCCGGACCAGGGCTTGAACAAGTGTCCCCTGCATTGGCAGGTGGATTCTTAACCACTGTGCCACCAGGGAAGCCCTCAAGGGTATATACATTTAAAAATGTGATGGCTGTTGCCAAATTGTCTTTCACAGGGGGACCTACTATCAAATGGGTATTTTATAATGCACTGTAACAATTGCTACTGTGGTCATTCTTAAACTTTATTAAATGCTTCTGCAGTAATAGGGCATGATTTTTTCCACAGCAAAATCATGTTTAATACAGTTGACCCTTGAACAACACAGGTTTGAATTGTGTGGGTGTGCTTATAGGAGGATTTCTTTCAATAGCACTACAGGATTGTGGTTGGTTGAATCTACGGATACAGAAACTTGGATACAGAGGAACCCCATAGGGATATGAAAGGCCCACTCTAAATTATACTCGGATTTTTGACTGCACAGAGGGTGGGAGGGTCAGTGTTCCGACCCCCTCGCTTTGTTCAAGGGCCAACTATATTGTTTTTACAGATACCCCTCACTTTATACACTAGGTGTTAGCAAGAATGGCACATTGGATATTCTGCGTTCTTAGAATTGCCTGCATGGTAACCAAACTGTGGTTTAGTTAGGCTTTTAAAAATGGGCCTCGGGCTTCCCTGGTGGCGCAGTGGTTGAGAGTCTGCCTGCCAATGCGGGGGACACGGGTTCGGGCCCTGGTCTGGGAGGATCCCGCATGCCGCGGAGCAACTGGGCCCGTGAGCCACAACTACTGAGCCTGCGCGTCTGGAGCCTGTGCTCCGCAACAAGAGAGGCCGCGATAATGAGAGGCCCGCGCACCGCGATGAAGAGCGGCCCCCGCTTGTCGCAACTAGAGGAAGCCCTCACACAGAAACGAAGACCCAACACAGTCAAAAATAAATAAATAAATAAATAAATAATAATTAAAGGTGCTAATAAGTTTAAAAAAAAGAGCTGAGGCTCAAATGAGTTAACACTGAAAAAAAAAAAGGAAAAGAAAAGAAAAGACTTTGTATGATATTATAAAGATGAATGTATGTTGTTATACAGTTGTCCAAACCCATAGAATGTACAATGCCAAGAGTGAACCTTAAGGTAAGCTGTGGACTTTGGGTGACTATGATTCGTCAATGTAGACTCACCCCTGGTAAAAAAATGTACCACTCTGGTGAGTGATGTTGATAACGGGGGAGGCTATGCCCATGTAGGGGCAGAGGTTATATGGGAAATCTCCGTACATCCCTCTCAATTTTGTTGCTCTAAAAAGAAGTCTCTTAAAAAGGCATATTAAAAATGCCTATATCTATATACATATATCTTTTTTGTTAATAAATGTAAAGGGCAGTATTTCTTTGGTCTACTCTGGAGTTTAGAAAGTGAAACTGAATAGAAACCAAGATGAAAGATAGTGATCAGTCTTCTTTTTTAGTGTTGACTGCAGCACAAACAACCAAATTATGAGAAATAAAGTACAGTTTTAAAAAATCCCCTGTTTTAATTACTGCAAATGTTACTATGACTAGGTAAGAATTATTTTTAATCACCTATACTTACATGGGTGGTGTACATCTAAAAGCATCCAAAAACCCCAATTAAAAAAAAAAAAAAACACAACCCTAAGACAAATTTTGCTTTTGTTTGAAATCTGCAATGTTTTCCCTCTATATGCTTCCCCTCCCAAATAAATTTTATGGTTAGAATTGCTGGTTTTTAGCAAATACAGAAAGTCAGCTAGAAACATCCTTTCTCTGAATTCAGTGGGTTTGCGTCTTACCCAGTTTGAGCAAATTCTTGGCGAATATATTTCATGCATTCACAAGAGACGAATTTATTTGACATGTTTAGGAGACATGTAAAATAAGGTCGTGTAGGTGTTAAAGCGTCAGAAAATCGGGGAATTCCCTGTGCCAAAGAGAGCTCCCTAGATCTGCAATTAATAGTTGGAATTATAAAGGAATGTGCAAAATAGAATTCTTCCTTAACACTGCCTATTAGAAGCTTCCATTCTAGGTAGGATTTGTCCTCCCTTCCTTCACGAAGGAGGGAAGAAGAGCGAGGGCGAGCTAGGTCTGCGGTCGGAGGAGTGTCTATAAATAGAAGGTGAAGTGTTCTAATACCGAGAGGGTGCGTCATAGCGTCCCTCCCTCGAGCTGCGAGAGTCCGGGCGGCCGCGGGAGCCACAGCGCGGCACCGGACGCCCGCCCGGCTTCCTGCTCCTGGCCCGGCCGGCCCGCGCCCGGCTCGCGCCCAGGATCTGGGAACCTGCGGGAAGGGAAGGGGAAGGGGTCCAGGGAGGTGTTAGGCGGCCCCCGCATCCCCCCAGCCTCAGGTGGCATCGGACCCAACCCCGGGTATCCCAGGACCGAGGCGCCCCTGCCCGGGTGGCAGCCGCGCGCCGCCGCCGCCCTCTTCCCACCCTACTCCCTGCGGGCGAAGGGAGAACAATAACCTGGAGCGCGCCTGGGAAGCGGAGACTCCAGGGCGCACAGACAATGCGAGGGGAGTTCCGAGGGGGCGGCCCCCGCGCGCCGCGCGCTCCCGCGGGTCTCCCTGAGGGTTAGGACCGCGGCTGCTGGCCGGCCCACCCGGGCACTGTCGGAGGCCACGTGGAGGATATTTAGGTCTGTTGAAATCTAAAATCTGAAAGCGTCTGTTCAAGGCCGGGGAGAATTTCCGCTAGTCTAGATGGTACCTCATCAGGCGGTTAAAATACACCCAGACAGCGTGTGATTTGGGTCCTTCTCTATTTCGGATTTGAATCTCAAAAGTCACTTGTGGAATTTCCATAGGCCTATCTTTTTGTAAACAGATTGTTCTGGGATTCCCCACCCAGTCTCTGGTCTTACTCTGCCTGTTCTTCCAGCTTGACCTGGTCTAGACCTTGAGATTTCAATCTGCCTCTCTCCCTCTCGATCTTTCTTTTTTTTCTTCTCTCCCTCCCTCCCTCTCTTCCACAACATACAGTTTTGTTCCCTTTGTACCTTTTCTTGAAAGTGTGTGTGTTTGTGTGTGTGTGCTCGCGTGTGCGTGTCCTGCAGTTCCCTCTCCCTTCTGATTGGTGCCTCTGCTGGGTTCCCCTGCCCTTTCTTACGTGTTGATTTTATTTCAATCTTTCTCATAATCTGCTCCCTTCAATTCTTTCTTTGTTTTTCTTTCACAGGTAACTACATTTGCATGATTTTTTGATTCCCATTACCTTAAGTTCTGTCCCATTAAGGAGTCAGAGTTTCCTGGAAAAAACCAAGAGGATTCCACGGCGTTTCATCTCAGGGAAATGTGTTGCAGTTCCACTTTCAGTGAGTCTGGAGTAGCTGGGATTTTTCTTATATATAGGTCAAGCCATCTTAGCTGAAGAAATCACAAACCTCTGTAATGTCTTGGGTGCTGGGCTGCTAACTTACAATAAAAAGGCATGCAGGGAAAGCAGGAAAAAATAGTATCTTTTAAATTTTCAAATTAGGTCTCTGAATATGGATTCTACACAAACACACATACACACACTTATTTTAAAGCAAAACTTTGATCATACAGTATTTGAAAGTCAGGACACTGGCATCTTTCACTCACCCATTAAGTGTCATCTCCCTGGTTATCTTTTTGCACTTTTTCCCATCTGTGGAATGGCTGACCACTTGCCTCTTTCCTCTGAGTCTGGTCTGGAGTACAAAGTACAACCCTTTATCAACCACACTAATCAGAAACAGCTCCTAGACTTGGGACCTGAAAAAAAGCCAGGCAAAAGATTGGTTAAAGTTTTAACAAAAAGCATACCTTTTGTGGCTAAAATATTTGGAGGTGAGAATGGATGTGAGTGGCTGGAGGTGAGGTTGGAGTTGGGCAATCATTACACAGATCCAGGAGGCATTTTGTTCTGCCAGGGCTGACCCTCAGGTTGGGAGGGGGCTGAACATAGAACAAATCAGATAACGTCAGAAATAAACTTGGTGCTGCCATGACAAAGGGAAAAAAAACAAAACAAAACCCAACAACATCCAAAGGAGAAAAAGAGTCCCCTGACTGATGAGAAGGGAGTAGAAGGTAACTGGCAGCTTTGTCTTTTTCAGCACCATCTGTGGAGGTCAGGGGTCTCCTCCCTCCTGCCACCACTTCCGCCTGCCTTTCTGACTTACCAAACCCACTTTCCTCCAGCCAGGGCGCAGGTTGAAAGTGGATCAAGAGCAAGCTTCTTGAACAAGCCTATTCACATAAGCCACCCTCATACCCTTCAAAAAATTGTGAGGATTTGGGAGCCCAAAGGTCAGGCCCAGCCACCAGGATTAAGACTCAAAACTAAATTGACCTTATTGAAATTTACTTTATGCTAGGCACTCTGCTATCAGCTCTAACACTGTATCTCATTTAATCTTCACAAGACTTTGGGACAGATATTACCACCCTCCCTTTACACATACGAAAACCAAGGCACAGAGTAATAGCTAAGAGCTTATTTGCCCAAAGTCACAAGGCTAGTGAGCAGTAGACCAGTACTCAAACCCTAGTCTAGCTCCAAAGCCTACACAGGTTGACAACAGCTCCAGAGATGAGCCAACTCTAGGTCAGCAGGCATCTGAGGAGTACCAGACACGCTCAGGGTTTCATGAGGGCAGCACAGGCTGGAGATGTTTGTCTAGCAATGGCTCTGGAGTCAAACTGCCTAGGTTCAAATCCTACCTACATCCTTTCCCAGCTCTATGACTTTAGACAAGTCAATTAACCCCTCTCTGGCTCAGTTTTCTTATCTGCAAAATGGGATGATGATGGTACTAGTGCTTCTCTCATAGGGCTGTTACGAGGCTTAAATGAGAGAATGGATCAAAAGCACAGTCCGTGGCATACTGTAAGTCCTCTCGCTGGTGTAAGCTGTTATTGTGATAACTGTTCAACTTCAACTTGACATAGGATGAGCCCCCTGAGACTGACGGAGGTGGAAGGCGACAGGGGGATTCCCGCTTCAGGTGTACATTCCCCAGCTAAGAAAATAAAGCAAAACCAGACAACAGAAAGACTTGTGAAGTTAGAACTTTAGCAAAAGACTGGAAAGAAGCTTAAGCATAATATAAGACCCTTAATTCCACCCCCCTTCACCCCCAGCCCACACCCTTCCTGCTGAAAGAGCAAATGAAGCTTCCACAGAACGAGCAGCAGTGTGGGGGAATGAGGCAAGAGTTTGACTGGCCGCCAGATGAGCCAAGTTTAAGTACAAGTTGTAACTTTGAGTAAGTCACTTAATTTCTCTGAGCCTAAATTTCCACATCTGTAAAATGAGTCAGAGTGGATTTTTTTTTGTGGGGAGGGAGGTCTGCCCATCATCTCCCTCTCTTCTTCTGGGAACTGTTTCTCTACCACACCCCAAGTATTGGACCTCCATTTTCTAATAGGACTCCACCTCCCTGGCCATAGTTGATTAGTTCAGGAGTCAGCACCTGACCAAACCTGGACCAATCAGAAAGCTTGCTTGAGATTTTTGTTTTTGTTGTTGAACTGGAACTGGGAAAATAGTCAACATCTCTGCGTAAAGTGTGTAGAATGGGGCTCAGGACCACTTGACAGTCCTGGTTCTGCCACGTGAACTTTAAGAGCTAACATGCAGTGAAAAGCAGAGGTAAGAGATCATTCTGGTGGCATTTGGATCAGGTGTCTTTGAGACCCATGTATACTGCCTGTCCTGCAGTTAAGTGAGACACTAAGGTGATTCCAATCAAATTTCCTTTTTGCATAAGCTGGTTCAAGTTTGTTTTCTGTCAGTTGCAAACCCCATACCCCTGACTGATACAGACTAGTTTATTTCTAAGATCCCTTTAGCTCTAAATGTCTATGCTTTGATACAAAAAAAATAAATGAATGGTGTTCAAATTGGGCTATGTCTCATAACCTTGTTTAGGTGTATGGAATGATCAAAGATTAAAAAAAAAAGAAGAAACTTCATTTAACTCACAAGTGTAGAATAGGTTCAAGACTCTTTATAGCATTTTATTATACCTAAATGAAAGGAACAAATAGGTCAAAAGCTGGTGTTTTGGTGAACTGTGAGGAAATCAGCCATTAAATTATAAAACTTGGTTTCAAAACTGTTGATGTGGTGACTTGGTTTTGAAATTGAATCCACTTTTTTCCTATGCCCAGTAGAACACGAGAGGGAAATTAGTAGCTTTGGCGTGACGAAGACCAAGAATTTAGAAGGACTCCATGACAGTGTCGCTACTCTGAATTCCTTAGTTTCCCTACACTACCTAGTTAGCAATGAGTGAGTGAAGTCTTTTCTTTCTTTTGGTTTAAACAGCTATAGCTATCTAATTCTCCACTTCTGATTTCTACTCTAATCCATCCTTCTATCTGTGTATTATTAAAAATAACTTATATTTAGCTTTCAACAAAATTTTTTGGGTTTCTTAGCATTTATGAATTTCAATATATAAAACTTCGCAATTTTTCCCATGGTAAAATAACTCAGGAATATCTGGTAACAATAACTCTTCTATTTACTTTTAATGACCTCTCCTCAATATTAAATTTGAAAGGCAGGCACATGTGTCTATATTTATATCTGTAACTGTGTTTTATTCTTCTCATTCTACTAGAGTTAATTCTTGATAACTAATGGTATGAGCGATGGTGCTTTCAGAGATAGTATTAATTGAAATCCAACCCTACAGAAAATTATGAGATCTCATTTTATGCTATTACTGTCATTTTAATCTCCCCAGAAAAAAATCTTAAACCAGCGCTTACATGTATAAAAGTAAAACTGTTTTGGGTTTCACAGACTCTTTTAGGTCCCTTTTTTAGTTGAAGACCTTATAAGATGTAAAATCATAGGTAAGTGAGAAGAAGTAAGAAGAGGTAGGGGAAGCTGGAGCTTGTTTAAGCCACTACTGAGATATTAATACACTTGAATAACAAAACATTGGTGATGTGGGATAGACCTGGAATATCAGTGGTGCCTAATGACTGGCTCTGACTCTCAAGATCATCATCTGGAGCCCAGCAGGAACCCAACTATCAAGATCACCCCTAATGAGGGACTTCCCTGGTGGTCCAGCAGTTAAAACTCCGCACTCCCAATGCAGGGGGCCTGGGGTTCGATCCCTGGTCAGGGAAATAGATCCTGTATGCCGCAACTAAATATCCCGCACGCCACAAGGAGAGTCCCGCATGCCACAACTAAGATCCGGCGCAGCCAAATAAATAAATAAAGATTAAGATCACCCCTAGTGAAAGGTCAGAGCCACGAATATAAAAACTTCTGTTTTATTGCCACTTAATAACCCTTGTGTAATCCTTCCTCTCAGGGTACTCCTAACCGGAGTCAGCTGACCTCAGCGATGCGGTGGGCCGTCTAACCCATACGCACCACAACCCTGTCATCATCTTCTGTGTCCTTTGTTCTGTCCAATGTTAGACTCCTGCTCAAACACCTCTTTGCTCTGCCCTCATCTCCACCACATCTTGACCCAGAACATCCTGCCTCAGTTGACTATTTCTTTCCTTATGTCTTGGTACCACCTCATTAAAATTGAAGGCCATCAAGGGTCGATTTCCTAGGAGACAGTGGGTGGGTGGAGTCTTCAGGGAGCTCTCCTGGACACTTGGCTTTTAATCTCCTTTCACTCTGATTATTGTGTGTGGCAGATCCGTCGTGCCTGTTCTTTGTACAGTTCCTGCTTTGACCGGGGCGAATTTGGCTTACTCTTAGTTCCCTTTATCCACCCTTTGCTACTGACACAGTTGGAAAGAAATACCCGGCTCTACCTAACAGTTAGAAATACACTCAATAGGGGATGTGCAACCACTGCCCACACGTACAGAGAGTTACACGCCCTCACTTTATAGGTACATATTTAATAGAGGAACCCATATGTGTCAACAGTGGCTCTCTTGCATTTGAGTCAAGCCAAGCATCAGAAGACTGGTAGTCAATAGACCGGCACCATGATGTGCAAGTGGTGAGCTGCAAACCCTGCACAGGTGGGTGAGTTCAGAATCACGAACAGAATGTATTTTTGCTACAATGTAACATACAATCACCACAACAGTGTCAGTCAATGAGTATTGCAACTTGGTGTGGACACAACTTGTGTCTGCACCACTTGCTGGAAATACCTTAAATACTAAAGAAGTTACATCTAATGCTAGAATATGGATAGATGTATGTAGATGTATGGTCAGGGAAGTAAAGTGCTGATAACCACCATGGGAACAGTAGATAATTTTGTCATTACTGTGAGACATTGTTTTGTAATCACTGTTCACTTCTTTAGCCTTGTTTTGAATCTTTTAATTTCTTCAAGTGCACAACCAAATATTCAGGCATTGAAACTACGTCATGAGCACAAAAACGACACTGAATTATTAGAACACCCATGATGAAGAGGAGTGGGGAAAGTGGAAGGGGTTAGGCAGACATTAGTGCAGATCGGTTTTCTGCAATGAGGATGGACATGCACACGAATTCCCAGACCCAGCAGGGAAGCCTCCTAGCCTATGATGAGAGTAAGGACTCTGTCTGAGAAATTACTTAATCATTCATTCTTTTTAAGTTCCATCAATAAATGTTTACTGGGCACCTGTGATATGCCATGTATTGTGTCCTGGGAGGTGGAGATATGACAGCAGGCACACTGTCTCTGCTCTCAATGAGTTGTTATTCTAGTTGGGGAGAAGGACAAAAGCCAAGTAAATAGAAAATACTGACAAGTGCAGATGTGTTATGAAGAAAGCTCACAAGGGGCTGAAATAGAGCATGGTGTGTTTGGGGAAGAGACGCTTTTTAGAGAGAGTGATCTGGGAAGGCCTGAGGACAATAAGAACTTCTAATTTTTATTTCCCTCTTCAGCTCTTAGCAGCCAGCAAACAGCCTCCTTAGTTACCAGGGAGACTTCAGGGAGAGAAGCTCTGCCTGTTGCCCTGTATGAAGTAACCGCTTCGTAGATGTCAAATGAATGAAGGATGGTATGGAATCACCACTGATTCAGTGGTATAGAAAAACTTAATGAGGAGCGCTCAAAGTATCTCAGAGATAAAAGAGGGAAAGTCAGTTACTTGAGATAACGAGGAGTGGGCAGTGTCAAAGAGATAAAGGAGGGGCTTTCAATGAGTACCACAAAGTGGAACATGTAGGGAATAAAGGGGATAAAAATTCAGCAGGTATTTACTGAGCATCTCCTACGTGCCAGGCACTGTGGGAGAGCAGACATCAGTGATGAAGACTGAACCAGCCACCCAGCCTGCTGACAGGGGTCAGACCTGAGTACCAGAGAAAGCAGCTGGACACCTGGAGCCCAGAGTGGGCACCCTGCAGAGCCCAGTATTTGCCCAACTGAAAAACCCAGCACTAATTTAATAGCTAATATGGGACAGAGATGAAGAGCGGATTTTTGCTTTTAAAAGACTTACTTCAGGACTTCCCTGGTGGCGCGGTGGTTAAGAATCCACCTACCAATGCAGGGGACATGGGTTCGAGCCCTGGTCCGGGAAGATCCCACATGCCGCGGAGCAACTAAGCCCGTGCGCCACAACTACTGAGCCTGCGCTCTAGAGCTTGCGAGCCACAACTACTGAAGCCTGTGCACCTAGAGCCCGTGCTCTGCAACAAGAGAAGCCACTGCAATGAGAAGCCCACGCATCGCAACGAAGAGTAGCCCCTGCTCTCTGCAACTAGAGAAAGCCCGTGTGCAGCAACGAAGACCCAAGGCAGCCAAAAATAAACAATAAAAAATATATATATAATTAATTAATTTTTAAAAAGACTCTTGTAAAATAAATAAACAAATAAATAAAAATAAAAGACTTACTTCACTTTCCCTCCCCCATCCTCATCCCCCATAGTCCAGATTTTGTGATGGATCAGACTCTTGGCAGAGAAGAAAAAAAAAAAAAATCCATTCAATGCTCAACCTCTGGGCCCTTAGATTTTATTTTTCCTTTAATACCAACAAGTTTCTTGCCCCTGTAGGGCTACAGTCTAGCAGGGGAGATCAACAGGTATCAAGACATCACATGGAGAAATAAAGGCAAGTTTATTCTGATCTAACATGAACAGTGGCTATCTCAGAGAGCTGGGGTTTGGGTGATTTTTATTGTCTCCCTTGTCCTTTTATGTAATGTTCAAAATTGTTGCAATGAACACATATTATTTATATTATCATGAAAAAAGTTACATTTAATATTTTTTAAAAGGAAAAACATACAAATAAATGCTATATTATAACTGTGGGGAGAATCAGAAAAAAGAAGTTAATGGTGCTTGGGAAGGAATCACAGGGAAGGGACCTGCTCAGATGAGTCTGAGAAGGCTTCCTGGAAGAGAAGCTCCTGTGCAAATAAGAACTTGGAAACAGGAGAAAATTAAATGGTAAAACCACATACAACAGATGCAGGCAAAGATATGCTTAAAGCAGGGGTTCTGAATCTGGAGGGCTGATGGTAAAAGTCAGGGGCTCAATGAACACGAATGGGAAAAATTTAACATATCTCTTTTTCCTAATGTATAATTGAAATTTAGCATTCCATTCCATTTTGAATGCAAACAACAAATACAGTAATATCAGCAGTACCTATGACTTTGTCAGCAGTAAAAATCTCAGATATTTTCAAATCATATAAAAGCTGTTGCTTATGTCTTGGAGTACCTTTAACACTTATTATCTTTTCAAAATTACTGTAGCTATTAAACTCACCATTAGATCATGTTAATTAATATTTTAATGAAGAAGTGTACATTACTATATCACAATTTATATGTTGCTATGTGTATTTGGTTTCTTTCGTAATCCCATTCATTTTATTTTATGCATTTAAAAACATTATTCCTAAAAGGGATCCAGGAGAGGGGTCCTGTAGGCTTTACTAGATAGTCAAGGAGGTCCATGGCACAAAAATGGTTAAACATCTTTGCCTGAAAGAGAAGGAATGGCCCCCGGTCTGATTATATTTTGTATAGAAAGTCACAATCAGTGTGAGAATTGATGAACCAATAAGAAGCTTAGAAATGAGAAAAATAACATCTCTTTTCCAGCTCACAAAGCCAAAGAGTTGATTTGAGGACACAGGCCACCAGGACTGATACCAGCCTTTAAGAGTATCCAGGTAATTCCTCTTGCTCAGCCTTCCTGTTTGCCAAGCAACCTGCTGGTTTTCATGTGGTTTCCTAAGCAAGTTTGCACGTAGGGAGAGAAATCCAGTCAGCAAACGTGAGACTATGGTCAGCTTGTGAGGGATTCAGAGTTCTTATTTATTTCTTTCTTCTTTTTTTTTTTTTTAGCCGTGCCTCGCGACTTGCAGGACCTTAGTCCCCCGACCAGGAATTGAACCTGGATTCCCGAAGTGAGAGCGCCGAGTCCTAACCACTGGACCACCAGGATATTCCCCAGATTTCTTGTTTCAAATTCAAGTTGAACAACACCAAATGGTGGTGAGGGTGTGGAGCAACAGGAACTCTCATTCATTTCTGGTGAGAATGCAAAATAGTATGGCTGTTTTGGAACACAGTTTGGCAGTTTCTTATGAAGCTAAGACTATTCTTACCATATGATCCAGCAATGTTGATATTTGCCCAAATGAACTGAAAACTTATGTCCACACAAAAACTTGCACAGGAATGTTTACAGCAACTTTATTCATAATTGCCTAAACTTGGAAGCAACCAAGATATCCTTTAGTAGGTGAATGGATTAAAAAAAAAACTGTGTTACATCCAGATAAGGAATATTATCTGGTGCTAAAAAGATATGAGCATTCAAGCCATGGAAAGACATGGAGGAACCTTAAAAGCATATTACTAAATGAAAGAAGCCAACCTGAAAAAGCTACACAGTGTGTGATTTCAACTCTATCACATTCTAGTAAAAGCAAAACTATGGAGACAATAAAAACATCAGTGGTTGCCAGGGATTGTGGGAGGGAGGGATGAATAGGTGCAACACAGAGGATTTTTAGGGCAGTGAAACTACTCCGTATGATACTATACTATATGATATTATATGATACTCTGTACGATACATGTCATGACATATTTGTCAAAACCTATAGAATGTACAACACCAAGAGTGAACCCTAAGGTAAACTATGGACTACTTTGAGTGATTATGATGTGTCAGTCAATATGGGTTCATAGATTGTGACAAATGTAACACTCTGGTGCAGGATTTTGATATAAGGGAGGCAGCATGTATATGGACACAGAGGATATATGGGGACACTCTGTACCTTCTACTCAGTTTTGCTTCTACTCAGTTTTGCTGCGAATGGACACAGAGGATATATGAGGACACTCTGTACCTTCTACTCAGTTTTGCTGCTCTAAAAATCATCTGTTTTTTAAAAATTCAAATTGAAATGTTTACATCAGTCATTGTGAGTTGGGCTAATGTGAGTCTGCTGCTGAGAGATGGAGTCCCCTCTAGTGTGCCAGGAGGGTCAGCCCATCTTCCTGGACTCAAATAAATGGACCCAGGTGGTTCTCCCAGGCTCAAATGCTCTTTTCTTTTCCAGAGAATTGCTTCTCATCTGTTAAGGCCCAGGCATGGCGTAATGTCTTTCTGTTTCTCTCCTTGGCATCGCTAAAGGGCTCCGTCTATACTCCCCTTGCGATTAGCAGAGGTTGGTGCCCCGCTCTGGGGTGGCGCACATCACCTGGTGCTGCAGGTCGCTGCTGTTGTGTGTCTCTCACTGGACTGTGAGTTTCTCAAGGGCAAAGGTCACCTCTTTATCATTTTTCAATCTCCCCAGCATCTGGCACATTAAAGCTGTCTAGAAGAGTGACAGTATCGGACCTGTGTTTTGAGGCAATTCCACTGGCAGCGATGTGGAGGAAGGCTTGGGGAGTGAGAGGTGAGGGACAAGGAGACTCTTCCAATGTGCTTGGCAACATTCCCACCGAAAGACAATGAGGTTCTGCAAGAAGTCAGTAGCAGAGAGAATGGCAAAAAGGGAATGGAGGTAGAATCATGAAACTTGAGCAATGGGTTAGATGGTGGGGAAGAGGGGAAGGAGGACTGGAAATCTGGAAACCTCTAGAGCCTCCTTACTTGTTTTTTGGCATTAGTCCTTGCTCTCCTAAGAACTATACAGGCTGTTTTCAACAGTGGCCAGTGAGTTGATTAAAAAATTAGAATTATTTTCTGCTTCCCCTCAAAAGGTTTTCCCCTCAAAACCTTCCAATTCTTTCCTGGTGATCCTTACCATAGTTCTCACAATGGTCTATAAGGTCCTACTTGCTCCAGCCCCACCCCTTGCCTCCTTTCCTACTGGAACCCAGTTCCCACTGCCCTCTCCCTTGCATCCTGTGCTCCAGCTGCATGTCGCACGCTCCCATCCCAGTTTCTTTGCACGCTCCATTCCCTCCGCCTGGAACCCTTCCCCCAGCTAGTGCCCTTGCTTCCTTTGGGTCTTTACCCAATTGACACCTCTTCACTGAGGCCTTTCCAGGCCACACTGTTTAAAAGTGCAAAACCCTCCATCAATTCCGAGGCTCCTTCCCCCTTTACATTGTTCTTTTCCCTCATGCTGTCTAACATGCTATGTATTTCAGTTATTTTTCTGTTGGCCCTGTTAGACTGTAAGCTCCATGAGGGCAGGGATTTTTGTCTGTTTTGCTCACTGCTCTATCCCAGGGCTAAGAACAGGCCTTATCCAGCACAGAGTTGAACAAATGCTCAATAAACAGTGGTGGATTGACTGACTGGATTTTCATGACTTGAGTCATAAGCTCCTTGGACATAAGCTCCTTGGACAAGGCCATAAGCTCCTTGGATGTAAGGATTCTCTCATGACCCATGTAGCACCTATCAGGTTTTGGGCATGTGGCAGATGACCAAGTGGACCCTGGGGAGTGAGTTGTCCTAGACTTGACCCCCTAGGGCTCCTTTTATCTCTTATTCACCACCAACTTGCTGATCTGCTTACACCCTGCCAGAAATACAGTCTGGATGGATGACAAGCTGGGGTCCTGTGAAGAATGAGCACATAAAACGCAGTTCAGCAGAGACACCACTCCTGGGTAGCTACACAGGCAGTACTGAAGAGTAGTCATTTACGGGGTCAGGATCATACTAGATTTCCCACTTTGTGAAGTGAAGCAGATAAAGTCTACCTTGTTGAGATGCTGTAAGGATCGGGCACGATGAATGTGACACGTCCGTGGCAATGCTTGTACCTAGCACGTGCCCAGTAAATGAGGGCTATTAGATGATGAAATGGGGTCAGTACTCCCCACCATCCAGTGCCGTGACAATGTTGATGGTAATGAATATGTGACTCATTACAAAGCCCAAGGCCACTTGGCAGCCTTACCTGCCGCAGGTTCTGAGGACACAGTTATTTCTTAAGGCTTCAAGCAAGACCTTGCCAAGACCCACTCAGGCATTTCACGCAGCTCATTTCCTTCCTCATCCAGCAGCATCAATGACTTTAGACATTAAACATTAGAAGAATGTATCTGTGTCATACTTTAAAACTGATTAGGACTGGGTCCAAAAATAATGTCAAAAGAATTCCCCAGTTCCCAGATAATAGCCACTGCTGTGAGCTGTTATAATATCACAATTAAAACAAGAGGGGTGCTGCCACCTTCTCTTCTTTTTCTCCCCTTTTTATATGGAGAAAAATGTGTTGTCTCTACCACTGGTGAACTTAAAAAAAACAAACAAATCTTTGATCAATCCCATGAAATCGCATATTTTGACATGGCCTGACTTTTCCTCTGAACATTTTCCTTTTCCTTTTCTTCCTTTTTTTTTTTAAGAAACTCCTTTATTTATTTATTTATTTATTTTTGGCTGTGTTGGGTCTTCGTTTCTGTGCGAGGGCTTTCTCCAGTTGCGGCAAGCGGGGGCCACTCTTCATTGCGGTGCGTGGGCCTCTCACTATCGCGGCCTCCCGTTGCGGAGCACAGGCTCCAGACGCGCAGGCTCAGTAGTTGTGGCTCACGGGCCCAGTTGCTCTGTGGCATGTGGGATCTTCCCAGACCAGGGCTTGAACCCGTGTCCCCTGCATTGGCAGGCAGATTCTCAACCACTGCGCCACCAGGGAAGCCCCTTTTCTTCCTTTTGCATTTCAAAATTTCCCTCCAATTATTACTTCTGTTTGGCTCCTCCCCTGCCCCTTTCTGTTTGCATCTCTCTCTCCTTTGCCTGATGTACTTAGTCTTCAGTGAGTTGCTTTATGTTCACCCCCACTAGTCCTTCCAAGTGGGATTCCCAAGTTCCTAAGCTCCTTTCCCCTCCTGTGTAATATTAATAGCTCTTTTGGCCTTTAAGTTATAGTTGATGCCACCTTGGCTCAGAAAGTTCCTAGCTTCACTTTTCCACCAAGTCCATTGAGTTTAGAAGCCCTGGTGCCTTCTGTTTAATGGTTAAGGGCTTAGAGAGACTCTCAGACTAGGAAAAAGGCATGTTCAGTACATCCTTGCTCCCTTACAGCTGGAAAGAGTTAACATGCAAACAGCGCTTTACAAATACTCAGCAGAGACTGAAATACCAGAAAAAGAAAGTGCTCTGTGTGTTGCTGTGTCCTTAAGGGCGATGGTGAGGCCAAGAGACCACAGCAGAGGCCGCGGCTGGTGTGGGTAACCCACTAGCCCCAGGCCACAGGTTTCAGAGGGGGATCCCGCCACTCCTTCTCCTGTTGTGACCCCCATCTCCACCTACCCCAGGTGCCCAGCTCACCTGGCCTCTGCTCCAGCCCTTTGGCAAACACAGCATGCCTGACAGAGCTGGACCTTGGCCCACTGCTTCTCCGTTGCCAACCAGCCAAGAGAACACCTGCTTTTCATTCTCTTCAGGGGAGTGTGAAGTTTCCCCTTGGGAAGAAAACCTGTGCCTGGGCTATAACCCTTCCCCCTTTTTTATTTATCGATCTAGCCTCACTCCAGAAGGTGTCCCGATGAGCCCCAACCTCTGCTCTCCGTGGCCCAGGATCACCTTGAGTTTCTGCAGTCAGTGACGGAGGGTCCGCGGTGCGCAAGTTGCCTCTATGGTTTTGTTTTCCTTTGTCTACATTTGGTTGGCATAAACACTTCTGAAAAATGGGCTGCAGCTGATGCCTTTTCATTTGGTTCCCGTTAACGAGAGGTTTATAAAACGACTCTTACTATGCAGAACACATGTTCTAAGTATACAGTTACTTGATGGATTGAAACAGTGCTGAGAGAGGCGGAACACATGTTTTGAAATATTCCTAAAATACATAATTACTCCATGGACCAATTGCATACATAATATACATTTTAATATACCATTTAACTGCTGTTTACCTAGGAGACAGAAACCTTTCTGGTCTCTCGGGTTAAACTATAGATTTTTAGAAACCCTCTAAACACATATTTACTTGATTCATTCTCATCTCTTGGATGATGAATCCTTTTCCAAAGAAGCAGCTTTACATGAAAAACAAGAGAATTCAATGCTCGGAGGTAGAGGCTACTAATGAAAAAACCAAAGGTTTTACCTTTCATGACTCAGGGATCACAATCCCAAAGATAGGCTTAACCCAAAAGCCCTAAAATTAATCCATATCACTGAAACTCACCCCCTCCCAACACACCTGAATATTTTTTCATCATAACCCTTTCTGATGAAAATGTTTAAGTTGCATGATAGCAGCTTATATGGCTGGAGAGCTCCATTTCTCCAAATTTATTATTATTGCCAACCATCTCTCCTAGTCCAAGGGAGAGCTCATAATCTTCCCCCCAAAAAACTTGCTTCTCCTCCCAGGTTCCCCGTTTCAAGAAATGGCACACCAATATCCACCAGTGTTCATGGCAGAAAGCAAAATGCCATTCTTTACTCTTTCCTCCTGCCCTCTCTCTCTCTAGTACCTTCATGCAATCAGAAGCTATCTGGGCATGTTATTCAGCTTCTTTGTGCCTCAGTTTCTGTATCTATAAGAGGAGGATTATAATAGTACAGACCACATAAGGCTGTCACTGTAAGCTTTAAACATCAAGTGCCTCACACAGAGTAAGTGGTGTGTAAGTGTGCTCCTCTTTTTCCTCCTCTCCTCCATATACATTATCTTTATAATCTGTCTGCTTCTCTCCATCACCACAGCCAATGCCCTGATTCGAGCTGCCATTCTTCCTCACCTCTGTCCCTAACTGGCTTCTGAGCATTCACTCTTTCTGACCACACCCTGCCCCACTCCAATCCATTCTTTGCAAGGAAGCCAGAGCTGTCCCTCATATTCAAATCGGAGCATGCCTGAAAGCTCCTCCATCATTCTGAGGATAAAGACCAACTTTTAGAAATGGTTTTCCAGGCCCTTCATGATCTGGCCCCTGGCTCCCACTCCAGCCCTGTCTGAACTCTAGAAGGTCTTGGTTACCAGAAGTCTGACTTCAGCATGAGTGACACAAAACAGTACACATGAAGGATTATGAAGCCTGGTCCTGCAACAAGGGGACCCTCTCAACATGACAGTTTCCAGAGAGCTCGGAAAACCGTGCTGTCTCCCCCAAATCCTTCCCCTACCAAAAGCCTATGACTCCACTGTTAGTTTTCTTAGGCTCATGAAACAACAGTACCCCTGAGAAGGGCAATACTTCCCTCTTATCTGTCGTGGACACCTGGCTTCTCATAACAAAGTATAGAAAAGTTTGGTTCATGCCCCAAGAAAGAACTGGGCATAGGCTAACAGGGGTTGGCCACCCTGTTTAAAGTGACAAGCCACAGTCACCCAGGAAAACCTCTTAGTCTTGTGAGGGAAGTGGACCTGGTTCCTCCCAGGAGAGAGAATCAGAAGAAGCCACAGGAGAATGGTTCTCATTCTGTGTGCCTCAGACTTCCGTGGGGGGCATCTTAAAACACATTGTGGGTCCCACCCCAGAGATTCAGACTCAGAGGACCGGGGGTGGATCAGAGGTGGGGTCAATGGGCCTGTGAGGAACTACCTGGGCCCGGACTTCACCCTGAGACCATGACATCCCTGTGGCTGGTGTCATGGCAACACCTGAGCTTTACCTGCTTTATCTGCCCTCAGGCTGGGGGGGCAGAATGAATGAATGAAGGTCAAGGAATGAAGCCTGCAGCCTAACAGATGGGGGAGGCCAGCTTCAGCAAGGGTGTAACCACGAATAGTGCTCACAGAAGCAGCTGCACCAGGGAGAGCTAAGGGCGGGGGGGTGGGGGTGGGGGAGTGGGGCAGGTATAGGGGTGGAGGCACCCTTTTGTCCTGGCACCTCAGAGCCACTCACTCCGCGCCTGGCAGAGCCTTTAGCTTTCAAAGATCCAGGATCAGAGCCACCAGCCTTGAATACTCTGAAGGCAACCTTCCCCTACCCCATTAGCAACCACCAACATCTGTGTCTGTGTTGATCACCCTCAGGGCCACTCACCCTCACGACGGAGTCCTGTTCTCCGCTGGGAAGACTGAAGACCACGAGCTTGGGACCCACATTTTCATGCGCGTGAGAGAAGGTTTTAATGGTAGGAAGGTAGGCAAGAGGGAAGTGAGAGGGACAGACCCCCCAGAAGGTGAACAGGAACAGACAAGAAGGGGGATGTAACCCCTGTATGGCATCTGTTTCCATGGTGATGGCCCAGAAGGAGAGCAGAGGTCTCGCTGGCCACTGACCATGACAAAGACTTTCTATTTGCTGTAGCAGCACAGGGGAGGGAAGAGTCAAAAACCATCATTCAGGGCTTCCCTGGTGGCGCAGTGGTTGAGAATCTGCCTGCCAATGCAGGGGACGCGGGTTCGAGCCCTGGTCTGGGAAGATCCCACATGCCGCGGAGCAACTGGGCCCGTGAGCCACAACTACTGAGCCTGCGCGTCTGGAGCCTGTGCCCCGCAACGGGAGGCCGCGATAGTGAGAGGCCCGCGCACCGCGATGAAGAGTGGCCCCCGCTCGCCGCAACTGGAGAAAGCCCTCGCACAGAAACGAAGACCCAACACAGCCATAAATAAATAAATAAATAAATAAATAAATAAATAAATTTATAAAAAAAAAAAAAAACCATCATTCATGACTGTAGATTTTTAGGCAGAAGGTGCCAGGCAGGGCCAGCTTATCTGAGCAGGGGCGACAGATGCTTGGCCAGACCCACTAGTGCTTAAGAGGATGAAATTGGAGGCAGAGAGAAGGTTAGCCTAGGGGTTGGGACTAGGGCAGGTGCAACGACTGGAATGGAATTGGGAGCTCCTTCCCAGCACAAGTCAACTGGAGCAGCTGAAGCCACGTGCCCTACATGACAGCCAGCAGTCAAGTAACCTGGGAGACCACTTCAGTTTCCAGGGAAGTCTAAGAGGTGGTGATGCAAAAGTTAAGCTTATCTGGTGCAACAGCTGACAAGGCTGAGCTTGACAAGTGGAAGAGCTGCATGATGAGACATACAAGGATGTCTACAGCAGAAGCATGATAGCAGAGGATACTAGCAAAGGTTGAGGTATGGATTCAAATCCTAGTTTGGTCTCTCACCAACTCTGTGACCTTGGGCAAGTCACTTTTGTGACTTTCATTTTTAAGAGAGGAAAATATAGTACCTAGCCAATAAGGTGCTTATGAGAGTGATAAGAAATAAAAAACATGTAAAGTGTTCAGCATCTTGCCTGGCGTATTGT
The DNA here is from genome assembly GCF_009873245.2 of Balaenoptera musculus. Taxonomy (NCBI): domain Eukaryota; kingdom Metazoa; phylum Chordata; class Mammalia; order Artiodactyla; family Balaenopteridae; genus Balaenoptera; species Balaenoptera musculus. Next base: position 35,320,721 of record NC_045797.1, on the reverse strand, counting down.
GAGCACTAAATTTATTATTATTGCCAAGCAATGATGTCTATGAGACATATATATATATTTTTTTTTTTTTTCTTTTTTTTTGGCAATGCCACTCGGGCCACGCAGTGAAAGCACCAAGTCTTGACCACTGGACTGCCAGGGAATTCTCGATGATATATTATTAAGTGAATAAATAAAGCATATGTATGGCACAATCCCATCTATGTGAAGAGGAACCGCTGTATTTCTCTCTGTGTGTGTATTTATAAACACATGAAGAAAAGTCAGGAAGTATCAAACTGTTAAGAGTGGTTAATTCTGGGGAGTCGAATTGGGGAAGTGGGTAAAGGGATTTCGCCATTTCACTCAAGCATCTGGACTGTTTGGGTATTTGCGGGATGGGGGGAGGAGAGTGAGGAAGGTAAGGAATGTGGAGGTGGAAGGCACCCTTCTGTCTTAAGGGGCTGTAATCTGCAAATGAGGCTTTGCCAAGGTCTCAGTACTTACTTATTTGTCCAAGAACCTCATGTGTGTCCTTGGGTAACACTCACAGTGCTTTCTCACTGTGGGTGATACTGTTTACAAGGCACACACTGCCTGCCTGCCTGCTTCCTTTGTTTAGTAGCCTTTCTTTCCCCATGGCCAGGGCCACCTGCCTGACTTGGCCCTAGCTAGGGCCTAGCCCAGTTCAGGCTCTACACCAAACTAGAACCCAGCTGGGAAACTATGAAGAGCTGGAGACAGATTCTTTGGTGCTCAGCGTTGGGTGAGGTTTGCTGCATTGACCAGAGTTTCCTAATTCTGAGTGCTGGGTGTTACAGAGCCCATTTTCTCCTTCCTTTTAGTAATTGAGTAACCCTGGAGTAGGCTGAATAATCCCCCCTCCCCAAATATCAGGTCCTAATCCCTGGAACCTGTAAATGTTACCTTATTTGGAAAAAACATCTTTGCAGGTGTGATTAAGGATCTTGATCATCTGGATGGGCCCTAAAAATGCAGTCCCATGTATCTGTATAAGACAGAGGTAGAGGGAGATTTCATCCTGACAGAAGGGAAGGTGATGTGACCAGGGAGGCACGGATTGGAGTGACGCGGCCCCAAACCACAGAATGCCAGCAGCCATCAGGAATTGAAAGAGGCAAGGAAGGGATTCTCCCATAGAGCTTCTGGAGGGAGTGCAGCCTTCACAACACCTTGATTTCAGCCCAGTGATACTGATTTTGGACTTCTGGCCTCCAGAACTGCAAAAGGATCAATTTCTGTTGTAGAGACTACATTTCCCAGTTTCTTTGACAACTGGGAGTAGCCATATGACTAGGTTTGGCCAATGGGTAAAAGTGATGTATGCTACTTCTGCCTCTTGAGTTTCAAATAAAGTGTCTTGCCCTCCCTGTTCTCCTTCACCCCTGCTATGGGCTGGACTCCAACATGGTGCTGGTAAGCCAGCTGAACCAAGAGGAGAAGACAGCTGGAACAACAACTTCAGACACAGTGAAGGGAGCCGTGAGCAGAGGGTGGTTTCCTGGGTTCCTGGACAACCTCGTGGAGCTGTGGTACCCTTCCTGTTTCACAGTGTTGCATGAGAGAGGAATAAAATTCTATATAATGGAAGCCATGTTATGTTGGGGTTTTTTGTTACAGCAGCTATACCCAGGTATACCCTAACTAAAACACTGGGCTTCTGACTTTTTCTGATCATCTTGGCCTCTACCTGCCTATAAATCCTCCCTAAAACCTGTGTCACGGTCCTGGATCCTGTTGACCTACAGCCCCAGGGTAGATGATCATCTTCCTGGATTTCTGAAAGTCACCAACTCCAGGATTATCGATTGCCATACTTTGCCTGTCTGTTGGGGCACCTCCACTGTTCTGCATGGAAGTACCTATTGCAGACTCCTTACTGGCACTAAGTTTGCCCGTCACCATACCCTCTGGATGCCTGGTTCTACCCTCATTGCTCCTTTAGCTAGCTGTGTCTCCTTGGGGTCTGTCCACTCCAGGAGGAAAATTTGCTTCTAGGTTCTGACTCCTCCTTGTGCATCCTGTCCTATAGCAATTAACTAGGCCACGCCTGGCTATGTCCTGAGATATGTGGGGAAAGGGTTGCCAGGCTCCTGACAGGAAACACACAATACGAGACCTAAGTCTCCCGTGACACTTCCCTAGCCAGCCCTGAAGCCAACTAGTATCTGTTTGCAGTGTCAAACCAGCAAATGACTACATGGGGCTTTGGTAACAGAGATACATTTCACTGTTTGTTGACTTACACTTATGTTTGTTTTCCTTTACACAACTTTACAGTCGATAATGTATCATCAGAAACTGAGGTTGGCCTGAGGATGTGTACTGCTTCAGGAACACACATTTCAAACTTGGAATGTGCACAGGTCTGACTTCAGGTAAAGAGTCACCTGGGCTCCTGGTGAGAAATGCGTTTGATTAACTCTAAACTGTGGAAGGAAACTCATCCAGGGTCCTGGATCAGGCAGCTACTATTTACTTATGCAAAACATTAAGACAAAGTCATTAAAGCCGCCATTCCTAGTAGTTGTCTCAGAAATTGCAATCCCTGGCTGAGCAATCAGTTTTGTACAAAGCAAGAAGATATTTGGGTTAATAATCTTGAGTTTTTATGACTCAATCAATATTTTGGTTGCTGCAGGCTGCTTTGCTACTGTAAATTTTGAGTACAGTGCTTGTGGGGTATATAAATAGCTAGCCATTGAAGCATCAATTAATGAAATCATTTCTTCTGTTCTTTAATTTAGAAGGTAACGTTTGTAGTGTACTAGCATGAGGTGTTTATTTCAGCGCCTATTATGGATAGGAAACTAAATTGCTACTGTGCTGTATGGTTTATTATTTTGTCCCTTTGCATATCCATCTCCCTTTGCATATTATCTCTCTTTTAGATGCATCTCCTTCAAATAGATCTTGAATAACCTAGTCACTTGCTTCAGATGGTTTTGACCTGATTTTAACTTTACAGCCATACTTCTCTGTTTTAAGATTTGCAGTGTTGTGTGTGTGTGTGTGTGTGTGTGTGTGTTGTGTGTGTGTTTGTTAATATCACTGATGTAACTAGGAGTCACAATCAGGACTGATCACTAAGCCCTTCCTTTTAGAATGTGATGACTTTAAAAGAGAAAAACCTGCATGAGTCCAAACCTATCACTATTAAATAAATACCAAAACAGTCAAGTAAAGTGAAGCCTTCTTTCAACTGGTTGTTTTGTCTAAATCAAGGTTTCGCAAAATGTGTTCCTCAGCATACGTATTGGTGGGATGCTAAAAGGATTCTCTTTTGTTTCTATTTGGAAAGTCAAGTGAAGAAAAAAAAAAAGTGGTACAATCCGGTTATTAGTCTCTTCTCCAGCCAAGAGACATCTTGAGGGTGAAGGACTAAACATCCTCTGTCCTGTGTTTTTCAGGCTGAATTATTAAGAGGTTTTTAGCTCTAACAGTGTCCTAGAAAAGAACTATCAACTATTGTACGTTTTTCTAACATGTGATTGCTTGGTCCTGGCATTTGGTTGTAAAACTGAATCAATATGACAAGCAGAGAGTTCCAATGGTTTTACTGAAAAAGGGGGCTCTGATTTTTTAGGTAATCAGGGACATTGAATATGAACTGGGTATTAAGTTATATTAAGAAAATATTTTAATCTTTTTAAGCATGATGATGACACTTTATGTAAGAAAATCTCCCACTTTTTGGGAGATGCATGCTAAATTATTTAAGGATAGAATAGCATGCCGTCTGGAATTTCCTTTAAAATACTTCAACAACAACAAAAAAAGTGGGCATAGATGAAACAAGTAGGAAGAATAATGATAGTTGTTGAAGCTGGGTGATGAGTAGGTAAATGTTTTTATAGCCTCCACTTTAATTTACTTTCAACAATTTTTATATTGCAAAGTTCAAAAAACGTTCTGTGGTCAAATAAGTTTGAGAAATTGTAGTTTTCGTGAAGTGAAATTAAGCATGTTTCTTTACCATAGGCCTTCTTAAGATCTTTATATGTTAGTGTGTAGGGAAATCTTTTAATTTTTTTTTCTTTGCTGAACATCTCAAAAGACTGATATTCTGCCAAACATGCTAACATGCTTTAAGAAATACTGGCCTAAATTCTACCTAACAAATGGTTTGAATTGAATTGCCTGCACTGACCACTATTGGACTTTGTGATCAAAGTGAACGGTGAATGCTTTCCTGCCTGTCTTCATCCATTTCAGCCCTAGGCAGCCAGGACTGGGGTGGAGTTAGGAACGTCAAATGGAGTGAGGTTTAGACCTTGGCTCAGTCACTTACTAGCTCTCTAATCTCAGGTATGTCATTTAACTTCTTTGCCCCTCAGTTCCATACCTCCCTCCATTAAGGCAATGTTCTATGTATCCACCTCTGTAGCAATCTTTTGTGTATGTATGTTTCTATCTATCATCTATCTATCTATCTATCTATCTATCTATCTATCTATCTGCATACCTGAGATGAAACCAAAGGGTCAAGGCTAGTCCTGCAAAGAGCCCATTGCCTGCTCTCTGGTAGATGGAAAAGACTTTCAGTGCCTTTAATATAGCGATTTCAGGATAGGAAAACAACAGCTTCCTGATGTTATAAGTATCATTGGGCCTTTGTCACACTAGAAAACATCTTTTGTATTGACACACTTGAACGCTATTTAGAAAATAGCCTTCAAATCAAGGGAAAAAATTGCATAAGTGCCTCTGTAGCAGTAATGTCCCCACTGAGGCACAGCAAGCACACACTGAGCATTTTGACAGGAAAACATGCAGATATTTACTTTGGCCACAGCCAGATTTCACAGTTATTACTTCCCAGGTCTAAGCTATATAGTCATACATCTTCTGAAAGAACATGCAGGCAGCAATGTGAAACCTGGGATTTAATCAAATTTATAACTGTTTCCTTAGCATGAGCAAGGTCTCTGCCAATTCATAAGCATCTTTTCATTTGATTTTCCTGATGTGGTATGTAAGTGAGAAACCAGGTTAATCCAGTAGTGAGGACATGCAAATGGCAGAGACCTGATCAGAATAAGCTTTGGGCAGGCAGAGCTTAATTGAGTATCTTTCCTTTTCTAGTTGTGGTAGAAAGGAGCTAATACAATCAAGAACACATAGCTCTTCAGTTCCCATGGGAATAGCTACCTAATTCATGGAGAATAACAAAAAAATCCACAGGTGATCTAAAACTATCATATTGACTGTCAGATTTCACTTTCTCCTTTGATGAAATTTTACCCAATTGGCAAACAAGTATAAATGATGATTACTTGTCTATTTTCCCTTTTCGCCTCTTTCCCTTATCACTTAGGACATTTCTTCTTATTGAAATTAATAAAAATATATTAACTGAGTATTTGCTGTGCATTGTAAGAAAGACAAACTATATGAGGGCACTGCTTTCTCTCTAGGTTTAGTTTACTGTCCAGTTGGTTTTATTTATAGTTTTTGTTCATTTTTAGCCCAAATTATGGCATATTATATAACTACTGTGCACCTTGGGTTTTTGCTTATGTATCATGGAAAGGGTTCCATATTATTATAGATAAAAATATGGAATATATAGCAGTGTGGAATATTCCTACAATAGGAATATGGAATGGTCCGCATATAGGAATATGAAATTCAAAAGAACTACCTCACTGTTTTTAATAGCTATGTAATATTCCAATGTATGAAAATATCATAATTTACTTCACCAGTCCCTAAATGATGCAGATTAAATTTTTTGCTATTAAAAATAATGTTACAATGAATAACTGTACATTCTCTATTTCCCACCTGGGCAAATATATCTGTAGGATATATACCTAAAATTTGAACGAGTGGGTTGAATGTCAGAGAGCATCTGCTCTTGTGATTTGGTACCTACTGCAATCAAAATAGCTATTGTCAAACTGTCCTCCATGAAGGAAGATGATTTGCACACTCCACAAAAACTCACATATCCACTCATATATTTGGTGTGCCCTCATCAAGAAAGGAAATTACCAAATTTTGTGAATTTTGCCAATTGGAAAGATAAAAAATGTCAGCTGGATTTTAAATTTACATTTATTTTATTATGAATGAGGGCAAGTACTTTTCACATATTGAAGCAGGTATTTAGGTCTATTTCTGGATTCTCTATTCTTGTTCATTGATCTGCCTGTTATCTGTCTATTTCAGAATTAAGAAGGATGATTCTTAATCTTTAAAAAAGGTAGAAGGTTCAACTGAGCTCTACCACTGACTAGCTATCTTGAATGAATCCCTTCATCTCTTTAATCTTAGCTTCTCCATCTATAAAATGAGTGTCAGATCCCGTAAGCTTGTTTACTCAGTGTATGTTTGTTGAGTGTTAGGCTCTGTGCTGAGGATGCAAAGAACCAAAGAAGATGCCATCTCTGCTGTCACGGTGTTTACAGTCAGTGTGGGAAGGAGGCAGACACTATTCAAACCCTGACATAGATCACTGAGATACTGTAGCAAAGCAAACTTAGAGGATGTCAGGGAGGAGAGAGCAGAGAGGGGGCCATAGAGATTTCCTTTGGAAGGAAGTGATATGGAAACTGAGATCTGGTGAGAAAGGAATTAGCCCCGTGAAGCCAGAGGGGTGGTGGAAAGAGTTTTCCTAATAGACTTTCTGGCATGTGAGGGTTCGGCATGAATGAAGAACTCTGTACTGTAGCTGGAGATAGAAAAAGGATGGTAAAATGGTAGGAGATAAGAAGCTAAAGAAGTAAACAGGAGGACTTCCCTGGTGGTACAGTGGTTAAGAATCTGCCTGCCAATGCAGGGGACACGGGTTCGATCCATGGTCCAGGAAGATCCCACATGCCTCAGAGCAACTAAGCCTGTGCCCCACAACTACTGAAGCCCACGCGCCTAGAGCCCATCCTCTGCAATAAGAGAAGCCACTGCAATGAGAAGCCCGCACCCCACAACAGAGTAACCACCACTCACCGCAACTTGAGAAAGCCCATGCGCAGCAACGAAGACCCAACGCAGCCAAAAATAAATAAATTAAATAAAATAAAATAATTAAATTTAAAAAAAAATGTAAACAGGAATCAACCCATGTAGAGTCTTGGATAGATATTTCGGTGTTTCTCCTAAGCATTTGTCTTGCCTGAGACCTGTAGGAAGTAAAGTCTGAGTTAAAGACAAAAGTGGTGACACTTTATGGGGAAGTGAAAGCCCAGGACAGTGAGAGTGAGGAAAAGGGGAGGTGAGGCAATGCAATGCTATCTATGTGTTATCACTCTGATCACCGGGTTACAAGGAGTTTCAGCTGCAAAGAAACACAGCTGATCAATTGCCAGGTGTGTTGTTCAGCCCACAGGATTTCTCCAGGAAGCTTACAAGGAAAACCATATTTCAGAGCAATTCTTAGTAGGGAGAAAGGAGGGCGTAATTCATCTGCTTCATATTCTCCTATCTTTATTGCTCGTTGTTTGTATTTCACACTGCAGAAAGCTAACCCCCTGCACTTCCAGAGGGCATCATCTAGCCCCGCACTGGTCAGGCTGGAGGTGTGGCATTTTATCCAAACCTGGAAGTTGAGATGTGGGTGGAATACCAGTCAAGAGAAAGAGAAGGACGCAATCAAGAGACTCTGAGAAGCACATGGGGTTTGTGTCCAACATACCATTAAAGGATTCCATGCAAGAGAGTGACATGGCCTGTCAACGCTGTGGAGAAGAGCCTAAAGAGAGCTGAGAACGGATGTGTGGGAAACAATTGCAATGGTCCAGAGGAAAGTAGTCAGTGTCTAGGGTTGGGGTGGTGGGTGTGAAAATGGAGAAAACTGAATAAATATGAGAAATTTGGGGAGGCAAAATTGCCAGGGCTAAGGGAATGGTTGGATTTGAGAAATAGGGATAGCTATCAAGGATGTCAGGTTTATGACCTGAGCAGCCTGGTGGATGGTGGCATCATTTGCTGAGATAGGAATATGAGGTAGAAAACCAAGCTTGGAAGGAAAAATCTTGACTTGGAGCTTGAACTTGTGCCTAAGAGAAACCGTACTGGAGAGTCTGAGTAGGCAAATGAATATACGAGTCTGATTGTTGGAGCTGTACACATGGATGGTAGGGATTGAATATAGAGTGAGAAAGGGAAGTTTAAAAACTTAAACATTCAATGACTCTGTAAAGAACGATGGGCTTGGAAGGAAGATAAAGGAAGAACAAGGCATCTGAAGTGCCTTAAGCAGACTCTTAATTTACTTTTCTAATTATGGTTTAAATATTCTTTGTTATGCATTTAAAAACACTATTCAAAATGACACGTGGTAGTGGCAAAGATAACCAAACGTCTGGCTGTTTGATCATATCAATAAACTTTTACAATCTAAACAAAAAAAAAAAAAAAAAAAAAGAAGAGGCAAAGAAGTAGGAGGAAAATAGAAAATAAGAAGAGCTTTAGGTCCTTGAAGCCCAGGGAAGAGGGTTTCAGGAGTGCAGTGTCCCAAAGAGGGCAGGAGAGGAGAGGACTGAGTCATTTGCTTTAGCGACATAGTGGTCATTAGTCATTTTAGCCAGAGTGATGGGACTGAGGAGTGAGGGGAGCTGATGATAAGGAAGAGGAGTATATACAGCCCTTTCAAGAAGTTTCACTAGTAAAGAGAGAGGAAGGAATAATAGCAGGAAGGGGCTGTGGATTGAGACAAGTGTTTTTGTTTTATCTTAAGAGAGACTTAAGGGTGTCTAAATGTAAATGGGAAGGATTCAGATTCAGGCAAGGGTTGAATATACAGGGGAGAGGAGCCATGTGATAGCATGAGACTCCGGAGAGAGCAGGAGGGGCTGGGATCCAGAACACAGGTCCTGACATCAGGATAGGAAGCATCCGCTGAGGGATGGGAGGAAAGGAAGGGAGATGGCGCCAGGGAAGGTGGGGCTGTAGCAGGAAGTTGAGGGTCTGGTTCAATGGCTTCAATTTCTAAAGAGTAGGAGGTAGGTCATAGGCAGAAATGTGGGGGGGAAGGGCGGGGGGAGGAAGGGTAGGCAAGAGAGTGGAGAGGGTTTGAAATAGAAGAAACTTCCAACTTCGTGATTTTGAGAGAACTTCCTTCACGGGCAGGTTGGAGGAAAGGTAACTGGGTGGTGGGAAGAGGGAAAATGCAGAGGGAGGAAAGAAGGAAGGAAGGGGGTCACAGCCAACCTGCCAACATCTGCCTCCCTGCTTACCTTTTAGCCAATCTTGGCTCTGATCTTCCAGTTCATAGACAAGGAAGCAAATAAGGTGGGTCTGATAGAGCAACCGGCAGGTTTTGGCTTCTAGATAACTGGAAGAGGGTGTCATTTTTATGACTCACAAATATTAACATAAGAACCAGTCCATTTTTGAAAACTCTTCCTTTACTGTGGCATCATGGTGTTACTTCCCCATGTTGCCACTAGAAAATAAAATATTGCGAGCATCCACTAAAATTTTAATAGAGAAGTATGTTAAAAGTCTTTTGTTCCCCAGGCTTTTCTTTTCGGCTAGAACAGGACCTGACTGTTTAACTTGTGGTTAAGGATTATTTGCGCGGGGCACCTTGGTAGGTGAAATGTAGTGGATTTGGCGTCTTGCCCGTGGAACACTGGGCAGGAGCTCCAGTTACAAATTGCAGCTGTATAAAATAACAGGAAATGTGGGGCTTTGAAAGATTCCACTGGAAAGATTAATTATTTGGAAAAGAGTTATGCAGCAGCTTCATGTGTTTTTGGAGAAAAGGTGGCCCACGCCATTTTTAATAGTGCAAAAGAAAATTCTGCTACTAGGAGAGAGAGGGGAAGAGAGGAGCTCTTGTTTCCTGGAAGGGCTCACATTTAGTTTTAAAACCATCTTTATTCTCTTTGTTGGAAGACAAGGAGTTAGAAATGAAAGCCAGATGGAATCCCAGAAAGATCTGAGGCTTAGAAAAGATCAGGATTTCCTAATTCTCTGAGATGACCTCCCTGTTCATTTTTTTTTTCGTTTCTGCCTCCCATCCCCCATCTTGCCCCTCAACATCTAATAATTTCCTATACATCAGTCCACCGTGGACATTCATTTTTCTGTAGGAATGTTATTCAAATAAACTCACAACTTCTGCGTAGACAACTGACTCTGGATTTAGCAACTCTGTGATGTCCAGAAAGATAAACCAACATTTATTGCCCAGCAGGGATAACCCCAGATGATCAGACAAGCTGACACACAGATAGACTTCTGAGAACAACGTGTTTCTACACATCTGAAGTAGAATAATTCAGTCTTTCCAGTGTACTCTGACTGTGAACTGCCAAAAAGTTGCAGGGCAGCTGATGTCTAAGGGGAAAACAGCATTTTTCTCGATTTCTTGAGACATCTGTCTATCAATGTCTATAGAAAAGGGACGTATGTCTTCAAGTAGGTTCATCGCTTTGTTTCACCTTGAACATCACTCATCTGAAGTCAGCCCTGGAGAGATTTGTTTGGCTTGAAGGTTTACTTGAGCAATGGAGGGAGGAAATTTTCTTCCTCTATTTCTTCATCTCTCATAATTGAGCCTGACCACTGAATATGAGAAATGTTTGCTCTCCGACGTGATGGGAAATGGGATGTTTAGGTCAATCAGCTATTTGCATTCATAAAGAGCAACCACTTGAAGACTCTCTGTGCAGTAATATATGCTTCCTACCCAGGTCTGAAGCTGTGAAACTCAGGCTTTCTGAGATAACCAGGACTTCAGGACTTGAGAAGCTGTCAGTGAGTTGGGTCATCACTATAACACGAGTCAATCTCATGGAAAGTAGATGGGTAGTAAACTGAGTATTTCCAGTTACTAGGAGGCCAGAAAAACATAGCTCCGTTAAGTTTCTAATTGAATTTTTAAGTCAGAGAAGTGTGGTTTTATAGAAATTATGTTGGAAGTGCGTGGTTTCTCCTTACCCCTAAAATCTAATAGCATAGTCTCGCGGTTGCCTCAGATGTGAAGGGAGAGGATGAACACGAACCTTGTCTGTTTACCCATCGACTCCATTTTCTGTACTTCCTCCCCACCCCCACCATCCTCTTCTGCACACCTTGACTCTGGTACCCGGGGTCTCTCATCATCTTCAATAATAAACTTTTAATGGCCCTTGTGCTGAGGGTTGAGGATGAGAAAAGACGCAGTTCCCGCTCTCAGGGGACATTCATTTTAGCTGGAGAGACATAAGTACACGTCAATCCAGGGAGGTGTACGCTTGGAGCAGAGAACACTGCCTGGAGCCCGGAAGGAAAGAAGCTGGACCAGGAGAGACCAGAATCAGCACTGCCATTCACCAATCCATCTGGGCCCCAGAAGTGAAATCTGGAAAAGGCTTTGCTTCTGTCACACCTGCTGTGTTGTTCCCCAGCCTCTGGATGATATCAGAAGCACTCATCCCACTGCTTTTCCAGCCTTACTCAGGTGTTACTCAGGAGTCTCCTACTAGCCCAACCTCAATCAAACCCTCACTCTCTCGTTTAGTTTAAAGCTTCTTTCCTTCTCCTAGTCTTGGGAATCCTAAATGTCTCACACTTTTCTATCTATCCTTCTGTCCCTCCTCCAGCCTCTGGTTCCTCCAGGACGGGGAACAGGGAGCAAAGATGGGTAAAGGGCAGAAACTGTCTACCTGACTGGGGCCATTATAAAGAGCCACTGGGAAGTGGCACAGGTATTGCAGGAGAAGGGGGAACAAGAGAATGGTCATGTCCCAGGTCTCGAGCAAGTTCTTTGAGCAGGAAAGAATTCAAAAGCGATCCATGGTAAAGTGGAAGCGAGTTTATTTAGAGAGATACACATTCCATAGGCAGAAAGCAGTCCATCACAGAAGGTAAGAGTGGGCCCGGTGTGTGTGGGGTGGTTAGTTTTTTACAGGCTGGGTAATTTCATAGGCTAATAAGTGGGAAGATTATTCCAACTATTTTAGGGAAGGGGCGGCCATTTCCAGGAATTGGGCCACAAATTGGCACCAATATTGCCAGCCTCAGAACTGTCATGGTGCCTGTGGATGTGTCACTTAGCATATGTTACTGTATTACAATGAGCATATAATGAGGCTCAAGGTCTACCAGAAGTCGAATTTCCCGCCATCTTGGGCCTAGCAGGTTCTAACCAGTTTTTGTGGGTCCTGTGTTTCTCAACGGCTGTGTCATTCTTTTAATGGTTGTGCCCTGCCCCCACCCCTCCTGTCTCACGGGTGAGCCCTCCTGCTTTGTTGAGTTCTTTTGAGGCCCCCATGGAGTGGGAGAGTGGTGAGTGTGCACTCAGCTTTCCTCAGAAAGGACTATACCCCTACAGCCCCCCACTTAAGTGCCCTCGGCTTCTGCTTTTGTTGACAGAGCACTCCCACACATACACCACCCCTACCCCTACCCTGTGGTCATCTGCCCTGACAAGCAGAGCTTAAAAGACCTTAAAAGAAATTGCAAAACAACTCAAAGCTTTTTTCCCACTGTGTCCATTCGAACTCCATTCTGCTGGAGAGAGCCTCTGAGACCCCCGGTGGGACACAGCTGTTCCTTGGTAGCACTCCCCTCGCTCCGCCGTCAGCAGCAGGGGCAGACAGCACCTCCGCTTTGAACTTCTCCCGTCTTCCTCATAGCAGGAAACCCATGCCGAGCACACCGGGTCCACCTCTTGGGTCCCCTCGCTTGGCCTGAGGGGAAGGGAGCCACCCAGGACTCCAGGACGACTCTCTCCCCAGAATCTTCACTGCTAACATTTAGAAGGAATCGCCTGAAGATGAATAAGTGATAGGTTCCGAAAGGCCGAACTCTGGTTTTTCGGGGTTTTTTGTTTTTGTTTTGTTTTGTTTTGTTTTTTAATTTAACAAGTCCTGCCCACATGGTCCAGCACCTTCCTTTTAAAAGAGTGTTCTTGTTACCTATTTTATCAATTTAGGGGGCCTCAGCTGTGCCTAAAGGAACAAGGAAAGTCTTGTACTACCACTTGTTACTCGTTTTTTGGGAGGGTGGGTTGTGGTTGTAATTGTATTTTATTTTTGGCCTTTATTTATTTTTATTGAAGTATAGTTGATTTACAGTGTTGTGTTAGTTTTGGGTGTACAGCACAGTGATTCAGTTATACATACATACATATATATATAAATCTATTCTTTCTCAGATTCTTTTCCATTATAGGTTATTACAAGATATTGAATATAGTTCACTGTGCTATACAGTAGGCCCTTGTTGGTTATCTATTTTATATATAATAGTGTGTATCTGTTAATCCCAAACTCCCAATTTATCTCTCCCCGCCCCCGTTATTCTTAATTAAAGAAATATCTAAAATTTGTATAGCACTTCCTCAGGGCACCACTAGACATTGTGTACCATGTGGATGGCACCCCCTAGAGTTGTGCAGCGCACAACCTGCACAGCTGAGGTGGCAGCCTTGTGATTTATGGTTTTGCTTTAAGAGCTATAGGCTCTTTCACATACATAATAGCAGTAGTTGTCTTTTTTTTTTAAGCATATAGACTGTACCAGTATAAATTACACAGTATAGCGTATACATTTTTGCTCAGCAATAAGCCGTCAGGATTTGAATTTGTCACCTCAGGCCAATCTCTTTCCTTTTGGATTCCACCAGTTATTTTACAGATGAGCAAACTCCAGCTCAGAGAGGTAGCACAGCTTACTTTGAGTCGCACAGAGTCTTCCACTTTATTTCACAGACTTAATGTATCTGCAAGAATGTGATCTTAAAGGAGAATCTCAGGGAGAGGCATAATAATATTGAACACACACACACACACACACACAAAAGATATGGCTCAAGCTCTTGTAGCATCTTTCTGTTCCTTTCCTCTATGTATAGTTGTCTGGGCGTCTTGAGGGAAGGTAGGCTGGAATGGCAGGCAGATCCTGAGAGGCAAGCCCTGCATGTATTACCCACAGAAAGTGTTTGGTTCTCTTAGCTTGGATTAAAAGAAAGAAAGAGGTTAAATGTAAGGTGGACTCAATGCAAATCCAGCAAGTGAAATTGAAATTCTGTAACCCAATACTTGTGTGTTTTCAAAACTAAATATTTACTGATTTTTTCTGATTAAATATAATACATGCTCAAGTAGAAAATTTATGTGATGCTGCAAAGTATCAAGAAAAATATAAAACCCTGTTACCCAAAGATTAATCAGGTTTGTTTATTATTTTAAAACTGACAAAGGGAAATTGCACTTTTATTTGCTCCTTATGACTGTGCTATTGGGGCTGAGGTTACAGGCATTTTTTAGTCCTAAGAAGACAGAGAAGACCAGAACTCATATTGTATAACAGGGAGAATGGCCTACATAAACCTGGATCCAGCTATTCTTAGTCAAAACTACTTTTTTTCCTTGATCTTCAGTTAAAAGTCAGTCTCTTCTCCCTTAGTTCAGTACTAGAAGTGATTTACAGACTAGAAAAACAATTCCTCCATTATATTAGGGGCTCAATAAATGCTCTCAGTTGAAATGGAATGAAATAGATGGACAATGGGGGCAGGGACCATTGTCTGGGATCTTATGAAATCTGGTCTGATGGAGGAATTAAGGTAAATACATGGGTGGGTCAGAGAGATCTGGCTCTGTCCCTCCTAACTGACTTTGGGCAAAGGTTCCACATGTGCCCAAATGGACGTAGGTACCAAATATAAGATAGCACTAAACTTTCCAACGGGGAGATCCTCCCATAATATTTTGGTCAACCTGAGCACATAAAGCTTTTAGTGAGATAGATGAAATTGTGATGTACTTTTTCAATAAATGAATTTAGTTACACATCCATGTTTAATACCATTTATGCAATATAATAAATTAATTTATAAATACTGCTTTTTTCCACTTTCATATTTCATTAAAAAAATCTATTTAAATTCTTCATGTACCTCTTGGTCATCAACATCCTAACTGTGACTAGACCCATTTATTGGGCATTCTCACTGCCACCTGGATTGTTGGAGATTCTCTTGGACCCTTTATGGGATGCTTTCCCTGGAAGTTTTATCCCAATCCACGAAGTGTCCATTCGAATAGCATTAGTCAGTTCATGCTTTCATCGGTCTCTCCAACATAAGTGCTCACTGTTCTGCTTTTTAAAGTGATCATATAAAAAAATAAATAAATAAAGTGATCATAAAAAGCTTGTTTATAGCAACTTCCAGCATTGCAAATGTAAAGTCACATTCCCAGGAATAACTAACAAAACTGTGTTACATTTTCTCACCTCCTTTTGTACTGAGTTGGTGATCTCTGTAAGCTTCCAAAACTAGAAATTTGGAAAGCATTGGTGTAACATGAGATGCATTGCAAGGACCCTGTGATATTGTGATTTATGTTAAGAAATATATATTTGGTCTTTTTCCCATTTCTGGTTCAGAGCTCCTAAAATCCTTGGAATTCCCTAAGTGATAAGAGCCATAAAGGTGAAATGGGTGTCTTTCATTATTCCTATAATAAGCCCCTTTCAACCACACCTGAATTTATTAATGAGCTGATTTTTGGAAATTCCCAAGATAACCTAAGAATAGGGGCTGGTTGCCAGGGGAACCAACCTTGGGATTAGAGAGATGAAATTTTCACTCTCACCAGCTTGAGCTCTGGAGAGGGGCAAGAAGCTGAAGGTTAAATCAATCACTGACAGCCAATGATTTGATCCTATACGCATATGTAATGAAGCCATGAGTGACACTCTTAGAGCGGGCATGGAGGCTCTGGTGTCCTTCCCATGTAACTGACCCTATGCATCTTTCCCATCTGGCTGTTCCTGAGTTATATCCTTTTATAATAAACGGGTAATCTAATTTATTTATTTTATTCATTTATTTTTGGCTGCCGTTGGGTCTTTGTTGCTGCGTGTGGGCTTTCTCTAGTTGCAGTGAACAGGAGCTACTCCTCGTTGCAGTGTACGCACTTCTCATTGCAGTGGCTTCTCTTGTGAAGCACCGGCTCTAGAGCGCAGGCTCAGTAGTTGTGGGGCACGGGCTTAGTTGCTCCGTGGCATGTGGGATCTTCCTGGGCCAGGGCTCGAACCCGTATCCCCTGCAATGGCTGGCGGATTCTTACCACTGCGCCACCAGGGAAGCCCACAAATGGGTAATCTAGTAAGTAGAGTGTTTTCCTGAGTTCCGTGAGCCACTCTAGCAAATTAATGGAACCCAAGGAGGCGGTCATGGGAAACTCTGAATATAACCAGTCAGTCAGAAGCACAGGTGACCACATAGATTTGCCATTGGCGTCTGAAGTGGAGGCAGTCTTATGGACTTAACCTGTGAGATCTAACTACGGGTAGATAGTGTCAGAATTGAGTTGAATTGTAGGCACCAGCTGGTGTCACAGAATGCTTGATGTATGGAAAACCCACACATCTGGTAACCAGAAATGCCAGAAGTATTAAGTGTTAGTAGGAAAGGAAGCACACAAGAGTATATTTTTCTTTTACAGACCCCAAAATAAAGTACTCCCCTCTCTTCTGGGCTGTAACTTTAGGGGGAAAAAACCTTGCCTCATTGGTAGACATATATAGTGGTTAACATCTTTACACTTTACATGCCCAGGTATAAAATGTAGGTAATAACTGTTAGAATTAACTGTGGGCTCCTGGAGGGCAGGAATTTATCCCTGCATCTAATTTATTCATCCTTGTCCTCTGTGCCCAGCACAGCGACTGGCTCATAACAAGTGCTCAATTATATATTTCTTGGACAAGTGAATGAATCCAAAAGCATTACTTAGTTTACAAGGTAAGCATCCATTTCTGTCTGCAAGACTGTCTGAACCCCAGGCTCTTCTCACAGGTTCGGGTGTGGGAACTGGCCCCAACCAAGTGATTATGCAGGCTGATGTGTCACACCCATGACTACAATCCAGTGCTTGGAAGAGTGCTCCACGCATATGGATTTCAAAACCCACCTAAGTTAGAAGGTATTCAGACAAGATGCTGATTTTGAACGCTGCCACCTCTACTCCCTCTGGCACAGCTCTGTAACTTCCCGCACTTTGCAAAGCCCAAGGGGAGGCGGAGCAGAGGTTGATTGACTCTGGGAGATCAGTCTGGGCCTGCGGTGGGGCTGGGGAACCCTGGACCCGTTACTAAGACAACATCTGAAAATAAAGGACTAGCATCCAGAAGCGAGTTTGATTCAAAAGGCCAAAAGAGCGTGGAAGCTGGGTGGCGTTTCCACGGACAGGTCAGAACCTCCATAGAAAGAAATCATGAGGAAACTTTAATAACCAGACGGGACATGGTCAGAAAACCCAAACTGAATTATATTTAGTTAAACGAGTATCACTCCACCACCCTGGTTTTTCTGTTTGCTTTTTTTTTTTTAATTTCCTCACATGGTTTTTAATTCATTTTAGTCACTCAACTTTTTTTTTTTTTAATTAAGTTATTTGGCTGCATGGGGTCTTAGCTGCAGCACGTGGGATCTTTTGTTGTGGCGCTCGGGTTCTTCCTTGCAGCTTGTGGGCTTCTCTAGTTGCGGCACACAGGCTTCTCTCTAGTTGTAGCGTGCGGGCTTCTCTCTAGTTGTGGCGCACAGGCTTCTCTCTAGTTGTGGCGTGGGGCCTCCAGAGCTCACGGGTTCAGTAGTTGCGGTGCGTGGGCTTAGTTGCCCCACGGCACGTGAGATCTTAGTTCCCCGACCAGGGATCGAACCCGCGTCCCCTTGCATTGGAAGGCGGACTCTTAACCACTGGACCGCCAGAGAAGTCCCACCACCCTGTTTTTTTAAGGAGACTTTACCACAAGCCCTTAGGTGCGTGTGAGTGCATGTACGAGAGAAGCCTGTGCATAATGGGGTACAAGGGGTGACAGCTTCCTGCCCTTAAGGGGCTGAAGAAACGGAATCAATAGGGAAGGAGAAAGCAAACATCAGCAGAGCACCAGGCACAACGTTGTGTCTGGTGCTCTGGCCCCGCTGTCGAACAGCCTAGACTGGAACCCTAGCCCTCCTGCTGACTAGCTGGCTAACCTTAGCCAAGTTAGTAATACCTTTGCTCTCAAGTTCCCTACTTTCAAATGTGAATAATATCAGTCCCCAGCTCGTGGGTTTGTGGTGAGGACTGCATGAGTGGATGCATACTGTGGTGGGTTAAAGAGCCACAATAGCTTTGTTATTTCTTCCATCAAAGAGTGGAGTCTATTTCCCCTCCCCTTGAGCCTGGGCTGTCCCTGTCACTGGTTTGACCACACGATCAGCAGAATAAGGGCCTCCCCAAAAGAGTGTAGAAGTTGAGTGGCAGTTTCATGGATGGGACAGAACCTTCATAACCGGACAGGACATGGTCAGAAAATCAAAATTGAACTTATATTTACTTAAATGGGTATCACTCCACTGCCCAACATCAGAGCACTGGCAGATTTGGTTTCTAGATGGCTATGAACCATCTTTCTGGATCATAGATGGCTATCTTTTCCTTGTGTCCTTACATGACAGAAGGGACGAGGGAGCTCTCCGGGGTCTTTTGTGCCCCTTAATAAGGGCATTAATCCCATTTATGAGGGCTCCATCCTCATGACCTAATCGCCTCCCAAAAGCCTCACCTCCAAATACCATCACATTGGGAATTAGGTTTCAATTATAAATTTGGGGGTACACAACATTTAGTCTATAGCAGCAGGTATTATCACATCTGTGATAGCTGGGATTATTGTTGAACAAATATTCCTCCTTTCCGCCTCTCACTGTGAGCAGAGTGGACTTGGCCTTGTGACTCGATTTGGCCAATGGAATGTTAGCAGTGATGTTACCAAACCCAAACTTGGGTCTGCTCACCCATGCACAGTAAAACCAATCTACTGACACTGGGTGGTGGTGAAGGAAAGTGCAGCGTTTATTGCGGGGCACCAAGCAAGGAGTCCAGGGCAGCTAGTGCTCAAAACACCTGAACTCACCGATGGGTTTCAGCAAAGAATTTTTAAAGACCAGGTGAGGGAGGGGAGTCACAGGATATGTGATCAGCTCATGCACAATCCTGATTGGTTGATGGTGAGGTAACAGGGTGGTGTCACATAATTAATCCTCAGGCTCTGGTAAGTCTGGGGGGTACATGCTTGTGGTCATCTAGTAGTTAATTTATTCCATTTGGTGGGATTTTAGCATCTGCAAAACAATTCAGGAAATGTACATCAGGTACTATTATGTAGGTACTTCAAAGAGGAGCTGAAGCAGAGGATATGGTGAGGGGTCTCTCCTGGGAAGGCCCCATAGGGTCCTGTTTGGTTACAGTGACAAAAGCAGAGGCTTTAAATGTCAGCTTGGGCTTCTGCCATCACCACAAGATGCCCAGGAGGCCTGTAGGTCTCAGAAGAACAAGCCGTGTATGGAGCAGAGGATCCCAGCCACACCAAAGACCTTCAAATGAGGTAATACATGATCATTGCTTTATGCCACTGAGCTGTGGGGTGATTGATACACAATCTTTAGGTGAGAAAATTGAGGTTCAGAGAGCCTTGTTTAAAAACAAGAATAGCTCATGGAAATGTTCATAGGAAAGGAAGCTTTTTATTTAGAGAATCGAATGAAAGTCCTTATATTAGTTTTCTAGGACTGAGCTGACAAGTTACTACACACCGTGCGGCTACAGCACTGGAAAGTATTTCTCTCCCAGTTCTGGAGGCTAGTTGTCTGCAACCAAGGGGTCAGCCCGACCATGTTCCTTGGGAAGGCTCTAGGGGAGAGTCCTTCCTGGCCTCTTTCTAATTTTTGGTGGTTCCCGGCAATCCCTGGTGTTCCTTGGCCTGTACAAGTATCCCCCACTTTTCAAAAGTTCACTTTACGTCACTTCGCTTTTATGAAAGATCTACGTTAGAACCTGTTTTCACTAACCAAAAGAAATCTGAAGAGGAATTTGGCTTTTACCCAAAAAAAGGTGAAAAGTGAAAATAGCGTTCACCATTGGTTTTGCAGGAGCTGTTATAGAGGCAGCACACCACAAGCAGCCAGCGTGGCACCGCCAAGCTCCTTCCCTGGGAACTTCACTCAGCATCTCAACATCCGGCCACCATAGTTTTGAACTGTGTCTGTGAGCACCTGTGCTGTATCTCGATTTATTTTGTGCATCTGTTAGCAAGATGTGTCCTAAGGTAATTGCTTCTTTGCTTTACACGATCTTGGCTTACAAAAGTTTTCCTGGGAATGCTCTACTTTCAGAAAGGAGGGAAACTGGTAGATGCATCACTCCACTCTCTTCCTCCATTGTCACATGGCCTTCTTCCTTACCCGTGTCTCTGCGTCTGATTCTCCTTCTCCTTTCTCTTAGGAGGACACCAGTCATTGGATTTAGGGCCGTCCCCCAATCTAGAATGACCTCATCTTAACTAATTACATCTGCAAAGACCCTATTTCCAAATAAGGTCACATTCTGAGGTTCTGGGTGGACATGAACTTTGGGAGGACACTACTAAACCCAGTGCAGTTCCTCTGTTTAATACTAGAAAACTAGAGGTATCATTAGGCAGACTATGCTCAAAAGAGAGCTTCAGGCAAAAATTCAGAGAGGGCATAGTTTAAACCTTGAGGGGAACAGGTTGGGAAGACTTGGGGTAGAAGGTAAGACTGAACCTCTACTTAGGTATCTCATACATCTGTGACAGTTTTGGAGCTGCAAAAGAACACGGTTGGGTGCTGTTGCTCTAGGTCATGTGAAGGTGAGCATCGCTTACTTTGAATAAAACTCTCAAGCCATTTTAGACGCTCACACCCTGAGGTGCCATTCTCCTTCCACTGGTTTCTCTGTCAGAGCCTTTTGTGATGTGCTTCTGTCCTGATGAGCCCCTCACAGGAAGTGGGGAGCCCTGGATATCACCTCCCTAGTACCTGCTGTCCTCCAGGTGATTAATTTCTGGAGGAGTGTATTTCAGAAGTTTGGGAAAACAAACGTGCTGTGTGAGTGTTGGCAAGAATACTTTTGAATGTCTACAAACCGGCTATTTCACAATCAAGCCTGTGGGCGGACAAGACAAAGCTTGAAGTCGTTGGCTAAGACATCATGTGTGCCAAGTTCAAAAGCAGAAGACACCGCTTCTCGGGCTAGTTGATCCAACTACAAAACAGAATGTAAAATGTTATTACTATATTAAGTCCCACTGTCTCAAATTTTCTTTAACATGCATGGGCTCTGGGGTCAGGCAGACCCGATTCAAATCCCATTTCTGCTCCCCAGTAGTGATGAGACCTTGATGTGTACCTGCTCTGAGCTTCAGTTTGAAAATCTACAGAATGGTCCTAATACACCTGTGCGGAGACCTGCCATAAGGATTAAATGACAGAGTAAGTGTAAAGGGCCGAGAACAGAGCCAGGTCTGTAGTGGGTCCTCACAATGTTAAAGTTCAGTTCTGTTGCCCTTATCTTCCTGCATAGAGACAGGTGCCGAAGGATGGAGATGTATTACCGTCATGGATCTCGGGAGAGTCCCCAGGTGTAAGGATCGTGCATCCTTCTCTTCCAGCACCAGTCTTTGTCCTCGGCACATACAAAGGGCTGGGGCAGGGAGACACCAGAAATGGGAATTTGGAAGGAGACTGGACAGTGCAAAGACGAGCGATGAAAGAGACACAAAAGCAGGGAAGGAAGCGTTTGTTTTTTCTTTGGTACGCGGTGGGCTTTTTGCCCCTTATGGAAGGAGGTCGAGGCATTGATAGTCCTGCAGAGGAAGAGTGGAAGAGTGAAGGCTCGCTAAGGCAACAGGCAGGAGGAAGAGGTGTACAGGGGTCTGCGGAGACTAGGAAGATGGGTCAGGCCAGAAGAGCCTGGACTGTCCCCCTGAGCCAAGTCGGGAGAGCAGGGCAAGTCGGAGGAGGACAAATGGAGCAGAGACAAGCTAATCTAGTTCCTGGTAACAGCAAGTGGGGTCACCGTGTCTGGGCCACTTCACATAATAATTAGAGCTAACATTTACAGAGCACTTACCACAGCTGTATATCAACTCATTTAATCTGAATGACAGCTCTACCAGGCAGCTACTGAGGCCAGAGAAGGTGTGGTTGCCAAAGGCGATCCAGTGATCCTCACCTCCTTGGTGTGGCACCCCTGAGGAATTTCCCTACTACACGGAACCTTCAAGTTGGGGACTAGGGCTGCCCTGCCCCTGATACTTGCCTGTGACCTCACTTTTGGAGGACATGTTTCTGCAGCTCAGCCTTGGCACCCCGTGCAAAAGCTGGTGGCATTTGTCCCCTGCCACAGGAAACAGACCTGAGACAGTCCTGCCTCACACCCTGAGGTCCTGAACGAGCCAGGCCCTGCCCCTTCCTGTCTATCCTCCGAGGGCTGGGAGAAGACAGGCATGATTTCGGTGGTGAAGGAGGGCGGTGAGGACTTTGCCCCAACTCCTGAGTATACAACAGTCCTGCTGTCAGGGAATTGAAAAGCTTAAGGAGGCAAAGCTTTTTTGTTCTATAATTATGGTGGGTAAGAAATTTAAAGGGCAAGTACCACTAGGAGCAAGGAGTAGGCATTGACTTGAACTCACATTAAGTCTAAAGAATTCTGAGAGCTGAGTTCAGAGCAACTAGGGCTGCGGTTGGAAGTGAGGGACAAAAAGAATCCACAGAAGGAAGAAAAGGCAGGCAGAAGAGGAAGGCTTGGTTTAACCAAAATAAACAATAGTTCCTCAAACTAGTCCTGCCTGGAAGTGCTCTTTAGGTCCATTTCCTAAAATCTCCAGATTTCAGCGAAGATAAGGCAAGCTAAGCAGTTGACTGAAGGACACGGGGTGGGTGAAAGTAGTTGGATTCACTCACCGGACACAGGTTTGCCAGAAAAGGAAGTGAGGGTGTCAGGGACATTATTTCCACTTCCTGGATACACATTCAAACATGCAACAACTGAGTCCTAACAGGACGAGGCAATAAAATAATCGAGCACCCCAGGCGGTACCACACCCCATGCAATTCAGAATAGAGTAAGAACTAGTAGTCGTATTTATAAGGCTTCCAAAGAGCAGTGCCTAGCTGCCACCTTAAATCTAAAGGACCACAAAGATACCTCAAGAATACTTCTTTAAAAAGCCAGCTCTGAAAAGCTTGGACACAACCTCTTTGCCTTTTAATAAAATTAAATAAATTGTGGTACATTCAGACAATGGAATACCATGTGGCCTCTCCAGAAACCGAGCTATTTTCTAGGTGGTGGTATGGAATAATTACCAAGATAAATGTGACAAAAGCCAGAAGCAGAACAGTCTGGATAATATGCTACGTAGAGTGCAAAGTATATTTTACTACATTTGCACAAAATCATAACATATCCGTGTTCTTGTATATGCGTAAAATGTCTCTAGAATACCCATGAATGTGTATGAGCTAGTCAAAATAATGACGGCGTTATAAGTCAGGATAGCGATTCTCCTTATGGGGGGGCACGCAGGGCGCTTCTGGATGCCGCTGATTTTCTGTTCTTGACCTGGATGCTGGTTACACGATGTGTTTAGTTTGTGAACACTCACTGGTCTGTATTTAGGATTTGTACACTTTTCTGTGTTATACTTCAAAGAATTTTGGAAAAAATTTTTGATTAATAAATAAGTAAAAGAATATAAAATAAATTTTAAAATAATTTTGAATGATAATGAAAACATAACTCCAAACTCAGGCAATGCAGGAGGTTCTCAGCCCCTTTCCCAGCAGATTAGTCCTGACTATCACTCACACGCCCCCCTGATTCAAGACTGGGGATGAAAGAGGCTTACGTTTCAGCGGTCCCCAATCTGGCCTCATTTACTCTTCCTTCACGCTGACCTCAGCCTCCTGTTTATCAATTGCTTCAGGACTTTTTTTCTTTTCCCAAAACAGATTAAGCCACAGTTGTTCATCTGTTCAACAAAGTCTGCCCACTGTGCATGCAGTCTGTGGCTCTGCAGGGCTGGGTGCTGCAGAAAACCTGCTGGCTGTGAAACAGAAGGAGAGTTGTTTTATTTCAAGCCGGTACTTTTCAGCGTGAGCAAGCATATTTCTTGTTTAAAAAAAAAAAAAAGGTGAAGACTTAATTCCTTGATCTCTTAAATTGAGGAGGAAGAAAGAAACACACCGTTTTCCTCATACAAGGTGGTGATATTTTTCTTAAAGGGGTCACATATTGTCTCAGAAAGAAAAAAATCAAGTGCTCTCCAACCCCACTTTCAAATTTGATCCTAGGCATTCCCTCTGAGGAAAGTTGGGTGTCTGCCCAGGAAGTTTGGAGCAGTGGCCAAGATTCACTCATACCTGGGATATATAGCCTCCTGGAGAAGGGGCAGGCAGGAGCTTGGCATTTACTGAAGACCTACTGTGTGCCGAGCACTGCGTTTGGCGCTTCCACCATTATTACATTCATATCACAATAACTCTATGAAGTGGATACTGCTATTTTGCCCATTTTACAGAAGGAAACTAAACCTCTGAGCGCTTATCTCACCCAATATGTACTGGCTTAAAACAACACATTATTATTATTGCTGATGGTTCTCTGGGGCTCAGCTGGAGGTGAGGGTGCCTCACTTGGGGTCTCTAATGCAGGTGCGCTTAGGCATTGGCTGTGGCTGCAGTTAGTTATCTGAAGGCTCCACTGAGCTAGATGTCCAAACACAGCTTTGTTGCACAACTGCTAGCTGGGGCTGTCACCCCAGAGTGCCTACAGTAGCCTCTCTGAGAAGGAATGTCTCCGGAACATTCTGAGAGAGCCAGGCAGGGGCTGCAAGTCTTCTCTGCCCTAGCATCACTTCTACTGCACCCTCTTGGTCCAAGGAGAAGGGGAATCAAGTCTGCCTCTCAATGGGAGGAGGAGTAGAAAAGAATTTGCATCCATCTTTTATCTATCATACCTGAAAGTGGTGAAGCCAGGATTTGAATCCAGGTCAGCCTGACTTCTTCCTTTACGGTCACCTTCGGCTTAACTATGAACTTGCCCAACTACTGGAAATGGCCGTTATCGATTCTGGTGTTTGAAAAGGAAGTTAGGTGGCAATATCAACGCCACTTAGATAATATCTTGTTAAAGATGCCAGTGCACGGACTTCCCTGGTGGCACAGTGGTTAAGAATCCGCCTGCCGATGCAGGGGACACGGGTTCGAGCCCTGGTCCGGGACAATCCCACATGCCGCGGAGCAACTAAGCCCGTGCGCCACAACTACTGAGCCTGCCCTCTAGAGCCCGCGAGCCACAACTACTGAGCTCGTGTGCCGGAACTACTGAAGCCCGCGCGCCTAGAGCCCGTGCTCCGCAGCAAGAGAAGCCACCGCAATGAGAAGCCCGCGCACCGCAACGAAGAGTAGCCCCCACTTCCTGCAACTAGAGAAAGCCCACGCGCAGCAACAAAGACCCAACGCAACCAAAAACAAATAAATAAATAAAATATTCAATTACTTTAAAAAAAACTTATGAATTGTTTATTAAAAAAAAAAAAAAGGATGCCAGTGTAGGCTGCACCAAGCTCTACCAAGAAGGGCCCCAGTCTTCCCTCTAACCACAGGAAGTTGCTGTCTTTTCTAACAACATGTGAGCATCTTGGGAACCACTGAGTCCAATGCCCGCAAAGCCTCAGAGATGCCAGGCTGCCCTCCTTCTGAGGTGGCTGATTCTTCTGCCATAAGATGCTAGGCCCTAGTTGAAACTGGACATGTAAGTTAGGCATTCTCTGGAGGCTCTTGAACAAGTGTTACTTGGAATCCTAACCAAAGGTCTGTGAGCTTCAAAACTAACTTTTTACCATGGTTCCTTTTAGACATCAGAGAGCCCCAGCCACACTCCCCTGCCACCAACCTACTGTCCCTGCAGTAACCTGTCCTCTCTAAAGACCCATCTGTGCAACCATCTTTGGTTCATGTCTGTTGTTGTGTCCTATGCTCCTCCAGATTTTTATGCTGTGCTGTCTGGCGCTGTGAGGTGAAGGTGTGAATGGGCTTCACTAGGGTACAAGACAAGCCCAGTCATCCTGGGGCACCGAGTCAATCAAGGCCAGTCAGAGAGGGACCCTGCCCTGGGAAATTAAGGTCTTCCCCCAAGAGGGCCTGGACAGGGTGTTTCATTCCTGCAGCACCACTGCAGCTTTTAGTCGTTCCTTGAATGCTCCATTGGTGCTATGCCTCGCCAGGCACTGCCTTCCTCATCTTCTCATTCTAAGCACCTCTTCCCTGGCCTCAGTTACCTCCTCTCCTCGGAGAGGCTCCCAGACCCCACCTCTGGTGACAAGTCATCTGCTTCAAGCATTCACTGAATAAAGAAACTTCACTGTTAAATTTTAGAAAAAGATTTTAAAGTTGAGGGGAGGAGGCAGCTTAAAGAATCTGAATGCTGCAAAGTGGAGAGTTTAAAACCTAATTACTCTTGGACTTCCCTGGTGGCGCAGTGGTTAAGAATCTGCCTGCCAACGTAGGGCACATGGGTTTGAGCCCTGGTCTGGGAAGATCCCACGTGCCGCGGAGCAACTAAGCCCTTGTGCCACAACTACTGAGCCTGCGCTCTAGAGCCCGGGAGCCACAGCTTCTGAGCCCGTGTGCCTAGAGCCCGTGCTCCACAACAAGAGAAGCCACCGCAATGAGAAGCCCAGGCACCGCAACAAAGAGTAGCCCCCGCTCGCCGCAACAAGAGAAAGCCACGTGCAGCAACGAAAGACTCAACGTAGCCAAAAATAAATAAATAAATTTATTTTTAAAAACACCAGGGGCTTACCTGGTGGCGCATTGGTTGAGAATCTGCCTGCCAATGCAGGGGACACGGGTTCGAGCCCTGGTCTGGGAAGATCCCACTTGCCGCGGAGCAACTGGGCCCGTGAGCCACAACTACTGAGCCTGCGCGTCTGGGGCTTGTGCTCCGCAACAGGAGAGGCCGCGACAGTGAGAAGCCGTGCACCGCGATGAAGAGTGGCCCCCCGCTGGCTGCAACTAGAGAAAGCCCTCGCACAGAAACGAAGACCCAACACAGCCAAATAAATAAATAAATAAATTTATTTTAAAAAAAAACCAAAAACCTAATTACTCTTTACACACGGGCCTGGAAATGGTCTCAATCAATGTTTATTGAATGATTAAGCGAACTTTACATTCATACTGTTCGTAAATAAGAGGATTTTTAAAATAAGCTAATCATTAGACGAGATTGCAAGAGGGAGTTAAACTCAGTTAAGAAGATAGTTCTCAAACCTTTTGTTTTATCCATTCCAAATAATAGGCATCTTACAAATTTCAAGTGTGCCTTAGGTATTTGTTAAAGAAAGTCTAAGACTTGTCTCCATTAGACAAGATTTCATACTGGTTAGTTTATGTTGGCGCTTAAAAGCAATAACGCTGCATAGCTTTCAAATAGACCTAATTTTTTACCAATTCAAAATGATCTTTAAACTTTTCACCCACCATACACCAAAAAGTCTCCTGGCAAAATAGATCTTAAGAAAAAAGCTTAGTGTCTTCATCTGTCAAATAGAGATAGAAATGGGTGTATCACCACTGTATCATACGGTGGTCACTGAGACTTAAATGAGATTGGGACAGAAAAATATTTTGAGAAATTGACAATTTTCCCCCCTATGTTTATTTCCTAGTGTCCCTTGCCCTACTCCTGATTCTGTCTGTAGTCTTTCCTTATCGCCTTGAAGTCAGTAGCATTTATTGCCTCAGGGGAAGAGTGATAAGGCAGAAAAACCAGAAAACTACTTAGGACTGGTAAGAATGAAGCCTTTCGAACTGCAAAAATTTAACCCTTGAATAACTGAAGCATGAAGTTTGCGCCATAAATATTAGAAATGGAAAAACTGAGAACTAGGCATACAAGGATTATCAAAACCCTGGACGGGAGGAGAGAAGCAGAGGCGAGGCAAAACATAGGTAGTAGGTCCCTGAGAAAGGGGCTTCCCCCCTCTCCCCTTCACCCGCCTGGAGGAGAGGTGGTGGTGTCCTCCCTACTCAGGGGCTGAGGAATTTGTCAGACAGAAGTGTCCGGCAGGAAGGTGGGGTGTGTGGTTCTCTTGGTGAAGTGGGAGGTTGTTCTGAGGCACCAGAGAGAACCATGGCTTTAAGGTGTGGAGCAAAGGGGCAAAGCAGGCCGAGGCCTGATGGAATGTCAAGTCTGGCAATTCCGATCGATAAAGTTAATTTGCATATCACGACCCGCAGAAAGGAGGCCACCCCAGGGGCCCCGCCCATGACACAAATCTAAACCTAAGTCCCCGCACGGAATCCTAGTACCTACCAATCACAATCCTCCAGCTTGGCTTTAGCCAGCTCATCTCACCCTAGAAAACAAGACCCGCTCGCCTTATAGGGAGAGCTCTGACCCCTTACCAATCATGCCCTGTTTCCGCACTGCCTCTTCTAATGCTCTATAAACTCGCTTTGGTCCAAACATCCTCCGCAAGAGTGCTCCCCTGCTTGTGAGTCACTGCACTCTCCCAGTCTGTGGATTGGTTTCCCTTGAGTAAGGGACATCAGACTCGAATTATTTTACTTTTGTCACTTGACAGGATGTAATGGTAGATGCCAGGACGTTGAATCCCAGCTACTCCCCGTCATCTGGGAACGTAGACAAAACCTGGGATAGAGCAAGGGCCAAATCAAGTGAAATTAAGTTTCTGCCACCCAGCAGAATGGGCATTGAAAATGGAAATTAAAGCCATTTATAGAAAAGGTAAATTAAATAGCATTATTCAATGGGACTTCCCTTGTGGTCCAGTGGTTAAGAATCCACCTTCCAATGCAGGGGACTCAGGTTCGATCCCTGGTCAGGGAACTAAGATCCCACATGCCATGGGGCAACTAAGACTGAGCACCGCAACGGAAGGTCGCACATGTCGCAATGAAGATCTCATGTGCCGCAACTAAGACCTGACACAGCCAAATAAATAAATCAATTAATTAACTTTAAAAATAAATGGAATTATTCAATTCTGCATATGTCATCCAGACCTTGAGATTTGCCCTGACTCTAAGAAAATGTGTGTAAGTTCCTGATATATGAGGTGTGCTCAATAAATGCTAGTTAGCATTATTATTATTACCTTTGATCCCAGGACAAGATACTAAGAAAGTCCTATTACGTTCTCTTAGCGAACGAAAGAAGGAAAGGGGTTCTCTTTATTCCCACCCAGGGACACCGGGTTAATACTATGAGCAGTCATGGTGGGAAAATAGACATGGGCAGCCCAAAGAGGACAGCAGTGGAGCATCTCCATGACCGGTAGGGTAAGTTCCCTCTTTTCTTTTTTAAGATTGACTTGACTACTTATGGACTTCTGTAGAGACTACAATGTATTCATCAAGATCAGTTTCCTTTGGGGCACACAGTGAGACTATATTTCCTAACTTCTCCTAGGAAGTTAGGTGGGATCATGTGACCAATTCTGGCCCGTGGAATGGGGCAGAGGTGAGAGATGCTACTTCTTGCACCCTAAAAGTCTCTCATGTGATTCTCTACAACTGGAAGCAAAGTACTTTCAGGACCTAGGAGTCAGGCAGAGCCACAAACAGGAAGAGCCTGGATTCCTGAGAAGCCCTTTAGAGGAGAGCCATAGAACTAGGACACTTGGGTTGGACTGTTCCAAAGCGAGAAATAAACTTTCCTCGGGTTAAGTCATTGAAACGTGGGGCTGTTTGACATAGTGGTCAACCCTAATACACGCTGTATAAAAGAGTAAGTTTGTTGAGTTCGTTTCAAACATGATTGTGGTCCCCTACTTCTATACCCCTGCCTTTGTCCCCTGTCATGGCACTCAGACATTTTTAGCATCCTTCCCAGAAGTCCAAGAGGCATGAGCACAACAGTAGCTTACTTGCTTCCTAAATGTCCTTTGGGATTTAGGCAGTTAAAAGAGTGAGCATAAGATGGTTTCATTTCAGGAACTTGAAAATCCTAGATTGAGAGAATTTTAGAAATGGGAGGCACATTTGTAGTCATCTAGTTTAACCATTAAAACAAGTGAGGAGGAAACCGAAGGCCTGGGGACAAAGTACTGACATAAGTCCACAAACTGGATAGTACTGAAACCAGAAGCACCCACTTCTTCAGAGCTCTGTTCACCGTGCCTGTCGATGCATCTGGATGTCTAGCAAGCATCACACTAACAAGGCAAGCTTTAGAACTGGACCAAGCTGGACTAAAATTCTGGCTTCCCTCTCACCAGGTGGACCTTCTCAGGAATAGCATCTGACATCTCTAAACAGCATTTAACCTCATCTGTAAAACAAAGATAATAATAATAATACTTTCCTCTTAGTGTTGTTATATCAACTAAACAGATTAATGCATTTAGAGTGCTTAGCACACATTTGACCCTAATAAAATTTTATGTTGTTAGTTTCTGCCGTTATTTAAAATAATACCAAAGTTGTATCAAACAGTGCAGCAGTCTTAACCGAAGAACATCCCACACAGCTGTAGGGTTACTTCTGCATTCTCTACTCATGCTTTTGAAGGAGTTCAGGACATGCCACCCCAAGATATACTGTTTATATTGATTATTTTGAGTTGAAGCCAGTTGAAATGCAGAGAGAGGCTTTCTCTGAACTCCTCTTATCTGCCTAAAGACAGATCCTCCAAAAAGAACTCAATTGTCATAAATCCCCTCCCCCAGGAAGGCATTTTCATTAACCTAGGAAGATCAACTCTCACCACAGGAAAGGAGAGTGGAAGTCCACATCACACCCTGACAAACTTTGTCACAAACTATCTTATCTCTCATCTGTTCTTCTAAGGGCCTATTTATCTTTCCTTAAAATAATTTACTTTCCCCTAAGGGACCTGTACACCCCTTCCCTTTCCCTATTAAGAGGACACATAAAGTCTCAAATCCCACCACTTTTTTGGGTATTCACTTTTTCCCCTATCATGCCCCGTCCATGTAATACAAAAAAATAATGTATTTGTATATCTTTTCTCCTGTTAATTTGCCTGTTGTCCATTTACTGTTTATTTCATAGACCCAGCTAATGAACCTAGGAGGGTACAGAGAAAGTCTTTCCTCCCCTATACTTCTTTTGGGGCATTGATTCCTTACTTTGTATGCCTGACTCTCTCCTTTACCAGATGGTAAATTTCATATTGCTTTATCTCATTCTGTGTCCCTCAGGGCCCAGGAGTGTGACTTGCACAAAATAGGTCCTCCCTTGAAGTTTGTTGGGGAACAGAGCCTGGCATGGAGAAGATGAATGTAAAGGGCTTGTGAGTCTCCAGCACCCCATTCTCAGCCAGGGTAGACCAGGCCCTGTGCCTGCCTCCCTCTTCAGGTCTCCAGCTCCTGTTTTGATAAAGAGAAGGCAGCTATTCCTGAAGAGCTGGATGGCTCTCATTAGAAAGACCTTGACCTTGAAAACCTAGAGAAGATGTTAGCCCCAGAAATGCCTGACCAGTCCTGGCCACCAGCAGGCAGAGCTAGTTTCCTTGGCTCTTGCTGCCTAACAGCTTCATCCTCAGGACAAGAACCGCTTTATGCAAACCAGAAGGCTGGAAAGTCCTGAGAAGTCTAGCTCCTCGATCTGGGGCTTACAGCTCCCATTTGCATACACACTGTCTCTAGAGGCTGGCCTTGCTTTCAGAATCCTGACCATTTCACTTTCTATCAGCACCCTCAGAGCAGGAAGAGTGGGGGAGCATGAAACTCAAACTAACTGTAACTCTGGAAAATGGGAAGATTTGAAACTACTTTTGTAAGAATCAGTCTCACTACTTATTGATTTTGAGAATTATCTGGGTGAATCAGAGTTTGCCAAGGTCTCTTCAGACCAGAGGCCCTAAGAAGACCCCCTGAGCAGTCAGAACTCAAAAATCCTTGGCGCAGGTGCCACTTGAATAACCCGGAACGTTGGCCTCCTCCAGTGCCAATTTTTGGAGGCCCCAGAGGAGCACATGAGCTCACTCTTGGCCCTCAAAGCCAAGGTGAGCATGGACACTGCCACTCCTGCCAGAGCCTGAGGTCTCAGCCCTAGGGTAACCCCTGAAGTCCTTACTACCCTGTGAGCCACGCTGTGGACCCCTCGGGGTAGAGTGAAAGGGACCTGTCCCCAGCCCACATGGCAAAGTGGCCCCTGCACACCCAAGTAACCTCTGCCCAGGCTGCTCCACGCACTTCAGACGCAAAGCCAGATCCTGTCACCTGGCAGGCCTGTGAATATAACGGGGTGTTTGGCTAAGCAGGACTGATTTATTTTAGTCCCTGAAGCAGCAATTTAAGGGCTGACAGCTGCTTCTGAGGCTTGGTAGAAGCAGGAAGTCATCTTGGGGCAGATTTTCTTTGTTCTAAGGAGATAACTTGGAGTGTCTCCTCTTGGTCACGCAAATGTAAAAACTAACAGATGCTCCCTGCCCTGGAGGAAAGGGTGCAGCAAGAACTTTTGTAGAAAACAAAGGCCTCCACCCCCTCTTCATATGTGGAGTTGATCTCAAGGAAAAGAGGGGACCAATTTGCAAGAAGGCCCAGGAGCTCAGGGTCACTGAGGCAGCTGATTAGAAAGGAGGACAGGAACACCAACAGGACGCCACCTCCATGGAGGCAGCACTGAACGTGACCTGGGATCAGTAAGAAACCCTGATGGAACAACAAACGCTTGTCTGATTCTGTCACCTCATGGCTTCCCCAGCTGCCCTATGAGGAAGCCTGACTTTGAGAACAAGGCCAGGTCAGGAGCCCCCAAACCATGCAGGAGTCTCAACCCTGCTGCATGTTAGAATCAGCAAAGGAGCATTGAAAACAATATGGATGCTACGGCATTTGAACTGCTGCTCGTACACCAACATTCAGAGCAGCATTAGTCACAATAACCAAAAGGTAGAAATAATCAATGTCCCACATGAATGGGTGAACAAGATGTGGTATATCCATACAATGGAATATTATTCAGCCTTAAAAAGGAATGAAATTCTGGGAATTCCCTGGTGGTCCAGTGGTTAAGACTCCATGCTTTCATTGCCGAAGGTGTGGGTTCGATCCCTGGCTGGGGAACTAAAATCCCACAAGCCACGTGGTGCGGCCAAAAAATAAAAAATAAAAGGGAATGAAATTCTGACACATGCCTACAACATGGATGAACCTTGAGGGCATTATGCTAAGTGAAATAAGCCAGACACAAAAGAACAAATATTGTATGATTCCACTTATAATAGGTACTTAGAATAGGCAAATTCATAGAGACAGAAAGTAGAATAATGGTTACCAGGGGCTTGGGGGAGGGGGGAAAGGGGAGTTATAATTTGATGGGTACCATTTCAGTTTGGTATGCTGAAAAAGTTCTAGAAGTTTGATAGTGGTGATGGTTTTCACAACATTGTGAATATACTTAATGCCACTGAACTGTATGCTTAAAAATGGTTAAAATGATAAATTTTATCTTATGTATATTTTACCACACACACACATAATAGTGTGAGGGAGGCCATATGGGACTTTACTTCTGTTAAGCACAGCTGAAGCCCCCATATTTAAAAAGTGGCTGACTCTTTTCAAAGAAAGGTACTGGACCTTCTAGGCAGGTCTTTTAAATTGAAAAACAAAAACAACCAAGGCCCGAAACCTTAAAAATAAACAAACAAACAAACAGAAAACCTGCTAAGTTCTGTCCTTCTGATCCCATCAGGCACTCATCTTCAAGCAACTTGTTCTAAATGTTAGTAGTGAAGATACTAGGGAGAAAGTTGTCTTGGAGTCCTGGGTATTTCTCTCTCCCTCAAGCCAAATGAGGGGACCCAAGAGGTGGACCCAGAGTGCTTGACATGGGTTTCCTGTGAAGGGTTGCGCACTATGCCACCCCAAAATATGCCATTTTGGCATAAGAATTATTTTGAGCTAAAGGCAATTGAGATGAAGCAGATACAAGAAAAGCTCTCTGCCCTCCCCCTATTTGCCTAAAAACAGTAGGATATAAATTTGTAAAGATGTCCCCTCCCCTCCCTTCCGGGAAGGTCAGAAGTTAATCACTGGAGACAACTCTAAACCCTTATCAACCTTGAGCACCAGAGGAATCTCCAAAACAAACCTTGCTAATACTAATCCTTATCTTCCAGTAGTTTCCCCATATATTTGCCTTCCCACTATTTGCCCTTTGCCTCAAAGTCCTTTTCCTTTGTCTGGTGACTTCTCTAAAATTTTATCTTTTGTTCTTTTGTCATCTCTGTGTGCTCCAAGTGTATGTGCAATGCACATGTTAATAAACTTGTTGGTTTTTCTCTTGTTATTCTGTCATTTTCAGTCTAACTTACAGAGCCCCAGCCAATGAACCTAAGATGGATAGAGGGAAGGACGATTTTTTTTCCTCTCCTACTCCAGCAGTTGGGAGGACTAGAAAAGTTCAAAAGAGCTGGTTGCCCCTGCTTCTGATCTGATGGGCCTTGAGATAGACAGACAGACAGATAGATAGATAGATAGATAGATAGATAGATAGATAGATAGATAGATAGATAGATAGATAGATAGACAGACAGACAGACAGACAGATAGATAGATAGACAGACAGATAGATAGACAGACAGACAGACAGACAGACAGACAGACAGACAGACAGATAGATAGATAGATAGGAAGGTAGATAGACAGATAGATAGACAGATAGATAGATAGACAGACAGATAGATAGATAGATAGACAGACAGACAGACAGATAGATAGATAGATAGACAGACAGACAGACAGACAGACAGATAGATAGATAGACAGCCAGATAGATAGATAGATAGACAGACAGACAGACAGACAGATAGATAGATAGATAGATAGACAGACAGACAGACAGGTAGGTAGGTAGATAGATAGACAGACAGACAGACAGACAGACAGACAGACAGACAGACAGACAGAGAGAGATAGATAGATAGATAGATAGATAGATAGATAGATAGATAGATAGGTAGATAGATAGATAGGTAGGTAGATAGAAGCCAGAAAGGAGAATTCAGAGGGACTGGAAGCTTTCCACATCTTGAATACTGATCTCAGTGGGAGTTACGCAGGTGCAAAAATTCGTCAAGCTGTATATTTACAATTCATGTGCTTTGTTATATCTAAATTACATCTCAATTAAAAAATACCAACAGCCAACAAAAACTCTAGATTTAAGTGGTCTGGGGCATTGATTGGGCATCAGTATTCCTAAAGTTTCCCAGTTAGTTCTAATATCGTAGCCAGCTTCAAGAAACACAAGTAGGGGCCTCACAGCATATCCTGGTAGGGACTGGCTACTGAGTGGTCTATGCCTGAGCTTTGGCAGCAGGACTAGCCTCTGTGGACTAAGTGAAGTCCGAGGGTTAGAGAGCAACTCATGGGGTGGGGGAGAGGAGCATTATAATTTGTGAACTCCCACCTGTCTCCCTCTATTCTTCTAAGACCATGCAAGTCAGCTTTGCAAGTCCATCCTTCAGGCCACTGCCAGAGACTCTTCAGCTCTGCCTAGACATCTGAACCCCAGTGGCAAGGAACACCTATAGTAAAAGCCAAAATTCCAAGGCTTCAGCCCCCAGGGCCTCTGGCCAGAACATCACCTCGTTGAAAGCCAGGGAGCCAGAGGCTTACGACTGCAGGAAATCAAGGCCCACAGCTTAAACCTGGCACCTTGATACATGGCCTGCAAGGAAGCGGGTACACAGTAAGGCAGATGGTGGGAGGACACAGACATTTCCAAGGACCCTGGAGAAGAATGAGTGAGATGATTTTGGCTGGGGAGCCCTGAGTAAATGCAGTGTAAAAGCTTTGTGACTATGGCCTGGGGAGTCATTGGAATGAGTATTTATGGTTCTATTTTTCATTGTGCTTGGCTAAGAGGCTTCAGAAATGATGTCTTTTGGCACTAGAAGCCTTGCACCAACCAGCATATCTCTAAATGAAGTAGTGAAGCAGACAGGCTTTGAGTTACTGGACACTAATTTCATGCCTCAGCATGAAAATTCAAGCTTCTTAGAACAAGTTCTCACAATTAGACATTTAAAAATATCTAATGAATACCAGTGAAGAAAGAAAAAATGAAGTGATGTCTACTCAAGTAGCTGTTTAATGGCAGAAAAAGAGAGTGCAGAGTTCATCTGCAGGGCAGCCCATGACAGAGAACCCCCTTCCCTTACTTGAAGTCCAGAGCCACCCTAAACCATGTCCAGTTTTCCTGAATAACTTTCCAATCAGTGAGTGGGGATGCAGGGCCCAGGCCAGCCACCCTAGCTGCCATTCCTGGACACACTGTCCCCCTTGTAAACCCAGAGAAGAGTAGCTCTGCTTGGATTCATTTGGACACGGAAAGACTCATCCAGCTGTTACTCATCACCCCACACAATGGGACAAGGTATGACTTTGTTATAAGGTAAAATCATGATTTCCATAAAAATATAAAAAATGAACACACGTTAAAGAGTTTGCTTTGCTCAAATGATATGATGGAAACAGGCAGATAGATGTTATGACTGATGCCGAAACTCAGCCTCTGTGCACCAGTGCCAAATTGAATCTTGGATACAGTTTTGGGTGCAGTAGAAAAGGATAGCCTTATTGCTTTGCCGGGCAAAAGGGGACACAGCAAGCTAATGCCTTCAAAACTGTGTGTCCCAGGGGGACTTGGTGAGTTTTATAGCAATGGTTCAAGGGCGGGGTTGCTGATAAGGATCAGGGTGTGTGCAGGGCCTGCATTCCTTTAATCTGGCCTCAGGTGGTCTCCTGATGAGCTTCTGTGGTTCTCAAGGTTACCTTCTCTCTGGAATGAAGAATGCTTCATCAAGTAGTTAACATCTTCCATTTGTTGGGGGTTTTAGTTCTGCCGAAGAGTGCAAAGATACCATTACCTGTATCCCTTAAGGCAGAACCAGGACCCTGCCCCAAGGCTGCACTATTGTTTCTTGACTACTCCTCCCTTGTCTCAGAATCTCTTCCCTTCCCTGTTTAGCAACTGTTTGAACCTACCCTTTGGAACTCAGGGAAGGTCTTGGAGACTTATGAGGCCTATTCCCTACAATCAAGAAAAGCGGGACACAGAAAGGCTCTGTGCCCGGGAGCCCCACAGGGGCCTGCTCAGTTTCATAACTGGTTTAAAGGAAAAGTAGAAACAGCACAAATTTACAGGGAGTTCTAATGTTGAGATGAATTGCAAATGAAGACAGAAGTGGTTTTTTTTCCTGCCAATGCAGTGGGGGTGGGAACAAGTCGAAGAAGTCAAATCTCTACCAGATAGGATACAATATACATATCTATCAATTACATACAATTTACAGAGTTGAAAAATAGCTTAAAGACAATGGACGGAGCTTGAATCTCATAACCTTCGAGGGCGTGCATGATACACATAGATGAGTCAGTTTTCCGCTGAAACACAAAATTGTTTCTACATAAAGTTTCTACATAACCTAAGGGAAACCCCCCTCTCTTGGTGAATGCTTCCCTAACACCAGCTCCTTTGAGCTTACACCATACTCATGGCCTCCCCACCTGGCAGGTGAGGCTGGGAGCAGAAGCTCATTTGACAACAGGTGTAAGGAGAGTTAAGGACTTAGGTTCCAGGTGTGACTCATCATTAACTAACAGCAGGAACAGCAAGGCCTTACTCAAGTCACCTAAATCTCTAGGCCTCTGCCTTAAAATGAGGGCCAATGATTATGGGTGTTCTCTAAGGTTTCTATAGCTGTAAAGTTCTAGAATTCCAGGGAATAAGAAGTTGATGTTCATAAACCTTAAACTAGCCCAGGTGGACTGATTTGTGCCGCCCACCGTGGCAGTCACTGCCCTGGGGTTACCCGGTAAGTAAGGTACTATCCCTAGGCTTCTTCCTTTGTTTGCTTGGTATTCTTACCCACGCTCTCCCACCACCACTCTTAACAGTTTGGGTCCCTGATCAGTACTGTCTTTCTGATTGACTGAGAAGATTTCTTTCCTCTTTTTAAGTGGTTTTCCAGGAAGTGAGTAGCTGGAGGGCGAGCCAGCTCTTTGGACCATCTCTCTTTCCAGTACAGATTGGGTGTTTTCCTCCAGCAGCGGGCCTGCGAAACGACTCCAAACGTGGTGCGGGGACTGGGAGACATCTGAAGAATCCTCAGACAGGCTGTGCGGCCCGGCTCGGGCTTCACACCCTGGGGAGCCACGAACCACCCCAGGAATGACTGGGACACTTGCCACTTAAGGGGCGCGCCCAGCGGGCCCCTCCGCTGCCCAGGAAAAAGCGGGAGTCACCCTGGGGGCGGGGCGAGGGGGGTGCTGGAGGCCCCGGGAGCAATTAACGTGACCACTCTCCCGTGGGCCTGGGACCGGGGCTGGGCAGGCTGGCGGCTCGGCGGGCGGTGGAAAGCACCCGGGAAACCAAATTCGCACCCGGTTCCCCCTGGCACGGAGCCTCCTGGCCCCAGGAGCGGGAGTAGGAGGGGCCAAACAGGGGTGGGGCTGGGGGGTGGGGGCGAAGAATCTAGTTTCCAGTTGCTTCAGTCCTAAATTCTCCCCGCCAGGAAAGATGCTAATGAAAGACCAATTGTGTGGCCGGAGTGTTTTCTTCGGACTTCTGCCCAGGGAACTGGATTAGAAGCCAAGCAGCAAGGTCACCAGCCCCATCCTATGGCAACATGGCAACACCTTTTGCTCGCTACTGACCCCTCCTGGGGGCACGGGGACAGCTAGTGGAGGGCCGGGAGGCAGTTAAATTAGACCTGGGTGCGACTATTGGGTTCTTAAACCCGACATCTGTTGGAGGATGGAGCCTACCTACACTTCAGGCCACAGATTCAGAGGCTCAGACCTTGGCAATTCCCTTTCCTCCAAGCGGGCCCCCAAACCTTTCACACAGGACGGCTCTTTTGCATGAATCTCCCTAACACTTTGTCCCGGGGAAACCAAACGGGGAGGGGTCATCGAGGACCTTTAGGAGAATGAAGTGAACATAGTTAGGTGTTAGCAGCGTCACCCTGCCACTGGAGCAAGGGGTGGATTTGGGGCCAAGGCTAGTGTCAGCCAGGGGTCCTTAACCGTTATTTTTGGATATCCTGATAGGTGCTGACCCCAGCAGGGGCTGCAGCGATGACCCCATTGGCTGCAGGCGGGCAAGGGCAGTGGGTGGGTGGAGACAAGAGGATGTGGCCTCCTGGTGGGTTGGATGGAGTAGGGGCTGTAGAGGAGAGACTAGCACCAGCTCTCCCTCCACACCCTTCTTGCCCCTGGAGGGTTGATTTTTGCTGGCAAGGTAAATGTTGCCAGCCTTCTGGCAAGATGGGATTCTAAGCAGAAGGGCAAGCAAGTGTGGGGCACGGAAAAGGGAATGAGTTTTGATGTGAATATGTTGAGAGATGGGTTAACTGGAGTGGCTGAGGAGGACTTTGGCATGAGTCTATTCAAAGCCCCGCCTGGCCACTCCCAGGCTGTGACCTTGCATAAGATGTTTTGTCTCTGAGCCTGAGAGACAAAGAGAGAGAATACAACACCAACTTTATGAGGTTTTTATTTTTTGTTTTTAATGATTAAATGATTTTAATTGCTTAGTGCCTCACAGTTCTGGAAATAAAAGCTTGGGGGGGAAAAAAAAAGATGAGTGCTAGGCAACTAAATGCTATAAAAATAACTGCATTGCTTGTTTCTATGAGCCAGACGTTATACTAAGCATTCTACATAATCTCATTTAATCTTCTCAGCAGCTCCATAAGGTAAGTACATTATGATCTCTGGCTTACAATTGAGGAAAATGAAGCACAGAGAGCTTAAGATACCTGACCCAAGTCACACAGCTAATAAGTGGTAGAGCCAGGACTCAAACCTGGATCTGTCTGACTCTAAAACCATGGACCTTAATGATCACACTGATGGCTTCACAACACATGCAGATCAAAGCATAGAAGAAAGATCTTGGCCTGAGCTACAGATTGAGGAGTTGTGGGAATTTGATAATAGTTGAAACCATGGTTATAGATGGAATGATCCAAAAGAAGTGTATACAGTTGAGAAGGAGAGCAGGAAACACCAACATTTACAGTGCAGACAGAGAAAGAGAAGCCCTAGACAGAGACTGAGCAGGGACAGCCAGAGAAGTAGGAGGAGATGAGGCCGAAGAGGAGGCCAGTCTTCAAGGAGGGGGTGGTCGATAGGGGCACACTGGGCAGCCAGCTGTGGCTTGAGACAAGGTCCAGTAGTGGGTCCTTGGAGAGTTTGGCAAAAGCAGTGGTGGAGCAGAATCCAGGTTGAAGGGAGAATTAGGAACAGACAGCAAGTGAGACTTGTATTGTCATGGAGGGAGGGAGAGAGTGTGATAGCTAGAGGTGGGTGCAGAGGAAAGTAGGGGCAGCCTCTGGATTTCTGATGAATGCACTGGGATGGAGAAAGTCTTCCTCTAGAAGCAGGAAAGAAGATGCATTCTGAGCAAGAATGCAGGAAGATGAGGGGCTTTACAGGCAATAGTCTCTCTTTTCTCTGTGAGATTGGAAGCCAGCTGCAAAGGGAGTAAGGCGGGAGCTGGGTAGGCAGGTTGAGAGCCACAGTGAAGATTTGAAACCAGCACTGCGATGAAAGGGGTGGATGGTGTCAGGCTAGCCAGACTGTGTAATAGGACTCCCAAGCAGGGATAAGCTAAGGTGGAGATTGGAGACAAT
Organism: Balaenoptera musculus; assembly: GCF_009873245.2. Lineage (NCBI taxonomy): Eukaryota > Metazoa > Chordata > Mammalia > Artiodactyla > Balaenopteridae > Balaenoptera > Balaenoptera musculus. The sequence continues at coordinate 35,280,282 of NC_045797.1, read as the reverse complement.
GCATTGAGAATGGCCACTGATCATTGTTGGGTAGTTTCCCCAATGGCCTCACCAGTCACTGTTAGGGCCACCCACCAACCATTTATCCAGGATAATTCTAGTTTCAGCACTTAAAGTCTAAAACCCCAGGAAGCCCCTCAGTCTCAGGCAAAGCTGGACTACACTTTGTTTTCCTAGCTCAGGGGTGGGGGAGCAGCAGTGATAGAGCTGGATTGACCTGTGGTTGGGGACTTAGTGGGTAAGTATGCAGGAGCTGGTGAGGAGTGAGGGTTGGAGGGAGCTGGCCAGAGAAGGGTGAAGGTGAACTATTATGCAAGAATTCTGGGATGACACGAAAGACGGTAATGAAGGGGAAGAGTAGATAGAACTGGAGAAGCTGGAAGGGTCATGAGACTAGAGTTCCTGATTAGAGCAGAGAGTGGGCTAAATGGGCAAAAAGGATTTCAAGAGCTGAGAGGAGGAAGTGAGAATGCTTCAGGCTGCAGGTAACAAAAACCTGACTCAAACTAACTTAATGTGGAAATGTATTAAGTAACATAACAGGAAGGGCAGGATTCAGGGTGGTTGATTCAGTGGCTCAACGATGTAATCAAAGAATCAAGTTCTTTCCATCTCTCTGCCCTGCTACCTTCATTGTTGGCTTCATCCTCAGACTAGGGGCAAAACGGCCACCTCCACACATGACAATGTCCAGAGTAAAAAGAAAGACCATCTCTTCTTATGAGTTTCTCTTAGAAACAAGGATATTTTTCTCAGAGGTCCCCTAGTGGACTTTCCTCCACCTCTCATTGGCCAGGACTGGGCCACATGCTCATTCTAGAACCAATTGTTGGCAAGATAGGCAAATCAGACTTACTCTGGAGCATGCCACCTTCCCTTGAGGCACGTGGCTGCATGGGGGAATGAGTAGATCTTGAACATAATTAGAGTTCTGTTAGAAAGAAAGAAGTGGGGAGGACTTCCCTGGTGGGCCAGTGGTTAAGAATCCGCCCTCCAATGTAGGGGATGCAGGTTCAATCTCTGGTTGGGGAACTAAGATCCCACATGCCGCGGGGCAACTAAGGCCGTGTGCCACAACTACTGAGCCCACGTGCTCTGGAGCCCGCACGCCACAACTAGAGAAAAGCCCATGCACTGGAACGAAGAGCCTGTGCGCCGCAATGAAAGATCACGCATGCCGCAACTAAGACCCAACGCAGCCAAAAATAAAGTAAAAAAAAAAAGAAAGAAGTGGGGTTGGTTGCTGAGTGCAAAACCAGCAGTGTCCATCACAGAGGCAGCAGTGGGCAAGTGGGATATGAATGCTATGATGAATATTCAACTTCAGTTCAACTTTGTTTTTTATCTGCTCAAATTCTTACTGGTTCTCTTCTGCCTATGAGATACATTACATACTCATTGGCTCTAACAAATATTGCAGTAAACCTTCTATTATTTTTTCCTAAAAATCCTCTGCTCTGGCCAAAGCATGACAACCCCCTAATCCTGGAACACACCTAGTATTTTCCTACTTCCTCACCTTTCCCAGTCCTTGGAATATAATCCCCCCATCCCGCTCACCTGTTAGCAGATAGCCAGACCGTATCCACCAATCAGGGCCTGGCCCAAACCCAATCACCTAGTCTATAACCACATAGTATTTGTGCCCTGAAGACCCTTCAAGACCATCCAGTCTGGCATCATCCGTCTTCAGGGATCTCCCTGTGTAGACATAGCTCCTGGAGAGTGGGTCCAGTTTTATACTTCTCAGGGGTCCTCTTAGCCCCCAGCACAATGGCTGGTACACACAACAGGTGCTCAGTAAGTACTTATCGACTGACAGATTCGTCAATAACTGCTCACAGACTGAGGAGTGTGTGTAACCTGCCCTCCTTTGAATCTGCAGATGGGCTCTCAGGAGAGAGCGCGGAGGAGGTGGGGAGAACAGGCTGGCTGTGAGCCAAGGAGGCACTGCTGGGCAACCCTGGGATGTCAGGGTGGGAAACAAGGGCGATTACAAAGCTGAAAGGCCTGGAAATGATCGCTTCTCAAACGGACACATTAAACGACAAATTATAACCCTTAACTGTCTTCTGAGATACACTTTGGTATCATCTCTGCTAAAATGAGTGCACCTGCTACCACCCCAAAACTGGCCATTTTTATCCCAGCCCTTAAGGTCGGGATCTTTGGTGGGAGAGAAATGAACACGCATCCTTGGAACGGCCCACAGAGACCTCCCCGTAAGCCGCCTTTCCCTGCTGGGGTGGGGTGGGGGGGGAGATTAAGGGGGCGGGTAGCAGAGCACTGGGTGGAGAGGACCCTTTTATTCTTGAGGCAGCAGCAGCAGCAAGATGAGATCTGGATTCCCCCTGATGAGTTTGGATTTCCAAAGAGCCTGAAGGTTCCCGAGGGCTGTGGATCCACTCTAAACTTCGTAGCTAGGTCTCGTTTTAGTGATTAGTGGTCCTGGCCAGGCTCGTTGGTTTTGGGGGTTAATTAACCAGTGAGTAAACATTTATTGAGAGCCTGCTTATTGGGGGACCCCAGAACAAGCATAGGAGAGGATCCCCTAAGAGGAGTTCACGGTGTGGTCGAGGCCTTGAGGTTAATGAACACCTGCAACAATGAGAAAGTGATGTGACAGTAATGATCTGTGTGGCTCAGACTGCCCTGGTCTTCCCAGCACCATCTGCCTCCAAATTCTCTTCAAAGACTTCATTGCCCCCGCTGCTGGGGTGGATGCCACCAGCCGGGAGAGGAAGAGGTGCTTCTCCTGGTTACAGGGTTGTATGGGGAGAAACAGGGAGCGGCAAGGCCATGTTCTAATCTTAGGGGGCAGCCACTTGAGGAAGAAACAAACCTAAAGAGAAAAACATACCAGGGAGCGCCAAGCAGGGATAGATGGACAGATGGAGTTTAAGTCCCTAGTTGACCAGGGTGCCCCAGGGCTGCTGGCACCAGCTTGGAACTTTCATCAGATTGGTTGTGATGGGGTTCAGGACACCCTACCCCAAACTATGGCATCTTGGCATATTGAATATTTTAAGCTGAAGGAGTTTGAGAAAATGGCAGAGCAGGAAGTTTACTCTGACCCCACCCCCCACCTTCTTCCCTGAAAAAAGTCATAAAATCCTCATGTGAGAGGTGCCCTCCCTACATCTGGAGGAAAGGAGCATCCTTATCTCCAAAGACAAAAGGACACCAAGAAGCATCCTAATAAACAGGCCTTGCTAAGTGTTCCCTAGTTTCCTACATTACTTCCTACTCCTTAAGCTGTCCTCTTCCTCCATGACTGCCCACTCTTCATCAAACCTAGCGTAAAATACTCAGCTCCAACTGTTTCTTTGGGTCTTCATTTCCTTATGAAGGCTCCCATGTCATGTAAAACTTAGATTAAATAAATCTGTATGCTTTTCTCCTGTTAATCTGTCTCAGTTTAATTTGCAGACCCGGCCAGGGACCCTAAGAGGGTCAAGAAAAATGGTTTCCTCCTCTGCAACCCCTGCAGTTACATGAGCCAACACATTCTCCACTTTCTCCTTTAAGCCAGAGCAGGCCAGGTCCCCACGCTGTGCCGTCAGAGGAGCCCCAGGAATGAACACCCAGCACCTGTGCAGCGAGGGCTGGAGTAATTCCAGGGGTCAGCCCTGAAGGAGGGAGAGGAGGCATGAGCAGGGACAGTGGCCAGAAAGGCCAGAGCGGGGGGTCTGAGAGGGTGACTGTGGAGGCTAGGGCCCAGCTGGGCAGAGCGTGTGGGTGAGCCCTTGCTTCAGGGATCCCTGCGAGGGGAGCCTGAGCTTCTGCTGAGGGAGGCAGGACCCTGACCGCCAGCCTGGCCTCAGAGCTCGGCAGGAGGCCAGCAGCTGTTTGACTGGCCCCCCTGGCATACTCTTCCCACACAGTAATCCCTTTGCCTTTATAATGCAGAGCTGGGGCTACACACTCAGATTATATACCATGACTAACCAGCAATGTCATCCTATAGCTGGCCTCATTTCACATTCATATTTTGTCCTCATCCCCTCCAACCCATTCTATCCTTTCTACTTCCTTCTAACCCTCAGCTTTTCTTATTTCCCATTTTTAAAATGTCTGAAAATTTGCTCACCATTGAGACCTTCACCCTGGGCAGCAGGAGTGACAGCTAAAGGACCCTAAATGTGACTTTTCAAAATAAGTATTGGACACCCCAGCCAGCAGCTTCTGAATTTCAAACCAGACAAAGGCAAGGTTCTGGATGTTCTCATGGCAACCCTGATTTACATACCAGAAGGAGCCTTTTGGATTGCCAGCTGGATCCTGGGTGGTATTCTCGGGGCAATGTTTGCATCAAAGGCCTGTTTGCCAGCCCCCTCGGGGACCTGCTGGGGCCTGAGACAGCCCTCCACCTCCTCCCTGCTCCACCCAACCTCTGACTCTTCCCGACCTTGTCCTTCCTGCTGCACCAAGGCGGGGCCCCGCCAGCCTCCCCACCTCAGCCCTCTGTGACTCAGTGGAAGCCGGTGACCACGTCCCTTCACCCCACCCACACTCCATTCCGACGGCCAGCTCACTTCCTGACACCCGACCACCACGCACAGGCCTCTGCCTAGAGTAAATAGTCCTCTCTGTGGAACGATTTACGACCGGGGCCAGCCCTGTATGGGAAGGGGCCACGTGCATCTTAGCCTCCAAGGGCACGCCTGCCTCTGCACAGCTAATTGCTAGCCTCTGTGAATCTTCCTTTTGAACCCTGACTGACCTGGGATGTTTTGTTGAAGGGAACTAGAGACTTATTCTTCAGTGTGCTACCTAGCACGGTGCTGGCTCGACACGTGTTGAAAGAAAAGAGTCTTTAAAAAAGAGAGATTAATACATGGAGAGTAATTTAGGGGCCCCCCAGGCTTCCCCAGGACCTGACAGATTCTACCACCTCCATAAGGGCTTATTCCGGCCAGATTAAAGGTGGAGCTGGTGATACCTGGGCTGATGCCCCAGCTTTGCCACTCTGAGGTCTCAGGCACATTGTAAGACCCACCTAAGCCTCCAGTTCCGTATTTCATCAATTCCAGGATGTGCTGTTTCTCTCGTTTTAGACTCGGAGACCAGGATATGTCTTTCAATTAATTCAACAGTAGGAAATTGTATTTCTGTTGCTGCCGTGCCCCCTCCTACAGGAGGAGCCCAGGGGTGGCCATGTGACTTGCTCTGGCCAATGGAGTGTGAAGGGGAGTGATGTGTCACTTCCAGGCTGAAGCTTTAGAAGGTTCACCTCAACAGCCAGCAAAGTTCCAGATGGAGGCTGTCGTGTGTGCCTGGATCTCGCAGTGAAGGTGATATGGAGCTAAGCCGTAGCCAGCGGGCATTTAAGGAGAGAGGAACATAAACCTTCCTTCTTTAGCCATGGAACTTTCGGATTCTATGTTTTGATAGCACAATCTAGCATATCTTGACTGGTACCGCATCTTCCAGTTGACAGGTTTTTTTCTTTCTTTCTTAGTGGTCCATAATGGTGCAACCCACGATCGAGGCTGGTGTGGATTCAATGGGACCCAGTAGGACCTCTCACAGGCTGAATGAGTGAATCCATTTGAACCACTTAGCACAATGTCTTGCCTGCAGTGAGTGTTCTATTCGTTAGTCATTGTTATATTTCCAGCCCTCTAGAAATATGTTTGCTAGGAGTTTGGTTTAGTGATCTGATGACACAGAAAGTTGGCAGCCCCCTCAGATCCCTTGTGGAATGAGACAGGGTATAAATAAGTTCAAGTAAACAAGAATGTGGCTTGGGCACTTGCTGTTGTAGGCTCTTTGAGGGTGTAGGTGTTTGGGGAGGTAACTAAGAATGCTGCCTTTCTTCTCGTGAATTAACAGTTTATTGTCTGGGATGTGAGAAGGTGGAAGAAACTACTCAAGTGTACAAGTTTTTGGTGCAGCAGAATGAAGAAACGCCATACTCTTTGAGATGGAGCAAATATAAGAAACTTAAATTTTTGCAGAATTAGGAATGGCTCACAGATCCAGTCTGAAGACACCAGACTTCCAGCTAATTCTTTACATTTTATAATATACCCCTGTGCTTTGGAATAACTCTCTCCAGGAATTTTATAGCCAGCCCCTGCAGACCCAAAGGCAGTGAGAGTGTTCTGCATGCTGGGCTGGGCCAAAGGACAACGGTAAGGGCCACCAGCTCTGTCTCTGACGTTTCATAGCCACTGTCCGCCCCATCCGCATCCTCTCCCCTGCAGCTCATGTTACCTGCCTGCTACCTCCTTCACTCAGGAAGATGACGAAAGGCATTTATCCTAAAGTATTAGTGACGTAAGCATTACTTCCACAGGAGGATTTGTATTTTAAAAGCGAAACTAGAAAGTGAAAAAGAAAATTACAGGACAGTATGTAAGGCTGTGTTAGGGGTCTGTTAATTCCAAGAAATAGAAACTCACTCAAGTTGGCTTAAGTTTAAAAAAAAAAAAAAAAAAAAAGAGGAAAGGAAAACAAGAAAGAAAGAAAAAAAACTTACTAGAAATCTGGAATCTGCATGAAACTTGATTGCAGGTAGTGTGGTTGTGGCCTCAAGGAACTGAAAAGTTCTCAGGCAACTATTCTCTTCAACTTTTTTTTTTTGTAATTACCCGCCCTCCAACTCTTTTTCACTCTCTGGGGTGTCCTGGTCTCTCATCTCTACTGCCTGTGTCTACCTGAGTCTTTTCTCTCAGCAGACAGCTTTCAGTCATCAGCTTGCGCGTGGCCCCGCCATGACTGCCCTGAAATGGTGGCCTCAGAGAGATGGTGGGTTTTTTTGTTTTGTTTTTTTTGGCCACTCCGTGCAGCTTGTGGGATCTTAGTTCCCCAACCAGGGATTGAACCCGGGCCCTTGGCAGTGAAAGTACGGAGTCCTAACCACTGGACCACCAGGGAATTCCCAGAGAGATGGTGTTTTAGAAGTGGGAGTAGAGACCTTGCCAGAGACCCTTGTCATCCCACAAGAACATGCAGAAGGCCTATCCAGTCACCGTGAGCGTTTTGTAGGCGTGGATGTCGATTCCCTCCTACACTTGAAGCCAAAGTTGATCTACATATCTGTCCACCCTTCTCTCCTCCACTTCACAATGATCCCTACGGTGCTGAACTGTGTTCTCTCTTTTCCCACCGCAATCACCCCTTATGCAACTACCTGAGAGCTCTTTCTAAAATGCAAAGCTAGCCCACCCCTTAGCTGTGTAAATCCTTTTCAGGCTCCCTGACCAAGGCAGGGAGACTCCCTCCCCCTGGGGCCACTTCCTTTATTTTCAGCCCTGCCTTTTGCCTCCTCCCTTTCCCCACATATAGCCTCCAAGAAGCTTCTGCTCCCTGAGATGCCCTGCCCCCTCTTTGCCTACCTAGCAAACTCCTACTTTCCCTTCAATGCCCTGCTCAAAAGCCACCTCCTCTGTGAAGCCTTCCTTGATTACCCACAGGCACAGGCCTGTTTTCTTTCTTTTCCTGTGATCCTTTGTTTACCCATCTCTGCCAGCAGGACTGTCTTCTCTACCAGAGCAGGAGCTCTTTCAGGGCAGGGATTAGGCTTTATTTGTGTCTGTACTAAGCCCAGAGCCCGGCATCAACTAGGTTTTCAGTGTAAGGTAGTTGCAAGGCAGTGAAGCACTGGTGCTACCCACCTGGGTTCAAAGCCAGGCTCTGCAACCTACTGTGACTTAACATCTTCATGCCTCAGTTTCCCTACCTGTAAAAAGGGGATAATGATACTTCCTATCCCACACATTTTTGCTGAAGTTTGAATGAGGGAACATAAGCAGAGTGTTTGTTACTCATTATGTATGAATTATTATTTTCTTCATTATTTCTGAATAAGGTGTTCAGCAGGAGGGTGGCACACAGAGCCTTGCAACAACTCAAGATTTTGTTTTGGAAAGACTATTGCCCGGAGACATGCAGGCTGATATTACTTCAAAATATTTTGCGGCAATGGCACACTGGCCTGTCGTCTTTGTGGAGAGATTCAGGAAAGTTACAAAATACCATCTCTTTCCTGGAAGGATCTTGCATATTTCCTTACCTCTTGTCCATTTGCAAGGAGTACGTTTAATAACCCAGACAAAGTGTCAGAAGAGAATTGGCTGGAAAGGGTTAATCCTGGATCCTTGGAAGGAATTAGGCCCTGGGGAAAGATGGGTTTCTAGGGATGGTAGAGAATAAGGCTTTCCTGCATCCATCCGAGGCGCCGGGAGGCATCGCCATGGTGATGCAGAGTGTGGGTCCACTTTGCATTTATGTGGGGCTTTGTATTTCTTCAGTTCTGGTGAGGTTCAGTTGAACTACATTATGGAGAAAAGAGGCACAGAGAAAGGTAAATGCTTTGCTCAGCCAGGGTGGTACGGCAAGTTACTGCAAAGGCGGGGACTAGACCCCTGATTCATTCAATAACAAGTATCTATGGAACCTGCTCTGTGCCAGGCCCAATTCCAGGTATGGAGGACTCAGCAGAAAGCAAGGCAGGGTCTCTGACCTAACAGGGCTGCAGGCAATAATCAAGGAAGCAAATATATGCCATATTTCTTTTTTTTCCTTTTTTGATGTGGACTATTTTTAAAGTCTTTATTGAATTTGTTACAATATTTCTTCTGTTTTATGTTTTGGTTTTTTGGCCATGAGGCATGTGGGATCTTAGCTCCCTGACCAGGGACCGAACCTGCACCCCCAGCATTGGAAGGTGAAGTCTTAACCACTGGACCATCAGGGAAGTCCCAATATTTGCCATATTTCACTGATTCTAAGATCCTCCCCCCAACCCCTGCATTTTAAAATCTCTGAAATTGGAGCAAATACATCTTATAATCAGTGGCATGTCTCGAGAACATTCTTTCTTTCATAGTGATACATAAAATAATGATGCACCTTGCAGTGGATGGCATCTGAGATTTAATAAAGTGTAATATGATTCAGGTGATGGCATTCTAACTCTCCTTGTTACTGATTTATTTTCCTTCCAAGCAAGTTACAGTGGAGACCTGAAGCCTGAAATGGACAAGGATTTCTCTAACTAATCTATTCCTGGGACTTCCTTAGAAATATTCAGCTCTCTCAGTTATGTTTCTGTGAATCCATCTTCCTTTGAAGCCAATGAAGATCCTGCCTGTAATCAGTAAAGAATTTGGCTGCAAATAAGAGAAAATCCAACCAATAGTGACTTACACTAACATACATAATCCTAGGGCTGGTGCAGCTGCTTAAATAAGTCATCACGTACCCAGGCTTCTTCTATCATTTGCTCTACCATCCTCAGCTCATGACTTTAATGACTTTAGTCCTCGCAGTCACAAGATGGCTGCTGTACTTCCTGGTCTCACATCCATGTTCCAGACAGGAAGAAGAAGGAAGGGCAAAGGGTTCATCATTCTTTTTTTTTTTTTTTAAGTCAGGGAAACAAGCTTTCCTAGAAGTCTCATTTGGCTGACTTTGCCTACGACAGCGTCTGCTCTGCCGAGGAAACAGAACAATGCAGCTCTCATGAGTGCATTGTGTACATATGTGTAATGGCACTGGTGGTGGGAATCAGAAGGAAGAGAGAATACATTGACTACCCTGAAGGGAAATCGCTAAACTGATTTGTCCCACCTGAAAATGTGACAGAAACCAGTCAACACACATTGAGACAAAGCTGGGTTTCTTCACACTTGCCTCCAAATATCCAGCCAGAACGAGGAACAGTATGGTCTCATGGACACTGGCCATATGTCACTAACCTCTTACTAGCGTCCAAATGAGAGGGAAATAAACATTCCACATCAGGGTAATGAACCCTCAAGTCTTGGAGCAGAGCTTCCGTTCTTCCTGGACAGACTGAAACCCCATTGAGAAGTTGAGTAACTCACAAGCGAAGAGGATTGCTAGATGAGGAGCCAAAGGATGGAGAAAGTCTCCTGAACCACATGCCAGTGTCCCGAGGACAGGATTCTGGTCTTCAGCAAGGTCAAGCTGTGTTCTCATATGAAGGGGAGGGGAAGAGGGGCTGGATCAGAGGAGGGCCCTGGGAGGGAGTTGTTGGCTGTCAAGGGAGCAAGTACATTAACAAAGGTGTCACCCTTTACCTCCTTAGCAGTCTGATGGTGTTGCTTTTCCATATATATTTTCACCCTAGCTTGTCAACTAACACAGTAATGTAATTCCTTTTGGAAATGCTTGAAAATTATACACACACTCACAGAGTTTGTTGCTACCTACAGCGGTAGATGGCAAAAATGGCGACAACCCGCCACCACTCCCTATGCTTACTGCTCTGCAAGATGGTTTTGCAGCCCTTCCCAGCAAGAGTCACAGGCTAGTTCTCCACTCCTTGAATTCGGGCTGCCCAGTGACTCGCTTGGCCCAGAAGAAAGCAGTGGGTGTTATTTGTATAGTTCTGAGCCTAGGCCTCGAAAGAAGGTGCCTGCTTCTTCTCTCTCGGGAACTCAGGTGAACGGGCCGGGCTAGCCTGCCGGAGAATGACAGGTCACCTGGAGCAGAGGAGCTGCCCCAGCTGAGGCCACTGCAGGCCAGCCAGCCCCCAGCTGATGGGGCAGCAGACAGCAAAGTGTGAGTGAGCCAGCCTAATATGCCCAGCTGCAGAGCAGTAATCAGAGCAGTGAGCTAAGTAATAGTTGTTGTTTTAAGCCACTAAGTTTTGGCTGGTTAGTTAAACAGAAAGAGCGAACTGATAGGCTTACTGTGTGCCAGACACTGGCCGTGTACTTTATGTCATGGTCCTATTTCTTTAAACTATATCAGTACCTATTAATGTGTAGAATATGTGTTCTGGGAAGAAACAGCCCCCAGCCAGCCCCTCAGTTTGCTTCTGCATGAAATTCTGATTGAATTTCTGTGTAGTTATTTGCTCCAAGGAGCTTTCAGGCTCTGACAAGATCAGAATATTCTGCGATAACCCCCTCTCGTTCCTCAGTCTCCTGTCACTTAAAGGCGTGTGGAGTTACGGAATGGCACTCCAGTTGGAATCCATCCAACGTCTCATTCTGCCAGCAGCTCCTTGGGGACCTTCTTGCTGTTTTTAAGCATATGTAGGTTCCTAGATGTCAGGGACCAAGAGATGATCCTTTAGTGCACTTATCAGACAGTCCTAGGGAAACCGAGGGAAGAAGGCAAGCTACCCAATTCTTTCTATGCAGAAAGAAGTGGGAGTAGATGGATGGTGGTAACTTAAAGCCCTTTGGCAGGATGACAGTCACCAAAGCAGTGACCATGGTAAGTGCCAATGTAGGGGACAGCCTCAGGCCAAGGAGTAAGGCATGGCCTCAGGCTGGTGGTGTTCCTTCCCGGGTGGCCGTACTCCCGTGTGGATAACCTCACTCTGGATCTTACTGTGGGATTCGAGGCACAGTTTGTCGCAGCCCCTTGGGGTAACAGACACTTATTTAAAGTCAAGGTGTCTGCCAAAAGATAATAGCTTTAAATGTAAAATTACAAGTCATTATGGGTAATATGATGCAAATTGCAAGAGAAGCACTGGCAGTGTTTTACTTTGATTTCATTTTTGCTTTTCTGTCATCGTGAGCCTTGTCTAAAGTTGCTGCTAGAGATACCTTATTCACACACCATTTACCCTTCAGCTATGGCATGATATTGTCCACTGGAGGAGGACATGAGTGGAGGCCAAGGGGTCTGTGGAAGAGTCCCTTTATCCACACAAACTGGGGTTATTTCTAAGAAACCCAGACTTAACTTTTTCGACATTGGTTTCTTCATTTACCCTCTGGGAAGTGCCTGGACATGTTCAATTTCCATTGGGAACTGGAAGTCAATTTTAATAGTTAATCCGAAAGGCATCCTTCATCAAATGCTAAGCGAAGGCTTTTAAATAACCAGTCGCTGGATTTGTTTCCTTTACCTTCTCAGGATCTCTGCTGGAGGAGGAAAGACTTATAAGGACTTGGTCTTTAGAAGGTTCAAACTTGAGTTTTGTGTTCTTTTTTCCCAAGGGACATGGAAAAATTGAAAAGTGGTCATTTCTCAACTGCTTTTCCTTATAGCCATGGGGAGGGAGAGACTGCTGGATCTAAGGTCTGTCTCCAAGCAGCAAAACCGGAAAAGAAAGGAATAAGCAGCAAAAAAAATTAAGAAGTGTTTAAAACACTCTTTGAAATGTTTTATAGCAAATTTCTTTCAAGGAAGGGGGTTCAAATGGGCTGACCATTTGGTCACTGAGAGAAGCCCTACCAAACATATTCCCCCAAACAGTGGGTTTTTGACAAAGGTTTCTGGAGTTTTCAGGCTGAGAACTATCTCCTTGCCAGGCTGTGTGGGTCTTGCTTCATCTTCCTCTTTTTTTCAGCTCCCCCGTGGCCACCTGTTTCTGAGGAGTTCAGTTCTCATAATGACAAGGAAACCTAGAGGCTGAAAATAAAACAGATTTCCCAGAATCTCAGGTACCGAGAGCGGAGAGGGGTGGGGACTTCTTGGACATGAGCTCACATTAACTGATGAAATGCTGCTCATGTGCCCACAGCTCTGTCCAGCTCCTGGTGACAGGGAAGGAAGCCAATTCCGCTGGGAAATACTGCAGAGGTTTTCACCATGTTTTCATGGGAACGGCCGAGCTTCCACACGCTGGAAACAAGGGCCAGACTCAAATGAACCTGCAGCTGGGACTGTTTTTTTCTAATGAAAGTGCTCGATCAGTTCCTAACCGTGGGAACTGCATTAGATCCATAGCCCCATAACTCTCATTTGGATGTTTGTCACCTGAGCACTTGAGGTCATCTGTGAACAAGGTCTGTCAGCCCAGGCATCGCCTCCCTGAGACCACTGGCTTCTGAAGTATACTTCGGATTGGTGTGAGACTTATCATTTCAAATGAAGCTTTGTAACTTGTCTGGATAGTCCTCAGCCCATTTCATAATACACAACCTACGAGCAAGGCGTCCTTGTTCTAGCCCAAGAAAATAATAATAGCAAACATTATGTATAAGTTTTCCATTGTCGTGTAATGAATTATCTCCAAACTTAACTGCTTCAAACAATAACCATTTATTACCTCACACAGTTTCTGTGGGTCAGAAATTCTCCTTAGCTTGGCAGATGCAGTTCAGGGTCTCTTACAGAAAGGTTTTAGTCACAGTGTCAGCAGAGGATGCAGTCACCTGAAGGCCTGACTGGGGCTGGAGGATCCACTTCCAAGACGGCTCCCTCACCTGGCTGGCAACTTGGTGCTGCTGTCTCAGCTCCTAAACTACGTGAAGGTATTACTTTGATTAAATGTTTAAAATACATAGTCAACTAAGTAAATAAATATTCCCTAAGAGGGATCTAAAACCAAATTTCCCTACCGTTGTAATGTCGTCTGCTCTGCTTTATGCTGCCCCCTGTCTCGTCTGGGTACACATCTATCTCCCCCACTGAGCTGCATGTGCCTCAGGGTCAGGAGCCTTGGGTTATTAATATTTCCAAAGCCCCCCTCTTCCTCCATTTCCCAGGAGTTTGCCCACCATGACACACACGGAAGGGGTTCAACACCAAAGAGAGTCAATAGAATTGCTTCCTACCTGTAGTCCATTCCACAGGGGGGGGAAGATGCTGATTCTGAGGAGAATCTCAATTAGAGTGAGCAATTGGACTTCAGTGAGAGTGAGCAGAAACACAGATCTCCATGGTCCTGGTTCGGTCCCCCGAAAGGGACTGATGACATCGGGGTGCCGAGAGGGATGGATGGTAGGAATGAAAGAACAGGAGCAGAAACCTCACTGATTTCTTTTCTAAGCTGGATTAGGGGCTTCACTCTGCCTGGAGTCCCGGGCAGAGTGGGCAGGTTTGAAGGTGGCTGGCCCTCTCAAACGTGGTCCTGAGGGCCAACCTGTGGCCCACCGCCATGGAGAAATCGATCCCTGGCTGAGCTGTGGGAGGCCCAGGGTGAAACAAACCTTTCTCATTTAAAAAGGAAAATGTGTTCTTTCCCACCCAGACTACTCCCCGTTGGTGCATCCTGCACAGGCGTTGGCAGGAAGGGGTGGGGGGAGGAAGAAAAAGAGGAAGGAGGGCATTTCCTCTCACAGACTGGGTTGCCAAAGCAACTGCTCTAAGATTCCTCTTCTCTGTGGGTCTTCCAGACAGTGTGGCCCGGCTACGTGTCCGGAAAAGACTTTCTCATGTGGCACTCCCACTCGAGAATGTACTTCCTCCCTGCTCTCTTTCCATGTCTCTGCTGCTGCTTGCCTACGCTTTCCAGGGTGAACACTTTTCCTTCCTGCTCTCCACTTCGGCCAGGCTGGTTCGTCTTTCAAGGTCTGAGTAATTCAAGACTCCTTTGGCTGCCCAGGAAAGAAACCCACTTCACGTGGGCTTAAACTAGAAAAAGAATGTAGAATGTATGGGCATAGAATTACAAAGTGACCCAGCAATTCCACTCCTAAGTATATACCCCAAAGAATTGAAAACAGGCATTCAAACAAATACGAACACATGAATGTTCATAGCACCATTAATCATAGTAGCCAAAATGTAGAAACAACTCAAATGTCCATCAGAATGGACAAACAAAATGTGGTATATTCCTTACAGGGGAATAGTATTCAGGCTTAAAAAGGAATGAACTACTTAAACACTCTACAATATGGGTAAACCTTGAAAACAGCATGCTAAGTGAAAGAAACCAGATGCAAAACATCACATGTTGTATGATTCCACTTATATGAAACTTCCTGAGAGGAAGAGGGAATAGGAAGTGATTGCTCGATGGGTATGGAGTTTCCTTTGTGTGGTGATGAAAATGTCTTTGGAACTGGATAGAGGCAACTGTTGCACAACATTGTGAATGTACTCAACGCCACTGAACTGCACATTTTAAAATGGTTAATGGTTGATATTATGTGAAATTTACCTCCTTTAAAAAAAAAAAAAACCAATGCTTAAAAAATAAAATCTCATGACAATTTGAAGGGGAGAAAGGACTTTTGGTGGTACACAAAAAGCCCGGGATGGGCCTCATGCCTTCAAACATGGCTAGGTCCTGGGGCTTTGCAAGGCTGTCAAGGTTTTGTCTCCATCGCTCAGATCTGCATGGGATGGGAGGAGAGGGTCACTGCCAGTTCTGGTGTCACATCATGCTCAGTGAGCAAGAAAGACTTCTTCCTGGCTTGGACCCATCACCCCCATCAGGGTATGGAGACTTCTGACTGATCTGGCTCCAGTCATATGGTCACCTCTGCGGCCAGCCCAGGATGGGGCTCTCGGAGAAGGTGGGAGGTCAGCGCCACCCAAAGCTCATAGGCTGAATGGGGTACTGTGGAGGGGAAGGTGATTCCCCCAGGGAAGGGATGCTGGGTAGCAAAAGTAATTTCCATAGAGCCTTCACTGGCTTTCTTACCATGTTCCCTGGAAGACCCCTCTTTTTCGCCCTACCCTGTGCCACAGCTCAGCTCTTTCCCAGAGCATCTCTGGCTACTTGGCCCACTGGGACTTCCCTTGCCAACAGCACTACACTCAAGAGCAGAATCCGCCCCTGTAAGTGGTTGTTTTAATTTGTTCAGTCTTTACAGAGAGCAACTTGGCACTGTGCACTAAAATTTGAATGTTCTTTTCTTTTGACCCTGCAGTTATACTTTCAGGAATACATCCTAAGGAAGAATTCAGCAAGAGTGCCAAGATGTATACACATAGGGATAGCCTCTGGGTAATTGTTGATAACAGTGAACATGGAATAACATAAATGATCATCAACAGGGGACGGGTTAAGTAAATTATGGTGAAGATGAATGAAGGACGGCCATACAGCTGTTTAAGAGGATAACAAATATCTCCATTTATTGACTCGACCATGAAACTTAATTTTTTAAAAAAGCATATAAAAAGGAAATATAGTGCGTCCCCATATTTAAAAAACATAACCCTTGTAAATGAGAGGGGAGACCATAAGTTTCAGTCTCTATATGGACTTAATGCATAGCTTAATAGCCAAAATTAATACAAAATAAATTCCATTATTTAATTACATATCTGGAAGAACATTAAAAGGGCTCCAGGTCATAACCATATCAGCCCATCTCAGAAGCCCCATCCTCCAAGACCAATTCTCTACACCCTGTAGCTGCTCCAGAGCCTCGAACGTGCTACAATCTGAACACTCTACTGAACTCTAGTCCAGAAGGCTTTTCCCTACTCTGGAACTCGGTCCGTCCCACTGCATTCCTTTATTATGTAGATCAATTTAGCTCTTCTCAGCAAGTGATAATTCTTCCTCTCTCTGGAAGAGAGAAGTGAGGGGAAACCAAATAGGCATATTCAGGATTTTCTGCAGTGGGCATGGGGAGGAAGAAGGAGAAGACACTCTGATGTTAATAATTGTATCTCATGTAAAAATATATATCTGCATGCATAGAAAATAGTCTGGGAAAAATACACAAAAATGATATCAGGGCTATCACCAGGGGGTGGGATTAATAGGTGACTTTTGCTCTTTTCTTTATACTTTTTGTCTGAATTTCTTTTTATAGAGCATGTTCTAGCTTTTTTTTTTTTTTTAAGAAGATTTCGTGCTGTGGAACACTTCTTTTTATTCTTTTTTTTTTTTTTCAAGATCCAGCAAAGGATAAAGAAAATTGAGACCCCGAGTCCATCCTCAACACAGGATGATTTCTCTTTTTCTCTTTAATTCTGGAACTTTTAAAGTAACCCTCCCTTCACGTATTCTGAGAAATATGAATAAAAGAACATTCCTTAGTAGGTTTATAAAGTTTACCCATAACATGTGCTACTATGTAGATGTATTTAAAATAAAGCAGGCTGGGACTTCCCTGGTGCCCCAGTGGTTAAGGCTCCGCGCTCCCAATGCAGGGGGCCCGGGTTCGATCTCTGGTCGGGGAAATAGATCCCGCATGCTGCAACTAAGAGCCCGCATGCCACAACTAAAGATCCCGCATGGGGCAGTGAAGATCCCGCGTGCAGCAACTAAGACCCGGCGCGGCCAAATAAATAAATATTCTTAAAAATAACAATAAATAAATAAAATTTTCAAAATGAAATAAAATAAAATGAAGCAGGCTGAGCCTGCGATATAAGGATTGAGCTAGTCCTGAGGGCGAAGCTCAGTCCTGCCACAGCCTGGGGCTGGGGGCGGGGTGCTGGCCTCCCTCAGCAGCGGCCCCTACAAACGCCCCTCCTCCAAACGGGAGCTGGCTCCTGCAGCCTGGTCCTGGTCGCTGCGTGTTGCGTTGCAGTTTCCAGAGCCCCTCGTGAGAGCCTCCAGAGGGCCTGAGTGACCTTGGCCTTGTGTGAAGCCAAGTGGGAACTCTCCCCTCTGCAGACTTGCTGTGTGAGAGCTCTGCTGTCTGAGCAGGGTAAAAATGACCCTGCTGCCAGGTTTCCTCTTCCTGCTGGGTCCCTCCCCGGCTCCTCTGCCACCTCCCCTGGGTCCTCTCTGGCCAGCTCAACTTTTGTGTCTGGGCCAGGTGGGGGAAAAGCATTTGGCTCAGCCCCTTGTTTGTCAGGAGTCCAACATTACCAGGGGTCTCGCCTCGTTTCAAGTATTTCCCGGTGCCTTGCCTTACTCCATAGTCAAGTTTCTAGCCAGGATTTCTTGGCTCTGGGAAAGACAGAGTGCCTGTTGGAGCCTTCTAGGCCTGTGTTTCATTTGCAGCCGCCTGGCTTTGACTGGGTGACGGTCCGGCCCTCCCTGGTCAGCCCGTCCCCTTCTGCTTCGCCAGGAGAGGAGGCCCTTTGTGTCCTCCTGGGGCTTGGGAGGGAGGAGGCTCCTGGTTTCCGTCCCCAGCCCGGTGTCCTGGGTTTACTGCAGCTCCAGCCCAGGCTCGGGGGTGGCAGTGCCTTCCAAGAGAGAGCGGTTCCTGTCTGTCTGGCAAAGGCAAGAATGCCAACCCCAAACAGCCCCGGCCCCTGACTGTTTCTAAGTCAGACTGCGACATGTTCAGCACCTGGCACTCTCCTGCTAGAAATTTCCAGCTGTTCTGATCTTTCACACAGGGCTTGGCAAGGCTGAAAAGGTCTGGAAGCGAATGAATTCAAGAAGCCCGCAGAACATCAGGCCTGGGCTAGTGGGCGCCTCTACCCCTCCCTGCTTAAGGACCCCTCTCAGACTCCCTGACCACATCCTGCCTTTGGATTCGCCTGGGGCAGAGGGCCTGTTGGGGTGCAGGGCCCGGGAGTCCAAGTGCCAGGGAAGAGAGAGCAGTTTACCATGTGACACTGTGCCCTGGCAAGATGCCCGAGGGTTGCCAGCCCAGTGCGGGAAATGGTGTGAGCTAAGGCTGCAGGTTCCAGAACCTACTTGGGAGCCTGTTCAGGAACTGGACATGGAAGCAAAGATTCAGGGCACCCCTGTTGTGTCCTCATCACCATAGGTGACCCACGCCCTGCCATGATGTGGGAAAGCTGCGAATGTTAAAATAATGCATCCTTGACAAAGACTTCCTCTCTTCCTTTTCTTTCAGACTATAATGTATTTTCTGAGCTCTCCTTAGTTTTTTTTAAGGTACCAGGAGCAAAGGTATACAGATAAATACTTGAGTATTTGTAGCCTGTGGCAGGTAACAGGCAGGAGTGTGTAGTTGTAATCACTGGAGGAGGAAAAAGGCATTGCTGGTGAGAGCTTCCTCTTTATACGTCTTCCACTCTAGTAAGCACAGGAGATAAAATAGGTAGTTGGAAAGGTGCCTGTGCTCCATCCTTCCAGCCCAGCATTTATTTCCCGCTCCCTTCCCTGGGGGTTGCTAAACTCCACCAGCCAACTTCTGCCTTGGGAGTGAGGAGCTGCAAGAAACGCCCAGACTGGGGTGTTAAGGAAAGTTGTGTCAGGCTCTTCCCTTGAACCCAGGAATTCCCTGGATGGTGGGTGGGACCCGGATGGTGGGGAGGAGGAGCTGCAGTCTTCGTCCGCTGCAGGGCCGGCGGCGACAGGTCCCAATGATTGGGGTTCGGCCTGTCCTCTGGCTAATACAGGAGGACTTGCACACCCTTCGCCTGGATAGGTCCTCACACCGCCCCACTAGGAGGTGGACTAGCGTCACCCACAGATGAGGACATGGAGGCTCGGAGATTCCACCACTGCCCAAGGTCTCTCAGCCTGTCCGACGCCCAAGAACCCGAGTGTCCTGACTCCCCGGGCTGGGGATGGGTCCCGGCTTGGCCCTCTGGGTGCCGGCTCTGCGCCGATCGCCCAGTCCCCTTTCACAGCCTTGACCTCCCCGGCTCGGGTCGGGGCAGAGATCGGGTGTGTCTGGGCTGGGCTGGGCCGGGCGGACGGCAGAGCACGCAGGGCACGGAGAACACAGGCCGGGAGCGGGAGCTGGAGGTCGGGCTCGCAGCCGGGCAGGCCTTCGCTCCGGGTGCCCCAGCCTGGCCGGGTGGCGCCGGGAGGGCCCCCGCGGCTCCCGGAGGAGGCTCGGGCCACTGCCATTGGCCGCCGAGCCCTGGGTCGGGAGGGGGAGCGGGCCCAGGCGTCCGGTTACTCGGATCAGCGGCTGCGGCTGCGGGAGGGGGGAGGGGCGGCCGCTGCAGCTGGCCCGGGTGGGGGTGGGGGTGGGGGTGGGGCGGGGGCGGGGCATCGGGCAGAAGGACCCTCCCCCCCCCACCCCCGGGACAGGCCCCTTTCTTGGCCTTAAAGGGAAACCATTACTGCATTTGTATCCAACTCCGGCAACAAACATTTCTGAAGGCCCGTTACGTATCAGGTGCTGTGCTGGCCTGGAGCGCGTGCAAAAATGGCATAGCTGGGGTTCTGCCCACACTCGCCTCTAATTGAGGAAATAAGAAATCCACACGGAAGAAGAACGATGAAGACACCAGGCAGTAGATGATAAGGCCTGAGAAACATGAGCAACCAAAGTTATGGGGGTTCCTGGAAAAGGAAGTCCCCCTCCAGGCCAGGGCAATCTGGGAAGCTTCCCCAAAGGGGCCAGTTGTGGCTGCGCCGACACCTTCCCGGGGGCCACCAATGGCCCGGGAGAGCCATCCTATCATGCCTCAGGGCCCCTGGCCTCGGCCCCATCCCCAGTCCTCCCTGCCTTCCCACGCCCTCCCCCGGCCTCTACTCGCCATCTCCTCCAAGGCTGGGACCCTCACTTCCTTCCTCCTGAAGCCCGTCTGACCCCTGACGACCTGCTGCTCCACAGCCCTCTCCAGCAGAGGCTCTTCGCTCCTCAGGCCGTGCTTCAGGGCCTGGAGATGTCTCCTCGCTCACCACTGAAGCTTCCAGTCTGGCTCTTATTCTTCCTTCAAAAACCCAGCTCCTATGGAATACATGGCAACAGAGCTTGCTACCCACCACTTCTCATTAGGGTCACCTTATTATCCTTCTGGTTACTTCCTCTGTCCCTGGATGATTTCAGCACTGGGCTCTTTCTCCTCCGCTGTCATCATTCTTGGTGACCTCAGCATCAATGCTGATGACTCGCCCAACACCCTAGCCCCTGAGTCGCTTGACTACCTTAGCCCTAGCGATACATCTCCTGCCCCACCCTCGTCTCCTGGTCATACCCTAGGCCTGGGAACCATGAATATCTACACCATGTCTAAAATCTCAGATTCAAAGATCCCACTACCTGCCAGCCCACCAGCTCACTCACTCTGGTCCTTCCAGTCTACTGGCTCTCCCATCTGAGACCTCCAGGCCATCGCTCTACTGTTTTTTCACTATTTGTCTCCCCTCAGGTCTTCACGTATCAGCCAGCTGAGAGTCCATGATCTGGCATGGGAAATCTCCCTTGCAAACGCTCTTAACTCCTTACACCGGTCTCTCTCCATCGTATTCACCTGGTGAAAACCCAGCTGTGGTTAAATCAAACTGGTTACTTCACACCTGCAGCCGACTAGATGAACACCGCTGAAGAAAATTACCCAGCTAGGGCTTCCCTGGTGGCGCAGTGGTTGAGAATCCGCCTGCCAATGCAGGGGATATGGGTTCGAGCCCTGGGGCGGGAGGATCCCACATGCTGCGGAGCAGCTGGGCCCATGGGCCACGACTGCTGAGCCTGCGTTCTGGAATCTGCGAAACACAACTACTGGAGCCTGCGTGACACAACTAGTGAAGCCCACGTGTCTGGAGCCCGTGCTCCGCAACAGGAGAGGCCACCTCAATGAGAAGCCTGCTTACCGCAGCTGGAGAGGGCCTGTGCACAGCCACGAAGACCCAACACAGCCATAAATAAATAAATAAATTTATAAAAAGAAAAAAAGAAAAAGAAAATTACCCAGCTACTGTGGATGGACTCACATCAGATTTATGACCATAAATTTCCAATGGGCATTTGAACTGCTGGACAATCCCACTACTGTTTCTTAGAAAAGTCCTTTTCTCTCTCCACCATGCAACAATTTCACACTTTTTCCTCTTCCTCATATTTTCAACACCCCTTCCTCTTTCACTCTCAGCCTGGCCTCGGACTATCCTTCACAGAGAAAATAGGTATAAACAGACTGACTGCCTGCTCTTCCTCCCACCAAAGCCACCAGAATGCCTGCAGCTCTGCGTTCCCTCCACCCATCTGTGGCCAATCCCTCCATCTGTGCCCTGGGCCCCTTCCCCTTTCACCAGCGCAAGTATTCCCTTCTTTTCAGGCACCATCAATTTCTGGCTCTTTATCCTTCCCACTGAAGTCAAACAGGACTTAATATCCCTCAATCTAAAAACATATTAGCCTTAGCCCGTTTCCTACTGCACCATTTTTCTGCCCCTCTGCAGGGCAGATGGTCCTGGGAGGGTTGTCTATATACTCACACTTCCCTACCTCACCTTCCTCTCACCTCCACCCAGTCCAGCTGGGCTTTTATCCTTACCATTCCCTTGTAATCGCTCTTATGAGGATGCCAGTGACTGACATCTTGACTAGATTAGTGGCCAGTTTACAGTCCCAATTTCATCTGGTCTCTCAATGGCATTGAACATGTTTGACCACTCCATGGTAGATTGAATTATTGGTCCTAATTCTTGTCACTCCTCCCTGTGTTCTTATCCTGTGTGACTTTGCAGTCCCTCTTTGTGCTAGAGGTGGAGTATATGTTCTTGCTCCTTGACTTTGGACATGGCTACGTGACCCATTTTGGCCAATGGAATGTAGGAGGAGTGACATGGTACAGTTCTAAGCCTAGGCCTTAGGAGGCATTTCCACCTGCCTCTTTGTGCCAATGTTATCACCAGGGGATAACCTGCCCTAACTGGCCTACCCGTGCAAGGATGATGAGGGACATGTATCTAGAGCAGACTCAGACCCAGCCAAGGTCAGCCTCACCCAGCTGACCTCCAGCCGACTCCCAGATGCGTGAGTAAAATAAATATTTACTGTTATATGCCACTGAGATTTTTATGGTTGTTTTTTACCTAGCAATAACTAACTGATGCATCCTCCTTCCTGAAATACTTCCTTTGCTTAGTTTCCTTAGAATCACCATCTTTTGGTTTCCTTCCAACTTCACAGGTTGTTTGTCTCAGCCTCGCCCGCTCACTTTTCCTCTACCAGACCTCTAAATGTTAGAGTGGCTTCAGTCTCATCGCCCTCTCTTCTAGCTTTACTTTTTCCCTAAGTGGAATTGTCCCACGGCCCATGGCTTTGAATACCATATATATGCTAGATCTCAAGTTTAAATGTGAAGGAGAGATGCCCCTGAACTCCAGACTCAAACCTATCTACACATATCCACCTGACGTCTGATAGGTCTTGGTATGGCCAAAACGGAACGGCTGATCTACCCTTCCCCCCTAACACGGGCATCCTGTCCACCCAGTTATCCTAAAAATGGAGGTGTCATCCTTGACTCTTCTCTTCTGTCATAGGACCATCTCCATAGCCACAACCCTGCCTTTACCTCCTCTTGCCAGGACGCCTGCAACCGCATCTTCACTGCTCTCCTCTGCTCCTACTCCTTGCTCTGCCAAGCAGCCAGAGTGATCTTTCTAAAGGGTAAGTGGAATCTCTTCTCTCCCGGCATAAAATCCTCCAAAGGTTTCCCACTGCAACCAAAATAAAACCCACACTCCTTATTTTGACCCGTGAGGACATGATGGTCTAGTCCTTGCCTATGTCTCAAGAGCCCTTGAAATCTCCTTGTTCACATTGCTCCAGGGACAATGGCCTTCATGGTGTCTCCTGAATTTAACGGAGTGCATTCCTGCCTCAGGGCTTTTGCACTTGCTATCCCTTCTGCTTGGAGCATTCTTCCTGCCCAGAAGGTCTCAAAGAGGCCTTTCCTAACCAAATAAAGCAGCACCCACTAACCCCACCCCACCACAACTCTATCACATTGATTAGCTACTTATCAACATGTGAAATTGTCTGGCTTTATTCCCTCCCATTAAGGCAAAAAAATCTTTTAAGGGCAGGCATTTGTCTTAGTCTCTGATATATTCCCAGGGGATATATGCCTTGCACATAGCGGGCTCTCAGTGAATGCATGTTGACCGACTGAGGCCAGAACTGAATGGAGAAGGAAGTGACCAGCTAGATGGCCAGGAAGGCAACTGCAGGGCCAGAGATAGGGAGGCTGGAGAATTCAAGATATACCAAGGGACCCTGAGGGGCCAGGCTGGCTACAGGGGAGGATGCACATGGGGAGTGGGAGGAGAAAGTTCTGCATGGCGAGAGGGCTTGAAGGCTGTCACTCCAAGTCCTATGAATTGGAGTGGCTGCTGCTGACGATTATGACTCAAGGACATGATAGGTTCAAAGCAAAGATTTTAAGATGATTAATATGACAGAAGGGTTTACATTTCTGAGGGTCCTTAACTAAGTGCTGTCCCATGGGAGCACAGAATTTTAGAAGACAAAACATCTAGAAGAATCTGGGAGCCCAGGGGAGTCGGAGATCTGTCCCTTTGGATTGCGATGCAAGAAAAGCCCATTATCCAACCTTTTAGGGACCAATATTGAGTTCTCAGCTTTGGAAGTTCTCGCCGGGTAATTAAAGGTTTGCTGAGCTGCACAGCAGGTACTCATACACACGTGTTAACGAGCTGGTGCCCGTGCCTTGGGCTTCCTTACACCTTCCCCCAACGCGTGCGCGTGCGGGAGCGCGCGCGCACACACACACACACACACACACACACACACACACACGACCAAATCGCTTTTTTTCACCCTGTGACTGAACACAGCTTCACCAGACGCCCACCCCACGGATACACCCCAGACCTAGCTCCTTGCCTTCCCAGCCCCTCCACCCAATTCCATTGTCAGAGCGGAACAAAAGGCCCAAGGCATCTTGGGTTAAAGGATTTTAACTCTGCCAATCCCAGGAGGCTCCAACAAGAAGCAGCTTCCTGCAGGAGAAAAGTGACTGAGCAATCTCCCCAGGGGCCAGGGGATTTTTTTTTTTTTTTCTGGTCCGAAAAACAGAATCCAGCTGTCAATCAGACACTCCTCACCCCCACCCCCACCCCGCCCCGGGTTCCCATCCCAGCCCCCACCCCGGGATTAGGAGCTTTGTCTCCTAGAGACCTCCCCGCAGCCAAACGCATCCTTAGGTCTCTTCGCTGATGACTTCTATTTGTGGCGGTCAGGCTTTCACCCAAGCCCGAGGGGCCGTCCCCGCCACCCCCATCAGACAGGACTCTCCCTCTGCTCCCCTCCTCGTCCTCCTGCCCCTGCCTCCCCGCCTTCACCCGGTGCGGGTACTGCTGCCCCGAGCGCCCGGATCGCCCCCCGTCCCTCCCCGCCATCCGCATCCGAGCGCCTCTGCTCCCCAGGGCGCCGCACGCAGCCAGGGGCCAGGCGGGAAGCCGGAGCCCGCCGCCTGCCCAGGGCCGCGGGTGGCTTCTCCGCGGTCCCGCGCGGCACCCTCTTCGGGCACCAGCTCCTGAACTTGGCCGGAAACGAACCAGTCCTCTGGAGCGGAAAGCTGCCGGCTTGTTGGTTGCTAGCAAGAGCCTATCCAGGGTCGAGGTTCGGTGTGTTTGTTTCCACGTGCCTCTGTCCTAACCGGTGAGTAGCCTCTGGAGAGCCCTTGCTGGCTGCTCTGCCCCAGTCCCAGAGGTTTCTGGAACAAAACTGCATTTGGTGTCAAACCCCTTTTGCTCAGCCGGTAACTAAAGTTAAGTATGCATTCTTTGGTTGTTGTTGTTCTTGAGTTTTTCACGTAGACGAGATACCGGGTAAATTAGAAACATGTTTGGGAAAGGAGTGAGCAATCAATGCTGGCATTTAAACAACACAAAAATGCCCACGCCAGGCCACACGCCCAGGCGGCCGCGGCGCTCCCGGCGACGGAGCAGCGCCCTCTGGCGGCCGCGCGGGGGATCGGCCGCCTCTTCCCCCAGGTTCCGGAGCGGGGAGAGTCGCTTCCCCAAGTCTGAGAAACACTGGGAAAACTTGGGAGGAAGGGAGTTTAAGGTGTTGCGACGCCAAGGTCCTGGGAAATGCTTTTTGTGGTTCCGGGGCTAGTGCCCAGGCCAAGAGCCCCGGGAAGGGGCCAACATAAAAGAAAAACCCTTGTTCCACTCTCAATGGCTGCCTGAAATTCTGTGAATACAGCGTCATCCCTTACCTGAAGGCTTTGATTCTCTTTAAAATTCAAATGCCTCAAGGAGGGGTAATCCTTAAAACAAGGGCCGGTGGCAGGCTATGTCCAAAAATCACCAATGTCCTCACCAAAAGGCATGATTATACCATCATATATAAATTTTATATGGTGATGACATTTAATAAGTATCATCGAATCTTTTTTCCCCCCTATTGTTATCTCCCGGGGCATCCTTTGGTACTCTGAACAGCAATGTTATCTTAGGCTGCCCCACTCCCACTGACCATTCCCCCTATTTCACTTTGCCCCAAGTTTTCTTGTTCCTTGTACATCCTAAACGTTTCTCCCCTTTTCCCGCTTCTCCTCATTCTTAACAGCTGCTGCTTGAGTTTAGGCTCACACAGCTTATCGTCTGGATCGGGCTCCTCCAGTGGAGCAGCTGGAGCCCTTCCATGGCACCCAGGATCCCAGGTCCACAGGACCGTCTAGGGTTCTCTCTCTGCTCGACATGCAGCGCCAGCGTGTCTGAAAAGAGGCAGCCACGTTGGGCTGACTGCGGACACCCTCCCTACAGGAGCAAGAGTACTCCTGCTTCAGGTTCCTCTCTCTCTGGAGTTTCTCTTCGGAAGAGTATGGCTCCTCCTCCGCCTGGTGGAAGCCGGAAGGGGTGAGCGTGCTGGGTTTCTGAGGAACCCCGCAGGTGCTCCCCCCGGCCCTCACTGTTTTCCTCTGAATCTCTTTTCCCTGCCTGAAGGGTTTCCACTTACTCATACTGTCTGGTGGGAATGCCTCCAACTTCATACCTGCCTTCTCTCTGAGGTGTTTTCTGCTGTGTTTATTGCTACACAACAAGCCACCCGGTGGCTTAAAACAAGAAACGTGTATTTATTGGCTCCTGACTCTGTGAGTGTCAGCGGGGCAGCGTCCAGCTGGCCTGGCTTTGCGGGGCCTGTGTGTGTGTCCGTGGTGAGCCGGCAGGTCGTTGGATGCGTTAGGACCGCTTCACCCACCCATCTGGTGGTTAGCAGGCTATCAGCTAGGGTGAAAGGGCGACCGGGCCACGTCCCTCTCATAAGGCAGGAGAGCCAACCCCAGGCTGCTTGCTGAGGTGGCGGGGTTCCAAGGATGGGGAGGGCAGAGCCACAAGGCTTCTTGAGGCCTGGGCTGGGAACCGGCTGCCCTCGCTCCCGCCTCATTCTCTTGGTCAAAGCCAGTCGCCAAGCTGGGCCAAACTCAAGAGGTGGGAAACGGACTTCAACTCCTGGTGGAAGGAGCTGCAAAGTATTGTAGCCATTTTTGCGATCCACACGCTGGCCCTCTTCTCCCTCGGGCACGCTACTGATAAGTAAACATGTCAAGATATTAGATCCCTAAGCCGCCCCTAGGACATTCAGAGCGCAGCTCCGAAGCGCACCAGCCCAGCAGTCAGCGTGCCTGGGTTCAGACCTTGGCTTCTCGTTTATCAGATGCTGACCAGGGGAAGTTACCTTACCTCTTGGGGCCTCGGTTTCCTAATCCGTAAAAGTGGGAGTTGTTGTAAATATTAAAAAAGTTAATCCACGTTAAGTACTTACGCAGTGTCTGGCACACCGTAGATGTTCAATAAATATCAGCTATCATGCCGCGAGGGGACGGCTGGCTGCCCGCCCACCAGGATTGCTGAGGCCACCAGCGCCACCTTCCACAGCTGCCCCAAAGCCCTCTCCCAACACTGCTGACACCGGCACCCCCAGCTGCCAGCTCTGCTGACGACACCTGGTGTTTCCAGGGCCGCACTGAGATGCCAGGGAAATGGCCCTGTCCGTTTTTACCAGCTCCTTCAGTGAAGCCCGTCTCTCTAGAGCTGTTACAAAAAGGGCTCTGAAGTCAGACTGGAGGTTTGCTTGCAGCTCTTCTTCCTGAGAGATTTAGACAAGCTGATTCATCTCGCTGAGTCTCAGTTTCTTCATCTGTACAATGGAGGCAACAGCACCGCCTCCTACAGAGCATAGAAGGCATAATATGAATAACGTTAAGAGCCTGTGTTTAAAAGATGCTGGCGCTCCCAGGACACAGAACCGTGTTGTGCCTGAAATTGCCCCTCCCGTAGGTGCTGAGAAGTTGCCATGGATGAGTCCTGTTTCCCAGAAATATCCTTAGTCACTCCTGACGTCCTCCCTCCCTCTGAGATGGGCCAGGATCCTGGGGAGCAGGCTGAGCTCTCCCTGCAGCTGCTGGTTTAGTGTCTGGTCCCTCCACTCTACCTCCTGAGGCCTGACCCATGTTCCGTTTTCAACTTAGTATCTCTAATACCTAGCAGACAACTTAGCATGGTAGGTGCTCAATAAATATCTGATGAAAAAAAGAAGGAATGGATGAGTAGGAGAGGAAAGACTTTTCCTCTACCCCGCTAGGTTCAATAGCTGGGTCTCTGAAATAAACTTACAACAGGCAGATTAACAGGAGAAAAGGTATACACATTTGTTGATGTCTAACGTTACATGGACGGGGACATCACAGGAAAAAACGTGAGTACCCAGAAAGATGATGAGATTTGAGAGCTTATATACCGTCTTTATAGGGAAGGGGCAATTTAGGGGCAAGATGAATGGGCCCTTTGAAGAACAGATGGAAGATACGATAGTTTGTGACAAAGTTTGTCAGGGTGTTGTGTGGACTCCTAGTGTCCTCTCCTGTGACAATCTTCCCTGATTGGTGAAACTCCCAGCGAGGAGATTTTATGACAATTGAATTCCTTTTGGAGGATCTGTCTTAGGCAGATAAGAGGAGTTTGGAGAAAGCCTCTCCCCACCTTTGCTGGTTTTTAACTGCCTTCAGCTCAAAATAATCAGAATAACAAAGTGGCATATTTTGGGGTGTCCTGAACTCCTGTGGGAATTTCACTTCAAGGACTTCTGATAGTTTTTCTTTTCCTTGGTGAAGCCATCTTTTTTGGGGGATGACTTCCAAGCCACTAGGGCAGAAGGGAAGATGTTCCCAAGAACTGGGAGTTGGGTGGCAGTTGCAATCACTGGGGAAGCCCAGGCCCACCCAGGGACGCAGGTGTAATTGGCATGGGACCTGCCTTGGTGTCCAGAACTGGGAGTTAGCCCTGATTTGTGCACATTCATCATTTCCATCAAGTCTCCCCCAGGATCCCGTCTTCCCAAGCTGATGGTGAAGAGCCCCAGATTCCGCTGATGGTTCCCACAGAGTTCAGACCACAGCAGAAAATGAATTAGGCTGCCCAGAGGTTAAAGAGGACACCATAAACCCAATTCCATTCCTAAGTGTGTGTTTGTGTGTGCCTAGACACAATTGGAAAAAAAAAAAAAAAGTTACTCACTGCAACTTGATGCTTTAAGCGATTCATGAAGTGAGTTAATATTCACTAATGTGTGCCAGGCAGAGTAAATGTGAAAGCCAGGGACAAAGGCAGAGAATGAGGGAGAGAATGAGGATGAGGCTGGCTGCAGAGTAGATCCCGGGCCATGGACTATCCTGAGGGAGCCAGAGCCCAGGAGTCCTGTTAGGAAATCAGTGAGCCAATCAGGCAGGTGGCTGTTCTAACCAGTGGCCCGGGCAGGGGGGTGGGCAGAGAGGGAGCAGCTGCTGCTTCTGTGATGACGGAACTGAAATATCCTCTACCGAATTGGAGGAGAAGGTGGGAGTGGGGCTCCTGGTACGAAGAAAGCTGAGTTCATAAATCTGCCCCCCCTTTTTTTCCTGCCTGCTGCACCTTTAACCTGGCTCTTTTGAAAGATGGATGTGTATGCATCCACAAACACGTCGACTCATGCCGTAGTAGAAGGGTGGTAGTAAAGTGTGGAGAAGGTGAGTGGGCAGCGCTTGGAGCCTGGTTGGAGTTTGAGAAGACGAGGATCTCCTTGGAACACATCATTCTGGGATTGTGGGGGAAGACTGTCACCTTCATCAAATGAGACTTTTAAACCCTGGATTTTAAATTTCAGTTCCCAGGAAGGGGTCTGATTGTTCAAAGGATAAGGGACGTAAGGCGAAGGTTGCGCTGATTCTGAGTTGGGCCCTCAAGTCTCTTTGTGACACTCAGACTGTAACACACAGGCTGCAAAAACCCTTGCACAGGGTGGTCCTGGGCCACTTATAGCAGCAGGGAAGTGGGCTGCTTGTTTAGAACTTGTTCTAGGGCCCATCCCAGGTCTATCTAATCTCCAGCTACTGGGCTCTCTAGGGGTTGGGCCAGGGAACTCCAAATTTTAAACATATACCCCTAGTGACCCCAAGGTGCCTAAGGACCGAGGGCCTTTGTAGAATAGGTAGATGGAGATAGAGGAGGCCAGCGCTCCCAAACCTGGGGGTTCAAGAATGCACCTGGAGGTCTAAGAGCCAGCCTCTGCCCCTGCTGGATGTGAGGTGGGCCCTGTGCCATTCCTAGGATGACTGTGATCATCACTCAGGTTAGGTGTCCCGGGAGGGAATTAACTGGGAAGAAGCTTTCCTGATCTGTTACTTGACTCTGGAAGTCTCCCCACATTGCCTCTTCATTGAGACTGGGGCCTTCTGCACAGACCCCAGGGCAGGCCTAGGGCATGGAGATGTTGGGGCCATTGTGGTGGCGTTCTGCACTGCCCCCCGCCAGCTTTACTGAGATATAATTGACATATAACATCGTGGAAGTTTAAGGTGTACGACATGTTGATTTGATACTTACATATTGCAAAATGATTAACCATCAAAGCATTAGCTAATACTTCCATCACATCTCATAATTAGTATTTCTTTTTTGTGGTGAGAACATTTAAGATCTACTCTCTTAGCAGCTTTCAAGTATACAATATGATATCATTAACTATAATCAACATGCTATATATTGGGTTCCCCAGAACTAATTCATCTTATAACTGGAAGTTTGTCCCCTTTGATCAATATCTCCCCATCTTCCCCCAACGCTCCCACCCCAGCCCCTGGTAATCACCATTCTACTCTTTGTTTCTATGCATTTGGCTTTTTTAGATTCCACATATAGAAGTGATAACATCCAGTATTTGTCTTTCTCTGTCTGACTTATTTCACTTAGCATAATGCCCTCAAGGTCCATCCATCTTGCTGCAAATGGTAGGATTTCCTTCCTTCTCATGGTTGCATAATATTCCATTGTGTATATATATGCCACATCTTCTTTATTCATTTGTCTGTTGACAAACACGTAGGTTGTTTCCATATCTTGGCTGTTGTGAACAGTGCTACAATGAACATGGCAGTGCAGGCATTTCTTCAGGATCCTGTTTTCACTTTCTTTAGATATATACCCAGAAGTGGGATTGCTGGATCATATGGTAGTTGTATTGTTAATTTTTTCAGGAACCTCCATACTGTTTTCCATAGTGGCTGTATCAATTTATTCAGTACATTCCCACCCATAGTGCACAAGTGTTCCCTTTTTCCCACATCCTTTCCAACACTTGTTATCTCTTGTCTTTTTGATGATAGCAGTTCTAACAGGTGTGAGGTGAGGGGGACCATTGTTTTGAAATATTTTTGAATTGATAAGAACCCCCCAAATAGGTTCAAAGTTAGCAGGGTATCTGAATTAGGAAAACAAGCCCGTCCCCAAGGAGAATCAACTTTCTCATATGCTTTTGGCCTCAAGAGAGGGAGTCCGGCCACCATTCTGCCCTCTGCAATTCAGAACAGCAGACAGTGAAAAGTCAGCTATAACAGGGTTCTGACACTCACACAACACACATGTGTCTACACCGGCTGAGGCTCTGTTTTCTGTTACCACTGGCCATGGAGGCCACATCTTTCCAGTGGGTGAACTTGAAGGCAATCTGGCCTTCAGCCCTCAGCCTTCACCTCAGGCAAACTTCCTTTTACAAAAAGCCTCTCAATTCTTATCCAAAAATTACACTGTATATAATTTATATTCTATTTAACATCAAAATGGGGAGGAAGTCTGCAAGATGAAAACTGTTTTCATAATAAGATGTTATTTGCCTTTTTCACTCTCATTTTCTCGTGAATGTATGAAGCTATGTGCTTTGCAAAAACTCACTCCGATAGTGAGTGAGTCCAGAAGCAGATAAGAGACTCCATCTGTCTTTTATTAAGCTAAACATTTTTAAAAATTGCAGGAATGTAAAATGGAGTCACACTTCTCACTAACTTTTTTTGTTTTGGAAAATATAGGTTTAAATATATATATATATATGTTAATGTAGTGGATTTATCATTGTAATTTTAAGCAAATAAATATTTTTAAAATTTCAGTTTAATTTCTAATATGGTAAATAGAACACTCTTTGAGGCCCTCAATAATGTTAAGAGTATATAGGGGTCCTGAGATTAAGAAGTTTGAGAACCACTGTCTTATTTCTTGCCCGTCCCCTAGGCTCCGCCCCCAAATTTTCAAGTGTACAAGCTCGCCTTCCACGCCAACTGTTGGAGTTCACCGTGGTGCCCATCTGACATGTCTCAAACAGCTGCCTCAAAGCATCCCTCCTCCAGGTGCCCGGTTCCCACCTTCCAGGGTGAGAACGTGTTCCTTTAACACTCAGCAAACCTAGGATGGGGACAAGGGAACTCATGTGCCGTCGGGGGAGCAAGGGAATGAAAACATAGTCACTGCCCTCGAGGGACTTCTGATTTTGTGGGAGATACGGACGGGCAAGCAGCTGCCCGGGAGATACCTGTCATTGCTGTTTGCCAGTTACATCCTGGGGAGAAAGCAGGTATTGCGCCAGCCTTCCGGTTTCTTTCCCTCCCGCTGCCCCAGATTCCCGAGATCCCGGGGCCCGCGCGCCCCCTGGTGGCCGTGCCTCGTCTGCGCAGCCTTTTCCTTCTGGAGCAGCAGGAGTGCCCTAGAGATCCTCAAGTCTGGGGATCGCCCGCGCTGTGGCCCCATCGCTTAGGATCTACGTCGGTCCTCCGCGGCCTCTTGTTTGTCACTCTGCGCACGTTTACCCCTTGGTGACGAAGTCCAGCCCGCTTCTGCCTCTGTGCCTGCCCTTTATGGACGCTAGGCATCTTGTGGATTCCTTCCCCACCGCCAATGCCATTAGGTGACAGAGTACGCCATGGTAGAAGTAACGGATCCGAGTTCAAGGAGTCCGATGCCAAAGTTCCACTTCTTATTGATATGCCTAAGAGCAAATTATCTGATGTCTAAAGCAGCTCTGGATATTGGTGACTGAGGGATATTCTACGTTGGGGTCAGGTTCTTTCAGGAGGCGGGAAGTGCGTCTGGACCCTCTGAATCTCATTGGCTTAGGTTGGATTCCTTGCTCCTCCGGGGCTCATGGTCGTACTTTCCGCATTCTGAGGTGGGCATCGATACCACAAGACCCCCACCAGTCCTTCTAGGGCTTTTTTCCAGGGACATAGGGGCCCTCCTATTACAAACAGGACAGGAGTGGTCTATCATAAAATCCCAGAACACCTCAAAGTGGGTATGCAGATGAACACTTTGACCCTAGCTTACTCAATACAAAACAAAGCTCTACAATTGAGGAACGAAACACTACAGTGTCTTTCTTTTCATCAAACCCTAGAAATTCAGAATGAGAGTATCCTCAAACACTATTGGGGGTTGGGAGGGAGCTTCAGAGACAGCAAGGTATCCTTGGGGACCAGCCTAAGGGCTCTCCTACAGTTCTGACCCAGAGTCCATTAGCAGGAACCTCACTGCCCCATAAGCATACTCAACCATCTTAACCTAGTGGTTTCCATGGTAACCATCAAAGAATGATCCCCTTTTCATTCCCACAGATGTTTCTCCCACCCCTCCCCCCAATAGTCACTTTCAGATATGACCTAGAACTGGATTCCATACAAATACTATTTGCAAAGGTATCATTTCCCCCTTTCAATCCATGTTTTAAGAAAGTAGAAACTGTTTCTTTAATTTACGCAGAAACGCCCTTCAGGTACACGGGAGTTAATTTTAGTATTCTTATTTGTGTAATAATTCATTTTAAATTAAAATTTAAAAAAATTTTTTTCTAAAAAATTTTCAAACAGAAAAGAAACATTCAAAATGTTCTTTCAACATTTTTGAAGAAAATCTGGTCTTTGTGAAGAATGATAAGAGGTTATGAAATAAACACCATTATCTACAAAAGGAACTCATAGATTGTAAGCCTTAATCCTTATTAGGGCTATGGTGAAAATGGCATAGCCTAACATTTTAGCTTTGAAGCACAGGAAGAATATAAATAAACCTTTAAAGTATAATAAAGTATAGATAGTAGGGGGAAATTTTTAAAAATCAATTAATCATGCTGTCCTTCCACAACGCCTTCCCATCTTTTCCCCAGCAGCCCCCTCACCCTTCACAACCTTTAAAACTTCCACAATGAGAAACCCAGGCAGTGCGAACACCTGCTGCTCTTGTCCTAAACAAAGGTTGGGTAAACTACAGTCCTTGGGCCATTTCTGGCCCAGGGCCTGTTTTTGTATGGCCGGTCAGCTAAGAATGTTTTTTTACATTCTTAAAGGGCTATAAAACAAGCAAACACACAAAGAAGAATATGCGACAGAAACTAGATGTCCACCCTGTGGCCATGTGTGATCTGTGAACCATCTCTTCTGTTGGCTGCAGGAATCCTGGTGAAAGGTGGCTTTTCTTCCATCCAGGCAGCAGTGACAAGAGGTACAGCCGAAGTTGCCATGCCGACGGGGAATTCAGTTCTTAAAATAGTCAACTGTGCTCAGGCATTTTCGGGGTGGGTGGGTTTGGAGGGAGGGGGTTAGGGAGAGGGGTGGGGAGAGATGATCAACGAATGAGTCAGACCCAACTGGTGACAGCTGTTCCATCATCCCTCTGGTAAGACGGCAGGAGGGGACTCTCTAAAAGCAGGTCTGAAAGAGACATTTTCCATTCAAAGAGTAGGGATAGCTCTGTTTCCTTGCTCTATTTTCCTGCCCGACAGAAGGAAATTCCCCCTACCACCTCTCCTCCCTCCCGCCACCCTGCAGCCTCTTCCCTGCAGAGAACAGAAGTGGGAAACACACCCATCTCAAAAAGAGCCTGCCCTGATTCAGAGAGACTGGGTGTGCTGGGGATTAGTCTGTGCGGGGGTGGGAGTAGCCCGTTCTCACTCTGGGCTGCCTCAAGGCTTCCTCTGTGGGAGGCCCGCCTCTCGTCGTCATCTTGGTCATCATAATCAGCATCATGGGACCAAAAGGAAAGCGTATCACTAACAATGTGTCTTTTATCCAGATAGCCCAATCAACCAACAGTCATTCTTTGAGAATCTCCTGTCACCCTTTTGTTGTGCCCCCAATGCCTGGAAAGGTGAACTAAGTCCTTTTTTTAAATTGTGGTAAAATATACATAACATAAAATTTGCCATTTTAACCAATTTTTAACTGCACAACTCAGTACCATTAAATGCATTCACATTGTTGTGTAACTGTCACCACCGTCCATCTTCAGAATTTGTTCGTCTTCCCATATTCTGAAATTCTGCACATAACTCCCCATTCTGTACCCGTTCCCCCAGCCCCTAGCAACGACTATTCTACTTTCTGTCTCTATGAATTTGGTTATTCTAGGAATCTTATATAAGTGGAATCAGTATTTTCTTTTGTATCTGGCTTATTTCACTTAGCATATCTTTTAGGTTCATCCATGTGTCAGAATTCCATTCCTTTTAAAAGCTGAATAATATTCCATTGTATGTATCTACACATTTTGTGTATCCATTCATCCATCAGTGGAAATTTGGTTTGTTTCTACCTTTTGGCCACCGTGGATAATGTTGTTCTGAACTTCGGCGGCTGTTTGAGTCCCTAATTTCAATTCTTTTGTTGGCTAAGTTCATTTTCAGAAAGAAAAAACTAAGCCGAATGAGATCCCACCCAGGGTGCAGAAGATGCTACAGCAACATTTTCTTATCTCTTCTATCCCATCCATTCAAAATCCATCTCTTATGAGGCCAGCAGCCCCTGGTCCCCTGTTGTCTTCCCTCCTCCAGGCTCTAGCCCTCTGCCCTTACGGCTCACTACCTTGAGGTCAAGGCCCTGGGGACTTCTGGTCTCAGATCCTTCATCAAGGACGGTGGAGAACTTTAAGGTTGATAGTTCTTTCATTTTTTTCATAGTTGAGCATCATTAAAGTAAAACTTTCTAGGTTTAATGCCAATTGTATCTTTTAGCATCATCTCAATGTGTTTTTATACAAAAGGACCCATTTCCCACCAGGAGCAGGGAAGGAAAGGATTCAGTGGATAGGCATATCACTAGGAATTTTTTTGGTCGGGAATGAGCACATGGTCTCAGTTGGCTCACTCAGGCTAAAGGGAAGGAATTTTATTTTGTGGCTGGGCAAGATGTTCTTTTTTTTTTTTTTTCCCCTGGGGGTGTTCCACTTGATGCTGATTGAAAGGAAGCTGGGCTGTGGATAAAGCTGACACCTAGGGAGGAAGGCAGAGCTAAGAGAATAGCAGAATATGGTGCTAGTGTCCTGATTGTGCAGTGCCTGAAGCTTACTCTACTCCAGTTACCTGTTAGGGAGCCAAGAAATTGCCTTGTATTTTAAGCCTGATTTGGTAGGGCTTTCTGACCCTCAGGACCAAATTTACCCCAAGAAGGGTGGAAAGTCATTACGAGGTATAAGCAGGGAGAGTCCAGGAAGAGGGTGTCATGATCAGATGTGCATCACAGGATTGCCCTGAACTCTAGCTGCAAGGTGGAAATGGGTTAGTGGGGAGCTGGGGTGGTTGCAGTTATGGAGGTGCTCCTGGACTAGTTCTGGTGAGAGGTTATGGAGGAGGAGAGAGGGGAGCAGATCTGGGAGATTTTAAAGAAGTTTTCTATATGAAATCACGTTGATCCCCCCGAAACACCAAACACACACAGACACATGGATTCCAACGTCAATGGCTATCCAAAGCCCCCGCCCCATTTCTACAAATCTGGGGAAGCAGGGAAGAGGTTTTCATTTCTCATGGACATTTCTGCCTCAAGGGCTCCCACCTCTAAGAGCGGTTTAGTTGTTCTGCCAAGTCATGGCTGGTGTGAAGCTCAGTCCTTCGTTGGTTTCTACAGCCCCTCACGTAGACAGTCCTGGTGAGGTGGGCTCACACTGCAGTCTTCTACCACTTTGTCTCATTGCTTTCCTTTTCCTCCTCCCACCTCTGTACTTGATCCCCTCCCTCATGGGTTCCTTGGGGAGCTCCAGTTTTTCTCTCTTCATGGTGGAAAAAATTCAGCTCTCCCAGCTCCTTCCCTCAAACTCGCACATCTGGCCCATCGGGCACAGTCTGCTCGCCTTACAAGGCAGGTGAGTTCTAAATAGCCAGCTTTCCCCCGTTGTCATTCTCAGTATGGATACTTGTCTCCCACGGCTGGATTATGAACTCCTTGCAAGCAGGGCCATGTTTTCCTGGTCTCTGTGATGTCCACTGCACCTAACACTGTGGGCACTTGTGCAACTGGTCAACCCTGCTTGTTCCGAAGCAGCCTAGCCGCAGGCCATAGCCAAATCGACCCAGGGTCTTCAGGAGGACGAGAGGTTTAAGAGGCACT
This sequence comes from Balaenoptera musculus, assembly GCF_009873245.2. NCBI lineage: Eukaryota > Metazoa > Chordata > Mammalia > Artiodactyla > Balaenopteridae > Balaenoptera > Balaenoptera musculus. The sequence goes on along the minus strand of NC_045797.1, from coordinate 35,243,388 downwards.
GATTGATTGAGGGCTCCTGTGCACAGGAAAGACCTGAAATGATTTCATAGAGCAAATATTTGTTGGGCATTTCCTGTGTGCAGCATGAAGTGGCCTGTGGCACTGGGGCATACAAAGATGAAATCGTTCCTCTGCCCTCGAGGGTCCCACCATGGAGGGGAAGACACACACACTGCTGACAGCCTATCAGGGGACCAAAACGGGAATTACTGGATATGGACTCTGGGACCCAGAAGGAATGGATTCTGTTTGGGGTGGGAAGGCAGGTTGAGTGATTAGGGTGGGAAGGTAGGTTGAGTGATTAGGGTGGGAAGGTAGGTTGAGTGATTAGGGTGGGAAGGTGAGTCAAGAGGGCTTTACAGAGGATATGACACTATCATGGGCATTTGAGGCATAACTGAGAGGCGAGGAAGTGCCTGGTCCCCTCTGAGAGTGGCGAGTGTTTGGCATGGCAAGTGTGCCTGGAGGTGAGGTGGAGGGGCGGGACCAGGCTGGACAGACCTTGTCATGCCTCGCACAGGAGATGTGCTGCTTTCCTGGAGGTGACGTTTGGGCACCCAGCAAGTGTTTTAGCTTGATTCCCCTCCCTCCATGCCAGGGAAGAGCAGGGGGCGGAATGGGTGAAAATCTTTAAGATGTTGGCTTCCCTTAATCAGCCCCCTAGGCCGCTGACATTCTGGCTCCCTGGAGTCTAAGAGGGAAGAAAGGAGTGGATTGAAAGTGAGAAAATACTCGTGTGAAGGAGTAAAAAACAGCTGCAAGCACAACACTCCTTTGGAGATGGAATGAATAAATGAGATAAAATCCTAAATAAATATCTTGCATGGCACTAATTGCGTTTTAAAAGCGGCCACCGGAGCACAGATAAAACGATGCTGTATTTCATTAGTGGCTCCTTTAATTCTATGGTATTTGCCAGCAAAGCCCTATTAAAGCACTCTGTAATTAAAGACCAGTTCTGGGTCCTGTAATTTAGAGCAGTATCAAAATATGGCAAGTAACTGGAGGTAAGGAAATAGAAACAAACACCACTTTCATAAGGTCCTTGGAGATCACACAGAGTGTGAATTTTAAAAGCTCAGCCTCTGTACCGCCCCTGCCCGAGGGGTCTTGTCCACATCAGTGTTTTCCATTTGATGGGCAACCGGTTACATTTTTATTATCCCACAGGAGCGTAGGTGGAGAAGTAAATCAGTTCTTTTATTAAAACGATATTTTTATTGTGATATAATTCTCATAACATAAAATTACCACTTTAAAGTGTATAAATGAGTGGTTTTTAGTATATTCATAATGTTGTACAACCATCACCACTACCTAATTCCAGGACATTTTTATCATCCCCAAAAGAAACCCGTGCCTGTGAGCGATCAGTTCCCATTCCCACCCACGCAGCCCCCGATCCAGCCCCTGGAAACCACTAATCTGCTTTCTGCCTCTATAGATTTGCCTGTTCTGGACATTTCATGTAAAGGGAATCATACAGTATGTGGCCTTTTGTGACAGGCTTCTTTTACTTAGAATATCTTCAAGGTTCATCTGTGTTAGAGTACGTTATCAGGACTTCATTCCTTTTTGTGGCTAAATCATACTCTGTTGTCTGGATATACCACTTTGGTTTATCCATTCATCTGTTGATGAACATTTGGGTTGTTTCCATTTTTTAACCATAATTAATAATGCTGCTATGAACATTCCTGTACAAGTTTTTTGTGTGAATCTATGTTTTCAGTTCTTTCAGGTAGTGGAATCGCTGGGTCATATGGCAGATCTTTGTTTAACCTTTTGAGGAGCTGCCAGGCTATTCTTCACAGCAGCAGCAACTATTTTATATTCCCAAAAGCAATGTATGAGGTTTTCAATTTTCCCACATCCTCACCAGCACTTGTTATTGTCTGTTAGTTTTTATTACAGCCCTCCTTAAGTGAGAAGAGGTATTTCATTGTGGTTCATCCATCCTTTAACCATGAAAATAGCCACCCTTTGTCTTTGCTCTTTGTGGCGAACCACATAGACTCTCTCTGCGTTAGGCCAGCAGGAGATGGTCTGTGGTTCTGCTTCTCCTGTTCCCTCCTTCGGGAACCGGCCTGGTGACGCTCGTGACCCAGGACACCGCAGCAGGTGCTGAGCAGGAGCCAAGTGGATGGGAGTCCCAATCCTGGTTCTGCCACATCTTAGCTAGGGTGACCCCGGGCAAGTTACTAAACCTTCCTACACCTCATTTCTTAGATGAGAGTCATTTAAGTAGAGTCGCTGTCTTTCAAGGACTCTAAGAAACACCCCTTTCACATCTTACCATCTCCGAAATCAAGATGTGCCTTTTTAAAAAAATTTATTCATTTATTTAATTTTTGGCTGCGTTGGGTCTTCGCTGCTGCACGCGGGCTTTCTCTAGTTGCGGCGAGCGGGGTCTACTCTTCGTTGTGGTGCGCGGGCTTCTCATTGCGGTGGCTTCTCTTGTTGTGGAGCTCGGGCTCTAGGCGCACAGGTTTCAGTAGTTGTGACACATGGGCTTCAGTAGTTGTAGCTCGCGGGCTCTAGAGCGCAGGCTCAGTAGTTGTGGTGCACGGGCTTAGTTGCTCCACGGCATGTGGGATCTTCCCGGACCAGGGCTCGAACCCATGTCCCCTGCATTAACAGGTGGATTCTTAACCACTGCGCCACCAGAGAAGCCCAGGATGTGTCTTAACCTGTACGTCAGGCAGGCTGAACTCGGGACCTTGTTGTCACTGCCTGGACATCAAAACTTGCTGACCAGCTGTCAGTTGCCAGGGAGAAAACCCCAGAGACAGTAGTGGAGCCTCCTTTTAATGATGCTGTGTCACCAAGCTCTTGGCACCCAGGACAACAATGTGGGGAAAAACACAGGCCACCATGACTCTGAGTCAAAGCGTGATGAGAAGAGTGGACCCCAAGTGTGAGGAAGTTTGGAAATACCATAACCAATTTATTTCACTTGTATTTTGCTTTTTATCTATGCACAGGAGTGATGTATGGCAAATATCTTAAAATAAATCTCAAAGAGCTCTTTCAGTAAGTACAAAATAAAACTTGTAAGTACTAAGAAACTCTTGTGTCGATTAATTGGCTTTTTTTTTTTCTTTTTTAGGCAAGCATAAAATTATGACACAGGTGACAATTGCTGGTGAAATACAGGTACCTACTTCCCACGGGGAGAAGCTGTTGAGAGAACCAAACGGCTGGGACACCGTGAGTGAAACACTTACCACAGGGCCTGGCAGGAAGCAGTCCTGTTATCAACACTGATGGTTAAGAATGTCGTTAATAACAATGTACCCACGCGACTCATATTAGGACATGTGTAATGAGTGACACCTCTTCTGATCCTTCACTGCGTGACTAATCCTGGAGAAGGGAGAAACCATAACTAACGTTTTTTTTTTTTTATAGATCTCAGAAAAAAATCAATAAAATCAGCTGTCCCAATGAATATAACATTTCAACAATGTTAGTCAAAGACTTTTTTTTTTTTTTAGAAATATTAATCTTTTTTTTTTTTAGACATATGGATTTATTATTTATTTATTTATTTATTTATTTTTTGGGCTTTGTTGAGTCTTCGCTTCTGTGCGAGGGCTTCCTCTAGTTGCAGCAAGCGGGGGCCACTCCTCATCGCGGTGCGCGGGCCTCTCACCATCGCGGCCTCTCTTGTTGAGGAGCACAGGCTCCAGACGCGCAGGCTCAGTAGTTGTGGCTCACGGGCCTAGTTGCTCTGCGGCATGTGGGATCTTCCCAGACCAGGGCTCGAACCTGTGTCCCCTGCATTAGCAGGTAGATTCTCAACCACTGCGCCACCAGGGAAGCCCAGTCAAAGACTCTTAAGGCTTGCTGTGTGCTATCTGCCACACTGGAAGGTAACACAGAGATGTTGGCCTCTTCCTAGGGGACACGCATTGGGCACCATACACGTCAGTCCTGCCCAGCAGTGGAGTTCTGTGCCCCCAAGGGTGCATGTGGTTCAGTCACTCCCTCTGGGAAGCCCACTAACTCTGCCCTCTGTTGTGTGGATCTCTTCCCAGCGCTTCACACTGGTAACTTGAAATTGGCTGGGGCATGAGTATTTACACGACACAAACACCATTAATCAGGACTTTTTTAAAAGTTAGCTTACTAGCTTATCACTGCATCGAAGGCACTGAGTTCCTGGGGTGGAGGTGGTATCTGTAAACTCAGTCCCAGACCACAAGCCAAGGGCCACTCACTGGATCAGCAGGGATGTTTGGGCATCATGGGCATTCGCCCTACTTCCCTGGATACATATTCTTTCAACATCGTCCATTTCCATGTGGCTGTCTTTGGGGTGTGGGTGACCTGTTAGAAGGTTCTTCTTGCTCCTGTTTGTGAGATGAAAGTCAACGTGGAGTCAGCGTTGCTAAGAGCGTTCTCTAAAATGGAGCTGAGAGACCGTGGAAGAAGTATGATTTACACACGCCTCAGCCTGGATGGAATCTGAGCTCTGACCACTTATTGTCTTAACGCAGGCATCCAGAACATCTGCCCCATGTTCCAGAAACTCAAGATACTTATCAGACCCTTACCCTAAAATAACCCATGACAACCTATCCCTTAAGGACAAATATTTCCTTTCTTGCATCAGGGTCAATCCTAGTTCTTACCAGACAACTCAACAACTTTGTGGCTTTTACCTTTATAAGCCCCTGACTCTTTCTCTTCCCTGGAACACTCTTTCGGTTTTACCTGAACCGGTATCTCCCAAATTGCAATTCCTAATTCCACAGTAACTCTCTTCTAATTCGCAGCCTTCTGTGTTTCTTGGTCGACATGTTTCAGCTGCAAAACGTCTTCCAGACGCTGAGCAACCCTCTCCATGGTTTCTGTGTGGCTGGAATTAGGCTGAGAGTTCAGGCTTCTGAGGGCTGAGTCAGGATGAGAGTGGAACAGAAACAAAAGCACAACAGAAGAAGAAAACAATGCCTATTTGACTACTGGAAAGAGGATGGAGACAGGCTTTCTCTTAATTCCTTAGTAGAGGGGGACCCAGCAGAAATTATTAGCATGCTCGGGTGCATAGACTTCCTGCCCCTCCAACTCCTCAAGGAGAATTCTATAAGTGCTAGCCCGGTTTCTCTACTCCTTCCCTCAACTCTCCTTATGAGGGTTAGAAGACATAGTAATGAAGACCAAACAAGAGAAGAATGGGGAGAGGAGAAAAGCAAGCCAGGTTGCCTGGGGGAGAGGCAGTGTGAGGAGGGGGGCGCTGGGACAGCTATGGGGGGAGGGAAGTAGATGGGGGGGGGCCGGGAGTCTCATGATTCTTGGATTATTTGAATAGGTCATACATGCACAAGGGACCCAATTACGAAATCTCCCCCACCCTCTAACTTTGGGCTCCAGCACCCCGTTATTTTCCCTAGAAATAACCCCTCTTATTAGTTCTTTGCATATCCTTCCAGAAATTCTCCATGGCAGAGGTTTTCAAACTTCCCTGTGGATGAGAATCACCTGGAAGGTGTGTTAAAACAAAGAATGCTAACTGACCCCTGAGTTTCTTTTCTGATTCAGAGGCTCTGAGTGCTGTCTGAGAATCTGCATTTCTTACAAGTTCTCTCTGGCCAGCTTGATGCTGCTGGTCCAGGGACCACACTCTGAGAACCACTTTCCTGAAGGTATTCATAGGAACATTGAACACTTACCCCTTTTTTCTGAAGTAATTTGAGTTCCTGGCAATGGACCTATCCCTTAGGACACCATTGATGCGGCACAGTTTCTGCCTGTGGGCCTTCTCTATGCTGATTCCTTCCCCTGGGCTACTCTCCTCCCCGACCTCTGTTTATCCAAGGCCCAGTTCAATGTCTGCTTCCTCCAGGCAGTCTTTCTTGGTTCTTTCCCTATATGGAAGGAAACTTCTGCTCCTTTAAACTCTCATAGGAGTGTTTGTCTGAGCCTTGTAAGGGCACCTGTTATTTATGAGAATGGGATGTTAAATGGAACTCTTTCTTCTTTGGTTTTTACAATTTTGTTAAAGAGATATCAGACCCTAAAGTGAGTTTGAGAGATCATTAAATGCAGAATTTAGGTTTCAAGACCTTTGGACTTTCCCTGGTTACCTTGGGGCTATAAAATGGTTGATAGGATTTTTTTAGAATTTCTTAGGAGCGGGCTGTGTTGTAAACCTGGAGAGAGAAAGGTGAGACCAAATGGGAGTGCCACTTCTTTCCCCTCAAGCCCAGAGAGATTGGGCTTCAGTGGTTGCTTGAGAGCTTAATGTGGGGTCTTTGCAGCTGGGGGCCTCTATGGACCAGGGCCAGATTCATGCCTGCCTGAGAGAGCTGAAGCAGCCTGGGGCCAGGGAGAGAGAGGGAAGGAACTGCCCTCCACCCAGGGCACAGCAAGGGGAGTGTTGTTTTCCTTGTAGACCAAGAAAAGTGTCCAAGGAAGCCACTGTGGGAACATCTTAAATCCCATCCAATATGGTCAGGATGGTAGGGGGCAGCCAAAAGGAAGTGGGAACCTCCAGATTCCATGTTCTACAGTGACAGAGTCCTGGGAACTGCGGGTAAGCCCTGGTTTGGGGGATCTTTGAGGAGCCCCCAGAGCGCCCATGAGCTCAAGAGTTACCTTAACCCACCTGCCATTCAGAGGACCCTGGGGTCTGGAGACAAGGGTACCATCTTGGATTCTGCCCTTTCTCCCTGTGGGCAGGGACCCTGTTGGCCTGCTGGTGGGAAAGGGGGCGGGGAGGAGAAAAGCCACCCCACCTCCCTTCTCAGGTCGCCGGGGAGATGGAAGAAAATGTAAGGCCACATCAAGTTCAGAGTTTTGATTATATAGGATGAACATTCTACCCACAGGTGACTGTGCTTGGGCCTTAAAGGGGCTAGGGGCTGTAACACTGCCAATTCCCTAGAGTGGGAGAACAATCCACAGCCTGCTGGAGTTTTCATCAGGGGCTGGTAAAGTTGTCCTTTTGATTGCTTATGCATTGTGTTTGTTTAAAATACCAGACACCCCCCACACACACACACACAATCTTGTTATCGCTTTATGCTATAAACTTGATATCATGGCTTATCACACCTTTGTGGCCCTTTAGTGCCTAGCTCCATACCTGGCACACAGCAGGCACACAAGGGATATCTGCCCATTTACTCCTTTATTCTTTTATTCAACATTTACTGAGAATCCACGCTCAGCGCTAGTGATAGAGCAGGAAAAGAAATGGACGCGCCTCCTGTCTTCCAGGCTCTTGCTGTCTGCTGAGCAGTACAAGAGAAGCTCGTGTAGAGCTCACGCCAGCCAAGGGGGAGCAAATGCAAATCCCCACGGCAGCCAGGCAGGTTCGTGTACGTGGGCAAGTGTAAGACAATCAGGGTGTCGGCAGCTTTGGCAGAACAGGACACCCACCGCGCCCCTTGGAAGGCTGCAGCTGCTCTTTATTGCCTTCTGAGAATTCAAGCCCATTTGTCCAAAAGGAGTAATAAATCTGGATTTTCATGTGAAATGTCCCGAACAAAACACATCTGGTGGGCCAGTTCAGTGCAAGGGTCACCGTTCGGGGCCCCTTTGCTGTTGTTGGCACTCTCCCTGGTATTCTCCTGTAGAAGGAGGGGCTGCCAGTAATCGAGGACCACGTGCTGCTTCTTTAGGAATTAATAAGTCAGCGTTTGGAGAAGCTTTATACAAAGAACTTAGCTTTATTAAAATGCTCCTTTGGCCCAAAGAATAAATATTTTAAAAATCCCAACCCTAAGTGCTTAATCTGCTAAAATGTACAACAAATAAAATGAACACTCTAAAAAGAGCTTGCTTCCTGTTTTAGAAGAGGCCCCATGGCTCTACAATCTGATTACAGAGAAGCGGCCTTTCCTGCCAGGGTTATGACAAGAAGCCACAAACGGACCAAGCCACAGTTTGAGAGGAACTAGTCAGCAAGTTACATTAACTGCAATTTCATTACCCTGAAAAGGATTCCATTAGTTGGAGACTTAGTGACTGCTTCTGGGGCTGATTCCTCCTTCGGGGGCCGTCCTATGCTCCCTGCCCTGTCACTGCTGAGATCACAAGGTCCAGAAGCCAGGCTGTAAATGGAGCTGAAGAAGTTCTGCGAGACAGGACACAACAAGGCAGGCAGTCCAGGAGAGACAGCCAGCTGAAACCCTTCTCTCCAAGTTCTGTTTCCTGTTCTGGGGACAGAGCCAGGGGTGACACTCTACACAAGTATGATGTATGTCTCCTTTGGGGTACAAATATAGTCACATTTCTTATTTTTACCATTAATAACTCCCATCTACTTTTATTAGTGGAAAATCTAATCATCTACCTATTGAGAGCCATCCCTTTAAACTTTCCAAGAATCCTATATTTTTAGTCGGAAGAGGTCAGTACTATGAGCCAAACCAGCTCACCAGCGCTGTTGTTTCTATTTCCGCCACAAGGTGTCGCTGTTGAAGACTGGTTTTGCGTAGGTCAGCACAGCACGTGCTCTAGATTTTGGCGATGCCCTTGCCCGTACAGGTCCCTTGCCAGCCACAGTAGTACCACATTCCAGCTTTTAAGGTGGCAATACTTTTTATTAGTACACATATGTGGGACTTCCCTGGTGATCCAGTGGTTAAGAGTCTGTGCTTCCAATGCACAGGGCAGGGGTTCAATCCCTGGTCTGGGAATTAAGATCCCCCATGCTGCACAGTGCAGCCAAAGGAAAAAAAAGAGTACACATATGTATTCCCAAAGCCTGACTCTGTGCCAGGGTGGCTGCCTCTGGATTGCCATTTTGTATTTGTATGAAGGTCACCATCCCAGAATCCCCATAACCTCCCTCAAACTTCCCCTTTGTGGCCCTGGGTGTCCTTTCCTGCTATCAGACTTTGGTCAATGACATCCCAACGAGCTTTTGTAAGTTTAAATCTCGGAGAGCTTGGGGTAAAGGGGTCTTCGTTCCTTCCCTCCTTTAAGACTCTGAGATGGTTTTGCAAATGTGTCCCTCCCTTTTCAGAACTCTGCCTAACAAGGGGTCTTAGCGAAGGGTTGCCTTGCTAAGTCAAGCAAAAAGTCCTGTTATTCCTTTTAATTGTCAAAGACAAAGATCTTACACCCAGGGCAGGGGAGGCGCTGTTTGCCAAAAAAATTTTTTTTAACTAAAAGGGGCAAATAGCAGCCCCTCTCATAAAAAAAAGCCTTGATCCAACGTGACTCTCTCCTAACTCTACAGAGAAGGAGTCAGTGACTTAAAAATTCATTCAGACCTTACCTCACTATGCTTCCTATTCCAGGTTGTTGAAGTTAAGAAGAGATAGTTGAGACTCATGGAAGATCAATAAACTGCCCAGGATCACACAGCGGGTGAGAGAAGAGCCACGAGGAGACTCTAAAGTCTGGGCACTTTCCACTGCTCTGCTTCCTTTCCCAAGAGGTCCTGTAGAAGGAAGAAGGAAGGTCACCGGAAGTCAGGGTGGCCAGGAAAGGCTTAAGAAAGAGATCAAGTCTTGACCTGAGCACAGAAATAGGGATTAGGATGCTCCCAGGGGACAGGAGTAGGGAGTCCCTGCATGGCTCATATTTAGGAGGCAGGAATGGACCAGACAGCTGGAGAGGGTTCCCAAGGAAGCACCTAGAGATGGGGCAGCTCTAGAAATGCCAGAGGCTGCTATGGTCAACCCCTATATCCGTTCTACCCTATTCCTTAGTTAAAGCCTTCCCGCAGTAATGCTTACTTGCCCCAGTCTCCCTTTCAGCTATGTGTTTTCATGTGACTTGGTGTGGGCCAATGAAATGTAAGCAGAGATGTTTTGTAGAGACTTCTGGGAAAACCTCTTAAAATAGAACAAGTTTCTCTTTAACCCTTCTTCCTCCCTTCCTCCATCTTGATGTCTGGGAGATATATGTGATGACTGGTCCTCTAGCATTATCTGAGACAACGACTACAAGGGCCACACTTTAGAAATGATGTAGTGATGAAACTGTAGCCCCTGTAACTGTGGAGCTGCCGTACTATCCCTGGACTGCCAATCTGTCGACTTTCATTTAGGTACTAGGGAGAAACTTCTATCTTGTTTACATCATGGTTATTTTGGGTTTTCTATCACATACAGCTGAATTTGTTCCTAACTGCAGTAGCCTGCCTAGATTATTGGGGAAGGGGGGGATCCCTGAGTGCCAGGCCAAGGAGTCTGGACTTTATCCTGTGGGTCAGTGGGGAGTAGGAGAGTGACATGACAAAAGCCATGACTTATTAATGTTCATTTGGCCACCAGGTATGTCATCCACTAGAAGAAAATGCAAGGCTGCCGACCAGCTAGATGACTTTTACTGTAGCACAATTGCTGGGCTGGTGAGGGAGTAGACGGTGTGTCTAACCTGATTTCTCAACTGGCTACTCTGAGCTATCAGGCCGACCTCCAGAAGTTCTGTTTCCATAAAGTCTCCATAGCTTTCTAGAAGGGCAGCAAGACTTTGGGACTGACAGGTCCTGGCACACTCCTCCTGGGATAAGAGAAGGCAGTGGGCAGTGGTTAAGAGCAGAGTTTTTGAGTCAGATCCATCTTGGTTCAAATTCTGGCGTCCTCTTTTGGTAGCTGTATGGTTTAGGGCAGTTATTTAATCTTTCCTGGCTTCAGTTTTCTCATCTATAAAACAAGGATAAAAATACCTGTTTCACAGGATCGAGAGCTAAGCCATGTGAGAAGCTTAACGTGGTGTCTGGCTATGCCTGATTCACAGCTGAAATGGCCACACTTGTGTGTTTTATTTGGGTCTCAGTTATCCTGATATTTTTATCAAAAGGGTCTATTTTAATTTGATAACTACAGACAATGAATACATTTTGGCTTGAAACTTTTGGATAAATTGAATATTTTGGATAGGCCACCAACCTGTTCTATATTTTTGTTTTTAATGATCGAATCATAGAAAAAACTTTTTCTTCCCCAGTCCTATTCAGGGATGGCCTTGTGTGGTACTTGACAGAGTGAGTTAAATTGTGTCTGGTTTTCAGTTCTTGTACTTTTAGACAACACAACACGGCAGCGATGGGGAGGATGCACGGCCCACTCTCCCACCCCTGAACACTTACATAAACTCTCCCGGCTTGACTCTCTTACTTCTCTCTCCCCTCCTGCTTCCCTGAGAAAAGGAAGGGACTGCCTCAAACTCCTGCTCCCAAATCTCAGGTCTCCTGCTCACAGATCCCCTCATCTGCCATTCCCCTTAATCTGAGTGGAGTGGTGTCCCTCCCACCATCAGGGCCAGGCCCCTCCAGCTGGGCTCTGCACCCCCTTTCGTCCTGCCTTCTCAGGACCCTTGCACTTAACCATCATCCTGGATCACTCTTTGCTTTCAACCTCTCCTTCTCCTGGTTTCTTCTGATTGACCTTGGAACGCATTCATAATTCATTACACACAAAAAAGTGAAGAACCTTCTTCCCCCTTTATTATTAGAAAGTAGGCTTGGGGCTTCCCTGGTGGCGCAGTGGTTAAGAATCTGCCTGCCAATGCAGGGGACTCGGGTTCAAACCCTGGTCTGGGAAGATCCCACATGCCGCGGAGCAACTAAGCCCGTGTGCCACAACTACTGAGTCTGCGCTCTAGAGCCCGTGAGCCACAACTACTGAGCTCACGTGCCACAACTACTGAGCCCGTGAGCCTAGAGCCCGTGCTCCGCAACAAGAGAAGCTACCGCAATGAGAAGCCCGCGCACCTCAACAAAGAGTAGCCCCTGCTCACCACAAGTAGAGAAAGCCCGTGTGCAGCAACGAAGACTCAACGCAGCCAAAAATAAAAATAAATAAATTTATTTTTAAAAAAAAAGAAAAGAAAAAAGAAAGTAGGCTTGACTGCTATGAAGACCCAAAATTATGGAAGCTTCAAAGATGAGAGTTTACTCATCTGTCACGTCAGCGTACAGGCCTGAGCAGCCCAGGGCCGGCGGGGCAGCACCTCGGTGTCGGGACCTCCACCCCTCCGGTCTCCTTCCTCCACCGTCCCCAGGGTGTGGCCCTTGTCTGCACAGTCCTGCTGGCAGAATGGGGAAAGAGGGTCAGGGAGGACAGGAAGCCCTTCCTTATAAGGGTATAACGTCCACTCACATCCCAATGGTCCAGAACTAGCAACACGGCCACACCTAGCTGCAAGGAAGGCTGGGGAATGGAGCCATTATTCTGGTACCCAGCTAAGCACAGAGGTTCTATTACTATAGAAGAAGGAGGTTACTGAGTTGGTGTAAAGGTGATCATTTTATTTATTTATTTATTTTAAAATATTTATTTATTTTGGCTGCATCCTGTCTTAGTTGTGGCATGCGGGATCTTTTTTTTTTTTTTAAGCTGTGGCATGCATGCGGGATCTAGTTCCCCGACCAGGGATCGAACCCAGACTCCCTGCATTGGGAGTATGGAGTCTTACCCGCTGGACCACCGGGGAAGTCCCAAAAGGTGATCATTTTAATATTGTACATTAAAACATTTTGTCCAACTTAAAAGTTCACTTTTTTCCTCCTAATTTAAAAAAGAAATTACATTTCTCCTCTGGTTCAAGGTGCTTCAGGAGCCTTCGGCTTCCTTCCAGACATGGCTGAGGCCAAGAACCACACCATGTGCACATGGCATCAAGAAACCCTGATCAAAAAGATCTGAATCTCTTAAGGGGATGGACCCAAGTTCCTCAGAAACATGCACTTTGCCAAGAAGCACAACAAGAAGGGTCAAAAGAAGATGCAGGTCAACAACATCAAGGCCCCGGGTGTGGTGCCCAGGCTGTCAAGACCCTCGTAAAGCCCAAGGGCAGAATGGGAATCCAGATCTCCACCAGGGCCATCTATTTCACAGGCAAGATGGAGGCCTGGCAGAGATGTCCTCAAAATAATGAGCTGGGCTCAGCCAGGGATGGAAAGGAGAGCGTTCTATGCAATGTCCAGGCGTTGAAGCTGTTCCGTCTCAAGGCAGCTGTAAGCCCCTGTCGGTGAGTGAGGAGTGGGGAAGAACCCTAAAATGGCCTGGCTTGTCTGCATCCTCTCCTCTCTTCTGCTTTAATATTAAGCCTCTGTAACCTTGAGTAGGTTCATCCTTTTAAAAAAACTTAACCAGTTAGGGTAGGTTAGGTTATGCTGTGGTAACAAATGATGTCCAGATCTCAGTGCTCAGGACAACAAAGATTTATTTTATACTCATTCCACCTGCCTATCTTGAGGTGGCTGGGGCCTCTCCTCCATGGGCCTCGTTCAGGGACCACAGCTGATGGAGTAGCCACCGTGTGGAATGGTGACAGCAGCAGTGGCAGCAAGAAGGGAAATGTGACAAGTTATGGATTGGCTCATAGGGTCAAAGTGACATGGGTCACTTTCACCCACTTTTTTTTTTTTTTAATTTATTTATTTACTTATATTTTATTTTTGGCTGTGTTGGGTCTTCGTTTCTGTGCGAGGGCTTTCTCTAGTTGCTGTGAGCGGGGGCCACTCTTCATCGCGGTGCGCGGGCCTCTCACTATCGCGGCCTCTCTTGTTGCGGAGCACAGGCTCCAGACGCGCAGGCTCAGTAGTTGTGGCTCACGGGCCCAGTTGCTCCGCGGCATGTGGGATCCTCCCAGACCAGGTCTCGAACCCGTGTCCCCTGCATTGGCAGGCAGACCCTCAACCACTGCGCCACCAGGGAAGCCCCTCACCCACTTTTCTTTGGCTCCCAAAACTCAAGAGAGGCCTCACTGAGAGGGTAAGGAAGTGCAATTCCACCACATTTCCAGAAGGGAGAGAATGAGAGCACGGGTGTCAGCCTTAGTGATCACCGCAGTACTTTTAACCTTTTGTTTTTCATTGAATTCACATAAAACCTGTAATGGTAACTAATAGCTTCGTTTCAGGGTTGAGGAAATAGCCTGGGTCGCTGCCACCCTTAAGGACAGGAAATGCGTCCACCTGCCAAGTCGCTGGTGACATCTTGTGACAGCCAAGAACCAGCCACCTACTAGCGGGGGAGGAGAAGGTGTCCCAGCCTCCAGGTGAGAGTCACCCGAACAGGCCTCGCCTGCTGGGCTGAGAGGCACGGGGTTGAGGGATTGGGGTTATAGTAGGTTATAATAGGGCCAAGGTCTCCCGGGGAGCGAAGAGAGGGCTTCCCCTGATAGATTCTCCAATGTGTGGGGTCTTTGAAGAGTGAAAGGAATGTGACCTTGCACTTTGCCCTCACAGCCAGTGAAGCAGGACATGCCCTGATGTCTGGCACTCTCCATGGAAACTTTGTGGACAGGGTTGGGGAGTGTAGATAATCACATTGCATCATGTCCATAATATAAGCTAGGTGAAAAAGCAGGATACAAAAGTACAACTAGACTACAGTTTAAATGTGTGTGTGTGTGTGTGTGTGTGTGTGTAGCACGTATGAATCTCAGCCTGCAAACTATGTGAGCAAGAAATATTTAAGTCCTTTATTTCCTTTTACTCAATTTAATTCTGCCTCCTAACCCTCACTTGTCCTGGTGGGAATTTGCCTTCAGTGATTCTCAGGTCTCCCCATCACCACAATTGTGCTGGGGTCCCTGGTCCACAGCAGCAAAACACCAGTATGCTCCTGTGATTTTTGACCATATATAAGCACAGATCCCACTGCAGCCTTCCCCCTCCCCTGTCCACTTGGTCCCTGTGGGCTTTAGTGCCGGGCCTGGGCGCAGGAGTTTTGGCAAGCCTGAAGATTGGCTTCCTCAGACCCACCCTCTGAAGTATCACCTCTGAGGTCTTGCCACCTCCCTCCTTCCATACCTGCCTTTCCTTTCTCCCTTCATCCCTAACTCCCTGCTGCCTCAAGACCTCTCTCCAGGGCTTCCCTGGTGGCACAGTGGTTAAGAATCCTCCTGCCAATGCAGGGGACACGGGTTCGAGCCCTGGTCCGGGAAGATCCCACATGCCGTGGAGCAACTAAGCCCGTGCGCCACAACTACAGAGCCTGCGCTCTGGAGCCCACGAGCCACAACTACTGAGCCTGCGTGCCACAACTGCTGAAGCCCTCGTGCCTGGAGCCCGTGCTCCGCAACAAGAGAAGCCACCGCAATGAGAAGTCCGCGCACCGCAACGAAGAGTAGCCCCCGCTCGCCGCAACTAAAGAAAGCCTGCGTGCAGCAACGAAGACTCAACGCAGCCAAAAATAAGTAAATAAAATAAATAAATTAAAAAAAAAAAAGACCTCACTCCAGCCTGCCCCCTTCAGACGCATCATCTCTTCAATTGGTTTCAGTTTTTCAAAAGGAAGAAGTATATTAACCCTGCTACAATACTTGAATAAAGGGATTACCAGCAACATGGGAATTAGATGATTTGAAAATTCTCCTATTACAAACTCCTAGAAATGCTGAGCTTTCAAGAAAAAAAAGAAAGGAAGAAAGAAAGAAACCTTCAGGTGCCAAGACTTCATCTTGCTTTGGGATGAAAGAAGCATTGGTGAGTAGAGAAACAGGTAAACCAGGGGGTAAATCTAAAAACAATAATAATAATTTATAAAACTAATTTAGGATATGTAAAAATGAGATAGGACTAAAACACTAGACAACAGTAATTATAAAACGGGAGCGTAATGATCTGATTTAATGTTTTAATATCATTGAATTGTTTAGGAGGAGAATAAAGACATTGATTCACTTTATATTTTGTTGCATCAAATAAGCATGTTCGAAATTTAGGGTATCCAGTAGAATAATAAAAATTGAGTGCATATCTTCCATGCAGGAAGGAGGTTAAACAAAGCCTGGATTTCCAGCTGAAAGGGAAATGGAGGAAAAATACAGAGACTAATATATGAGTTAAGAGTCAGAAAAAAAATCTGCCATATACACACATACAAATATACGTGTGACATGCAGGAATTACCTCTCGGTGCTACAGTGATCATTTATGGAGAGTGAGGGTTCAGGTGAGTTTTATCTTCTTTTTCATATTTGTGATGAGCAGCCTCCAAAATGACCCCCAGTGGCCCCCACCTCCTGGTACTCACACCTGTGCAGTCCTTTCCCACAATGCAACAGGGTTACTCTGTGGTCAACAGAATGCAGCAGAATTGATGGTGCAGCACATCATGTTGAGGTTACGAAAGGCTGCAGCTTCCATCCTAGGTCCTCTCTCTGGCTCTCTCATCATTTGCTCTTGGGGGCAATGTTGTCATGAGCAGCCCTATCTAGAGGCCCACCTGTGGCCTCCTGGCAACAGCCATGTTGAAGAAGAGTATATATATTCTTTGTCAGAATCTTTCCCCTTATAGGTTATTACAAGATATTGAGTATAGTTCCCTGTACTATACAGTAAGTCCTTGTTGGTTATCTATTTTATATATAGTGGTATGTATATTTTAATGCCAAAGTCCTAATTTATCCCTCCCTCCTTTCTCCTTTGGTAACCACAAGCTTGTTTTCTCTGTCTGTGAATCTATTTCTGTTTTGCAAATAAGTTCATTTGTGCCATTTTTGTAGGTTCCACATATAAGCGATAGCATATGATATTTGTCTTTGTCTGGCTTACTTTACTTAGTATGATAATCTCTAGGTCCATCCATGTTGCTGCACATGGCATTATTTCATTTTTTTTTTGATCGAATAATATTCCATTGTATATATATATATACCACATCTTCAAGGTTGGAGTCTATTAATCTCCCATGGCTCTAAAAATCGGTTAATCAATAATCCCGCTTTAACCTGCCATGGAATTTTGGCTCTTCAATAACAAGCTAGCCTAAGCACCCCCTCATGGGGGACCCTGCTCTGTCCAGTATGGGATACACTAGCCACAGAGGGGCTATTTACATTTAAAGTAGTTGAAATTAATGAGAATTTTAGTTTCTCAGTTGCAGTAGCCATATTTCAAGTGCTCGATAGCCACAGGTGGCTATAGTGGCCAATGTGTTGGACACCACGGGGTTAGACCCTTCCGTGTTCTACCGGACAGCACTGCTCTGGGTCTTGCCTCTTAGTGTGGTCCATGATCCAGCATCAGCATCACTTGGGAGCCCTTAGAAATGCAGGATCTTGGGTGCCTACCCAGATCTGCTGAATCAGGATCTGCATTGTAACAAGATCCCCAGGTGCTGCCTGCACTTGTGGGTTTGAGAAGCAGGGCTATAAAGAGCATTCCCCACTGGAACTTGGAAGAGCATGAAAGGACAGATTGGTACTTAGTTGTGTCACCTCTCTATAGACTTTTGGGGACTCATAGCCTGGCTCACTTTTAGCAGCTGTGTGACCTTATCTACCGCGTAGGAAACTCTGAGGCAATGATAACCGTGCTTAACACACAGTAAATGCTCTTTAAATGGGCGTTTTGTTATGTTTGGATTTGATGAGGTTTAAGGTCTCTGCAGACTCCAAGCCCAATGCAGACCGCCGGGCAGAGTGGCTCTTTCCCTCCCCGCCACAGGGTGGCGCTGTGGCACCAACGTCCTTTCTTCTCCAACAGGCTTCCAGCTGGCTCCCCGGCAGGAAGCCTGAATTGGCCCTGAGACTTCCAGGTCTCTGTTTCGGATTACCAAGCACGACCGGGCAGCCGGACACCAATCCAAGCATTCATCTGACAGACAATGGGAAAACAGGCCTCAGCTTTGTGCCCAGCTGGAATGCAAAAGCAAGGTCGGCACAAAGAGTTGAATACGGAGTGTGTGAAAGTCGTGGCGGAAGCAAAGGGCTCCTGTTGGCGAGCTAGGGGGAGGGACGCCTTGCGATTCTTTAAGTCAGCTTCGGAGCGACCCGGGCTCCTCATCTCACAGATGCACGCTCTGGCTGTTTCCCAGTCGAGTGCGTCCGTGCGTGCGTGTGTGTGAGAGAGAGACGAGGTGATCAGGAGTGAGCTGGTGGGGAATGTTTTTAAGGAGTCACTTTCTACAGTTTCTCAAACTTCAGCCTACATCACAGTCACGCAGAGGGCTTTTTAAAACGCAGAGGGCTGGCTTCCACCTCCAGAGGTCTGGGGTGGCCTGATAATTTGCATTTCAAACAAGTTCCCAGGTGGCACAGAGACAGCTGACCCAGAGACTGCCCTTTGAGAACCACGACTCTAAACTCTTGAAAAGCTCTCAAGCAACAAATTATGTAAGCCCAGTTCTAGAGGAGGACGTGACTCCAAAGGAAATTAGTCCAAATCCCCCCCGCCCTCCCCCCCCCCCCATTGCCTTCTTCATTGCCCTCACCGCTTCCCACGATGAGGCCTCAGCTGTCTCAGTAACCTTTCAAAGTACCCTCAGGCCGTGGCAGGTACTTGCTAGTCGGAACGTGGTCTGGAAGGCTAGCTGGGAGCCAGAGTTTCTTCGCAGGTGATAGGCCCCCTCCCTCCTTTGCCCTAACTCATAATCCTTGCTGGCCCAAGAAGGGTGATTAAGACGCTCAAAGCAAACTTAGCCCCACTTTGAGCACAAAACCTTGCTCCTTGCCTGGTGCCACCAGTTCAAGGCAGGGTCACTCCCCCCGAGAAATAGGTGGAAATGGCAGGGGCCTGGATTTGGTGGGAGTGTTGGATATCTCAGAGGAAGTGCAGACAAATCGTGTGGGCCCCTCCAGTGGTTGATATGGGCTGACCGGACTGCATGTCACTAGAGAAGGAGTCATAGGAAAAAAGCCTGGGTCCCTCCTCTGAGTTCCTCTGGTACCAGGGCTTCTGCAGAGGTGGCACTGACCACTTACTGCCTGGTTACGAGTTGTGAGCTCTGCTATTTATTGGAAAAGGGTGTATAGAGCACTCGTGATGTACCAAGCTCAGCACCAAGGTTTGATGGGCTGGAAAGCCGAAGGTGCAACGTCATGGGCTTGTGGCCGCTAGGAGGCCACATCCTGGAAACTGAGCAGGACCCTGTGGGGCTCCTGGGCACAAAAGCCTTTCCATGTCCCCCATTTCTTGTTTGTAGGAAATAGGCTTCATTCAGCCTCCTGGACCTTCCCTGAGTTCCAAAGGGCAGATTCAAACAGTTGCTAATCAGGGAAGGGGAGGGATGCAGAAACAAAGAAGGAGCAATCAAGAAACAATAGTGCAACCCTGGGGCAGGATCCTGGTTCCTCCTGAAGGGATACACATAACAATACCTTTGAGCTCTTCTGTAGGAACTAAGGCTCCCACCGAGGTGGAGGACGGCAACTTCAGGCTGAGCATTACCCTGTTACCTCACCACCAACCAATCAGAAGAAAGTCACACACCCTGCCAACCGTCATCCCAAATTTTGTCTATAAAAACTTCTCCCCAGAAACTATCAGGGAGTTCGAGGTTTTTAGCATGAGCCACCCTTTCTCCTTCCTTGGCCCTGCAATAAACCTTTCTCTGCTCCAAATTCCAACGTTTCAGTTTGTTTGGCCTCACTGCGTGGTGGGCACACAAACCTGCATTCGGTAACAGTTTTGGTGAGCCAGCCCAGGAGCTCATGCCTGTGGCAAGTCGACCCTGGCCAGGAGCAGCCCTTTCCCCGAATCCCCAGCAGCTGCCGGAGCTCGTTTTGCTCTGGGGAACTCAGAGGGACTCTCCGTGGCAGGCACTGGCCGCCTCAGCCCAAGTCTGTTTGGAGCCAAGGAACGTCCTAAGCTACAGTTCACTTTCGGTGTCGCTTGGGGGTGAGTAGCTCCAGTTTGCATGCAGGCTGGGAATTCTCTCCACTCCTTCTGGGCTCACTCTTGTGCGAAGTGAGCCGCTCTGGGCTAGCCGCTCTGGGTTCATTCCCTTTCAAGAGCTGGGCCAATCTGGAGGCCTCCGTCTAGGAGTGGAAGTGGAATTTTTAGACTACACCTCCTCTGATTTTCTGTGTGACCATACCTTATTTGTTGTTTGTGTTTTTGTGTGTATCATTTTGGGGTGAGCCACTCTGGCTTGCGCAGGATGGGAAAATTCTACTTGCTCCATCTAGGGCTCACTTCACTTTCAGGGAGTGAGCTATCCAGGGCTCATTGCAAGTCACTCTGGGCCCATTCTCTTTCAGGAGCCAGGACACTCTGGAAGCCTCCGTCTTGGAGTCAAAGTGGAATCTTGGGGCTACACCTTGTGTTATCTTTTGTTTGTGGGGCCATATTTGTTGTTTGTCTTTGTGTGTATATCAGTGCTTGTGTTGGCTGGTTGAGACATCTCTGGTCTCTGACAACACCAGGGTATCCTTCCCTATTGCATTGGCTTTTTCTATGGCAGAGGACTGGTTGGGAATTTCCCTTTCTGGGGCTAGGGAATTGTGACCCTGAGAGACCTGCAATTCTGCATTGCATTGGTTTGCTGTTTGTCCATGAATAATTAAGTATGAGTGATCAGAGAAAAATTGTAAGATCTCTGTGTCTAAATAGATATATGTATGTACCTTATAAATATGAGGTGTCTCTGGCTCCAAAATGGCATTGCCAAGATTGGTTCATGGATGAGTTCTGTTTAATTGGCTTAAAAGAAATTAAGTGCTTATATAAATTCTCAGAAATAAAAAAGAAACTTGTCAGAATGAATTTTAGGTTCAAGTGATCTGGGAGATATTCAGTGCTGAATCAATATCTGGTACTGAAGCTAGCTTAAGCTTGTTGGTTTGACTAATATTGACATGTCTTCAGCGTCATAATGTTAAGTATAGTACTTCTGTTGTACCTAGGTTTACTAGAGGTCAAATAAGACCTTATTATAGCTGTTGTGAATTTGTCAGCAAGGAAAATAACTTGATAACTTGAAACTAAATTAAGTTGAATGGTGAGAATTCATCGACTATCTGGGTCATTTCAGATAGGATAAAATATTGGAACATTAATTGCTGGGCGGTAAGTTTACCTACCTTTGCCTTCTTAGGAGAGGAAGACTAAAGCATAAGTTTTCTAATCAGGAAATGCTGGTTTGACAAATAGCTCACAATTACTTGCTCCTTGGTTTTTTGCTGGAGATTAAGGTTTTTATGGGTTAAAATTATATGTGATTAAAGCTACTAAAACAAGAGAAACATTTCAATATGTTAGGAAAGTAAGATGTGATTTACTGATGTTTTCAGTAAAACAGAGTGTGAGGAATGGAACTGCATTTTGTTAAGGGAAAAGAAAGTAATTTTGTCCTAGACCTGGTTGTTTCTAGATGGTAAAAAAAAAAAAAAAAAAAAAAAAAAAGCGGGGTTGGGGGACATATAATGTGGATACAGAAAGTGATGGGAAGTTTGTGGAAAAGGAACCCTAAGAAAAGAGTTTTGTACATGGTCAGGATTAGCCAAGATTGGATTCAATTTAATTAGGTAAATGAATTTTGTTATTAAAAGTAGGCTGGTGCAAGACTAGAGAGAGAACTTTGTTAAGAGAGCAAAGTTTTCTTGGAATGCTGCTTTCAATAACAGATTGTGTGAGGTTCTTTGCCTTTAAGTGATCTGTGTTTGCTTTTGAAATCTTTTGCCACTTTGGTTAAGTGAATTTAAGTATTGTTTCACAATGACCTGTGATCTTATTTGACCAAGTATTTTGAAACCTCTTTGATATGTTTGACAAACTTACCAAATATCAAATTCTAACTGAATTTCTTTTGACCTGAAGCTAACTTTGAGATGCTTCAGAGGAACCTTAATGCATCTCAGAAAGAGAGATTAAATTGACTAGGATTATTTGGTATGTTAAATTACATGGAAAGCATTGCCAAATGAATGATAAGCCTTCTCAGGTTATACTCTATGGATAAATGATATTAATACAGATTGTTCTAAAAATGATATGGAATTTCTAAAAACCTGGTATGTCCTGATAAAATGCTAACAGTCATAGTTCGTTTCTTTATCGATTACATTGTAAGCAGGTGTTTAACCATGTCTTTTAAAGTCTTTCTGTCGTTTATAGACAGTTATCGTTGTACTCTGATGCTTTTGCAAAAGTGCTTCACCGTCAAGAATAGTCATAGGAGGGACTTTCTGACAAGTACAGGTTTCTGATAAATTTCAGATAAACCTTACTCTGCTCCAAACACAGACGTTTTGGTTTGTTTGGCCTCACTCTGCATCGGGCACACGAACTTGCATTCGGTAACATACTCATAATAGAACACACATAAGTAGAAGTATATGTAAGTAGTTGTCCTCTTATCTCTTGCTGCTGACACTCCTCATGCAGCCACTGGGCTCTGAGCCTTGTTCAAGTTTCCCTTGAAGGAGATCAGAATATGCCACCCCAAAATATGCCACTTTGACAAGGATTGTTTTTAACTGAAGACAATTAGCTGTCTGTCTAAAAGCAGGGCATAACTTTCCCTTTGTTAAGGTAACATAAATCTTCCAGAAATACCAGAAAAAGGAGGAGGACTCTTAATCACCAGAGAGGAGAAGATTTTTCAGCGGAGAAAGCACCAACTTGAACATAACAAACCTTACTAAATAACCCTATTATCCATTATGATCCATTAGTTTCCCCCATATATTTACCTTCCCACAACGTATGCCCCTAGAAGTCCAACCCCTATTCCTTCCTTTGTCTACTTACTTCTCCACAATTTATTCCTCTTTGTTAAAATGGTATATAAGTCCTCAGGTCTAACCACTTCTTCGGGGTTTTCACTTTTTTTCTGTAAGGCCCTCATATGTATGCAAAATAATCTTTTCTCCTATTAATCTCTCTTTTTTTAAAAAAATTTATTAATTTATTTATTTTTGGCTGCGTTGGGTCTTCATTGCTGCGCACGGGCTTTCTCTATTTGCAGCGAGCGGGGGCTGCTCTTCATTGTGGTGCACGGGCCTCTTATTGCAGTGGCCTCTCCTGTTGTGGAGCACGGGCTCTAGGCATGCGGGCTTCAGTAGTTGTGGCACACGGGTTCAGTAGTTGTGGCTCACAGGTTCAGTAGTTATGGCCCACGGGCTCTAGAGCACAGGCTCAGTAGTTGTGGCACACAGGCTTAGTTGCTCCATGGCATGTGGGATCCTCCTGGACCAGGGCTCAAACCCGTGTCCCCTGCATTGGCAGGCGGATTCCTAACCACTGTGCCACCAGGGAAGCCCTTAATCTCTCTTTTATCAGTTTGATTCAAATGACCCAGCTATTGAACCGAAGAGGTAGAGGGAAGGGTTTTTTAACCTCCCCTGCACCCCAAGACAGCCTTTTGCATGGTGTGCAGTGAGTTCTTCTGGTGGCCCATGAGGTGAGTCGGGAGTTCAGGGACTAATGTTTTTAATTTAAGTAGTTTAAAAAACTTTATCAGTTTAAGATTGAGACAAAGATGAAATGAATTGGTGAAAGTGAATCTTTTAGAGAAAAATAATAGTTATGGAATAGGTGTTTATCTGCAGTTTGGAAGACACTGGCCCACAGAATTCACTTACTCAAAAGCAGTGGTGAGCAGTACAGAGTTCACTGGAGATTTCATGGCAGATGATTGAAGAGGTCTTTATATAGCATAGCTCACAACTCACACAGCCATAAAATCCCACAGGAGACATTTGTGTTCTTCCCAAGTCCATTAATGGCTACACAGTCACTGGGTCTTTTAATCTTCTGTGTTTCTGCCATAAGGGCCCAAATTCCTGGCTCCATCTGGAGGCCCTACCCTACACCACCCATCCAATTCTTTCCTTTTATTATGAGAAAGAACTTAGCTCTCTCTCAACTCTCACCCTAAATTCTGTGACTGAGGAAAGTTTATACACAGTGATCAGTGAATACCAGTAAAACCATTTTTAAAAAACTTTTATTAAGAGAGTAATGTGAAATGATGCAAGTATTTTGAAAACAGTTTAGTAGTTTCTTAAAATGTTAAACATACACCTACTGTATGACCTAGTCATTCTACTCCTAGGTATTTATTGTATTATATTTACCCAAGATAAATGACAACATATGCCCAAAGACTTGTACATGAATGTTCATAGCAGCTTTTTTGGTAACCGTTGAAAATGTCCATCAGCAGGTGAATGCATAAGCAAATTGAGGTGTATCCAATTCAATGAAATACTCTCAGCAATAAAACAGGAATGAACTATTGATACATACATGAATGAATCGCAGAACAATTATGCTAAGTGAAAGAAGCCAGATTTTAAAAAGTGCATACTGTATGATTCCATTTATATAAAATTCTGTAAAATGCAAACTAACTCGTAAAACAGATCACTGGTTGCCTGGGGAGTGGGTGTTGGCAGGAAGAGGAATGGAAAAAGGATTATCAAGTGGCGTGAGGAAACTTTTGGGGGCGATGGATATGTCCATTATCTTGGTTGTGGCAGTGGTTTCATGGGTATATTCTTATGACAAATTTATCAAACTATACATTTTAAATACATGCAGTATATTGTATGTCAATTAGTATCAATAAAGCTCTTAAAAATAGTAATGCAACTCAACTATAACAAAACAAACAATCCAAAAATATGTTCAAAAATTGAATAGACACTTTACCAAGAAAGATAGCAAAAAAATTAAGCACATGAAACAATCCTCAATACCATTACTCAGTAGGGAAATGCAAATTAAAACCACAATGAGGTTATCACCTACCAGAATGGTTACAATCCAAAACACTTATCATATCAAGTACAAGTTCGGGAGAGGATGCAGAGCTACTGGAACTCTCCTACATTTCTTTATTTCATAATGTAAAATAGTACAGCCATTTTGGAAAGTGGTTTGACGATTTCTTATCAAATTAAACATATACTTAATATATGACCCAGCAATCCTACTCCTAGGTATTTACCCAAAATAAATTATTTGATGTAAAAACCTGTACATGAATGTTTATAGCTGCTTTATTCATAACTGTCAAAAACAGTGAACCACCCTAATATATTTCAAGAGGTGAATGGGAAACAAACTTCATACATCATCCAGTGGGATCCTACTCAGCAATCAAAGGAATGAACTAGTGATACACACAATGGCATGAATGAACCTCAAAATAATTATGTTGAATGAAAGAAGCTAAACTCAAAAGGCTGCATACTGTAAGATCCCATTGATATGACGTTCTGGAAAAGGCAAAACTAGAGTGATGAATAACAGCTCACTGGTTCCAATGGTTGGGATAGAGAGAGGGTTGACTATAAAGGGATTTATTTTTTTAGGTGATAGGACTATATTTTTTATTGTTTAGTTTTAAATTTTTATTTATTTTATTTTATTTATTATTTTAAAAATCAATTTTATTTATTTATTTTCGGCTGTGTTGGATCTTCGTTGCTGTATGCGGGCTTTCTCTAGTTGTGACGAGCAGGGGCTACTCTTTGTTGCGGTGCGCGGGCTTCTCATTGCAGTGGCTTCTCTTGTTGCAGAGCACGGGCTCTAGGCGCGTGGGCTTCAGTAGTTGTGGCTCGCGGGCTCTAGAGCACAGGCTCAGTAGTTGTGGCGCATGGGCTTAGTTGCTCTGCAGCATGTGGGATCTTCTCGGACCAGGGCTCGAACCCATGTCCCCTGCATTGGCAGGCGGATTCTTAACCACTGCGCCACCAGGGAAGCCCTAAAATTTTATTTATATAAAAAAAATATAGTTGATATACAATATTATGTTAGTTTCATATGTACTACATAGTGATCTGAAATTTGCATACATTATGAAATGGTCACTATAAATCTAGTAACCACCTGTCCCTATACAAAGTTATTACAGTATTTCTTACCATATTCCTTATGCTATATATTACATCCCTGTGGCTTACTTATTTTATAACTGGAGGTTTGTATCTCTTAATCCCCTTCACCTATTTCTCCTTGCCCCTGTCCCCTCTGGAAATCACCTATTTGTTCTCTGAGTCTATGAATCTGTTTTCATTTTGTTTTGTTTTTTAGATTCCACATATAAGTGAGATCATACAGTATATGTCTTTCTCTGATTTATTTCACTTAGCATAAAACCCTCTGGATCCATCTATGTTGTTGCAAGTAGTAAGATTTCTTTTTTTAATGGTTGAGTAATATTCCATTGCATACATGCACACACACACACACACACACACACACACATATCCCACATCTTTATCCATTCACACTTAGGTTGCTTCTATATCTTGGCTATTGTAAATAATGCTGCAGTGAACACAGGGATCAATATAAATTTTCAAATTAGTGTTTTTGTTTTCTTCAGGCAAATACCCAGAAGTGAAAATGCTGGGTCATACGGTTCTGATTGTGATGGTGGTTACACAAATCTATACATTTGTCAAAACTCATAGAACTGTACACCAAAAAGAGTGAATTTTACTGTATATAAATTTTAAAATAATAATTCATATTGTGATAAAAATGTCAAACGATATAGAAGTACGGGGAGGAAGAAGTGTAAGGGCCCTTTACAGAAACACAACAGAGCTGTGAACCTGCTCCCTGAAGCTAACTGTGGTTGCAGTTTACTAAGCATCCTCTCAGATTGTGTCCTATGAAAATACATGAAATTATATAGAGATTTTTTTTTAATAGAAATGGTATTATACCATACATATGGTTCAGCAACTGCTTTTTTGTGCAATGTTGTGAGGGTCTTGGAGAAATAAAGCTTAACTCCAAAGCACAACTGGACATAATTTTAAAACCACTGCACCATTTTCAAGGTTACATAAACGATTATGCTATACCAGTGGCACTGGTCTTGGAAGAAGTTAGTCTGTGTCTAAGCCAAATCAGGAAACACTTAGGAAAAGGTAGAATTAACAACCCATCTCCCCACTTCATTAGATTCTCCCTAGTCGATCTGCTGTAGGGAGGGAGGCACAAACCTCCCCCCAGAACTGGGGGTGTGGGAGTATCTTTGGGGGAGCCTGATGAGCCATGGCAGGGGCTGACTCTTGTCAGGGGGGATAGAACCAATGCCAGTCTTCCAAGGTGAGGAAGAAAATTGTTATGAACACAGCAGAATATTTCAGATCTGTTCTTTGAGAAGCTAAGATGTGTTCCCTTTGTCTTCTTTTGCATTTATCTTTTAAAGCTCCCTTTGTCTTGATACAGAGTCTAAATCATGTTCTCATCATTGGAAGCTGACATCGTGAAAAGAGCTGGGCTCTGTAGTGGAGCAGATGGGCTGGAATCACAGCTCTCAATTTGACCATCTGGGTGACCTTGGGCAAGTCACGACCTTCCCCTATTGGATTCACAGGCTTGTTGTGGAGGTTATTACTGTAGATGCAAATGCCTGGTAATCTGCAGCCACTTAGTACAGTCAGTAATTTTACTATTTAAATCCTGTCCCTTACTTCCTGTGGCAGCCATTGACCTCAGACCTAAGGAAAATTAAATCCCTCTCTTGGGGGGCTTCCCTGAGTGGTTACTAAATGGGTTTTGCCAACAGCCTCCACCTCCCCGCAGGGCAGCTGGGCCCCTCTCAACTCTTTCCAGTTCAGCACCAGTAAACAGCTGAACCTTGCTGGGAAATCTTGGCTAACAGGGCCCGTTTTAATTTTGTTATCCAAGCCTTTCAAGTGGTCACAGCCTCTGTGATCTCCCTGTAATGCCCAGTTACAGAAGCCAGCAGCTTCGCTGAACTACTGCCGGAGAGGTAAGTAGTTTTTTTTGTTGTTGTTGTTTAATAAATTTATTCATTTTATTTATTTATTTTTGGCTGAGTTAGGTCTTTGTTGCTGCATGCGAGCTTTCTCTAGTTGCAGTGAGCGGGGGCTACTCTTTGTTGCGGTGCGCGGGCTTCTCATTGCGGTGGCTTCTCTTGTTGCAGAGCACGGGCTCTAAGCACGCGGGCTTCAGTAGTTGCGGCATGCAGGCTCAGTAGTTGTGGCTCACGGGCTCTAGAGCACAGGCTCAGTAGTTGTGGCGCACAGGCTTAGTTGCTGCGCAGCATGTGGGATCTTCCCCGACCAGGGATCGAACCCGTGTCCCCTGCATTGGCAGGCGGATTCTCAAGTCCTGCGCCACCAGGGAAGCATGACCTTCTGGAAAGAAACCAAGACCCCTGGGCCAGTAGGGTCAGCCTTGCCTTTGTCTCAAAGCCCCCAGGTCTCAGGGCTCAGCCCCTTTCACCGGGTTATTTAACAGCTACACAGATAATGGCTAAGAGACATGGCTAAGACACCTGTGCCTAATTTTACCTTCCTTCAAACAGCTAACAAATATTGATCATCCCTGCTCTGGGCAAGTGAGGAGCAAAACCCTACCCGCTGCTCTCAGGACTTTTACAGCCCAGCACTGTTCGTTTGCTAGGTCAGCGGTCAACAAAGGGAAGACAACCTTAGCTGAGCCCCTGTCGCCCTTCCTGCCAATATTTAAACCGGGTCAATTCTTCCAGCCTAGCACACCATTTAACTCTTGTTGTAGCTGAACTGTTTGATAGTTCTGACAGCTCATTGAGGGCCTGGTAGGGCAGGAGGTTCTGGAAAGAAACCCGCATCCCTGGGCCACTGGGATCTGTCTTGTGTTTATCTCTGAACCCCAGGTATCAGGGCTCAGAACAAAATATATTGAGGCAAGGCAGGTGGCCCAGCTGGGAGCTCATTGCCAACCAGGTGTGTGGCCTTCTAACAAGTCACTTACCTCTCTGTGCTGTTGTCACTTGTCATTTTCTAATTTGTTCGGAAATAAGACCATAATCTCAGAATATTTTGAAATGTGACTTTTTCAGTTTACTAAATTCTGCAGGCAGAAGTGAAGGGAAGAGCCAGCAACCTAAAAGTGCTAACTACTTTTTCTCAGTTTTTAACCCAGCATTTTATGAGTCCTCGTTTACATAAAGGGTCCCCTCCCCCAAGACCCTCAACAGACACCCCTCCAGAAATGGTGTTGGGATTCGCAGAGGAGGGAAGTCTTGTACTTAGAAGTAAACAAACTCTTATTTGACATTTGAAAGACAAGTAGATATTTTGAAAGCAGGTGGAATAATAGTAAACAAGGTAAAATATACTCTTGAAGAGAGATTCTACATAAAACAAGGAGAATCTCAGTAAACAAGGTAAAGCAAACATCTGAAAGAGTTAAGAGATACATTATAAATTTAATTTTTGAAAGGGGTCATGATCATGGGAGAATTGCAAATTAAAACAACAAGATACTACTACACACCTATTAGAGTCCAAAGCACTGACAACACCAAGTATTGGTGAGGATGTAGAGTAACAGGAGCTCTCATTCATTGCTGATGGGAATGCAAAGTGGTACAGCCACTTTGGAAGACAGTCTGGAGGTTTCTTACAAAACTAAATATACTCTCACCATTGGATCCAGTGATTGTGTTCCTTGGTATTTACCCAAATAAGTTGACAACTTAGGTTTACACAAAAAATGCACACAGATATTTATGGCAGCTTTATTCATAATTGCCCAGACTTGGAAGCAACCAAGACGTTCTTCAGTAGGTGAATGGATAAAAAAATTGTGGTGCATCCAGTCAGTGGAATATTATTTGGCTTTAAAAAAATTGAGCTATCAAGCCACAAGGAGACAGGGAGGAATCTTAAATGCATATTATTAAGTAAAAGAAGCCAGTTGGAAAACGCTACTTAGTGTAAGATTCCAACTATATGACATTCTTTTTTTTAATTAATTAATTAATTAATTTATTTATTTATTTATTTATGGCTGTGTTGGGTCTTCGTTTCTGTGCGAGGGCTTTCTCTAGTTGTGGCAAGCGGGGGCCACTCTTCATCGCGGTGCGCGGGCCTCTCACTATTGCGGCCTCTCTTGTTGCGGAGCACAGGCTCCAGACACGCAGGCTCAGTAACTGTGGCTCACGGGCCTAGTTGCTCCGCGGCATGTGGGATCTTCCCAGACCAGGGCTCAAACCTGTGTCCCCTGCATTGGCAGGCAGATTCTCAACCACTGCGCCACCAGGGAAGCCAATATATGACATTCTTGAAGAAGTAAGGAGACAGTAATAGCATCAATGGTTGCCTGATCCTAGGGGGAAGAGAGGGATGAATAGGTGGAGCACAGAGGGTTTTTAGGGTGACAAAACTACTCTGTGTGATACTATAATGGTGGATACATGTCATCCTACCTTTGTAAAGAACCATAGGTTGTACAACACCAAGAGTGAACCCTAATGTCAACTATGGACTTTGGGCAATAATGATGTGTCAATGTAGGTTCATCGTTTGTAACAAATGTAGTGCTCTGGTGGGGGATGTTGATAGTGGAGGAGGCCATGCATGAATGGGGACGGGGAGTATATGGGAAATCTCTGTACTTTCTTCTCAATTTTGCTGTAAACCTAAAAGTGCTCTAAAAATAAAGTCTATTAAAAAAAGGATGGGGTGGAGATCATGATGTCCATTCAAAATGTTTAACTTTTCTAATATCCGACATCAAGTTCTTTTCATTATGGTGGGGAGGCTTGCTTATTTTCATCATCACCATGTCTTGAAATACTCTTTTAAAATACTATTGATATTTCAATGCCTTCATAAAATGCTAGCGTATAAGTACACCATGGTTTATTTGTTTTCCTAATATGGGATATTTAATTTATTTCCTTTGTGTGTGTATGTTGCTATCATAGATAACACTGCATGTATAGCTAATACTTACCCAGTGCTCACTACGTGCCAGGCACTGTTGTAAGTACTCTGCAAGTATTAACAAATATTTAATCTAGATAACAGCCCTAAAACATTTTACAATCCCTGTGTAAACAGATGGGGAAATTGAGGCCTAGAGAGAGCAGAGCCAGGATTTGAACTAGGTAGTCTGGCTCCAGCCCCTGTGCTCAAATCCAGTGTGCTAAGTTTAAGTGTATTGCTGGTTATTCCTGCTTTTCTAGAAGAGGAATTTCCAGATGAAAAGAACACGAACATTCTTCTGGCCACACATAATGCATGAGTTCAAGCTGCTCTCCAGGCAGTGGCACAATTCACCCTCCTCCTGCACAATTGCCGGGCCAGACTCATCCCAGCATGGCCCACACTTAGCGCTGTATTTGTTCTTATTTTCTATATGATAGGGGGAAAGTGAGATAGGGCTTAATTAGTCCCTGGTAAGTGAGATAGGGCTTAATTAGTCCCTGGTAACTGATGAACCCACCTGACGTCAATTCCCCCTGTAGATGGAAGCCTCCTCTCCCCTGAGTGGTAAAGACTGCTGCCATGTCCTGTCTGCCGTCCGCCGCGCACGGTGGGGTGTCGCTCCCGGACCCTTTGTGTAAGATCCCCCTGTCCAACAGATCATTAATGTCTCTGTCACTGTCCCTGGGCTCTTTCTTCAGTCTTGAGGCTGGGCAACTACAAGGCTTGCAGGCCTGCAGGGTGCAGTCCAAAAATTGGTGAACGAGCCAGGAGGCTGAGGAAACTCCCATGAGTGCCGAGATGTCGGGAAATAAGGACAGGGAATGGAAAGTTGTAGGGGTGATCCCCAGGTGGCTGTCCAGTAGCCTATGGGGCCCTGTGGCAGCTGTCTACTGTGAGAGATGTCTTCCTCTTCCATTATATCGATGATATTCTATTAACCTCAGAGACTCTCCAGTTCCAAAGTAGCAGCCCTAGGCTCATGGCTCCTCTGACTGCACGCAGATTGCTGGTGAATACAGACAAATGCAAGGACCCGGATTATCTACAAAAGACAAGCAGGACCCTGACTCACCACCCCTAAACAATCACAGACACAAGGTTTAGGTATATTAACTCAGGGACAGGCTTGTGCATTGGACATGGCCAGTTATCTGGAAGGGTTTGGTTGGGGCCTGTGGCAATGGCCAAATAATAAAAAAAGTAACTTTGGGCTTCTGGTCCCAGCTATGGAAGGGGGCAGAGCAACTACATAGTGGAACAACAGCCATGTCCAGTCTACAGTGCGTTACAACAGGTGGAAGACGTTACAAAAGGTCTACCCAAGTTGTCCAGCAATGCTAAAACAAACAAACAAACAAAAAAACACTATTCAGGGTCTAGAGCTGTGCAAGACATACAGGACCCCCATGGACATCAACAGCAACCAAGGAACCCACTTTCCTGGCCATGAAGCTCAGGAATGGGCTGATAAAAATGATATACACTGCCATTTCCACCTACCCTACAACCCCACTGCTGCCAGGCTAATGGAGAGGATGAATGGACGACTTAACAATGGAAACAGAAACTGTCTGTCAACATGTGGTCCAGGAGGCTAACTCACACCCTACGAACTATAACTGAGCATCCCAGGAGCATCGTCCTAGTGCCTACACCATGTTAACCCAAAGGCAACTAGTCAGTACCATCCGCGTTCAACTGCTGACCACCAAAGGACCATTACCAACTATCTGTCAGGACACTAACTCACTTTTGCCTCTGCCATAAGATCCACTCCCAGGGGAACGTATTATAAATGGCCTTGGAACTGGCAGGTAAGTCCCCGGCGGTTTGGGTTTCTAATCCTGTTCCGCATGGGTGCTGCCCCATGGGGAATAAGATTAGAAAGGGACTTAACAGATTTCACCTGTCTTCTACCCAGGCCCACCTAAGACTACTAAGGTAATTAATCCCGGGTCCCTACTGGAGAAAAGCACCATTATATCATACTGCCTCTCCAGTATCTGGCATGGGCTGTGGGGACTGAGGGTGGACGGGTGGTATGGTACTGCTGGCCAGGACGAAAACCACAGGCAGGGGTGGTGTGATCTCAGAATGCTGTTAACTTCTTGTATTTTGCTTCATGGTCATGATCTTCACTGTGTTGTGCCTGTTAAACATCTTACATTTTGTCTATAGTCTGAGCAAAGGGCATCTGATTGTGGACTGGGTGACAATGGTGGCCTCACTGTAAAGTGAGTCTGATTGCTGGGTTTACACCAAGATGTTATTGTCGTCCCCCTCTGGGTATGCCATTCAAAATGGGTGTTCTCTTGCTCTCTCTATATCCCCTGCTCCACCAGGCCCCGCTTCACTCACATGACTATTCAATCCTCAGATTATAGGGCTTAATTAGCTCCTGGTAACTGGTGAGCCCCCGTGACATCAATTGCCCCTATAAATGGTAGCTTTTTCTCCAAGTAGCGAAGATTGCTGCCATGTCCTGCCCACCTTCTGCCGCTCACGGTGGGGTGTCGATCCAGGACGCTTTGTGTAAGATCCCCCGTCCAACAGATCACTGATGTCTCTGTTACTGGGCTCTTTCTTCAGTCTCGAGGCTAGAGAGCTACAAGGATTGCAGGCCCGCAGGGTGCAGCCCAACATGTACCTAGGCATTTTTCTTAGGTTTACCAGTCATTTGTATTTTTGTTTGTTTGTTTCAGCAAATAAGCTGATGTGTTATTTGTCTTTATTTTCATTGAGATTTTGATGTTCTTCTTAGAATAATTCTTTATACGTTAAGACTTCAAACCTTTGCATGTTATATTTATTGCAACTATTTCTCAGGTTACGAACAGTTTCATTTTATTCAAAACACTGTTTCATGTTCAGCCATTCTTCATTTTTGTTTAGTAAAATCTACTGATCCCCCTGCCCACCACCACCATTGTGCTTCCTTTATTCCATTACTCCTTAGAAAGCACTGGGCTAAGGAGGAATCGTTTTTCTTTGGAGTCAGGGCTTGTAAAGCAGGTCCATACTTCTTCCTTCTCTGGATCCACAGGTCCTCCAAACTCCACACGAAACTAACACACATGCCTCCTCCAGAAGTTTCCATGGCAACCTATGCTCTGGAGGCTCCCTTACAAGCCTTGTTTGTGAGTTGGAAGCTGCCTATGTTCTAGAAGGGTTTTAACAAGGATTGTTGAAACAAAAAGGCATTTTCATCCTCTGAAGACCTGGGTAGCTGCAAACCTCAGCCACCGTCCTCACTACAAGAGAAGCTGGGAGAGGCCATGACCTCAGCAGTGGTCTTTGCATTCCACACCGTGATCTTTGCCTCCGCCTCATGTTGGATAGGATCACCCAAACCCAGGAAGGGAGTTCAGAGGCTGGGCGGCCAAAAATTCAACAAATGTCCTTTAGAGCGGAAGGCCAGCCAATCAGACTCTGGGGCCGCGCTCCCTGGCCGGAGGTGGAAGGTGTTCAAGGGCCAGCAGGGTGGCTCCAACCCAGAGCAACAGGGGCTCCAGGAGGCAGGTCAGAGAAGCTTTATCCCCGTGGCTGGTAATCAGGGGCAATTTGGGCAATGTCTGAGGACACTTGGGGCTGTCACGATTCCGGAGAAGGGAGCATCTGGTGGCATCTAGTGGGTAGAGGCCAGGGATGCTGCTAAACAGCCTGCAGTGCACAGGGCTCCCTCCACCCCCAACACGGAATTATCTGAACCAGAATGTCAACAGTGCTGAGGTTGAGAAACCTGCTTTATCCCGAGGTCCTCAGCCGTCACGTCAGCTCACCAGGCATGCCTGCTCACAGAGGACAGCAGCCTGGGTGCTTGGCCAGGATTCAGGGCCAGACTCCACTCCCTCGGCTGGAACAGGAGAAATGAACAGTGTCTGGAAATCAAAGTGTTGCAAAGTCCCCATCCTAAGAGTCTGGAGCTCCCGGGCAAGTTCTGATGACTGAGACTCAGAAATGAGACTGGGTAGGGATTTGCTTGCTAACTTAACAAAATACCAGATGCTGGTACAGGCAGATGCTAGAGATGGGGCAGGACGGCCTGAGCGCTGCGGTTAGCGGTAGGGGGTGTGTGGGGGGGCAGAGGTGGGCGCTGTGACTTCGGCTCTGGGGAGGAAAGAGAGGAGGGGTAATTTAAGGACTGCCAGTTTCCAGACAGACCTTAACACCCACCACAATTCAGTCCTTGAGTACAGTCTCAGAATCTACTTAAACACATCATGGGGGTGGGACCAGAGGAGTGGACTGAGGTCTCTAGAGGGGCAGGAGTTTGTATGATTGGGAAACAAGACACATACCTATTTCTTTTCATAATGCTACAGGCAGAATGAAAGTTCAGCCTTCTTGGTTGCTGGGATATTGTTGGAAAAGTATGGAGAAGCTTGATAGAGACTTAATTTCTCCAAGTTCTCTCTGGTTTTGATAGGTACCCAGATGGTGCTAATTTCTAAAATGCTTTTTAAAAACTTTCAGAGTTCTTGGCAATTTTGAGCATCTCAGCAACCCTGTGAGATGGGTGCCAGCGTCCCCATTTGACAGGCAAGGAAACCGAGGCATGGAAAGGCCAGGTGGCTCACCCACACTGGTGACTGTGCTCTCTGCCCCTCACTCTCCTTCTATAGGAAACATTTGTGCCATTTCCAGGGGCTCTGTAGGACACTCAGGCCTGGCACTTTCCCCTTATCGTTGTTTTGCTCTGGGGTGAGCCTCCTCTCCTCCTCCTGGCCGCCCTCTCCTACTCAGGTTTGGCACACTTTCCCCTTTGGGGAAAAAACAACCTCTTAGCAGCCATCTACTTACAATTTGTCTCACGTGGCCAGGAGCTCCTTAGCAGCTGCTGCTCTTTGTGAAAGGCTGAATTAAATCAAAGGAGGAGTTTGCCTCAGACACGAAGATTTAAGTGTGGGGAGAAACCCCAAGAAATGGCTTCCATTCAAGGAGTCATAGACTATCCTAATCTTCATTTTACTAAATTGATGCTAATTGCTATTGTGAACATTTGTTTGTTTCATTTTTTTCTTTTTGAGATATATTTCTCTTAATCCTAGGTTTATTGTTAAACTAATGTACAATTATTGTTTGGAAATATTAATAATCCATTCAGGACTGTTCAAAGGGCA
Source organism: Balaenoptera musculus (assembly GCF_009873245.2). Taxonomy (NCBI): domain Eukaryota; kingdom Metazoa; phylum Chordata; class Mammalia; order Artiodactyla; family Balaenopteridae; genus Balaenoptera; species Balaenoptera musculus. The sequence goes on along the minus strand of NC_045797.1, from coordinate 35,207,938 downwards.
AATATTTTAACACTGGAAAACATGTATCTTAAGGGTTTATTCTGGATGCAATTATAAAATAACTATAAGAAATATTTTCCAAACAGTAATTGTACATTCTTATTCTTATTGATTTTTGTCCAGTCTCTTTATTTCACTAGTTTGGGGTGTTTAAGCAATAAGGTGGCACTCATTTCACATCTAAGTCAGCCAGGTTCTCTTTTTTGCAACTGGTGTTCCTAAAAGCTGAGACTCTCCACCTGCAAAAGTAATTTTTAAATAGCTTTGTTAAGGTATGATTCACACACAATAAACTACATATATTTAAATTTTATTTATTTATTTATTTTTATTTATTTATGGCTGTGTTGGGTCTTCGTTTCTGTGCGAGGGCCTTCTCTAGTTGCGGCAAGCGGGGGCCACTCTTCATCGCGGTGCGCGGGCCTCTCTCTATCGCGGCCTCTCTTGTTGCGGAGCACAGGCTCCAGACGCGCAGGCTCAGCAATTGTGGCTCACGGGCCTGGTCGCTCCGCGGCATGTGGGATCTTCCCAGACCAGGGCTCGAACCCGTGTCCCCTGCATTGGCAAGCAGATTCTCAACCACTGCGCTACCAGGGAAGCCCCTAAACTACATATATTTAAAGTGTGCAATTTGATAAGTTTTGACATATGTACCATTTGTAATTACTCACTCCTGTCCCTCTTCACCTCCCTCCTTATTTACCAAGCAACCACTGACTTGCCTTCTGTCATTATAGATTAGTTTGCATTTTCTAGAATTTTATACAAACAGAATCATGCAGTATGTCCTCTTTGTTTTTCTGGCTTCTTTCACTCAGCATGATAATTTTGCGAATTATCCATGTTGTCGTATCAATAGTTTATTCTTTTTTATTGCTGAGGATTATATCCATAGCATGGATATACCCAATTTGTTTCTCCATCTAGGTCCCTGTCTATAGACATTTGGGTTGTTTCCAGCTCTGGGCTATTACAGTTAAGGTTGCTATGATCATCTGTGTACACATCTTGTGTGGACATATGCTTTCTTTTCTCTTGGCTAAATACCTAGGAGGGGAATGGCTAGGTCTTATGGTAGGTGTATATTTAACATTTTAAGAAATTGCCACAAAATGAAAAAGAAACTGTAAGTCTGTTTTCTCAAACATTTTACATTCCCACCAGCAGCATGTAAGAGTTCTAATTCCTCCACATCTTTGCCAATCCTTGGTAAGATTGGTTTCTAAAATGTTAGACATTCTAATACGTGTGTAGTGGAGATCACTGTAGTTTTAATTTTCATTTCCCTAATGACTAATGATGTTGAGCAGCCTCTCATGAGCTTATTTCTATCTTCCTTGATGAAATGTCTGGTTAAATCTTTGCAAAAGTAAAATTTTGCATAGTGATTTCATGCCCCGCGTGATTGATTTATCAAACACCCCAGTGGTGTGACCTACACTGCTTGAGACACTGATTCAACCCTTCTAAGTGTGCAGTCGAAATCCTTGTGTGAGTAAAAGCTAACACTTACGGGGTACTTATCACATGCCAAGCACCGTGCTAAGTGTTTTTCCACATGTAAATGTGTTTAATCCTCACAACTTGCCCAAGGTCACACAGCCACATCAGTGGTAGAGCAGGGCTTGAAGAGTTGAGTGGGGAAGTGGGAGAGAGGAAGGGAAAGGAGCATTGGTGGGCAGCATTGAGCTTTCATCCAAGGTTTATCTACAATCTTTATGTAGAAGGGGTATAGATGGTGGAACTGACCCAGAGTCCAAAGTTCTGCCAATGGCAGAGGACCAAAAGGTATGATATTGACTGAGTTGGTTGATGAAGTGGTCTTGGCTAGATAAAGAAGGGGGTGAAGACAGAAAGGAGAAAGGGGAGCAATGAAGGTACTGGAGGGCTCTGAAAGGGCAAGAGAGTGCTGAAAATATGAATGGCTTTGGTTAAAGTAGGATGTTGACATTTGGTAATTCAGAGGTGATGAAGTTCCTGGTGCTGGTGGTATCCAGGGTATGGGGAGGAGGTTGGGTGATAGGAATCAGGAAGTCTCAAAAGAGATTTTCATTTATTTTAATTTTCTTCTGGAGAAAAATACTGAAAATTTGATGTATCTAGACTATTTCCTATCTTTTTAGTCTTATGTTTTTACTCACTGAAATCTATCAATATTTTCCTTTATGGTTTAGGGTGATTGAGCATCCCAATTTGCCCGACTCTGTCCCAGTTTCAGCACCGAAAGTCCCACATCCTGGGAAATCCCTTAGTTCCGGGCAAATTGGGACAATGGGCACCTTAGAAGCCATGGACTCTCTTGCATCGACAATTACAAACAGCCTCCCAAACAGTTCTCTCATTTCATTCTCATCTCTCTCCTTTACTGAATTCATTCTGAAACCCAACCCTGATTGCTCCACTCCTTATTATATGCACACAAAAGAACAAACTTCAGACTGGTAGGAACGTACATCTTCAATCTAATTCCCATTACTCCCTTCAGGTACCCAACGTCCTAGCCAAATTGACTTAATCTAATTCCCAGAACGCTCCCCACCACAGGCTTGCCTATCTCAGGCATCTGTTCAAGGTCTTTTCCTTCCCTGAATTGATTCTCCCTTCACAGCATGTCTACATCCCATTCTTCCTTTCAGATCCTTCTTTGATGTAACGTGGCTCAGGAAGGCTTTTGTGATCTGAAATCTTCCTCCTTAGATCTTTACAGCACTTTGAACCCCTCTATTAATTATAGCAAGTTAGCAAGTGGCAGAACAACTGACACTAACTGGCCCAAACAATTGAGCAGAAAGCAGTCTATGAGGTAGATCTGCATTCAGGCATGGTTGGATTATAGGGACTGAACCAAGCCATCTTCTCTTCTTTCATCTCTGACCTCCAGATGACCTCGGGCAGGCTCTCCCCTTGTGGCTGTAAGACAGTACCAGCAGCGTCTTGGGCTTCGTTATTCCAGGGAGTGGGAAAAGAGTGGGAGTCATTGTGCCAACATTCCCAGAAATCCTGAGATGCCCTCTGACTGGACCACCTTGTTCCATCACTGTGCCCCGGAGGATGTGCAGGGCCATGTGGCTGCACAGGTGGTGGTCGCGCCCTGCTAGCCCTGGGACTGAGGAGGTGGGATCTTCACCTCTCTGGGTCTCAGTGTCTTCATCAGTCAGGTGAGAGTGACAGATCTCTGAGGTCCCTTCCAGTCCTGTAGATCTATCATTCCAATGTTCTGTGACTCCGCTGAAATAGTATTTTATTGGCTTGGCTTTGTTTCCATGAAGAGCTCCTGCAAAACTTCTTAACCTCTTTTTGGCCTACAGTCATCCTCTTCTAGAAAAACAAGTAGGTGTGAGGCCTTTTTTTTAAAAGAGGAAGCAGAGAAACCCAAAGAAATTAAGATGTGAAAATAGTACACTGTGAAAATTCTCAGTTCCATGTGGTCACTGGTTATATTCTATGTTGGGCAACAGGTTTTGATGTGGCTACCATTTGCTTGAGTGTTCCTTACGTGCCCGGTGCTAAGTGTTCTGTATGCATTATCTGATCTAGCTTCTCCTGGTGACCCATGTGGAATAGGTAGTACTGTACTTGGTGTTCCCATTTTATAGATGAAGAAAAAACAGAAAGATCTGGAAAGGTTATGGAAGCTGCCCAAGGCCACACATTTATTGAATGGCAGCACTTGGATTTGAACCTATGTTTGTTGGGCTCCAAATTTTCACTCTGAATCAATATGCCAAATCACCCATTTGTCAGAGTCTATGCTGGAGCTCCAAGATTCTCAGGGTTCCTATCCCTGGGGGGAATACTTCCAGTGCGTGCAAAAACATGGGTGTTTTTAAAGAAACATTCAAGCTTATAGCATAATTTTATATTTGGAAAATGTATCTTTATAACAGAAGTACAGAAAATAAAATTCAATAAAATATTCTTGGAAAAAGGGAAACACAGACGAGAGGTGCTTCTCAATGTATCAGAATCATGGGTGGGGAGTGGCCTTGAGGTTTTTTTGTTGCTCTAAAGAAGACATAGTTTTTTTTAAGTTTAAGAAACATAGATCTATACAATTATTGCCAGGTTTTATTTCTATCGCTGTGTGTGTTTTCCTTTAGTCTCCAAATGCTGTCCAGGGCTGTGTGTGCTCTACTAACACAGAGAAGCCTGGTCAACCAGGAGAGCCGGCTGGAGATTGCAAGAGAGCCTGGCCTCTGGAGGGGCTGTACGTGGGCTGTGACTCAGGCAGCCTCTTCTCCCAGCCTGGCTTTCTGGGTCTTTGTTCAACCCTGGTGTGACAGGAAGCACACAATGCAAAAACGATCAAAGAGACCTACCTCTGGGTCGCTGCAGGAGACAAGAGCTTTTTCATCTGAAAACATCATGTTAAGGAAGGAACACCATGCAATTCAATGGATGACTGTTTCCATGGAAAAGAAGAACCAAGCTAGTCCACGTCCCCTATGTGGGACACCATCACTTGGTGGTGATAAAATCATGAATAATGTTCTTGTATTCCAATTCACTGGTCAGTGGCTGGTTCACAGACCTGTTTATTTGCAGGCCTAGGTTTTTCTGTGTAAAAATGGAGACTTTAATCTGGCCTTGGTTTCACATCTACTAGAATGTCCATAATCAAAAAGACAGGTACTAACAAGCGGTGGCAATGATGTGGAGAAATTGGAACCCTCACACATTGCTATGCGAATGTAAAATAGTGCAGTAATTTTGGCAGACAGGCAGTTTCTCAATAAGTTAAACACAGAGTTACTATGAGAATCAGCAATTCCACTCCTAGGTATGCTCATGGCAGAATTAGTCATAATAGCCAAGAAGTAGAAAAAAATTGAAATGTCCATCACCTGATGAATGTATAAACTAAGTGCTGTATATCCATACAATGGATTATTATTTGGCCATAAAAAAAGAATGAAGTGCCAATACATGTTACAACATGTATAAACTTTGAAAACATCATGCTAAGTGAAAGAAGCCAGGCACAAAAGACTACATATTGTATGATTTCATTTAAGAGAAATGTCCAGAATAGGCAGGTCCATAGAGACAGAAGGTCTCTATGGGGGCGAGGTGGGGGGGAGGAGTTGGGGGCGGGGACAGCAAATGGGATTTCTTTACGGGATGATGAAAATGTTCTGTGAATTAGTGGTGATGGCTGCAGAACTCTGTGAATATACTGAAAGCTACTAGACCGTATTTTAAAAGGGTGAATTACGTGGTATGTGATTTTTTTCTCAATTAAAAAGAAAAATCCTCATCATCAAAAGCAGAGGTGGGCACACCTGTGTGGGAGGCTTTTCTAGCTGCAGGACGTTTAGGTATTCACGTGGCATGTGTCACACTAGAAGCTGACAGTGAAATGTAGCGATGAATTCTGCAGACATGAATGACAGGGAAAATGGCTCTTCTCCAGAAGAACCCGCCTGTCAAAAGGGCAACTTGGAGCCTCTCAGGAAGGTCTGCAGGGAGCAGCCCATCCCGACCTCTCCAGGCACCTGCGAGTTGGATTCAGCGTCTCCTCACCTAAAAGTCTTTGCAAACACGCTCAGGCTTGGCCAGGAGGCTCTGAAGGCAGTTTCTTATATATATATATATATATATATTTTTTTTTTTTTTTAACACGTCTTAATTTTATTTATTTATTTATTTTTTTGGCTGTGTTGGTTCTTCGTTTCTGTGCGAGGGCTTTCTCTAGTTGCAGCAAGCGGGGGCCTCTCCTCATCGCGGTGCACGGGCCTCTCACTATCGCGGCCTCTCTTGCTGTGGAGCACAGGCTCCAGACGCGCAGGCTCAGCAATTGTGGCTCACGGGCCCAGTTGCTCCGCGGCATGTGGGATCTTCCCAGACCAGGGCTCGAACCCGTGTCCCCTGCATTGGCAGGCAGACCCTCAACCGCTGCGCCACCAGGGAAGCCCTGAAGGCAGTTTCTTGCGTGGGCTGCAGAGGAAGGCAGGTGGGCTGTTGGAAATGGGAGGATGGCAGGTAGCGCAAAGCCAAACCAGCTGACACATTAGCCACAGTGAGGTTGTCCCGGAAAACCAATGGCGACCACTCTGTGACTAAGCCAGTCAGCGTTCAGTGTGAACTTACCGCTCTCTGCGTATTTCACAGTGCTGTGCGCTGGAGTGCCAGCAGTTCTCAAAGTGTGTTCCCTGTCACCAGCATCAACTGGAAAACTGGTTGGGGAGGAGGGGAAGGACAAAAATCTGGATTTTAACAAGCCTTCCAGGTGACCCTGAGGCACACTCAAGTTTGAAAATCACCAGCTTAGGCACCATCTGTTCTCATCTTCTTCCTCATGACAGAATCCTGGTTTTGTTTGGAGTGACAGGTGCGTGGACTGTCTTGCAGCTGGGGTGACCATGTGACATAGTTCTGTCTAGTGAGATGCAAACTAAAGTCACTGAGTGGGGTTTCTAGGAAAGCTGTCCTGGCCTGTGGCTTTGCTCCATTGCCCTTCTCCCTCTTCCTCCCTGGACTGTGGACAAATGCTGGAGGGCGTGCAGCCATTATGGGAGCATGAGACTAAGGGCCACATGCTCCGGATGGTGGGACAGAAAGACGGAAGGAGCCAGGGTCACTGAGAACATGAGGGTTGCTGTACCTGCCCTGACCTGCATACCTCTCTCTAGCCTAGACTTGTGATGGTAGGAAATTCAAGCCCTTAATTTGTGCAGGCCACTATTTTCCATGTTCCTGTTATTTGCAACTGAACCTAACTGGTGTACCTGGGGACAGGGGTTTGTCCTGGTTGAAGGAGTGTGAGACTTCTCTCTTACTGAAACCAAGTATGCAGATCATCGTATAGATGAGGTGCCAAGGTTAAGAGCTAGATTTCTGGTTTCAGTTTCTCTATGGGGGCTGGGACTGGCCAGCCAGGCCAGGTCGTGGTGAAGTGGGCAAGTTTTGCCCTGGTGCCCAGTGCCCTGTCCCTTCTGCCTCAGCCTTGGCCACTTTCCCCTACATCCTGGCAGTTGGCAACTCTCTCATGTGATGAGAAGTGTGGGCCTGGGTGGCTCCAGGGTCAGTGCAGTGGCTCAATAATAATCATCAAGGACCTTGGCCTTTTCTTTTAATTAATTAATTCATTCAATAAAGATTTGTTGAGCAACTACTAGGTGCCAAGCACTGTTCTAGGTGCTGGGGGATTGAACAGGGGCCTGCTCCCAGGAAGCTCACATTCGTGTGTGTGTGTGTGAATAAACAAGTGAACAAATAAGTCTGTGAAGTGTGAGGTGCCAACATGGGCTCCAAAGAACAATAAAGCAGGAAAAGAGAATAGAGCGATGAAGGTGCATTTAGAAAGAGGGTGGCCAGAGAATGCCTCTCTGATGAGGTGGCATCTAAGCAGAACTGAAGGAAATGAGGGAACAAGCCAGGCATCTGGGCTGAGAGCATCCCAGGCAAAGCAGAACAGCCAGGGCAAAGACTCTGAGGCTGGAATGTGCTGGAAAGAGTCAGGGATCAGCAAGGATGCCAGAGGCTGGCATGGAGGGAGAGAGGGAGCGAGTGGAAGGATGAAGTCAGAGAGGCAGCAGGGGGCCAGATCATGTGAGGCTTTACAGACTAAGGTAAAAACTTGGAATTTTTCTTGGAGAAGCAGAAAGTCATTAAAGGACTTTAAGGAGAGAAGCAATAAGATCTGACTTATGAACAGAATCATCCCAATTACTGTATGCAGAGTACACTGGAGGATACAACCAACCTTTGCTCTGCCATCCTCAGTGTATTGGCTTAGGTCTTAAACTTGTGTCTTCATGGTTACAGGATAGCTGCCATAGTTCCAACTGTTACATGTAAACACCAGTCATGTCCAGGTTGCTGAGATCTGTAGATAAAATTAGATAACACTACAGATTAATGTCACTATGAATTCACTGACCCCAACCTCACCCAGTCCCTCAACATTGCCTGGAAAAGTCCTTCCTTTTTCCCTAGCAAGATCTTCCCCTTTCCCCATAGCAACTATTTTCATCATCTTCATTCTCTTCAAACCTTCCAACTTCTCCTCTGCCTCTCAGTAGGTGGCCAACCTCTTCTCTCACAGGGAAGATAGAAACCATCAGATGGAAATCCCCTCCACTGCTGCCAATCCTATAGTTATGATCATGTGTGCATCTTCCCCACACCCTTCTCCTTCCCTCCATGACAGAGGTGTCCCCCCACTGGTGTAGAAGGCAGTCCCTGCTGGGCTCCTCTCATCCCACCCCCTCCAGCGCATTCTCAGCGTCGCTTTCTATTGGCTATATCCTTTCTCTCCTGTGTTATCAACATCTCCCACCTCTGCTGGCCCCTTTCCATCATCTCCTCAGCCTTCAAAAGAAACAAACAAATGGATGTTAAACAAAAGAAACCAGGCACAAAAGGTCACAAGGTATGATTCCATTTATATGAAGTATTCAAAACAGGTGTATCTATAGAAACAGAAAGTGGATTAATGGATGCCAGGGACTGAGGAGAGGGGGGAATAGGAAGTGACTATTTTTGTGGGTGATGAAAATGTTTGGAACTAGGTAGAGGTGATAGTTACACAACATTTTTTTTTAAATTAAAATATAGTTGATTTACAATGTTAGTTTCTGGTGTACAGCAAAGTGATTCAGTTTTACACATATATATATTCTTTTTCATTATAGGTTATTATAAGATATTGAATATAGTTCCCTGTGCTATACAGTAGGTCCTTGTTTATTTTATATATAGTAGTATCTGTTAATCCCAAGCTCCTAATTTATCCCACACCTCCCTTTCTCCTTTGGTAACCAAAAATTCGTTTTCTATGTCTGTGAGTCTGTTTGTTTTGTAAATAAGTCCATTTGTATCATATTTTAGATTCCACATATAAGTGATATCATATGGTATTTGTCTTTGTCTGACTTACTTCATTTAGTATGATAATCTCTAGGTCCACCCATGTTGCTACAAATGGCATTATTTTATTATTTTTTATGGCTGAGTAGTATTCCATTGTATATATATCCCACATCTTCTTTATTCATTCATCTATTGATGGACATTTAGCTTGCTTTCATGTCTTGGCTATTGTAAATAATGCTACTATGAACATTGGAGTGCATGTATCTTTTCAAATTAGGGTTTTCTCTGGATATACGCCCAGGAGTGGGATTGCTGGATCATATGGTAACTCTATTTTTAGTTTTTTAAGGAACTTCCAAACTGTTTTCCACAGTGGCTGCATCAATTTACATTCCGACCAATAGTGTAGGAGGGTTCCCTTTTCTCCACACCCTCTCCAGCATTTATTATTTGTAGACTTTTAAAAAAATAAATTTATTTATTTATTTATTTATCTATTTTTTGGCTGTGTTGGGTCTTTGTTGCTGCACGTGGGCTTTCTCTAGTTGTGGCGACCGGGGGCTACTCTTTGTTGCGGTGCGTGGGCTTCTCATTGTGATGGCTTCTCTTGTTGTGGAGCACAGGCTCTAGGCGTGCAGGCTTCAGTAGTTGTGGTATGCGGGCTCAGTAGTTGTGGCTCATGGGCTCTAGAGCGCAGACTCAGTAGTTGTGGCGCACGGGCTTAGTTGCTCCGTGGCATGTGGGATCTTCCCGGACCAGGGCTTGAACCCGTGTCCCCTGCATTGGCAGGCGGATTCTTAACCACTGCACCACCAGGTAAGTCCCTATTTGTAGACTTTGTAATGATGACCATTCTGACAGGTGTGAGGTGATACCTCATTGTACTTTTGATTTGCATTTGATTTGCATTAATGATGTTGAGCATCTTTTCATGTGCCTATTGGCCATCCGTATGTCTTCTCTGGAGAAATGTTTATTTAGGTCTTCTGCACGTTTTTTGATTGGGTTGTTTGTTTGTTTGTTTGTTTTGTTACTGAGCTGTATGAGCTGCTTGTATGTTTTGGAAAGTAAGCCCTGTCTGTCACATCATTGATTGTGCAATATTGTGAATGTACTCAATGCCACTGAGTTGTACAGTTTAAAATGGTTAATTTCATCTTATGTGAATTGCACCCCAATTTAAAAAAAAGGAAAAAAAGAAACAAAAAAAGCCTCTCAGTCTCACATTACCTTCAGACACTTCGAAACCAACATGTTTAAAACTCATCACATCAACTGGCCTCTCTGTCCCCTGTTTCAGTCAGTGGTGTCCAGACCATTGTGTGTGTCTGTGCAGGTTGTGCCATGCTCCTAGCCAGGAGGGAGTGAGGGAGATGGGGTCCGTCTGTTCCGCTCACAGGCCTTCACCTCGTCAATGGCTGCAGCTGCCTAGAGGGCCCTTTTTCTAGATTTCACAAATGTACCTGTATTAGTCAGTGTTCTCCAGAGAAACAGAACCAGTAGGATGCGTATGTATGCATAGAAAGAAATTTATTACAAGGAATTGGCTCACACAGTTTTGGAGAGTGAGAAGTCCCAAGAGTTGCAGTCAGCAAGCTGGAGACCCAGGAGAGCTGATGGTGTAAGTTCTAGTCTGAAAGTCAGCAGGCTGGAGACCCAAGAAGAGCTGATGTTTCAGCTGGAGTCCAAAGGCAGGAAAAGATCCACGTCTCAACTCAATCAGCCAGGTAGGAGCAGTTCCCTCTTACTCGTAGGAAGGTCAGCCTTTTTGTTCTATTCAGGTCTTCATCTGATTGGGCAAGGCCCACCCATATTAGGGAGGGCGATCTGCTTTACTCAGTCAACTGGTTCAAATGTCAATCTCAGCCAAAAACACCCTCGCAGACACACCCAGAATAATGTTTGATCAAACATCTAGGCACACCATGGCCCATCTGAGCACCATCAAGTTGACACATGAAATTAATCACCACAGTAGTTTATGGACTGGAAGAGGATTGGAAGTGGAACCGAATGACCTCACCATTCCCCTGCCAGTCAAAAACCTGGGCCTCATCCTTGACCTTCCTGTGAACACACAGAACCAGCACACACACACACCCTGCCCCCTCTGTCCACTCAGTTACTAGGTCCTGTCACTTCTCTCTGTCCTCCTCTCTCCAACTCCAACACCACTACCCTGGCCCAGACCACCACCTTTGATCATGGGGAACACTAATTTCCCAGCCTCATGCTTTTAAGACTAAAACCCGTTGTCTCACCCCCTACCCTTGGGTGACACATATCTGTTTCTCCACTGGGTGGAGCTAAACAGTGAAAAGACCATAGTAAGTGCTGGGGGTTCAGCCTCTCGTACGTGCTCCTGCAGCACCCCCTGCATCCCTAGCAGATTGCACCTGTACTAGTTAATGCATACGGGTTAACTTGTCCGCCTCCCCTCCAGACAGTAACTCTGAGGGCAGGGGCCCTGCGTGCCAGGCTAATAGGTTAGCACTGTGTCCCCTGAGCCTGGCATGGTGCCAGGTGCTCTCCATAAGTACTGAGGGCGAAGCTGTAATTATGGTCATAGCTATCAGTAACTGCAAACTTCAGTGTGCCTAGGTCTGTGCTAAAGGTTTACTAGTATTTTCTCACTTAATATTCCTAAGAGCAAAGTAGGTAGCATTACCATCCCCAGTGTAGAGGGCCACAATGGGCCCCATCACGTTTTTCTCTGCAGGCACAAGGAAACCGAGGCACAGAGAATTTAAGATGCTTATCATGGCTATACAGCTGGAAATATGTAAAATGTGTATTGCCAAGTGGAGTGTTTAGCCATCAGTCCTGACAACCTCTCCCATTTCTGGCAGCGCCCAGAAAAGCACACCAAGGCACTCAGCTCACAGGCAGGGAGCCCCCCCCAGCTCAGGGTGATTTCCAAGGCGGGGTTCTAACCAGAGGCTCCTAGAACTGCAGGGTCAGGAGGGACCTTTAGAAGATCCACCCCAGCCCTGGCACACAAGGAGACTGAGCCAGAGGGCTGGGATGATTTCAAGGCCACCTTGCTGTTTGCTCTTTCCTGCTCCCTAGCCCAACCTCAAACTTGACAGCGAGGAGCTGCAAAAACCATTCGATCAGAGGCCTGGCACCACCCGACTGAGAGAACAAGCTGTTGTGAAGACGGTTATGTAAAGAGACGATGCAGTTCATGGCCCAGCCCATGCCCGGCTGGAACCCTGCCGCGGTGACTTCAGTGTCCTGACCACACGGGCGAGCCTGGCAGCACTTGCTTGCCCTTTGCCTTAGCATTGCCATTCTGCTTGCCGGGATGCCAACTGGCTCCTGGGTGCCCACCACTCCCTGCCACCCTGGCAGTTTCTCTGGCACTCCCAGCGGCGCCGGGCACCAGGACCCAGAGGCACTGCAGTGGGAGAGGCTGCATCCAAAGTGGAAGCTGAGTCCCAAAGGGGTGCTGTGACTTGCCCAAAGTCCCAAGACTAGTTGGTGGCTGAGCCCACGCAAGCCCCCCTCCCTGTCAGCGGTTTCTTCCTCCTTGTCTGGCTGCTGCCTCCTACCCGGCTCCCTTCTCCGGTGGTCCTCCGCGCTGCTTCCCACTCCAGACCTGGGAGCCATCCCCTTTTGCCAAGGCCCCAGCTCTACTCCTCCCCACCTTTGCTCATTCCCAGCCACAGCAGCGACCTCACAGATGCCTTTCGGCCCCCACTCCTGCCCCCTCCAATCCTCTCTCCACCCCGAAGCCAGAGAGACTTCTCCAAAAATCAAGTTGGGTTAAGCCACTGCTCTGTGAAAAGCCCCAGAAAGCTCCGGCTCACCCGGTGGATGGATCCTTAGTGTGGAGTCTGGTCCTCTGCAGCCAGCCCAGTCCCCACCTCCCTCAGCAGGGTCGTTCGTAATGTGCACAACTGGCCTCCCAGCCACACAGCCCACCTAACTCAAAGCTGCTGCAAGAATTAAACACCAGCTGATGTGCACGGCACCTGGAACATAGGAACTGCTCAGTAAACATTGGCTGCCCTGGTAGGCTGGGCACTTCCCCTCCAGACTGGCTTCTAGAACCCAGTGGTACTCTGCTCTCTGAGCCAGGGGACACGCTCTTAACTGTGACCCCAGCCAGGCCCTCAACTCCCTATATCCAAGTTACACCCCCTCCAAGAAAAGGGGGTGTAGAACACCTGCCCTGCCAACTATTTCTCAGGGACATTTTTTTGTTTGTTTTGGAGGAAAAAAATCGAGGTAGTGCATTTGGAATGGCCACACAGTTCATTATTATTTCCTATCCCCTGAGAGCAGGGGAGCCACCATCCCCTTGGGTCCCTACAGCCACAGCTGCAGGTCTCCACTCAGGATAGGGGAAGGACAAGGAATATTCTCCCCTTCCCCTCCCCACAGCACAAGGAGGGTAATCGGTAGCAAGTGCTCTTCGTCTTCTAACTACTTATTAGCACGTGTAGGTTCTTGTGGTCTGACAGGCAAAAGCGCAAGGGGCTCAGTTTCATGAATGCGTTGTATTAGAACCAGAGGTGAGCAGTGAGCAGTCCCACAGCCTTGGGGGATGGCCTCTGTGAGCCTTCATGATGAAGGCAAGACTCCAACTTGTACCAGAACCTGGCAGCTGTTGGTTTATTAGGTTGTCTGTCCATCCATCCATCCAGCCAGCCAGCCAGCCAGCCAGCCAGCCATTTAGCCAGAGGACATTAATTTTGGCTCTCTCCCTTGTTTGTTGCCAAATAAAACACTGTAGAAGAATACTATAAACTGAATGTTTGTGTCCCCCCAAAAGTCATATGTTGAAGCCCTAATCCTCAATATGATGGTAATCAGAGGTGGACCTTTGGGGAAGTAATTAGGTTTAGATGGGTTCATGAGGGTGGAGCCCCCTTGGTGGGATTAGTGCCTTTATAAGAAGAGCTTAGAGTAGGTTGGTGGCCATCTGCAAACCAGGAGGAGGACCCTTACCAGACATAGATTATTCTGGCACCTCGATTTTGGACTTCCCAACCTCCAGAATTGTGAGAAATAAGTATTTGTTGTTTATGCCCCCCAGTCTATAGTATTTTGTTTCAGCAGCTCAAACTGACTAAGATAAAGAATAAGGAAAATCAGAAGAGCAATCTGGCTCTCCCAGACTTGTTGTGATCCTTTCTTCCTCTTTCCTTCCCCTCTTATATCTGGAGGATGCATAGTGACTTGCTAAGATGATAAGTTACAAATAAAGTAAACTCAGTCCTTTTTTCCCCTTAATTGTAGTTAAAATTTTAGCCTTTTTTTTTTTTTTTTAAATTTTAGCCTTTGAAGTATTTCAAACATATGGAAAACTAAGAAGAATACTGTAACAGTCACCCAAGTACCCATCCCCCACTCCAATGAACATTAACCTTCTATATTTGCTTTGAGGTTTTTGTTTTGTTTTGTTTTTTTAAAGGAAACAAGATGTCACAGATCCAGTTGAAGTGTTTGGGCAGGTTTCAGGCTTTTACTACCTAGGTAAAGCTCCATTAACAGTACGTAGTTTTTGTAGTTTGGGATTTTATATAGATGATATCATACGACAGGCATCCTTTTGCAACTTGCTTTCTAATTTTATTGGATTTAAAAAATTGTATGTGTAATAGATGCTGGTTGTAACAAGTCGAGCCACACAGACATGGCTAAAGGAAAAGTTTAATCATCTCCATCTGCCCCACCCCCCCAACAGCACTGCCCAAGGTAACCACTGTTGACGGGTGACAACCATCTTTCTGCACCTTTGCTTCTGCTCACACAATGTACACAAGGGCTCCAGTGCTGAGGGAAGAGCCAGAGTAAGTTCGGGACAGGATAGAGCAGCCAGGGGTGCCACACGAACAGACCCTTGTGCTGTTGGACGTGGGGAAGGGCAGTCAGAGGCTGCAGAGGGAGATGTGCAACTTCCCTGGCCATTAGCCCACAGCCTGCCGGTTTCATCACCCACACCATCTCCCGACAGGCCCTGTGGTCTGCAGGGTGTCCAGGGTCAGTTAATGAGCAGGGTCTTTCTAGTAGGTGTCCTTGGGCTGGGACATGGGGAGGGTCTCTCATTATCAGGGGGGAGGACTGTGGCGAGCCGTGTGATAAAGGGACCTTAAGACCTCTGCAGCTTTTCCTGATTGACAATTGTCACCCAGATTGTTCTAGCCAAGAGCTGACCTGCCTGTGAGTCCCAGATGTTGGAGAAACATTTGGGAGGCCAAGCTGGCTTTCGCTGTGACCAAGAAGATGTTCACAAATGTTATGTGTCTTCTGACCGCTCCATGAACCTGGGATGAGGACACGGAATGCCAAGAAAGTTGGTTTTTTTTTTTTTCTTTTAACTTAAGAGTGAATATGACCAGACATGCTATGCTCGGAGCTGGACTGGAATTTTTTTTTCCCGTGCCAAAAAAAGAGCTAATAATTAGGGCTTAACTTTTTTTTTTGTTTTGTTTTGTTTTTCAAAATGAGTTTCATGTCACAGCAAAGCAGAAAGAGAACCTGAATGTGAGACTTGATCAATCTCCATCATGGAGGCCTGCTCGACTTCTCCACCCTTGAGGCTGCAGTAGTTTGAAGAGAAGCATAGACCTTGCTGGGGCTTATAAACCAAGATTTGAGGTTGACCCTAGGGATCCCTCCAGTTGTTAAACTCTATAGTTCCATGTTTTTTCTTTTTTCGCATTCATTTGTTCAATACATTCTTTTGAGTGCCTGCTGTGTCAGCCATTGTTCTAAGAGCTGGAGATATCAGTGAAAGATCAGACAAACCCCTGCCTTCAGGGAGCTGATAATTCAAACAATCTCACAACACAAAGACTCCCACTCTGTATCAATATTCAAATCATTCCTTCGTCCTTCAGACTGCATTGATTCCCACAACACCCTCCTGCCAGTGGATAGGACAGGTCTTCCTAGTCCCATTTTCCAAGTGGAAAGACTAAGCACTAATAAATAGGAGAGAGGAACATTAGCGTGAAGACTACAGCCTTTAAGGAAACACAGAGGTGGAAAGGCCCCCATCTCATTTCCCAGAACCTCTATCTAGCTTCTCTCACGGGTTGGGAAAGCTTGAAAGTGCACATCTTCTAATTAATACCAAGAAGAAACCTTAGTTTCCGGACATGACTCAAGAAGTAGGTGATGAATTCTGGAAAATGACACTTGGGTAAGAGAGGTGAGGATTCCTGACTCCTTGAGCAAATAAATGCTCTCTACCCTGCTCCATTTCTCCAAAATGTTTGAAACCCCGTTTGACATCCTAAAGCTGAAAATGGCTCTCTCTCATCTTTCTTTTCTTTCTCTCCTTTTCCCTGGCCTGGTGTTGACCCCAATGACACCAGCCTGCATCCAGGCTGGGGCACTGATGCCTCCTCAGGCCCCATGGATGCATCCAATAGCTGAGCCAGGGACTCTAAATTGCCCAGTGGGGCTTTTATAAGGCACTTAATAACTTACCCATGGCTCTGGTTCCTCCAGCTCCAGGCTCCTGGCCAAGTTCTCCAAATTGTTTTCATTAGCAGTGAAAGGCCTTCTTAGCCTTGCAGCAGAATGCAGTGGCTTTTCTCTCTTTTCCTTGCAGGACTGTGGAGTCCCTTTCAGGCTGCTGTTCTCTCCCAGCCCAGGTCACCCAGCAGAAATTGTCCATTCCCAAATGTGGGCCTGCTGGGCAAGAAGGTAGCTCCCAACAAATTCCCCAGGAGGCTGCAAGTTGGCAGCACAGGCATCGTGGATTATCTGAATGTATTCTGTTCCTAAAAATACGCTGGAGATTTTAGGGTAGCAAGTGTCTATATTTCATCATTCAGTTATATACATTCTTTTTCAAATTCTTTTCTATAATGGGATGATTTTTGATTCAGATAGTGAATTTTGAATAAAAGTGTTACCAAGTCTTTATAGCAAACACTAGGAGAGTGAGAGTTCAGATGGTGATGGATATCTCAGGATGGAGAGAAACGATGGGTCTCCCTCTTTGAGGAAATCATCTCCATTGGATAGATGGATACTGGCCTCAATTCTGGACCTGCCCGTGTCCAGTGGGCTCATTTCAGGAGCTAACTCTATACTCCCTGGAAGGATTACAGACACTCCCCAACAATTTGTTCATGGAATTCCCCTGGCAGTTGTGTCCCCCGTCCTCATTTCAGACACAGACATCACAAGTGTATCCTCCCCACAGGTCCACAGGAAAATGGTGGGCAAGGGTTTTATCTTTTATCTTCACTTGGGTGCTTAAATGAAAGAAGTCAATTCACTGAGTCATTACAGAGTCCTGTAGTGGTGTCTGAGTGTGGGAGGACAGAGGTGATTAAGACTGGGGACGCTGACTTTTGTGGGCTTACAGTTTAGAGGAGTTGGAATAGAAATTTTGAAAACTCAAGTCTTTTGTGTCCTGGGGAAGGCTGTATGCACCATGTAATACCTCTCATTTATTATGAGTTGAAACAAATACTAACTATGATTTAATACTTAACCATCATAGACAATGATTATAAAGAATGCACTGCATACTTAGGACACTTTGTCCAAAAATAACTCCCACGCTCACCACTTTGTGTAGGAAGCTGCATGGTGAGGGGGTCCTCACCCTGACACTGCTGCTGTCAGGTGACCGCTGCGGGTGAGGTACTCCGCGAGGGGGTCTCCTCATTCCCAGTCTGTGGTCTGTGATCTGGGTGGATGCCTTTCTCTGCTTTCTAGGCTGGGAAAACTGTGAGGGGCTGTGCAAATGAGTGGCACAATTCTTGGCAGCTTCTCTTGATGAAGAAATCAATAGTGTCCAGTTTCCAAGACTCATCAAAGAATAAATGGTACCCACGTTTCTGCCTGCCCACACCCCTATGCCTACATCCTGGAACTAGAAGCTTCTCTTGCCTTGTGAAACAATTAATAGGCCTTTGTTTTCTAAAGCTCAGGTTCGGGTCACAGGGGGGTGAGGTGAGGCTACAAACCTTACAGGGTGGATCTGACCTGAACAGAGGAGAGACAAGCGCTCTGGAGATGGAGGACCGGGGGGAAGAAGGGGTGCCACAGTACTGAGGCCTGCATACACCCTCTCCAAAGCCCTGAGGGCCTTGAGACCTGCAGGAGGTTCCTTGTGAGCCCCGTAAGTCCTAAAGAGTTTCTCTGAGCCCACTCAGGTTAGCAAGGGTGGGACCAGCTTGGCAGCTGTGTCCTGCAGCGAAGTGGGTAACTGTACTGCCGACCGTTCCCCTGGACCAAGGATCAGGGTCCTCACAGCTTCTTGACATCACATAAGCTCCAGGATCTCCATCTGGTCCCATGGAGATGGGGGCCAGCTCCAGTAATGGCTACATTGGACTTCTCAGCAGTTGGCAGGCAGGTCTCACAGCTGGATGGATTAACTGGATTTTTTTAAAAAAGAAGAAATATGATGCTTTCACACTGGAGTGTTGCGAAGAAAATTTATACCTATGAGACTTTTTTTTTCTCCCAGCTTTATTGAGATATAACATTTTGTAAGTTTAAGGTGCACAATGTAATGATTTAATATGCATATATATGGCAAAATTATTACCACAGTAAGGTTAGTTAACACATTTATCACCTCACATAGTTACATTTGTATATGTTTGTGGTGAGAACTTTTAAGGTCTACTCTCTTAGCAACTTTCAAATATGCAATACAGTATTGTTTGTTTTTTAATTAATTTTTATTGGAGTATAGTTGCTTTACAATGTTGTGTTAGTTTCTACTGTACAGCAAAATGAATCAGCTATACATACACATATATCCCCTCTTTTTTGAATTTCCTTCCCATTCAGGTCACCACAGTGCATTAAGTAGAGTTCCCTGTGCTATACAGTATGTTCTCATTAGTTATCTATTTTATACATAGTATCAAGAGTGTATATGTGTCAATCCCAATCTCCCAATTCCTCCCACCCCACCTCCCTTTTTCCCCCTTGGTATCCATACATACACCTGTTAGACTTGACCATAGATAAATGTGACCCTGTAACTTCCTGGCAACTCAGAGGCATTGCGGGAAGGGCCACAGGGCAGGAGCCCACAGAGACTCAGAGAACAAACCCCTCAGAGGAGGCAAAGAGACTCTCTCCTTGGCCAGGAACAAAGAGGGACACACACTGGGAACAGGCAAAATGGAAAGGATGCCCTTTACCACACAGGAAAGTCTGTCAGTGCTGTGTGTGGTCTGTGAGAGTCAGAGAAAGTAGGGCAAGCGGTCAGGGCTGTGGACCAATGACTTAGAACATGAGGGTCAAACACAGAGCATCTACTGTGCTCCCTCAGGGCTGGAGCTCGACAGAAGACTGGGCTGGAAACAAAAATTCCAAGACCATCCATGTCTTTGGCCATGATGAGTGAGGTAACAGGCTCTCCCAAGATGGAGGATTTGGCTGTAGAGGAGGAAGTGACCCTGACACATCTCCCAACCATGTAATTCATACCACTGTAGATTCTTCTATGTTCACTAAACTGAATGTAACTGTGTGCCAAGAGCTTGAGGGAGGAGCATTATCTGATTTAGTGGGATGGATATTCCCAAATGTTAAGACACTGTTTGAGGTATATGCTCAGCAGCTCCTCTCTCAGAACCGGCCATGTTTACATCACCCCTTGACCAGGGCTGATTGGACCAGGGGAGATCACCTGACCCAGGATGTGCCAATCAGCTTCCTTTTCTTGGGAATAGGGAATTAGGAGTGAGAGACTGCAAGTTATTCTCAACACAGGAGTATAACAGGTCAAGTAAACTTGGGAGTCATGGAGAAAGGAAGGCAGTGAGCATATTCCATCCTGTGAGCCAGAGAGACAGAGAAACCAGGTTGTTGAGAGAATGAGGATGAAGTAGAATCACGGAGAAAAGCAGAGACAAGGAAGAGTCCCAATGGCCTACCAGTTCCTGACTCTAGTCCTCTGAGATCTCTTAGTATTCCTGCCCTTAGGTTCTGAGATATACCTCCTGCATCCTTGCAATTCTCCTTTTTTCCCTCAAGCTAGCTGTTACTGGTTCTATAGCTTACAACCAAGGAGTCTTAACTAACCAACAGGAATAATACGTACCAAGCCAAGAAAGTCAGTGACTCACCATATTCTTTTTTTTTTTTAAATGGTGGTCAAATATACATAACATAAAATTGATCATTTTAGCCATTTTTAAGTGTACAGTTCTATAGCATTAAGTGCATTCACACTGTTCTACAATCATCTCCACCATACATCTCCAGAACTTCTTGCCTTTTCTTAATCAGGGTCCTTATGACGTAAGTGTTGATCATCGCAGTTGAGGAGCATGGGCTAAGGTGGTGACATACACCAGCACTGTGAGTTGGCTTTGGGGTTCATTTGTTTTAGTTATATTCCTAATTGAGTTTATTGTCAGGTGACTTGCTTTTTCCCATAATTTTAGAGTTTAGAAAAAAAATTGTGGTTACTTGAAGGTTCCAGTTAACACAGTGCTCATTATAAAAAATTTGTTGTTGATAAAATTCATTAACAATCACTTTGATTTAATAGCCTTTTGCTAAACATCACAAACAGTTTTACACCTAGATCTACACCCAAATGATCCCCATTTTATATAACAAAGAGTTTATAGGCAGTTCCTTAATTTTCTGCTCCTTAAAACTATGCTGAAATATACAAAATGTGTATATTTCCAGGAATTTCAAAATAATATACAAAAATAATATTTAAATATTCTCAGAGATTTAAGAAGTATAATATCCCTTGTCTTTTGAACATAATTTTGAGGATATATACCCACCATGTGTGATGGTTAATGTTATGTGTCAACTTGGCTGGGCCATGTGGCCATGTATGTGGTCAACATTATTCTGGATGTTTCTGTGAGGATATTGTTGGATGAGATTAATATTGAAATCTGTGGATGTTAAGTAAAGCAGATTGCTCTTCCTAATATAGGTGGGCCCCATCCAATCAGTTGAAGACCTGAATAGAACAAATGATTGAACTTCCTTGAGCAAGAAGAAATCCTGTCAGCAGATGGCCTTCACATCTGAATGGCAGATTTTGGACTTGCCAGTCTCCATAATCTCATGAGCCATACCTTAAAATAAATCTCTCTTTATGTATGTGCATACATCCCATTGGTTCTGTTTCTCTGGAGAACGCTGATTAATATACCATGTTAAACATTTTTTTTCATTTTTTCTCTTTTCCTTCATAGTTTAACACAAAAGTCAACTACCAGAAATAAAACAAATATCTACAACAAGGTTAACTCTTCCTAGCATTCAGTATACCTAACAATCTCCACCTTTGCCTTAACTGAATCAAGTTTGAGCTCTTTATTTTTTTACCAGCAGGATGAACATTTTCATTTTCCCACTCTTTATATTCGTTTTATAAAATAAACACTGCAAATAAAATAAAATATTTAAGTAATTGTCCCCAAACTGCCATGCTGACAAAAATGATGAAACTGCAGAACAGAAAAATTGGCTGGGAAGCAACTCTGCCGTGTGACAGCTGGAAATGTTCGTTATTATCAGCTGAGGCAGGAGGGTCTGAATTTGGCATATAACCCTCAGTTTGGGAGTGTCAGTTAGCATGTAAAAAGAGCTTAGGTATTTTAAAACCCAACCATTAATGTT
The DNA here is from genome assembly GCF_009873245.2 of Balaenoptera musculus. NCBI lineage: Eukaryota > Metazoa > Chordata > Mammalia > Artiodactyla > Balaenopteridae > Balaenoptera > Balaenoptera musculus. The sequence continues at coordinate 35,186,527 of NC_045797.1, read as the reverse complement.
GAGAACAACCTATGCTATGTAGTGAAGTATAATAAGTACACAGCTAACTCTAAAGCCAAATTTGACAAGTAACTGAAAGGGAGACAAGGAAGGACAGCAAGAGGCTGGAGCAAGGTCAGCTCATGTCTGCTTTCAGGGGGAGGGGTTGTAGGGATGGCATTTGGTCTGGCCCTTACAGGATGCAGAAAACTTTGACATGTAGATAGGGATCATTAGGGTTTTAGGAAGTCAAAGAAATAATGTCCCTCTTTTCTCCCTATTAGACTTGAGTTTTAAACTATTTGAGATGCACACACAGGAGTCTGGCAGATGAAAATGAAAATATCACTCTTATTATCCACAAAGCAACTAAGATAACATGGCTAAGGTCTGTGGCCAAGTGGGTTTACGAAGGCTTAACCTCTGAATTAGACGTATTCCCCAGTCTGGGGCCCAGCTGGGTGAATGCTTTACACTGCACAGCAGAGATGTCAGCCAGAACACAGTCGTCTCCGAAAAGAGGAAAGGAAGGGGCCAGCACGCCCAGAGCTTTCTCTCAGAGCCACCTACCAGATGTCACTTGTGAGAGGAAGACTGTGGGAGGAAGAAAGGCCAGGAGTGTGGCTCTAGGTGGATGCTTGCACAGGAAACTTGCAAGCCCCCATACTAAGATCTGGCGCTCTGTTCTCCCAATGCTTCGGGTTTCTCTATCAAGTCTGCCATCAACTAGGGATGTGACAAGCCCCTTCTTATGCAGGAAAGAAGAAACAGCAAACTAGCTAGATGCCCCACCTTCACGGTCCTCTGAGCATCCTTCCAGGACTGCTGACAGGCAGTGTACATTTTACCCCCAAAGGCTCTGGAATGGGTCAGATGAATACGTTAAGTCAACCATGTTCCTGTTATCTGTTGCTGCCTGATAAGCCGTTCCAAATTCAGTGTCGAAACCCAACAATCTAGTACTGTTCTCTCCCACGGTTCTGAGTTGATGAGGCTTGGCAGGCAGGCGGTGCTCATTTGGGGTCCCTCTCAGGCAACAGCTGGGGCCAGAGTCATCTCTGAGCCTTCCTCACTCACGTGTCTGGCATCTGCGCTGGGAAGACTCACGCAGCTGGGGCTTCTTGGGCATCTCTCTCTATCTCTGTGTGACTCACTATGTGGTCTCTCCTGCAGGGTGGCTTCGGCAACACTTAGGGCTCCAAAGGTGCAGGTTGAAATACACAGAGAACTGGGCAGAGGCTGTAACCTCTTCTATGACTGAGTCTTGGAAGTTGCACAGCATCACTTCTGCTGTCTTCTGGCCAAGGCAGTCAAAAGAGCAGTCACAAGGCAGAACACAAAAAGTTCAAGGGGATGGCACGTATAAACTCCACCTCTGAATGGGAGAGTAGCAAGGTTCTGAAAGAGCACATGGGACTGGAAATAGTGTTACGGGACCATTTTCTTTCCCTTTTTTTTTTTTTTAATTGTGGTTAAATATACATAACATAAAATTTACCATTTTGACCACTTTCAAGTTTCCAGTGAGCAGCATTAAGTACATTCACATTGTTGTGGAACCATAACTACCACCCATATTCAGAACTTTTTCATCTTTTCCAAATTGAAACTCTGCACACATTGAACAATAACTCTCCATGCCCTCCTCCTTCAGCCCCTGGTAACCTCTAGTCTACTTATTTCCTGTATAAATTTAACTATTCTCAGTACCTCGTATAAGTGGAATCATACAATATTTGTCCTTTTGTATTTGGCTTACTTCACTGTGGGGTCATTTTTATAAAATATAATCTGCCACATGCTCCAAAGTCAAGTTGTACCCACGGCTTGAAAATTCACTCTTTATTCTATTCCCCATTTAAAATTATGTCCAGCCATGCTGTCTAATACTGTCTATCATTGTTTCTGCAATGAGATTAAATAATCACAAAAAGATGCTGCAATAATTACATGCCAAAAAATAGAGAGGGCCCAAATTTGAATTAAACATTCCTGGCATTATCAATTTCTTGAGTAAAAATAATTCTCTTAAAAATTAATTCACTTAATTCAGTCCAATGAAACTAAGTCCAAAATTAGTTAAATTCTAAAGGAATTAGAGTCTAAAACCAAATCGTTATGCCCTTGTGAATTAAAGTCCAAAATCTTGAAATAAAACTAAAGTTCAGATAAATCCCTCCTCACTTTTAGATTCTGCTCAGAGTCATTCAAAGAGGTCTTTGATGCCTGGGTAAAGTTGGGGCCTTAGTCACTCCAGACTCAGATGTCTCTCCCAAGGATGGACCTTAGAAGTTAATAAGGCACAGGAGATTATTCCAGCACCACCTATAACGCTTTGGGCTTAAAAAATGTTCCCACGCAGAATGATGTTCCCAGAACCCAATATTTGGTAGACTTTAGACTCAACTACTTCGTCAAAGTCTAGAGCAGGAACTCAGGGTGTTCTGGGGAAGGAGAGTAAACAGGGAGAAGGCCTGGTAACACTCAGTCACCCTGGGCACTGATGTTCCATGGCCTGCAGTGGCAAGACATTTATGTAAAATTATTACCTTTAGATACCTCCAATCAAGTATCCATAGAAGGCGTAAATCAGCTATACTTCAATTTAAAAAAATTTTTAAAAAGTGTCTATAGAAGGCAAGGCTCTCGGTGATGTAGTATTTGATGCCATAGAGTATTTTTAATGAAATAAGGAGTATAATTCTTCTAATTGGGTTGGAGAACATAGGAAAAGAAAATGATGAGCTTGGACTTCAAATTCCCAGCTCCAAGGTCCACATAAAGAATCTGGAAGCTCCAATGACTGCCCTTAGAGAAGTCCTAATCTCCTATAGCCAGGAAACTAAAACCAAAGTCTAATCCTGTGGGTGGCTGAATTACAACACAAATTGAATTCCCAATAGTGTAGTACCTCTTTTGCTAAAGTTAGGCATTGATTGGGATGGAATGGGGCCCTGAGAACTGGGATGGGGGAATATGAGCAGATTCCAGTGAGGCTGGGGACTTTGAACCCCACATTCTGCAGAGCCTTCTTTGACATAGAAGAAGCCTTTCCACCATCTGAGAGGTTACTCTCCTCTTGCCTGAAGATCTTGTAGTGAGCCTCCAAAAGACCTACCCCCATCACCATTCCATCTTAGATATATAACTAAACTCAAGTCTCCAAAGCCCCAGAAGGTGAAATTATGATCCATGGGGAGGGGTGATAAACACCAACAGAATTGCATGATTTTGCCAATTGGATCTGGTTGAATTTGTTGATAGGGGCTCAGTATATAGAGATTCTAGATTCAGTGTTAGCTCAAGGGGCTAGAAATAGCTTTAACAATTTGCTTTGTTAGTTGACTGAAACCTGGACCAAAATGTTGCCCACAATCAATAAGGTGAAATGGCAGAACTTCCTTGATATGATTTAAAGCAGGGATAGGCACACTTTTCTGTAAAGGGCCAGATAGTAAATATTTAAGCTTTGGGGCAAAGAAGCAAAATTGAGTATATTATGTAGGTACTTGTATAACAAGAGAGAAAATTCCTGTCCCACCCCTCCTGGTTTGCCTGGGCTGAGCCATCTCAGTGGTGAGCAGCTTTATGCCCGTTTGCCCATTCAACAGAGACATTCTAGGGAAGGAGAGCTGCTGGCCTTGGGCAAGGAGTGTGGGGTTGCTGCCCTGTCTGCCCCCATCCCTGCCTCCCGGAGAGCCTGGCTCTGGCACCTGGGGGCACCACACTGGAGATGAGACAACTTGCTGAGCCACCGCCTTCTGAACTGAAATTCTATTGCTTGTTGCCCAGCAGTTACCAGCAGTAGAGTCCCCAGTATATAGGTGGTGATCAGCAGGCCCCAGAGCAGCAAGGTATGACCACCAGCCAGGGAGGCAGGCTCTGGGAGTAGACGGGGGAAGAGGAACAGATGGGGATGCAGTGCTAGCTGGCTCTAGCAGTCTCCACTGGTGAGGACTAGATTTGGCCCGTGGGCTTTGTTGGCTGTGACTTGAGCGAGTTAATTAATCTCTTCAAGGCTCAGTTTTCTCACCTGTAACATGATGATCATAAAGGTGTCTATCACATAGGATTGTTGAGAAAATTAAGTCGTATAAAACTTGATCCCTTGTACATTGTAAGGACCTGGTGAAAGCTAGTCATCATTATTCATAGCTTCGATATGTGGGCCATGTTGGAAAAATGGTTAAGGGTTTAAAGGTTTGCTGTTTTATGGGATACCATGTCAATATGAAATAACAAATGTGGTAAGATAACTAAGTAACAAAGAAAAATAGGTTAAGATGGATCTTTATTCAAATCTTCTTAAACTATGATGGATAAATTGGATAATAGTTGAAAAATATTTAAGAAATGGTTCAGTGGAGATTCTTCAGAGGGGCTAAGAACCAAAATATCAACGGTGGAATTCAGAAACGTATTGGCTAAAAATGCCATCAGCATTTTGCTGCTGCTGAGTAAGGAAATATAAGTAAGTCCTGGTCGGCATAACACTCCACTTGGAATCACATCCCCTCCTCTGAGAGTCTGATATTATGATAACGCTCTATGTAAAAGGCACAAAACAGGAAGGTTTCTCTCCATTCCTGCACAAAGCCCCCCATTACTGGGCAGGTTTCATTTGCCTGAACCAGGAAGCCACACAAGCATAGGGAAGGACCTCAGAGCACAGAGCACTGGGGCTGAAGCAAGAACTTGATAAGCCTTGAACCCCAAAGGAGTCTGAATTCACTGATGTGCTGAACCAACCCCCCTCCCCAACACCACCACCTCATTTGACCCTCATCTGGAGGGGGATGTGATGTGAGATGCAGTTTGCATGATCAAGTTTACTCCTCACAAAGCCCTAAAGCTTAAAAAGAAAATCCAGTCACTTTGGATGAATTTTTCCCCCTAAAATGTCTTGCCTATTTCCTTGCCATCTTAAACACACCACAAGAAACTTACTCAATTTCTTGTTGATGTGGATGCATCATCACCTTGAACATCCATGCCATCAATACAGGAGGTGAGATTATTAAACTATCTCCCATACATGAAATGGGCCCAGAACAGTGCTGGTTCAGACACCCTTTTCCTTTGTTTATGCTTCTGATCATTTTACTGTGTCATCCTTTGTTGCCACCCACCAGTTACCATTTTCTAACTTAACCAGTACCCTGGCATTCATTCTATCCTATTCCCATATTTCAATAAAATGGCGACATCTTGTTTTATTCCTCTTCATTGAAGATGTATTTTCAGGATCACAACAGACTCCTGGACCCTGGTATAGGAGTGGGATTTTATTCCAACCCCCATTCCCATGGTAACAGCTGTGTGACATGCATTAGCTGTTTAGTGTTTGCCTTTTTGTTTGTCAAGGTTTGACATGAAAGGGTATCTGAGGCTCCCAAATGTCCTTTTTGCCTGAGTTGAAATGACATTCTTTCCCTGTATTAGTTTCCTATTGCTTGTTGTAACAAGTTACCAAAAATTTAGTGGCTTAAAATAACACAAATAAGATATCCTACAGTTCCGGAGGTCAGAAGTGCAAAATGGGTCTCAATGGACTAAAATCAAGGTGTCGGCAGGGCCGCGATCCTTTCTGGAAGCTTAAGGGGAGAATCCATTTTCTTGCCTTTTGCAGCTTCTAGAGGCACCTGCATTTCTTGCCTTGTGACTCCTGTCCAGCTTCAGAGCCAGCAATGACCAGTCAAGTCCTTCTCACGGGATGTCACTCTGACACTGTGTCTTCTGCCTCCCTCTTCCACATGGAAGGACCCTTGTGATCACATTGCTCCCACCTGAATAATCCAAGATAATCTCCCTATTTTAAGGTGATCTGATTAGCAACCTAATTCCATCTGCTACAATTCCCCTTTGTCATGTAATAAAACATTCACAGGTTCTGAGGATTTGGATTCAGACGTATTTGGGGGCCATTACTCAGCCTGCTACAGTGCCCTTATTTTATGATAAACATCCTAAGGTGAATCTTTTTTTTTTTTTTTTTTTAAGAAATTCACGTTCTTTTTATTTATTTATTTTTATTTATGACTGTATTGGGTCTTCGTTTCTGTGCGAGGGCTTTCTCTAGTTGTGGCAAGCGGGGACCACTCTTCATCGCGGTGCGCGGGCCTCTCACCATCATGGCCTCTCTTGTTGTGGAGCACAGGCTCCAGACGCGCAGGCTCAGTAGTTGTGGCTCACGGGCCTAGTTGCTCCGCGGCATGTCGGATCTTCCCAGACCAGGGCTCGAACCCGTGTCCCCTGCATTGGCAGGCAGATTCTCAACCACTGCGCCACCAGGAAAGCCCCTTTTTTTTTTAATCGTTTATATTTTTAGAAAATACAGTGATGGCCCAGTGGAAGGGAACAATGATGCAACCCACATCAGACCCCAGTGGCACTCATTCTTTGTAACATCTGTGAAGTAAGTTTGATTTCCATGAGGTCCATTTGCCCACCATCTTTCAGAATGAACTTGAAAACAACAAGATGCCTATAAGCCCTTGTATACTTTCTAATTTGCTATTTTTATCTGATTTTGTACCCTTTTGGAAACCAGATAATTTATTTTGGAATTGTATCAAAAATGAGAATAACAAATATTTACACAATGCTAAGTGCCAGGAGTTATTCTAAGTGCTTTCATGCATCATTTCCAGTCCTCCTAACAACCTTAGAGGGTAGGTTTGTTTGGCCCATTTTACAGACAAGGAAACCGAGGCTTTGAGAGATGCATCTTGATTGAAAGGGTTGAATAATAGCTTGAATTTCTTCAACAAAATGGGGTTGTTTACAAAAGAACAAGAGTGGATGTGGTGTAGACGGTCAGTAATATCTTCTATCTGTACATTTTTACATATTAAAAATATACATGCAAAAAAATATGAGCATTCAAAAACTGCAAGAATATAAATAATGTTAACAGTTATTTATGAGAGGGAACTTTGTGCTAGCTAAGATATAAATGTTTGTGATTTTTTTTATAATGAGCTTGTATTATTTAAAAATAATAGCAAGTATTATTTTTACATTTAAAAATGAAGTCATGACACTATAAATCAACTATACTTCAATAAAAAATTTTTTTAATGAAGTCATTCAGAACTGAGTGCAGAAAAGAGGATTAATTTCACTCAGGAAGTGGACCAGTGTCAGTAAAAAGAGTAAAAGAAGACTTTGTGACAGTGGCAGGGAGAGAATACCAAAACAATGAAGCGGATACTAAAAAGATTCAGATTTACAAGTGCACATTACTGTTTCTAGAAGAGTTATCCAGGAAGTGTACAATGTGTTACTATTTATCCATTTGGAATTTGGAAATGAAAAATTGTAGACCTAAGTAGTATACAATAAGTTTTATGCTGAGATATATAAATAGATTTTTTTAAAATTTATTTTATTTATTTTTTATTTTTGGCTGTGTTGGGTCTTCGTTTCTGTGCGAGGGCTTTCTCTAGCTGCAGCGAGCGGGGTCCACTCTTCATCGCGGTGCGCGGGCCTCTCACTGTCGCGGCCTCTCTTGTTGCGGAGCACAGGCTCCAGATGCGCAGGCTCAGTAGTTGTGGCTCACGGGCCCAGTTGCTTCGCGGCATGTGGGATCTTCCCAGACCAGGGCTCGAACCCGTGTCCCCTGCATTGGCAGGCAGATTCTCAACCACTGCGCCACCAGGGAAGCCCCCACCAACTGATTTTTAAGCTCCTGGTGGCCAACCCTGAAATTGCCTACACAATGTCCATGCTCCCTGCCTTCCTTACCAGTAGAAACCTGATTTTGTTCAGGGTGCCCAAGGCCCAGGTACAAGACTTGATTTTTCTCAGCTTCTTCACAGCTAGTAGTGACCATGAGATGTAAGGTGATGTCTGCTAAATGGACTTGCAGAAATATGTTTTTCTGATGAAAGGGAAAGACTCAGCTGCCTTGTAAGACCTTTTGCCTTTTGTCTTTGTCCTCCTTTCTCCTACATGAGACACAGACTTGAGATCTTTAGCTGCAGCAGCCAACTTGTGACCTAGAGGACAAAAGTCACATGCTAAAGATATTGACCCAAGGAGCCAGTCAAACTTGGGGTCCTTGATGACATCACAGAGTTACTGTACCAGTTCTGGTCTGCTCACCTCAAATTCCTTGTCATAGAGGGGAAAAAATCTATTTAGTTAAGCCATTGTTGCCAGATTCCTGTTACATGCAGCCAAATACAATCCTGTTGTATACCCATGTGCAGCATCTTTTGATTGATTACCATAATGTTCCATACCTAGTCACATAATTTCAGCATATGTCCATGATATTAAGCAATGTTTATTCAGTATTAAACAATTATCCCACACTAACATGTTCTCTCCAGATCTATGGCTAAAGTAAGAAAGCTTTAAATGAAAAGAAGTTCTTGGGGTTCTAAATGGTATCTGAACCAACACAAATTTAGAATACTTTAAAGTAGAGATGAGTAATCTGAGCTTTAACTTTAAAAGAAAAAAAATCTAGGGGTCTTCTCTGGTCCAGTAGTTAAGACTCCAAGCTTCCACTGCAAGGGTCACGGGGATCCTGCATGTCACCTCGTGGTACAGGAAAAAAATAAGTCTAAATGTGTGTTGCCCAAGATGAAACAATGAACACTATTTGGAGTAGCCTAACTTAAGAGGACACAAATATCACACAGCATATAGCTCACATCCTTTGCCCCTTTGCGCCAGTGTATCTGGGAAGTAGGACTTTTCACTGCACACCGCACTAAAAGTGCAAACTGGGGGCTGAATCTGATGTATCTCTCAGCCACAGCAAGGCTGTTTCCAATAGAGAGATAGGGGATTTTTAAAAGACACAAAAATATTTAAAACACAAATATCTGAAAGACACAAAATATACAAAAATTTTAAAACAAATATACAAAAGACATGAAATACATACAAACTACCTTAAAAGTTTTATAAGAACAGGTGAAGTAAAAAGATGTTTTGCTTTAATTTTTTTTCTGAAGGAAATTCATCTGTGAGACCCTTTACCCCGTCTTCTTTCAAACCAGCTTTCGTTGTAGCGAATACACGCCTGCTAGTGTTCTGTCAATACACTATCATTTTTAATGTATTCCGTGGTCAAAGTTAAGTAAGTTTGGGAAACACTATCCTAAACTGATCGATCTCTAATCTCACCAAAAAAAGGTTTAAAAATCGTAGTCCAAGAAGTTGAGGAGTTGATGTGGCCTGGGAAATCCAGGTTAACCTTTGTAAAGAGAGCCTACTACTTATTACTTTTATTCAACGTTCTGTTGTATTTTTTTAATTCATAGCACATCAGGTTATGAAAGTAGGTCACATCCGTTGAGAGAAATTCCAATTGTGTGCAAGGGCACGAAGTCCTTCCCTGGTGGACTGTAGACTCTGTGGGGCGAGTCATGCCCGTTTCATCTACCCCAGTCTCTCCAATCCCTAACCCTGCACACAGTAGGGGTTCAGCACCCCTTTCCATGGTTAACAGGCTAAGGTGTTGCCCAGCAGACCTCTCCTACACAAAGTTTTAAAAATAAACCTTTAATTTTAGAATAGTCTCAGATGTACAGAAAAATCGTGAAGATAATACAGAGAGTTTCTATATACACACACCCACTTTCCCCTGTTTTTACAGGGGAAACATCTTACTCTAGTATGGTACATTTGTCACAATTAATAAACCAATATTGACACTTTATTCAGATTTCCTTAGTTTTTACCTAACGTCCTTTTCTGGTCAGGATCCCATCCAGGACACCACACAACATTTAGTCATCCTGTCTCTTTAGGTCCCTCTCGGCAGTGACAATTTCTCAGATTTTGCTTGTTTTTGATGATCTTGGCCGTGTTGAGGAGTGCTGATCAGGTATTTTGTAGAATACCCCTCTATTGGAATTTGTCTCACGTTCTTTTCATGACTAGACAGGTTTGTGAGTTTTTGAGAGGAAAACCATAGAAGTAAAGTGTCATCCTCATCACATCACATTAAGGGTATGTATCATCAATATGACTTATTGCTGTTGATATTAACCTTGGCTCCTCTGCAGATTTAACCATCCCTCACATACTGCTAACTGGAATCCCTCTGCCTTTCACATCAAGATGGGGATCTGATTCCAGTTCGTAACAGTCAGTTTCCCCAGTTAGCTTGGACTTGGGCAGCCTAAACACTGAAATGATTCAAAAGAGAAACATGTGACCTTCACACTGGCCCTGAGCATGGGAGGAGGGTGCAGGGTGGAGAGGATTTAGGATGACCTGCCCACTTCGACAACATGCCAAACCCACCAGGGAGGCTTGCCAAGAGCCAAGGTCAGCTGCCAAGTAGGGCCAAGTGCCCAGTCCTTTTCCTGTTCACCAGTGTTGACCTTTCATGGTGCAGCTTCTGCAAGTGCCTTCTGTGGGTGGTGACTCACCCCCCAGCACTCTCAGAGGCAGTAAGAGTCCAGAAGAGCTGGGCCAGAATACGAAGGGAAGAGGAAAGAACAAAAGGAATTAGATCTGATAAGTTCACCAGAAAATGTCTAACCTGCCCCTCTGTTACACTGCGTAGTTTTGCTGGACTCTTCCTTACATTATTCAAGCATAACATGAACGAGAATTCAAATTCTTTTTTTCCCACTTTATAAATTGTTGTTTAAAAAAATTTTATTGAAGTATAGTTGATTTACAATGTGTTAATTTCTTCTGTACAGCAAAGTGATTCAGTTATACGTAAATCCTTTTTCATATTTTTTTCTGTTATGGTTTATCACGGAATATTGTATACAGTTCCCTGTGCTATACAGTAGGACCTTGTTGTTTATCTATCCTATATATAATAGTGTGCATCTGCTAATACCAAACTCCCATTTCTTCCCTCCCTACCCCTCTTGGCAACCACAAGTCTGTTCTCTATGTCTGTGAGTTGGTTTCTGCCTCGAAGATATGTTCATTTGTGTTGTCTTTTAGATTCCACACATAAGTGATATCATATGGTATTTTGTCTTTCTCTGTCTTACTTCACTTAGTATGATAATCTCTAGGTCCATCCACGTTGCTGCAAATGGCATTGTTTCATTCTTTTTTTATGGCTGAGTAATATTCCATTGTATATAGATACACATCTTCTTTATCCATTCATCTGTCAATAAACATTTAGGTTGTTTCCATGTCTTGGCTATTGTAAATAGTACTGCTATGAACATAGGTGTGTATGTCTCTTTTTGAATTAGAGTCTGGATATGTGCCCAGGAGTGGGATTGCTGGATCATATGGCAACTCTATTTTTAGTTTTTTGAGGAACTGTCATATTGTTTTCCATAGTGGCTGCACCAATTTACATTCTCACCAACAGTGTAGGAGGGTGCCTCTTCTCTACACCCTCTCCAGCATTTGTTATTTGTAGACTTTTTAATGATGGCTATTCTGACTGGTGTGAGGTGGTACCTTATTTTAGTTTTGATTTGCATTTCTCTAATAATTAGTGAAGTTGAGCAACTTTTTATGTGCCTATTGGCCATCTGTATGTCTTCTTTGGAGAAATGTCTATTTAGGTCTTCTGCCCATTTTTTGATTGGGTTCTTTGGGGTTTTTTTGTTACTGAGTTGTATGAACTGTTTGTATATTTTGGAAATTAAGCCCTTGTCTGTCGCATCTTTTGCAAATATTTTCTCCCAGTCCATAGGTTGTCTTTTTGTTTTGTTTATGGTTTCCTTTGCTGTGCAAAAGCTTGTAAGTTTGATTAGGTCCCATTCATTTATTTTTGCTTTATTTCTATTGCCTTGGAAAACTGACCTAAGAAAACATTGGTACGATTTATGTCAGAGAATGTTTTGCCTATGTTCTCTTCTGGGAGTTTTATGGTGTCATGTCTTATATTTAAGTCTTTAAGCCATTTTGAGTTTACTTTTGTGTGGTGAGAGGGTGTGTTCTAACTTCAGTGATTTCCATGTGGCTGTCCAACTTTCCAAACACTACTTGGTGAAGAGACTGTCTTTTTCCCATCGTATATTCTTGCCTCCTTTGTTGAAGATTAATTGACCGTAATTGTGTGGGTTTACTTCTGGGCTCTCTATTCTGTTCCATTGATCCATATGTCTGTGTTTGTGCCAATACCATGCTGTTTTGAATACTGTAGCTTTGTAGTATTGTCTGAAGTCTGGGATGGTTATGCCTCTTGCTTTGTTCTTTTTCCTCAGGATTGCTTTGGCAATTCTGGGTCTTTTACAGTTCCATATAAATTTTAGGATTATTTGTTCTAGTTCTGTGAAAAATATCATGGGTAATTTGATAGGGATCACCATAAATCTGTCTCTTGCTTTGGGTAGCATGGCCATTTTAACAATATTAATTCTTCCAATCCAAGAGCATGGGATATCTTTCCATTTCTTCAGTTTCCTTTATTAATGTTTTGTAGTTCTCAGAATATAATTCTTTCACCTCCTTGGTGAGGTTTATTCTAACTTTTTTAAAATTTTATTTTAAAAGGGATTGTTTACATTCCCTTTCTGATATTCCATTGTTAGTGTAAAGAAATGCAACCAATTTCTGTATGTTAATCTTGTATCCTTCTACCTTGCTGAATACCTTTATCAGTTCTAGTAGTTTTTGTGTGGAGTCTTTAGGGTTTTCTATATATAGTATCATCAAATTGTTTTTCATTGGCACAGTTAGGATTTGGAGCATTGTTTGTCTTCCCCCTCTTTATTCTGACACATTAACTAGTTCAAGTAACTGAACTAGATCACACAAAATAATAATAAAATATGTTGTATAACTATTTTAGTTAATGTTTATTAAGCATTTTACAATGCATCAGGAATTGTGCTAATTATTTTATGTACATACCTCATTTAATTCTCAGCAACCTGATGAGTTTGTTAGCCCTATTTTCTAGAGGATAAAATGAGACACAGAAAGGTTAAGTAACTTGCCCAAGATCACACAGCTAATAAGTGACCAGGAAGGTTATAAATACAGTCTGACTTCTCACTCCATACTGCTACACAGTTGAACAAATCACTACACAATATTACTATACCATTCAAAAACAGCTACACCACTGCTACACTGTTCAACTAACCACCCACCATACTGCTACCCTGCTCAGCAAGCCCCTATACTATACAGTAGTGTCTACAATGCTCCCAGCAACTTGCGAAGTGCCAAGAGTAGGAAGATGAATAAAACAGGGTCCTGGCCAAAAGGATCTCACTGTTGGTTCACTTATCCCCAGAAGTGCAGGGGATCCAGAAGTTCCCACATGCCCATGAGCCAACTCAGTAGTACTAGGAGAGTTGGCTGTCTAGAGGAGACCTCGAATCAGGATACAGAATTTCAGCATGTGATGATTTGGGGACCAAAGGAAGTGGCATGGAACATGACCATGATCCCAGATAACTAACAGTATTCAAAATGTTGAAAATTAGTTCAGTGCCAGCCCATCAGAAAAGACATACACCCATCATGATGGAGGACAGGCCAGACAGAACACTGTCAGTTGTGGAGGGGCTGGGATGGGCTGGACATTAGCCTTGAGACACCCCTAGAGACGGACAAGCAGGGGCCTTTTGGGCGCTCTCAGTCACCTAGGAGCCCCTCAATGCCATCATGAGGAACGCTAGAAGGAGGAGGAGGGTTGATTAGGTTTTCAGCATCCGCAGAGTATTATTGTGTGTGGAAAAGAACACCAGCTGTTACTCATGTTTTCATTAATATTGTATTAGCTTATAAACCTGTGAGCCTATATTTTTCCTAAAGCCTTTAAGCTCAACATACAGATTTTATTTATTTACAAATCTGGCAATTTTTGTGTTGAAATAAAGATACTCTCTTTAAAATTTTTTATTATTTACAATGTTGCATTAGTGTACAGCAAAGTGATTCCGTTATATATATGTATGTATATATACATACACATGTATATATATATATATATATATATATTCTTTTCCATTATAGTTTATTACAAGTTATTGAATATAGTTCCCTGTGCTATACAATCTTTGTTACTTATCTATTTTATATATAGTACTTTGTATCTGCTAATCCCAAACTCCTAATTTATCCCTCCCTTCCTTTCCCCTTTGGTAACCGTAAATTGGCTTTCTGTCTGTGAGTCTGCTTCTGTTTTGTAAATAAATTCATTTGTATCATATTTTAGATTCCATATATAAGTGATATCACATGCTATTTGCCTTTCCCTGACTTATTAATACTTCACTTAATATGATAATCTCTAGGTCCACCTATGTTGTTGAATATGGCATTATTTCATCCTTTCCCTGACTTATTAATACTTCACTTAATATGATAATCTCTAGGTCCACCTATGTTGTTGAATATGGCATTATTTCATCCTTTCCCTGACTTATTAATACTTCACTTAATATGATAATCTCTAGGTCCACCTATGTTGTTGAATATGGCATTATTTCATCCTTTCCCTGACTTATTAATACTTCACTTAATATGATAATCTCTAGGTCCACCTATGTTGTTGAATATGGCATTATTTCATCCTTTCCCTGACTTATTAATACTTCACTTAATATGATAATCTCTAGGTCCACCTATGTTGTTGAATATGGCATTATTTCATCCTTTCCCTGACTTATTAATACTTCACTTAATATGATAATCTCTAGGTCCACCTATGTTGTTGAATATGGCATTATTTCATCCTTTCCCTGACTTATTAATACTTCACTTAATATGATAATCTCTAGGTCCACCTATGTTGTTGAATATGGCATTATTTCATCCTTTTTTTATGGCTAATCATCACATATATATACCACACATCTTTTTTATCCATTCACCTGATGATGGACATTTAGGTTGCTTCCATGTTTTGGCTACTGTAAATAGTGCTGCTATGAATATTGGGGTGCATGTATCTTTTCAAATTAGAGTTTTCTCTGGATATGTGCCCAGGAACACTTACTCTCTCTTTCTGTTTGATTTAATCTCAGTAAGCTTATTCATTTGACATTACTTTCTCCCTAAACATTTACAAACTTGACTAATTAAAGTCATTTACAGATTTCAAACCACAGTCACCAATATGACATATCTGATTCTCTCAACAACTTCAAACATCAAACGCCAGACTTATAAATTTAAAACGTAAAATCTTCATAAGGACTCAAGTTACTCTTATAAATCAAAATAGATTTACAAATTTAATTTAAAAAATCAGATTAACTTAATCACTTAGAGCATCATAAAGAACAAGCAACACAAAATTTTTAAAACTTGCTATTATACTTAAGCACAACTGGACACTAAAGTATCAATGCTGTTGATTTCATTACTTCACCCTGGAGTTACAGATTGCTCACATAATGAAGGCGAACACAATTGCCATCTTAGGCTTGTTATAGCAACTGAGGTCATGGACTCTGGATGTTGGAGGTCCCCAGGGCTCAGCGCTGGGACTTCTCATTTTCTCTCTCTGCACTCACTCACTTGTCATCTCATCCAGTCCTGTGGCTTTGACTGCCATCTACATACTGATGACTCCCAACTATACTTCTCCAGCTCTGATAGGCATTAATGTTGCTCACCCATTATTTCTGGTTCTTCTCTTTCTAGAAACACAGGAGAATTGTACTTCCTTACCCTCACCTTGAGGTTAACTGTGGCCATGGGACTTGCCTTGGCCAAGGAAATGTGAGTGGAGTTATGGGCCACTTCAAGGCAGAAGCATTTCATTGCTGGTATGAGACTCTGCAGCTCTTTTCTTCCTCTTGCCACAGCAAGAGGAAGTAGAGCCTCTATCAGTCTGACTTTCAGAGTGAAAATGACATGGGGCAGAGCCCTACACATAAGACATCAACTTTTGTTGAGTTGATCCAGGGAGATTTTGGAGTTTTGTTACTGCAGCCTAGCCTTGCCCATCCTCATATTTATCAGCCCACACCTCTCTCCTGAATGCCAGACACAGATTCCAGATACTGACTCAACAGCTCCACTGGGATGTCGAGACAGATATTTCAAACCTAATAGGCCCACAACTGAATTTCTTAACTTCCCCCCTAAAAACCATGCTGCATTCAGCATTCCCCACCTCAGTGGGAGGTCAGTTCCGTCCTTCTAGTTGCTTAGGCCAGAAACCTCAGAGCTATCCTTGTCTCTTCTCTTTCTCTCACAGCCTATGTCCAATTCATTAGCAAACACCTTCGGCCCTACCTTCAAAGTATATTCAGAGCTGAACCATTTCTCATCACCTCCTGTGCCACCACCCTGACCTAAGTCACCATCATCTCTCAACTTGGATAATTACAACAGCCTCCCAACAGGTCTCGCCTCTTCTATTCTAGCGCCTCCTTACAGTCTTTTTTTTTTTTTTTAATATTTATTTATTTATTTGGCTGCACACGGTCTCTAGTTGAGGAGCGCGAGCTCAGTAGTTATGGCGCATGGGCTTTGTTGCCCCATGGCATGTGGGATCTTGGTTCCCCGACCAGGGATCGCACCCACGTCCCTTGCATTGGAAGGCGGATTCTTTACCACTGGACGACCAGGGAAGTCCACCTTACAGTCTTATTCTTAACGCAGCAGATCATTTTAAACGATTCAAATCATGCCCCAAACCCTGCAGCAGCGCTCCATTTCACTCAAGATGAAAGCCAAAGTCTTTATAATGACCTGCAAGGCCCTGCTCAGTGTGATTCTTTCCATACCTCTCTGAACACAGCTTCCATCAGTCTCCCCTTTATTCATTTCACTCCAGGCACACTGGCCTCCTTGCTGTTCCTTGAACACACTAGGTAAATTTCCAAGTTAGGGCTTCTGCTCTAGCTATTCTCCTGGCCTAGAATATTCTTTCCCCATCTCATCACCTCCAAGTTTTTATCATATCTCACTTTCACAGTGAGGCCTACCTGTTTCATACTGCAAACTGCCCACCTCAGGGTCTCCTCATCCTTTTTACCCAGTTCTACTTTTTCTTTTCTCCATAGCATTTCCCACCCTCTAACCTATTATGTAGTCTATTTCTTTATTAGGCTTATTGCATACAGATCTCACTCACTTAAAATGTAAGGGCTTCCCCGGTGGCGCAGTGGTTGGGAGTCCGCCTACCAATGCAGAGGACGCGGGTTCGAGCCCTGGTCCGGGAGGATCCCGCGTGCCGCGGAGCAACTAAGCCCGTGAGCCACAACTGCTGAGCCCGTGTGCTGCAACTACTGAGGCCCATGCGCTTGGAGCCCGTGCTCCGCAGCAGGAGAGGCCATCGCAATGAGAAGCTCGCACACCGCAACGAAGACCCAACACGGCCAAAAATAAATAAATAAATAAATTTATTTAAAAAAATGTAAAACCTCTTGAGGACAGATATTTTTGTGTTGTTTTCACTGTTGTACCCCAGGTTCCTGGCATAGTGCACATAACATTTGCCCAATAAATGTTTATTAAAATAATAGTCAAATACTAAATATATGAATTACTGTTTGGGACTGGAACACAGGATCAGAGTTCTCTTTCCAGGGTAATCTTGCCCAAGCATTTTTTGGCTGAGCTGAATTGTTAACTTCCTGGATTTTACTGGTACTACTTAAGTTGCTAACTAAATCTGACTGTGGCGTGCGTATGTTTGCATTAGCCTAAAGAGCTTTTTCTGCAAACACTACCTGAAACTCATAATTGCCTTTCTTTGAATGTACTATATTTTAGTTGCTCCTTTTGAGTATCATTATGTACTCATGTTTTGCACAGAATTTTGTTTTTCCTTTTCAATGTTCAGGTTGTCACAATCTGACCAATGGGAGTCCCAGAGATCTTTGCAAGCATTTTTGCTTTTTCAAAACAGTAAGATTTTCTAACCCACTTCTGCTTTCTCTGCCCCAAACATAGAATAATAGACTCAGCTACTCTCCAAGGAGCCCTGGTTCCTTTTAGCAGCAAGTCATACTAGAGACCATAATCTGGGTGCTTTAGGGATGGATACCAGCTTGCTCCCTAGGAACACAGGTGGAGACAGCATCACTACTAGACCACTTTATTGACAGGTGGATTTGGTGTATCTTTAAAAGATTTCATTAGTCAGCATCCAGTCAGGAAGACAGAAATCACACTAGGAATTTCCAGTAGGAGAGATATAAGATAGACGATTAATTACAAAAGTGTTAGGTAGCTGGGGGGAGAAAGGAAAGAAGGACTGCTGAGGTAAACCAGAGATTAATAACTGAGGGCACAGCTGCCACTGGGCTGAGGATCAGAAGGGAATGGGTGGTGTTACCAGAAACCAGAATTGCAGAGGAGGGCTGGGCAGGCCTGACACCCAGACCTCTCCCCACAGGTGTGCGCTGGGTCCTGCATGAAGGCATAGGTGGGTGGGGCTCCGAGTGATGAGGAAGACGTGGCCCTCTGATGGGGGCACCTCCAAGGGGCTGCGCGAGACTGGTGCTGGGATGGTGGAAAGAAGCTAGAAGCGGAGCTGGAGCTGTCCAGGACTGCTAGCCATCTCCCGACAGGAGGCAGGAACAAGAAAACAGGCTTCTTTTCCTTTCTTCCACCCTCCCAGTCCCCACCAGAACCACAGGAAGCCGGCTGGCCAGGGAAACTGGGAAGTGTGGCTCAGCCCGAACATCACAGAGAGGACGGTGGCCTGGACTGGGGCACAATAGTGGATAACCAGCACAAAGGTCATGAGGTCACCCGGACCTTCCAATTAAACTCCAACTTCTTTTTTTAAAAATTGAATTATAGTTGATTTACAATGTTGTGTTAGTTTCTGGCGTATAGCAAAGTGATTCAGGTATATTCTTTTTCATATTCTTTTACATTATGCTTTATTACAAGATATTGAATACAGTTCCTTGTGCTATTATCTATTTTATATATAGTAGTGTGTATCTGTTAATCCCAAGCTCCTAGTTTATCCCTCCCACTCACCCCTTTCCCCTTTGGTAACCATAAGTTTGTTTTCTATATCTGTGTAAACTCCAGCTTCTTTAAGTCCTCTTTTCTAAAAAAACAGTCTTGTTTTGGTATAAAATATTTCCTGAGTTACTAGTTTCTCCAAATTTCATATCATTTCTTATCAATTTTAATATATCAAATATATATGTACACACTGTCATATAAACCTATGTACTTAAATATCAATATAACATTAATGGACACTATTACTTACTAGTATCCATTTATATTTTACTCAGAGTCTGACCTAGGCTGGAATTACATTCCCTTCCTCTCTCTCTCTCTCTCTCTCTTTTATTGTGATAAAATATACATAATATAAAATTTACCATCTTGGGACTTCCCTGGTGGTCCAGTGGGTAAGACTCCATGCTCCCAACGCAGGAGGCCCAGGTTCTATCCCTGGTGGGAGAACTAGATCCCGCATGCATGACGCAACTGAGAGTCCGCATGCCGCAACTAAGACCCGGCGCAGCCAAAACAAATAAATTAAATTAATTAATTAATTTAAAAAATAAATAAATAAAATAAAATTTACCGTCTTAACCATTTTTAAGTGTACAGTTCAATAGTGTTAGGTATATTCACACTGTTGTGCAACCAATCTCCAGAACTCTTTTCATCCTGCAAAACTGAAACTCTGTACTCTCTAAACAATAATTCACAATGCCCCCTCCTCCCAGCCCCTGGCAACCACCCTTCTACTTTCTGTCTCTCCAAATTTGCCTACTCTAGGTGCCTCATAGAAGTGGAATCATACAATATTTGTCCTTTTGTGACTGGCTTATTTCACTTAGCATAATGTCTTCAGCATTCATCCATGTCGTAGCCCAGGTCAGAATTTCCTTCCTTTTTAAGGCTTTTTTTTTTTTTTTTTTTTTTTTTTTTAAAGGAGAAGAGGAGGAAATGAGGAGTCTTTTTTTTTTTTTTTTAATTGATTGATTGATTGCTATGTTGGGTCTTCGTTTCTGTGCTAGAGCTCTCCCCAGCTGCGGCAAGCGGGGGCCACTCTTCATCGCGGTGCGCGGGCCTCTCACTGTCGTGGCCTCTCTTGTTGCAGAGCACAGGCTCCAGACGCACAGGCTCAGTAGTTGTGGCTCACGGGCCTAGTTACCCCGTGGCACGTGGGATCTTCCCAGACCAGGGCTCGAACCCGTGTCCCCTGCATTATTAGCAGGCAGATTCTCAACGACTGCACCACCCGGGAAGCCCCAAGGCTTTTTAATATTTTGTTATATATATATGTATACACACCCACACCATTTTGTTTATCCATTCATTTGTCAATGGACATTGCTCGCTTCCTCCTTTTTGGCTGTTGTGAGTAAAGCTGCTGTGAACATGGGTGTACGTTTCCCTCCTCTTTTGTAATCTTTTTATAGACCCTGATTCTATAGGAGTGGCTCTTAACATGTCAGACCTAGCACTTTCTCTCATTCTAAAATGAAGTTCATAAGTAATATAGCCTGTCTACCATATAATTTCAGGAAAATCAATATAATAAAGTATCTATTTCATTGTGAGTAAATACCTGAGAACAGTCACACAGAGCACATAACAAAATAGTCAAATGTTTGCACGTTGCTCGCGGTGGACACAGCCACGAACGTTCAATGTCTCAGGAGCATTGCATTGGAGATTTGAATACCACAAGTACCGTTGCTTGGTGGCATGATTTCCTAATAGGGGTAACCAACACAGTAAAGTTTGAAACAAAGCAATCTTTTTTCAATGTCATGGCAATTGTAATCATAGAAAGGCAGTGCATATTTATGTTGGACAAAGAATACTTGATGTTTCTGTGTAAAACAGAATTAGGTTCTTGGCTCAGATCATTTTAAACAGATTATTCCCCATATAGGGCATTGAAAATTGGTGAAGAACACACAGGATGATTTGTCATGCAGGATGGTACAGTGATTTGCAAGACATCTAGCATCTTTAGCCCATGCCACTAAATGCCAGTAGTACCCGCTCAGTCATGAGGACAGTCAAGGAATGTCCCTAGACATTTCCTAAATGTCCTCTAGGAGGCAGCACCACACACATTAAGAACTGCTGCTCTAACTTAGGTGTCCATCGACAGACGAATGGATAAAGAAGATGTGGCACATATATACAATGGAATATTACTCAGCCATAAAAAGAAACGAAATTGAGTTATTTGTAGTGAGGTGGATGGACCTAGAGACTGTCATACAGAGTGAAGTCAGAAAGAGAAAAACAAATACCATATGCTAACACATATATATGGAATCTAAAAAAAAGAAAAAGGTTCTGAAGAACCTAGGGGCAGGACAGGAATAAAGACGCAGACATAGAGAATGGACTTGAGGACACGGGGAGGGGGAAGGGTAAGCTGGGACGAAGTGAGAGAGTGGCATGGACATATATACACTACCAAATGTAAAATAGATAGCTAGTGGGAAGCAGCCACATAGCACAGGGAGATCAGCTCGGTGCTTTGTGACCACCTAGAGGGGTGGGATAGGGAGGGTAGGAGGGAGACGCAAGAGGGAGGAGATATGGGGATATATGTATATGTATAGCTGATTCACTTTGTTATAAAGCAGAAACTAACACACCATTGTAAAGCAATTATACTCCAATAAAGATGTTAAAAAGAAAAAAAAAAGAACTGCTGCTCTATAAGTAACTAGAGTCTCTGTGTCTCTATTAAAGTCTTAACCAATAAAGCTGTGTAACCGTGGCAAGCATGAGGAAAAAAACCTTGCAGACTTATTGGGCTCTTTGGCCAATTAGTGTGCTCTGAAATCCACTGCCAAGTTTATGCCAAGGCCATGCGTCCCACAGGTTGCTCCAGCTAATGGCTGAGCACAGTGGGATACTAAGGCCAACCTGTTCCTGGAAGGCTTGAGACTCCTCTGACAGCTGACTTTGCCTTGAGGTTCCCCGGTAGCCTTGCTGACCTTTCTTGGCTGCACGACAGGCTAGGATGTTTCCACCCAACCTTCCTTCCCTCTTTCCTTCACTTGGGGTCAGACTTGCATCGCCCTCTGACAGCTCTGCTAGTTCCGCTCCCTCTCTATTTTCTCTCAGAAGCGTCTCCACAATAAAATCCTTGTACATTTTATCCTAGCTTGGCATATGCTTCTTAGAGGACTTGGAGTAACATAGTAACAAAGAACCACAAAACCCCCATGGCACACAACAATGGGAGTTTATTGTTTGTGTTTCTGGGGGCAGGGTTGGGGGCTGCTGACTAGACAGCTCTGATGATCTTGGCTGGGCTTGCTCCCATATCCGGGGTTGACGGGCTGGTAGTTGATCTAGGATGACCTCCCGTGGGGACTCAGCTGGACTCCACACATCTCTCATCCTCCAGCAGGCTAGCCCAGGTGTGTTCTGATGGCAATGGCGCAGGCACAAGAGAAAAGCCCAATGTATAAACCTATTTCAAATTTGTGCTTGCCTAGGGTCAGCTATACCCACTGGTTAAAGGAAATCATATAGTTGAGCCCAGATGGAGTTGTAGGACCCTGAAAAGTAACATGACAAAGGGTCGGGATACAAGGAGAGGTGAAGAATGGGACTATTTTTGTAATCTACCACAGTGTCCATGCATTTTTCTTATTAATGAAGTACCACTCTTCAGTTTTTTTAAAAAATGGTAACCCCTCTTAAAATAATCACATCATTGTAGAGTCACTTACTGGTAGAAAGGAAGCCTGAAATTTCTGAGTATTTACCAAAAGACTCTGAGTTATCCACACAAGGCTGTTTAAACTGGATAAGATTGCCATTACATTGTCAAGTTAAAGCCATTTTCTCCTCCCTGCAATGACCCGATGCTGTGACTTGCCCGTGACAAAGATTAGATCAGTTATAGATAGCAAATAATCTACATTTTCTTTGTACTTCAGAGTGATTTATTGATTTTCAAACACCTTCCACACAAAGTAGAGAAGTTCAGACATTATTTTTAAAATAAATTTGACTAATTCAAAATTATCCCTAGGATAATATCACTTACTTGCATTCTTTCTTAAGTAGGAAAATCTGTTGTGTTACAGGTTGGTAGCCAGGAACTACATCTAAGCCGAGGTGCACCTGTGGCTGTGGGCATTGTGTATAAGCATCATTCGTCATGTGTGTGGCAGCAGAGAATGAGTGGAGAACCACAGTGCTAGCCCACAGTGACCTCTCTGCTCCAAGCCCCTGTAACCCATACCTTCCTACTAGGGTTGCTCAATCTGTTGTGCAACAAAGTGAAGGATGGAGGCTTTCCTTTCCGTTGTTTATTCTCTCTTGCAAAAAAAAAAAAAATGAACGTTTCGTAAATTTGAAAAAAAATTTGAGCCTACACAAAAGTTTCAAGAACAAAACAGTGAATCCATATGCTCCTCACCTAGTTTTACCAGCTGTTAACCTCTTGCCTCCCATACTATCGATACGTTCTCTCTTTATATTCACGTTTCCCCTCTACCAAGCCATCCAAGAGGGGTGTGCAGGCACCATGGCACTTCACCCCTAAATAACTCTCCATCCTTTCCCAAGAATGAGGCCATTGTCCCAGTCCTGAGAACACTGTTGTCACACCTGACAAACTCAACATTAAGCTCAACATACAGTTTACATGAAATTTGCTTAATTGTCTGAAAATTATCTTTCAGTCCAGATCCCACTGCATTTAGTTGTTATATCTCATTAATCTATTAACAGGAAGAATAAAAAATAGATGCCTGGGTCTTACCCTAGAGCTACAAAAACAGAATTTCCAGGGTTGGAGCCCAGGAATCTATCCTTTTAAACTCTTCTGATGACTCTGATGAGAGTCGCGTTTGGGGATCACTGAGTTCTACCTGGAAGGTTCATTATCTTTTCACCTGTCTATGGCTGTTTTTCCCAAACAGATTTCAGTGAATTCTTGTGCCAGGAGTAATAAATTGCTGGGAGAACTATAACTCATTCTAACTGTACCCTAACCATTGCCCCTCCCCTCTAATCCCACCTGCTTCTTACCCTTAACATTATACTCAGAAGAACTTGAGTGGCTGGTTTTGAAGCCCCAGCCCTAGACCTTATCTTGGACTTCTCTTTAATTCCAATTCTGTTAATTCAATGACCTTATACATACTTTTGAATTGAATAATCTGGGGTGGGGGTAGGGGGGTGTGGGAGGGAAGGATGGGCTTGTGGAATGCAGATTTCTAGGGCCCTCCTCTGGGCTCAGGAATATGCATTTTAGTCAGCTCCCTAAGTAGTCCATACTCCCTTTTTTTGTATGTCATTCTAAGGGCCTTTCAGGGTGTTTTACTCTTAGCAACTCAGTAAACCTCTGGTTGTGTCGTTGAAATAAACCTCTATGCTTAGAAACCCGTTGCCCACAAAAACAGACAGCAAAAGAACTTTCTTCCCGTCTTTAACTCATCTCTTCAATGCTCCTATTTGACCAATTCTCTCAGAAGAAAATGTCCTTCACAGAGCCTTAGCTTTTCTCTAAAACCATAGAACAGGAATCTTATTTCTGCCTACCCCTGCCTTTTACTCCCACTCTGACCAAATTCCCTTTTAGTGTTGACTCAAATTGTTTATCTGAGTCTGTGCTGACCTTTTTGTTCTAGGTGACATCTTTATGGCCCCTTTTTCCCTTTTTATTTTTTCTTTTTGGTAGGTAGAGATGATATGGAGGGGAACCCAGAGGATTACAGATTGTAAAGTCACCCACACTTGATTCCAGTATGCCACTTTGAGCTAAGCTGTCCATTATGGGAGAAAAAGAACTTATTTATTATTTTGGATTGTCACCTTGCTTGCTCTGTTTGCTAGGTAATCTGATCTATGTGAAAAGCAATATTCTTTTTTGAAAATCACATTGCATTTTTCTGCAAAGCTGTGTGTTTCTAACATGGAAAGAATTGAGCTGAGGTTAACCTTTTTAATATAGTCCGTTAGTTAAAATATCTGGTGTCTCTTAGTAAAGGTAAAGAAGCACTCTAGAATCCAAATTTGCCTGGATGAAGGATACAATTTTTCCTTTTTCAAGCCCATTCATTGGCAGAAAATAATTCCTGCCAGATGCTTGATGCCACTAGCAATTCTAGCGGAATAATGTGGAAAATATGAAACTGTCATCAGATACAAAGTTAGAACAGAGATAATCTCTTTACCAGAAGAAGCCAGCATGTGCGTATGATGCCGAATCCAGCCTCTGTACCCCGACACTGAGTTAAATCTTGGGGACAGAGTTTTAGGTGACGTAGAAAAGAATAGGTTTATTACTTTGCCAGGCAAAGGGGGGCCGCGGCAGGCTAATGCCCTCAAAACTGTGAGTACTGACCTGGAGGGGGTAGTGAGGAGTTTTATAGTAATGGCTCAAAGAGGGCGTGATCAGCTCGTGGACATTCTTCTGATTGGTTGGTGGTGAGGTAAGTGGGAGTCAGCAACATCAACCTTCTGGTGCCAACCGGTCTGGGTCTGCCTGCTTGTGGGCAGCATACTGTTAACTTTTCCCACCTGGTGGAGGTTTCAGTATCTGTAAAGCAGCTCAAAGATATTGTTATGTGTATCCCTTGAGGGGGAACCAGGACCCTGTCCCAAGGCTACTCTGTAGTTTCTTGACTATTCCTCCCTTGTCTCCACATCCCCTCCCTTCCCTAATTAGCAACTGTTTAAACCTGCCCGTTGGAACACAGGGAAGGTCATGGAGGCTGAATGAAGCCTATTTCCTGTTATCAAGAAATGGGGGACACAGAAAGGCTTTTGTGCCCAGGAGCCCCACAGGGTCCTGCTCGGTTTCATGTATAATATTCATCGATACACGAGTATATTGGGAGTGATAAACAGTCACTTTGACAAAGTAGGAAAAACACCATTCTTATCACCGCGTAAGTAAAAAATCCATATCATTGCTTTAATGAGGGAAACTGATTCTTCTTCACAAAGAATGAGATATCCAGCCAGCCCCAGCTGTTCTAACCACACTAGCCTAGGTGCCAGGAGTGTGAATGAACGAGTCATTTTGGACAGTCCAGGCTCAGTAGATGCAATGTGTAAAAGAACCAAGGATCCCAGTGAATAGCCAGAACTGAGGCCACAGGCATATGGCCCCAGTTGAGCCATCCCAGCCATCTCCAGGCATTAAGCCACCCCAGCTGAGGCTGCAGTCAGCATGGAGCAGAGATGAGAACCTCTGCTATGTTCTCTCTGAATTTCTGGCCTACAAAATTATGATCATAGGGCTTCCCTGGTGGCGCAGTGGTTAGGAATCCACCTGCCAATGCAGGGTCATGGGTTCGAGCCCTGGTCCAGGAAGATCCCACATGCTGCAGAGCAACTAAGCCTGTGCGCCACAACTACTGAGCCTGTGCTCTAGAGGCCATGAGCCACAACTACTGAAGCTCGCGTGCCTAGAGCCCGTGCTCCGCAACAAGAGAAGACACTGCAACGAGAAGCCCGCGCACCGCAACAAAGAGTAGCCCCCGCTCACCGCAACTAGAGAAAGCCCACACGCAGCAACGAAGACACAAAGCAACCAAAATTAGATAAATAAATAAATAAAATAAATAAATTTAAAAAATATATATAAGAAACTGGTTGTTATTTTATGCCACAACATTTGGAGTGGTTTGTTATGGTAATAGATAACTGGAATAGATGTTGAAGAGAGGATTTGTATTACTTGGCTCTTGCCACAGTAATGCATGACTCCAAAACTCGGTGGGTTTCAACAACAGTATTTATTTTTCTGACTCATGGGGCTGTGCATTGTCTGGGGTGCTCTCCTTTTGGCTGTGAGGGGGCTGGGCAAGCTCAAGGCTGTGGGCTGGTTTGAGACACACTCTTCTGTCTTTGTTCTGGTGTCAGGATGAAGGTGGAGCATCTACCTGGGGCACGCTGGGTGATGGGTATTCAGGAGTCCAAGTGCAACTCTGCAAAAACATTTTACTCCTCTGCTTATTTTATTGGCCAAGTAGGTCACATGGTCAAGCCCAAAGTCAAAGGGGTAAGTACACTCCCATCCAAATGGGAGGAAGAAGAAAGGAGATACTTGCTGAACTGTACTCCAACCTATTGAGAGATTCAAGCATCAGATGATGGTGGTGGTGATAGTGAGTGGTGTCAGACTGGCCCAGTTTTAAGGTATTTCTGTAATTTGGTACTTATACATCTAGAACCCAGAGAGAACACTTGTGAGTGTAGTGGGGGAAGGTGTCTAAATACAGGGATCAATAATTATTTATTTTATTTATTATTTTATAAATAATGTTTCTATTATAATATAAATATTATTTATTTATCATTTATATGACTTATTGATACTAAATCCCTACAAGCAGGAGGCATGGTAAATTATGAAAAGACAAAGAAAATGTAATAGAAGAACAAAAGGAGAGGATTTAAAAAAAGAATGAGAGAAAAAGAAGGCAGAAAATGAAACCCTTTTACCAGCTGTTGGGGAGGCCAGGAGCAGACACCTGTTTCTTGGTTTGCCTCATATGTAGGCGGAACTGCTACAGGGCAGCCAGTGCCTGAAAGAAGTCCCAAGAGACCAGCTCGTCCTTAAGGAGAGGTTTGCTAATTGCAATGACAGATGCATCCGGCATGGCATAAGGCACCTCCAAACACTGCTCTCCCACTCCAGCACCATACTTACAGCCAATGAAGTGCCAAAAGTGCAGGGAGTTCCCTACTGCCAGTTGAGGGTTAACTATTAACGCAGCTGTGGAAGTGCGGTGGGACCAGCCCAAAAGCTATGGGCAGCAGGCAGAGTTAGAGAAAAGAGGCGTTAAGAAAGGCTTTGGGAGAGAAGTGGTATCTGAACTGGTACTGGGTGCAAGAGGCCAGAAATGTGGAAGCAGCACAGTCCTCATTGTTTGTTGCATGTATAGAAGGCTGGAGAGTGAGCTGATCATGGTAAATCTTGAATGCCATTGGTGAGAGCATATTCTTAGTTCAGTGGGAACCCTGATAACTTTTGAACAAGAATAATCTGGGGCTTCCCTGGTGGCGCAGTGGTTGAGAATCCGCTTGCAAGGCAGGGGACACGTGTTCGAGCCCTGGTCCGGGAAGATCCCACATGCCGCAGAGCAACTAAGCCGTGCGCCGCAACTACTGAGCCTGCGCTCTAGATCACGCGAGGCACAACTACTAAAGGGCTGCGGTCCACACTACTGAAGCCCATGCACCTAGAGCCCATGCTCCGCAACAAGAGAAGCCACCACAATGTGACGCCGCGCACCACAACAAAGATTAGTCCCCACTCGAGACAACTAAAGAAAGCCCGAGCCAATCACACGAAGACGCAACGCAGTCCAAAAATTAATTAATTAATTAATTATTTTTTTAAAAAAAGAAGTATCTGAAGGAGTGTCCTCCAATATCATTCTTTCCTACTTCTGTGTAACAGAAGCCCCAGTTTTTAACCGGGTTTATGCCTTGCAAATTAAGATTAGCTTTCCTAACTTCTCTTGCAGCTAGGTGTGGTCATGTGACTGAATTCTGGTGAATGAAATATAAAGGAAATAGTGTGTGCAACTTTTAAGAAGTGTTCTCAAAGGGAGAAGGCATTGTTCCTTTTTTTTTTTTTTTTTTTTTCCTGCTGGATGGAAGCCCAACCTAATCCTAACAAGCATATTAGTCATGAGAAGATTGGCTTGGGGCAAGGCAAAATATAGGAGGAACACTGGAGGTGGGAAGATCTGGATAGTGAGGTAAGAAGTGTGGAAATAAGAACTGAGCCAGTATAGCAGCTTTGGGAACGGATGGGAGGGGAGTATGGGATAAATATTGCGCAAGGAGTGTCTGTGGGACTTGGCAATTGGTCAGGTGAGAGGAGACACCAGGAAGAATCAAAGGTCATTCTGAGGTTTCAAGCAGAGTTGACTGGGAAGTCAATGATGCTGTTAACAGAAATAGGGGAATCAGCAGGATGAGCAGGCATGAGGAAGGCCACCAGGAGTTCAGTCTTGGACATGTTGAGTTGGGATGCCTGCAGGATACCCAGGTGGAGATGGAAAGCAGGCAATTGGAAATGGCAAATCCTTTGCATAAAAGTGGTAGTCAAAGTGAAGGGAGGGGCTGGTTGGCAAAACAGAGAGTGTGTCTGTAGAAATTCCTCTTTCTTCAGTGCACACAGAAATAAACTTTGCTCTGCAAAACCAGATAAAAATATGTAAGCTCTTCATCTGATTTGTACCCCCCTCCCTCAGAAAAACCCTACAAACTCCAGTCAACAGCTGGCTGGCTGGCTTCAAGCGATGAAATCCTCACTGTCTCAAAATGTGGACATCTCCTTAAAGTTCTTTACTAAGGCATATTGATTTGCATAAATATCTGTGCTGACATGTTTTAAGATGACTCCTTTTCAGCAAGAGATCTGTAGTAAATTGTCTTCCTCCTTAATTCAGGTTGGCCACACATAAGGCTTCCCTTTCACAAAAGTCTTAAAAGAACAATTCCTTTCAAAAGCAGAATGAAAAAAATATGAAAATCTAATAAATGTGACAGTAAAACGACTCTGCAGAGGTTTCTCTCATATCTGCCGTGACCAGAGCAGATGTTAAAATAAATAAAATTTGAAATAAAAAATAAAAGAATCTAATGTGAATATTAAGGAACTTTTTTTTTTGGCCAAGACACGCGGCTTGTGGGATCTTAGTTCCCCGACCAAACCCAAGCCCTCAGCAGTGAAAGCTCGGAGTCCTAACCACTGGACCGTCAGGGAATTTTCTAAGGAACCATTTTTTCAGGCTGGCTAAACCGCTGTCTGCACTATTTTCATACGATGGCTGGGGCCCAGGGGATGGAAAATGTTAAAACCCAGTGGCTTGTGTGTTTCAGCTGAGGTTACAAGGTAGAAACGCGACTGGAAGTGGTGGTAAGAGCTCTGTTCCTTCTCGAAGAGTTTTGGCCTTCAGCTCACATACCGCATACAGCTGCTTGGCGACCCAGGGCCTATCCCGACGGCCCCAAGCCACGCGCCTAGGAGCGCGCCCAGGATCCCCTCACGCGAGGACCCTTCCTAGGAGAGGCGGGCGGGCGGGCTCTGCGGCGGAAAACGGGCCGCGCGGGGGCGACAGCACCAACCTTGTTGACAACCTCTCCCCTCCCCCAACCCCCAGGACAAGGAACGCCACCGCGTTCCACATTCTCCCCGACCCTCTGACCCAGAGGGCCCAGACCCCGGCCGGCCCGAGCGGCCCCGGCAGGTGCCAAAGAGTCCTGGCTGTCCCTCAGGCCCCGCCCACCCCACCCCCCCCCGCGGTCGTCGGGAGCGGGCCTCGGTTAGCGGGGCCTCCTAGGCTCTGGGCGCCGGGACTGGCCGGCTACACCCGCGCCCCAGCGGCCTCAGTAGGCGTCCCCGGCCGGGCCGCCCCTCCCCCAGCGCCGGTGGCCAGGAGCCGGGCGAGGGGCTCGCGGAGGAGACTCGCGGGCGCTGATTGGCCGGAGCCGAGGGGGCGGGGCGGTGGGTGTGAAGGGGGCCGGCCCAGGTCTCACAGAGCTCCCCCTCTCCTCCGCATCTGCGAGCTCCCTCATTACATCATCTTCAGCCCGTGGTCGCCGTGCAGGACTGGGCGCGGCGCGATCCACTCAACCCGGGGCTCCAGCCCGCTCTCCCGCGTCTCTCCTGGCTCTCCCCGCACCTGCTCCAGGGCCAAGACCGGGAGAGCCCCACGGGCTAGCTCCCAGAACCCGCTAGGCACAGCTAGCGGACCTCGGCAGCTCCGCCTGATCCATTCATTGAGAGCCGCGTATTTTCCCGGAGCCCCAGTCCCCCGCCTCCTCCAGCTCGGAGCCGCGGGTAGCGCCATGGAGAAGAGCAGCGAGACCAACGGCTACCTAGACAGCGCCCAGGCGGGGCCTGCAGCGGGGCCTGGCGCGCCGGGGAGCACGGCCCGACGCGCGCGGCGCTGCGCTGGCTTCCTACGGCGCCACGCGCTGGTGCTGCTCACAGTGTCCGGAGTGGTGGCGGGCGCCGGCCTGGGCGCGGCGCTGCGTGGGCTCAAGCTGAACCGCACACAGGTCACCTACCTGGCCTTTCCTGGAGAGATGCTGCTCCGCATGCTGCGCATGATCATCCTGCCGCTGGTGGTCTGCAGCCTGGTATCGGGCGCCGCCTCCCTTGACGCCAGCTCTCTCGGGCGCCTGGGCGGCATCGCCATAGCCTACTTCGGCCTCACCACGCTAGGCGCCTCGGCTCTCGCAGTCGCTTTGGCGTTCATCATCAAGCCTGGATCTGGCGCGCAGACCCTTCAGTCCAGCGACCTGGGTCTGGAGGAGACGGGGCCCCCACCGGTCCCCAAAGAGACAGTGGACTCATTCCTCGACCTGGCCAGGTAACGTCCTCCCTCCCCCGCCAGCCAACACCTCGCCAAGTGCTCAGTGGGAGACGCCAGCTCTCTACTGCACTCTAGTTCATACTCATACACCCTCATATACTCCTAAGAGTTCATTCTTAACTGGCTGCTGGTGGCCTTTAACATTTTTTAAATATCAAAATAACGTCTGGAGGCTTTGCATATTGACCACACCTTTGCAAACGTCAGCTGGGGCGCACCTGACATTCTCAAGGATCGGTACTGCATCTTTTAGCAAGAACCAGTCCTACCGTTGGGTGGGAATGTGTTAGGGAAGAGGCAGCGGTCTCACCTCTACTTTACTCCTTACATTCTCTGGCTGCCCACACTAGGAAAAATGTTCCAACCACGCCCCAATATCCTCACCCAATTTTCTCCCCCAACGGTGCCCAAAAGCTTCTGGGAGCATTGGTTAAATTTTGCCTGTTGGACCATTCTCGCCTGTAATCTATGGCCTCTGTTTCAGCCCTTTGGCTGGTAGGAAGCTGGCAATTTTTTGAAGAGTTGTCAGCGGACCCAAGGATAACAAGGCTGGAGTTAGTTGTGCAGGGCTCGTTGCCCAGAAACATGCCTCTCCTGGGAGCTTGGGACAGGTTGCTGTCAATCCCCATAGTCAGGACCATGGTAGAGTATTGTGAGTTTTAAGGGGCTTTATTTGTGGGAAGATGTGAATTCTAGAGAGGAGAGAGAAAGAAGCATCTTCACTCAGCTTTGCCTGCTTTTTGTGACTCTTAGAAGTTGCATTTCATCCGTTGAGATGTAATGTAGTTTTTGTGGATTGGCCAAAGCCTCAGCCTCTTTTGGTTTCTCCATTAGCCCAGAGTTCGCAGATGGGAAAACTGCAACCTAGAGACATTTACTGACATGGCCAGGTTCAGCTGAGTGAGGAGCTCAGCTGGCTCCCCCTCCAGATTTCCAATAATTCTGGATTCAGAGCCTTGGACATATGTTTTGTCTTGAGTCACCGAAGCAAAGCTCCTCATTGCTGAGGCTGTGAAAAACAGCAAACTCTGGGCAAAGTGACTTGACTCCCTGCTGTTTCTGTTTCTCCTTCTGGAAAAAGTGATGACTGTCTGCCACTTAAGAGTGTTCATTTAATTACAACAGGAATTCCCTGGCGGTCCAGTGGTTAGGGCTCTGCGCTTCCACTGCAGGGGGCACGGGTTCGATTCCTGGTCAGGGAACTAAGATCCCACATGCTGTGTGGTGCAGCCAAATAAATAAATAAATAAAATTACAACAACAACAACAAAAAAATCAAAGGAATTTACATTGAAAAAAGCAAAAAGCAAAACCTCTCTGATGAGGGGGACCAAAAAGTTCTTACCAAAACTTCTTACCAAAAAGACAGGTGGAAAAAAAAAAAAAAAAAAAAAAAAGAAGACAGGTGGAGGTGGCCTATTGGAACTTTGATGAGCTACAGCGTTTGTCTAGTGTCTGGCAGCTTGATATTTGGAGGCTTTAAAGATCCTTAAGGTTTGAGGACTAACTTTTAAGTGGGTACTGAAAAAGTCTACTGAGGGTGAGAGTACCTTTGGCTTATTACCTTCAGCGTATCAGTCAGGGAGGGAGATTGTGGGGTTAAGGGAGTCTTTTTTGCAGGGATTAGTGGCTCGGAGTGTGGATGCTCTGACCTGCTGGTGGTACCCCATAGAGACGCTAGTAGCATTCTTTTATCTCCGAGAGAGGCAATGGCCAAGAAACAGGGGGCAGGGGGTGGGGGTGAAGGAGGGGTTACCTTATTCCACCAGCCCCAGAAGGGACTTATTTCCTGATCATGGTTTTCTAGTTTTAGATACAAGCCCCTTTAGCTCCTGCTTCTGAAGTGAATGACCCATCCTTATGGCTTAGCGGTCAGTGTAAGTACAGACTTTCGGTGACTCGGGCCACAAATACAGGGAAGGACCAAGAGAACATTTGTCGTAGCTTGTTGGGGGTAGGTAGTGTTTCATAATGCTTCCAAGGGCCAAACTTCTTTAATTCAGCAGCTCACGGTTAAAGGTAGGGCAGGTGGTATGAGGAAACTGAGACAGAGATTAAGTGATTTGCTCAAGGACACAGAGTGGTTTGTCAAAAGAGAGATTAGAAGAACTATGGGTCTCATGCCCCCTGGTTCAGGGCTCTATTTCTCCCACTCTTCCCTTCCCCAAGTCAACACGCCATAGAAATGAGGCCATGCTGGTGGCCTAGTCCCATCTCAGAAATGTTTGCTCTGATGCGGATGTAAGGGTACCAGGTAAGGGTATAGTCGGCTCGGGGCAGACGCTCACTTCTTGTAAGCAGAGGAGTTGAGCCCCTTCAGTGAAGGAAAGCGAACATGCAGGTTGGATTTGACTTTCTCATTGAGCAGCTTTTGAGGGGAAATGGAGTCCTGAGCCATGTGGAAATGCTTCCTGGGTCTGGGGACTCTCTGGGTAAACATTTTAAAATTGCTTCCATCAAGGAAACCTCACGGATGCCAATTTTATGTGACTCCAGGCATGTTCCCTGGCAAAGGCAGGGCGCAGTCCTTTCTGCCTGTGGGCAAGTGAGTGAATATGAGATTCTGTGGGCAAACACCTCAGTGATCCCGCAGGCCTGCCCCTGGTAACTGCCTAGAACTTAAACGCCTGGGAGGAGTGGGGAAAGTCTCAGGTGACTGCTTGCAGCTGCCGCCAAGGCTTTGCTCAAGTCCACGACCTTTCCAGATCGTGGAGTGCCCCCAAACTCCCACTGCGTCTCTCTGCCATGATTTCTAATTTAGTTTTTCAAGATGGAACTACAAGTCAGAGAGACATGACGCTAATAGACACTGATTATGCCTTTTAGGAAATTCAGAATGCCGTTGCCAAGTGGTTTGATTTCCCAACACAGTGTATTAGAAATAGCATAGCAGACTGGGGCATGGGGGTGAGGCTAGAACAGGCCCTTTGAGAGCTGAGAAAGGACAGTGGACGGCAACTGGCGGGTGGGAAAGTCACGGTCTCCTCTTGAGCAGCCCGAGCGCCACGCTTTGGAACCTGGAAGAGTACGGGACTCAGTACTGGGTGTGACCCAAAGTGGCTTCTAAGCAGGTCTTCAGGAACCCAGTCATTGTGGAACTTCTTGGTCCCTAACAACGCTTACTGATTGTGGGTCCTAGGACATGTCCATACCTTTCTGTGCCTTGGCTTCCTCATCTTTATAATGGGGATCATGAGAGTGCCTGCCTCCCAGGATCGTGGTGAGGGTTAAATGAGTTATGTCTGTAAAGCTCTAAGAATAGGGCTGACCCAACAGATGCTTGCTCGTGTTATAAATGGGGCAAGATTACAGAGCAATTGTGTTTTTTTGGTTCACATGAGTTAATGGGGATGGCTCTCTCTTTATAGTCTGAAATAAATGAGAGTGAGTGGGAAGAAAAGGATGTTTGGGACCTCAAGATGACTTGAAGCTAATGTAACCTTTAGGTATATTGGGAATCACATGCAGCCTGGAGAAAAAGGTTAACAGTGACTATGGTTTGGACTAATATAATCAACACTGTAGGAAATTTGGAAAATGGAGAAAATCAAAACTAAACACAGAAGAGCCTTCCATTCTGAAATGGGGCAGAAATCCTCACATATTCTCCCCAACATCTCAGTTTCTTTTTCCCCTGCATGACACGTGTCTGGTCTCCAAAGGTGACCTCAGTTTTCTTCACCTGTCAATGGAAAGGATTCAGGCAACTGACCTCAGACATTCCTCTGAGTGATAATATTTGTGGTTTTCAAATGGAAAACCAGAGGCTTATCTGCCAAAGAGGCAGGTAGCTCTTGGGCCCGGGACACTGTCTACACTAGCAGCCAGAAGAATGGTCCTGGGCCACTGTCTTGCAGAAGGGGCTACCATGTGCCTGGTAAAGACTATTGAGATTTTACCTTTCGCCCAGTTTTCTAGACTTTATTGCTTTTCTTGTGCTCATTTTCTCAACAGTGGACAATGTTTGGAGCCTTTCCATTCACACAGGGTGGCGCTAGGGACTTACTTTCCTTCCCGAGAACTGGGTGAATATGATGCTTCTCAGGCTGCAAAGAACACATTTCTTCAGTAGGCGCGAAGAAACCTGTAGGCAAGATGAAGACTCTTAGCGAATCTAACATGAATCCAAATTAATGGAGGTTTCTCAGCCTAACTAGTCACTAAAAATGGCAGCTTAAAATATTAAAAAAAAATTTTTTAGCTCGACACCATGCCTGAATAGTTCAGAAAAGAACATAAACCCAGAGAGGTAGTGTGGATAGTGATGAAGAACAGACACTGAAGTCAGCTACCCGGTTTTGAATCCAGCTCTACCACTTACTAGTTGTATGGACAAGTCACTTAGCCTCTCTGTACCTCAGTTGCCTTATCTGTAAAATGAGATTAATAATAGTGTAGCTACTACCTAGACTTGTTACGAGGATTAAATGAGTTAATATTTGAGTGTGTTGCTAATATTCTAGGGTGTCCCAGCCTCTCAGGGACAGCTGAGGGCTACTTGATACAGGCTACTCTTAGCCTTATTTCCTCGAACGTCCCCCACCCCAGGGTCCCAGCATTAGCCTTTCAGGCTGGAATCTAAAACTGGATGTGGGCCTCAGAAAGAGGATAGGTTACTCCCCTACCCCCCACTGTCTCCATAGTGTGAGCCCATCACCCCCAGCCCTTCCTCTGCTCCCGGCCTTGTAGGGGGTACAAGATCTGAAGGGGCACATCCCTGTTAACTGAACCTGTAACAATAAGCACTAGGGATAATAAATATTTATCAGGTGTACATAGAGTGTCGTATCCTGTTCCGAAGAGTCTTTGAAATTTTCATAAATTCGGTAAAGAATTTTTGAATTTAAATGAAAGGAAATACTTTTGGAACAAAAAAAGTATACCAAGCCAAAGTAAATTGTTTTACAGTCTTCTCATATGGAACAGGGAAATGCATACCACCCTTGACAATAGGATCAGAAGAACAGCACCAGATGTATGAAGAAGGAACATTTCTGAACTTTTTCATGGTGTGAGCTGCACGAGTCTGTACAGTACCACTAACAGAAGTTCTGCTTTCAAAACTTCAGCCTGAGCTCATACCAGTTTTTCTGCCTGCTTTAAGTAATGTGTCCAGAGGTTCCTAAAGCACCGGAAAGGCTCGTCCATTCATTCTCTCCCAATTTGGTCTGACTTGGGTCTCTGGATTTAGTAGTACAGTCTTGGCATTTTTTGCAAATGTTTCTGACTTAGACCCACTATGAGAAATACATTTTAAATAATGACCTATCCACATACAGACACCTTCACTCCCACATATACAATCTGAAACACAAGTCCTACAAAACAACGTTTTATGTGTGATACATGCTGATCTTTTCTACTCTGTCCAATGTATTACATCTTTTATAAAATGCTGGTTAGAGCCAGGAAATTGATTCCATGGCCAACTAATGTTTGAAAGACTTTGGTCTAATGTATATCTGGTATTATGTAATTCAAGGAAATTTCTCAGGGTCAAATAACAGAAAAATGACATATTTGAGAATTTAAATAAAATGAGGAGCCTCAATGGTTAGAAGCACCCTAATACCCAGTGAAATTGAGTGCTGTGCAGAGGTAAGCTTGAGAAGACCATTTGATCCTTCTGATTTCCAGACCGTGGATCTCACAACTCCAGATCTCTACTATCTAATATGATAGACACTAGCCACAAGTGGCTATTTAAATTTAACTAGTTTAAATGTAAATAAAATTTAAAATTCAGGGACTTCCCCGGTGGCGCAGTAGATGAGAATCCGCCTACCAGTGCAGGGGACATGGGTTGGATCCCTGGTCTGGGAAAATCCCACATGCCACAGAGCAACTAAGCCCATGTGCCACAACTACTGAGCCCGTGTGCCACAACTACTGAAGCCCACACACCTAGAGCCCGTGCTCCACAACAAGAGAAGCCACTGCAATGAGAACTCTCCTGAATACAGGAGAGCTCAGGAGTAAGAAAAAGCCCGAGTTCACAGCAGCATCTTGCTTAAAAGTCAAAGGAAAGAGGGATAAGCAGAGAGAAGAACAAAGTCAGAGGACTGACACACCTGACTCTAAGACTTGCTACCAAGCTACAGTAATCAAGACAGTGTGGTGTTGGCAAAAGAATAGACAAATATGTCAATGAAACAGAAGAGAGCCCAGAAATAGACCCACGTAAATATGGTCAACTGATCTTTGACAAAAGAACAAAGGTGATACAGTGGCACAAGAATAATCTTTTCAACAAATGGTGTTGGAACAGCTGGATATCCACACATAAAAAAAACGAATCTAGACACAGCCCTTGCACCATTCACAGAAATTAACTCAAAATGGATCACAGATCAGGGCTTCCCTGGGGGCGCAGTGGTTGAGAATCCGCCTGCCAATGCAGGGGACATGGGTTTGAGCCCTGGTCCGGGAAGATCCCACATGCTGCGGAGCAACTAAGCCCGTGCACCACAACTACTGAAGCCTGCGCACCTAGACCCCATGCTCAGCAACAAGAGAAGCCACCGCAATGAGAAGCCTGCGCACCCCAACTCGGAAAGCCCGCTCGCCGCAACCAGAGAAAGCCCCCGTGCAGCAACGAAGACCCAATGCAGCCAAAAATAATAAAGTAAAAAAAAAAATACTTCTTAAAAAAGAAAAAAAAGTGGATCACAGATCTAAATGTAAAACACAAAACTATAAAACTCCTGAAAGATAACATAAAATGACCTCTGGTATGGCAATGACTTTTAAAATACAACACCAAAGGCACAAACCATGAAGAGTAGAGAAAAATGTTTTGCCTTACTCCAGCAGCCTTGCAGCCTTGCCCCTTGGCGGACACAGGGGTGTGCTCCTGCCCCTGCTTCTGGCCTGTGGCGACCAGGGGAACTGAAGGAAAGGAGTATGATTCTGTGGGTTCAACTCACTGCCTGCAGGCGATTCCTTCCAAGGGATCAATATTTGAGAGCTGAGTAATGTAATCTAAAAAGAGTTCAGTCATCCCATTGAATATATGTATTTTTTTGGTTGTCAAATCTCCTTTGCAGTTAGCACTGTATCTTTTGTCCTAACTTTTTAAGCAATTTTGAGATATGATTTACATACAAAAGATGCATCCATTTCAGGGGTACAGTTCAATCAGTTCTGACAAATAGATAAACCATTTAATCACTACCACAATCCAGACACTGAACATTTTTGTCTCCCATGACCCTTCTCAGCAATTCCCACTCTTCATCCCTGGCCCCAGGCGGTTTTGGATAGAAAGTTTTGCTTTCTATCACTATGGATTAGTTTTGCTTTTTCTAGAGTTTCATGGTGATGGAATCACTCAGCATGTACTTTTCTTTGTCTGGCTTCTTTTGCTCAGCACGATGTTGTTGAGATTATCCACGTTGTGTATATTAGCAGTTGATTCCTTTTTATTGCCAGGTAGGATTCCATTGTATGTATTTATCATAATGTTATTTGTCCATTCATCAGTTGATGGACAATTCAGTTTTGAGCTATTATGAATAATGCTGTTATTCATACAGGTCCTTTTTGCAGACATGTATTTTCATTTCTCTTGGGTAAATGTCTAGGAGTAGAATTGCTGGTTCATATGGTAAGTGTATGTTTAACTTTATAAGAAACTGCCAGAACACATCATGTTCTTAGGAACTTGATTTTTTGGCAGGAGTCACTGTTTTGACTCTAGTATTGAATATACCCCTCTGTTCCCATTGGATTTTGTAGACTAGATATTGTAGACTGTCGGAAAACATGTTGACCAAACAGTGGCTGTTTGATCTAGAAGTTCTGGGTTAGGGTCCGTTCCGGGTGAGACAGTATTGGGCTATTGCTTATGATGAAGACACCAGGCAGGTCAACAGCTCATTCCTGAAGGATGTGAAGTATTTGCAGGGGAAATCATCCCCCATGGAGAAGACAGAGGGCTTCTAACCCAGCTCTTTCCTTAACTTCCCTGTCTTCCTAGGGAGAGAAGCAGATGGCCAGCCCAGTCTGAGAACTACTGTGGTGGATGCAGAATGGGCAAAACCTTGGCTCAGGGCCTGTTTCTGCTTCTAACTAGTGTAGCAAATGGAAATGAGATACCAAACGTACCCCCACAAGACTGAGAAGGGTGCTTTGTAATGGAAATAAGAGGCAAATGTAAGTTGCTATTCATCTACACACTAAAGAATAGTCAATACAAATGCCTAGTCTGTTTCTGCCTTTCTTTTAAAGTAAATATGCTTGTAATAGGAACCAAACCTCAGATCACCATTTTGCAATGGTTAATTCAAGGGAAGATCACATTTTGTCTGTTTAAATACAGGCGTGTACTTTCGGGTATTCTCTAAGTATGTTAAAAGCAATTCAGGTTTCATAGACAAGCAAGATGGGAAAGGCTGAGTTGCAGTCTCTAGATGCTGGCTGTCTATGGAAGCTTCCTGAGTGTTCTAATGAAGTCATTTTTGTGTCTCGTTAACCCTTTTGGTGGGTGTATTCATTATCTATTGTTGTATAACAAATTACCACCAATTTAGCTGCTTAAAATCACACATATTTATTATCCCATAGTATCTGTGGTATCAGGAATCCTGGCACGGCTTAGCTGGGTCTTCTGCTTCAGAGTCTCTTATAAGGTTGCAATCAAAGTGTTGGCTGCAGCTAGGGTCTCATCTGAAGGCTCGACTGGGGAAGGAGTCACTTCTGAGAACTTGTGATTGTTGGCAGAATTCAGTTCCTTGAGGTTCAGATTGGGAGCCTCAGTTCCTAGTTGGCTGTTGGCCAGAGGCCACCCTCCATGTCTTGTCATATGTGTCTTTCCAATATGGCAGCTTGTTTCATCAAATATGCAAGCCCAGAAAGCAATAAAGAGTGTCTTCTAGCAAGATGGAAGCCACAAGTTTATGTAACCAAATCACAAAAGTGACATCCCATCACCTTTGCTGTATTCTGTTGGCTAGAAGCAAGTCATACCCATCCCCCACCCCACCCCCATGACACACACACTGAAGGGGAGGGTATTACACAAATGTGTGACTACCAGGAGGCCTCTTAGACTCTGCTTGCCAAGCTGGGCTACAGTCTGACCTGCCTACCTCTGAAACTAAACGCATGCAAATAGTTGCCTAGAGATTCTAGTGCTATGAACAACTCAACCACAGCAGTAAGAATTAGTGGATAAGATTGGCACAAATTGTAAAGGATGGTCTTTTACTCTTCTAGACTTATTCTTATAGGAAGTGGGTAGAACACACAGATTATCAGTGGGATTTTCTTGTATGTTATGACCAGCATCTGTATAATATATGTCCCAAAGGAGGCCCTCAATAAAAACTGTGTCCATGAATAGATTTTGGTTTCAAAATCTAGCTTAACTGGATCAGTTCTATTGCTCTCCTTTTATAACAAATATTTTTTACTATCCTTCATCATGAAATGAAATCCATAAATAGAATTTACCTACACACATAATTTCAAACATCAATATGACTTGACTGTAATATAAAAAACCCACCAGCTTGGTGGTTGCCAGAGGCAGGGGTGGAGAGTGGGAGAAATAGGTAGAAGGGGATATTATATATTTTTAAAAATAGAAATAAAAATGTGAGTATGCTATAAAATTTTAAGAAAGAAAAAATACTAAAGGAGAGTAATTTATAAAAAAAATAATGTCAGGATGTGCATGCTCTAAACCAAAATGGTTAGGTGCTTGCTTCTGAGTTTAGAGTCACCATTAATGGGACAGCTTTACATTCAGACTGATATTTAGCAGAACAAATGGCTGGGACCTGGCACTTCCCCCTGAACACACTCCCCCAGTTCCAGGAATGCCCCCCAGTTATTACAACAACAAAACACTCCTTTGGATTTCACTAGTGGGCAGTTCCACTCCCCGTTGAAAACCACTGCACTAGGGCTTAGCCTCTAGGGGAAAGGAAAGTGATGCAATTATTCCGGTTTCCTTGGACACAGCTTACCTAAATATCCAGGGGCACCACGAGGGAGATGAGGATAAGATCAGTGCACTCAAAGTATCTATTGGGGTCCTGCAGCCGAAACACAGTTGGGTGCTTGGATCAAGCAGAAGATGGCAGTAACTGCTGCACGTAGGGAAAGAGGGAACCCTGTGTGTCAGGCTATCAGGAATGGGCATCTTAAAGTGGACACTTTGAATGCCGAATTTTAAGAATACTGACAAAATGCTTTCTTTTCCAACAGAAACCTGTTTCCCTCAAATCTTGTGGTTGCAGCTTTCCGTACGGTAAGCTTGATGCTTTGCTAAAAATATGAAACTTTGGGGAGGGGTGGGTTATATATAAATTACTGCTATAGAGTTAGGTAAGGTGGAACAGGGAGGATTGCATTGTTAACAACACTTAGTATCATTGGCCTAAAATTTATAGATATACCCCTGGAGTGAAAACAAACAAAACAATAAGAAACCAAAAATTTTTCCAAAATATCCCACTAGTTCCAGCATCTTTTCATATCACCTAATACTCTCAAATCACATTTTTGGGAGCTCTTAAATATTTTAGATTTTTTTTTTTTTTTTTGGCTGTACTGTGTGGCTTATGGGACCTTAGTTCCTTGACCAGGGATTGAACTTGTGCCTCCTGCAGTGGAAGCACCAAATCCTAACCACTGGACTACCGAGGAATTCCCTAGAATTTTTTTAAAATACATTTTAATCTTTTTTTTCTGATTATAGGGATAACGTATGCTCCTTGCAAAAAATAAAAATAAAGTGCAAAAAAGTAGAAGAAAATAAAAATCACCCATAATCACTAC
Source organism: Balaenoptera musculus (assembly GCF_009873245.2). NCBI lineage: Eukaryota > Metazoa > Chordata > Mammalia > Artiodactyla > Balaenopteridae > Balaenoptera > Balaenoptera musculus. Next base: position 35,144,576 of record NC_045797.1, on the reverse strand, counting down.
CTAGAGCTATTCATTAACATTTTGGTATACATCTTTCCAGTATGTTTTTTCTATACATGTGCACATTCACATGATTTTAAAATAATTATACTACATAACATTGTTAGTATGTACACGTGCTACACATATTGTTCTGTAACCTGCTCTTATTGTTAACATTTTCTCATGTCGGTAAATATCCTTCTGCATAAGCTATTGGCTGTATTCCACTGTATGAGAGTATCATAATTTTACTCAACCAGTCCCTTGTTGATGGTTGTTTCCAGTTTTTCACTAATTTTAGCAATTCTTCAAGTAACTCCCCTGCAGCCATGCTTTATATAGAGAAAGAATATAAAGGTCTAGATTAGATGGACTAAACTGATTGCCTTTTTCAAGCCAAGACTTTTCTGTTTCTACTTACAGCCTCTCTTTAAAACAAACAAACAAACAAAAACCCTGCATATAAACATAGCTGTGACTTGTATGTATAATGTGAGCTAGGAGAAAAATACAAGGTTTGCGGGGCTTTCAGTGCCTGGCACAGAAGGTGTGGGGTGGGTTTTGTTTGCCCTTCCATCCTTAATCATGGGACAGCTGAACATCTCTGCCCGTCTGAAAGCTTGATAAGTCAGAGCTGAGAGAGAGCAGAGCTCTTTAAAGGCCAGTTCAAAGCAAGCCTCTGGGTCTGAACCCTCTAAGGGGCTCCTCTTAACAGTTCAGAAGCCAGGTGTCCTTAGAAGGGTCAGGAAGGGTGTCTTATAACAGAGTCCCCTCAACGATAATGCATACTGTCCCAGGGAGACAACTGTGTGCTTCAGGCAGAAGTGTGTGAAGTCAACTGCAGGACCAAAGTTGGAGGGACGTTTCACCTCTGATGAGTGGTCTCCCAGAAGACTCAGCCCGAAAATGCTGTCTTGCCTTCCAGCCTTTGCTTTGGGGAGTGGAGGCTGAAGGCGATTAGAAACAGATGCTGAAAAGCAGTCAGGCTCAAATAAGTTCTGGAACATAGTGGAGCATAAATAAATGAATGAAAATAAAATAACACATCGAAAAGTATACTTCGGCATTGTGGAATGAATTCCAAGTTTCCCCAAATAATATGAACTCTAAGCTGTTTGAGATATCAAACCATCAGCTTGAAAGTGTACAGACCTTCTCCAAACCAGTGACCAGGGGACATAGGAAATTCTCCCCATTTCCTTGGCTTCCTAAATAACCAGAAGTCTGGAGTGCATGCTGCCTTGGTCTTAAGTAACTTTTGTACAGTCCTCAGAGGCCCTTGTCAGGCCAGCCAAGTGAGGAATGCCCAGAAGACCTGGAATGAAGAGGGACAGAGTAGCAAGAGGCCCAGCAGTCCTCTTGGTTCCTCCAGGTGGTCTTCAGCTGTGAACTGACAGGAGTTTTTCTTTCTCTTGTTCACAGTATGCAACCGACTATAGAGAGGTGACCCACAACACGAGCACTGGAAACATAACCCGTGAAAAGGTAAAACTTTTTGTGAGATCACTTGTGGCAAATACTTATAACACAAATAATGCTTCATAATGGAAGGAGCATACACGATGCCTGTTTATCTCAGCCGGACTGAAGACTTTGGGGTTTGAATGGGCTGTTTGAATCACATGGATTAGGTTTGCTCCTTTGACCATTTACCATCTTTAGTGGATCCATTTCAATGAATTAGAACTACTGCCCCCTTTCTTAAAAAAAATAATCTTATAACACCCCTTCTGCTATTCTGAAATATAATTAATAGGTGATTTAACCTACCCCGGCACGTAGAATTTGTCTTGGGGGTTTAACTCACTATAACCATCATTCATTCACAAGTATTTTTGAGTACCTGTTGTTTACCAGACACTGAGCTAAGTCCCAGCCTTCATGCTATATAGCTGGAAGGGACAAGGGACCTCAAGAATTATTCAGTCCAGCCATGGAGCTGCCATGGGGAGAAGGAGGGACTTTGCCCTTCCCCACCCCCTAGCACACCTCCCTAGGGCTTGAGTGGCTCTGAGTTCTACCAGCCTTTCTTTTTTTTTTTTTTTTTTTTTAATTTAATTAATTAATTAATTAATTTATGGCTGTGTTGGGTCTTCGTTTCTGTGCGAGGGGTTTCTCTAGCTGCGGCAAGTGGGGGCCACTCTTCATCGCGGTGCGCGGGCCTCATCGCGGCCTCTCTTGTTGCGGAGCACAGGCTCCAGACGCGCAGGCTCAGTAGTTGTGGCTCACGGGCTTAGTTGCTCCGCGGCACGTGGGATCTTCCCAGACCAGGGCTCGAACCCGTGTCCCCTGCATTGGCAGGCAGATTCTCAACCACTGCGCCACCAGGGAAGCCCCAACCAGCCTTTCTTTGATTGAAAGAAAAGTTCTACTTTTTTAAAAAAGTCGAAAGCTATTAGTTTAGTCCATTTCACTTCATCTTGCAGATGCAGCACCTGAAGCTCAGAGAAGTGATTTAGTATCACAGCTGGGACTAGGATTCAGACTAGAAAGCTGGTAAAAATGCTCTTTTGGGTTTTACCACGCTGACATGTTTCCTGTTCAGAATTTCATAATGTGTTGTGATGGAATAAAATGTTCCTCTAACATATGCTTAGAGTATGAGATTCAGCACTGCTGGAAAAAAAGAATACATTATACCTGTACATTTTAAGTCAGTGATTTAGGAAAGAATATCCTGAAAATAACCATGTTGATTCTGAACATCTTTTTTGAAATTCGTCAGTGAGGAGACTATGGTAAGAGCCTAGCAACAAAGAATTTGTTGACATTTAGGAGGCAAAGTTACAATCACTGACTCTTGATCTGAAGGACCTTTTCACCAATCAGCTCTTCTTTTAAAAGCAACCCTTTGAAGTGATTTTCCAGCCTCTAGTTGAATATATCCAGTGATGATGAGCTCTCTACTTTCTGCTTCAACCTATGCCCATTTTGAACAGCTTTCAGAGTTAACAACTAGGTGAAGATTTTGTTTGTTGACTTCCATATCCTCAGACTCCATCTTCCCTTGAGTTTCCTGCCCCTTGATTTGTGAAATCGCTGAGGGTTAAAGAAAATATGAGCCTTTCCTCCTTCCAGGCACAGTGTTTCAGTCTGGCAGAGACAACGAGCAAATGCATTCTTTAATTCTCACTCATCCGTTGTAAACTTAGACCCTCTGTCCCCTCTGATCCTACAGATCCCCATTGGCACCGAAATTGAAGGTATGAACATTTTAGGATTGGTCCTTTTTGCCCTGGTGTTAGGAGTGGCCCTGAAGAAACTCGGCTCTGAAGGAGAAGAGCTCATTCGTTTTTTCAATGCCCTTAATGAGGCGACAATGGTGCTGGTGTCATGGATTATGTGGTGAGTGTCACCCTGCCACCTGCTCTCTCTCTCTCTCTCATTTCTCCTGCCATCCAGAAAAGAACCTGACTTAGCTGTTCTAGGTCACCCCTATGGGACCACCTGGCCCAGTGCTCTGTATGTGGTTGATGTACCACAGGACAGTCTTGGTACAAGGGGTGAAGGACCTCAGAGAAACAGGCATGTGTCATGGTTACCAATCACTTCCTCATCACCCACAGTGACCCCTGGGTTTTATCATTGGGGATTTATCTATGAGTCCCACCACCATCCCATATCACATGGGATGCCCATATCATCTTGTGGGGCAATGAATTCCATAAATTTGCTATCTGCTGTATAAAACACGGCTCATTTCACTTTAAAGGATAGACTTCAAGCTTCAGAAGGGCCCCTTCCTATAGTATTTTACAACATGGAGGGTAAATCCATCTTCACTCCATACATGTATGTAAACTTGGAATGGTCTTTCCTTTATATGAATGTTTCTTTATGTAATATCAATGAAAGGGTAATTGTTTAATAAAAACCATCAGATTGATTTCTGGCTAACAAGGAAAAAGTTGACAAGGTCTCTCAAAGTAACTTCTCAGAAATCATACCGATTTCAGTGCCAATGCCTCATAAGCTTTATCATGCTGTTTTACTCAAGCCAAACTTTGTGGGTTTTAGCTTCTACCCATTCGTTGCTGAGAAACTAGTTTATCCTTTCGTGCACAAAGCATTTTCCTTATTGTCAACCCTTAAATATCCCAGAACATCTCTCTCTTAGATGGCATAGGGATGGCAGCTGCACTGATGTTAGGAGAGAAGCCTGGAATTTGGTAAGAAAGTTTGAGATTCGGTGGGAAGCCAAGTTCGGAGCCTCCCCTGGTGGTGTTTATCTTGCTTAACCAAATTTTCTCGCTCACCACAGAATTCCAGAGTCCTGACTCTATATTGCAAACATGACACTTCATATGACTGCTGTTGTTCAGGGGAGATATTTTCAGAAAGGAAAAAATGTTTTCATCACGTCGAGTTCTTTTCCCTGGCTTATTTTTTAGTCTAAAATCCTCCCAAAGGTTGGATTAAAGGAAACTGTGCAAGAAAGTGATGTTCGTATGTTAAGACATTTGTTTTCAATCTGGAAACCAATTTACAGTCATTCCTTCAATGTGATGTATTAGTTACAGAAACAGATATTTGGAAGGGCAGACCCAGCTGAGTGTCTTAACCGCAATGAGAGACCCGTTGCCCAAAAAGTGCCTATGCATGCATAGGAAGTGGGAGTGGTTATCAGAGGAGGGGGCTGGCTTGAGGATGGTCCCTAAAGATTTTGGCCTAATCTATAATGTTTTTATTTTTTGAAAGGAGAATGTTTTCATGTATTACTATGGGATTTTAAAATAATAATACTGCTTAGAATATCTCTGGGAAGAAAACTCAAGAAACCAGTGACATTGGCTGTCTCCTTGGAAGGAAGATGGGTGCTTGGGTACAGAAGTGGGAGGCAGACTTCACCCTTTTGTACCCTTTAAAATTTGAACCATGTGACATTATTATGTATATAATTAAAATTTACAAATAAAGTCGATAGTTATAAAATTCTTCCTCAATTTATATTAAATTCAAAACAGCAGACTTTTGTTCTTTGTAGCGCCCATAGTTCATTTCTTCCCTTCCTTCTTCCCATCCTGCCATTAAAAAATTCTTCACGCTCCAAGAGTGTTCCCAGCGGGTCATTGTTAATGACTTTTTCCACAGAATCATGTTTTCCAAACCACAAAGAATTTAAAACTTCACAAAAGGCCCAGCTTTGGCTCAATTCTGTATCACAGCAATTCTGCAAAATAGGTGTCTTTTGTGTTTCTAAGTTCTCAGAACAATCCTGAGCAAGCTGAAAGTCAAGCCACAGCCCCAGAGGCTTTGCTCTGAAGGAGTTCTTGCCTTTCCACTTGGGAGCCCATATGGTTGGTTGCATCCAGCTGTTAAGAACATACAATATCCAAGGGGAAGGAAGTCTGTGTCCTAGTCCAGTGACTCCATCACCCACAATGAGCAATCATGTTAATGTTACTCAGTGTTCATGGCCTGTAAAATGGGCACGATAATACCCCCAACCTTTTCTGTTCCTTGGGGTCATCCTAGGGAGAGGTGAAGACCACCTAGTTGAGAGTCCCTGCGTTCTGTGACAGGAAAGGCCTACATCTCTCAGCCCCAGCATTACCACCCTTACTGACCAGTGCCCTTTGCTCATGTCCTAGGTAACGTACCTGTTGGGCATCATGTTCCTGGTTTGAAGCAAGATTGTGGAAATGAAGGACATCAATCGTGCTGGTGACAGCCTGGGGAAATATATCTTCAACATCTATATTGGGCCAATTTTATTCACGGAGGAATCGTTCTGCTGCCACTTATTTATTTTGTCTTCACGAGAAAAAACCCATTCAGGTTCCTCCTGGGCCTCCTCACCACCATTGCAGACAGCATTTGCCACCTGCTCCAGGTGGAGTGGGTTTCAAGGTGCACTTGGCGGCTCTGAGCTGTATTAATATGGAGCCCAGAAGGGTGAGCCTATGGTGGATGCACAACCATCAATATTGACATATTTAAATTTCTTGAAGACTCTAAATTGTGTCAATCTGAATTTTTTTGTACTACCAGCCCACAGCAGCTCTTATGGAAGTGGATTTTTAGCATTGCCAGAATGAGGGATTGCCTCATTCCCTTCTCCTTGCTGCTTAGAGGTCAACTGGACCATTACTTAGTCCAACTGTGGGTCTTCACCCTAATTAGACCTCTGCCTAAGTGGAAGAAGGCAGCTACTTAAAACGCATTGCATGGGAATAAAGATGCAGACCTACTAGAGAATGGACTTGAGGATACGGGGAGGGGGAAGGGTAAGCTGGGACAAAGTGAGAGAGTGGCATGGACATATATACACTACCAAACGTAAATAGATAGCTAGTGGGAAGCAGCCGCATAGCACAGGGAGATCAGCTCGGTGCGTTGTGACCACCTAGAGGGGTGGGATAGGGAGGGGGGGAGGGAGGGAGATGCAAGAGGGAAGAGATATGGGGACATATGTAATATGTATAACTGATTCACTGTGTTATAAAGCAGAAACTAACACCCCCATTGTAAAGCAATTATACTCCAATAAAGATGTTAAAAAAAAAAAAAACCATTGCAGGGGAAGTTTCTAGAATGATACCTGCCCAATTCTTTCTCCCTTTGGATGGGTGAATTATTTCCTAAATAAGACCAAGGCATCCTGGTGAGGGATGCATGCTCAGCTCTCTAGCAGTCCACAGTATTGTGGGATTATCTCACTTAGCACAAAAGATGGACCTTGTCATTATTAGAAATCCTTCACAAAAAAACTGGGCTTTCCAAATACATTAAAGGAAACTTTCAAAGGATGGCAGCACATCGTTTCACTCACACATTTAGTTTTTGCCTCCCTACTGCATGTTTCCTCCCATCCTGACTGGCTTTTTATATGACAAGGTCGTGGGGGGAAAGAATGAAGGAGGTAAGTTTCTCCAGCTTAGGCAGAAACAAGCCTACTCTCAGCTGTGCCAGCCACACCCTGCAGAATCTGCAGAGCCCACTGGAGAGAGCGGCTCTTATTCTTTGTAATCTAGGAGCACAGTTACTCTTTCCAAACTCTCAGAGCCATCTCGGCTTCTTGGTCTAAAAGAAAAAAAAAAAATCATAGTTTGCCTTTTACTTTTTGGGAGGAAAAACATTCAAGAGAGGAGACGCACATTTTGTACCATGAGACAATGTGTGGTTCTTGAGAAATTTGGAACAGGGGTATCCAGGTAAAAAAACAAAACAGGTAAATCTAAGGAGTCCAATTTTGAATACTTTGGGAGTTAACAAAACCCCACGTGTGACAGAAACTCTGCAACAATTCTGATATTTCTCTTATTTCAAGGGGAGAGTGCCATAAACTAGGATGGCGCTAATTGCTCTGTTCCCAGGTCTGAGCTGAGGAATATGTTGGCCTGGCCAGGAAGGACTGTTCTCATGGTTGGTTGTTTGCGTTTCCAGCTCTGCAACCCTCCCCTCTATGATGAAGTGCATTGAAG